>NC_090421.1:37067780-37754575 GCF_036365525.1 Heterodontus francisci
GTGTGGGGAAGCTGTTTCAGTGTGTGGGGAAGGGGCTTCAGTGTTTGGGGAAGGCGTTTCAGTGTGTGGGGAAGATGTTTCAGTGTGTGGGGTAGGGGATTCGGTGTGTGGGGAAGCTGTTTCAGTGTGCGTGGAAGGGGTTTCAGTGTTTGGGAAAGGTGTTTCAGTGTGTGGGGATGGAATTTCAGTGTGCGGGGAAGGTGTTTCAGTGTGTGGGGAAGGTGTTTTAGTGTGTGGGGAAGGGCTTTCCGTGTGTGGGGAAGGTGTTTCAGTGTTTGGGGATGTGTTTCAGTGTGTGGGAATGTGTTTCAGTGTGTGGGGATGTGTTTCAGTGGGTGGGGAAGGTGTTTCAGTGTGTGGGGATGTGTTTCAGTGTGTGGGGAAGGGGTTTCAGTGTGTGGGGATATGTTTCAGTGTCTGGGGAAGGGGTTACAGTGTGTGGGGAAGGGTTTCACTCTTTGCGGAAGGGGTTTCAGTGTGTGCGGAAGGGGTTTCAGAGTGTGGGGAAGGTGTTTCAGTGTGTGGGGACGGGGTTTCAGTGTGTGTGGAAGGGGTTTCAGTGTTTGCGGAAGGGGCTTCAGTGTGTGGGGAAGGGGTTTCAATGTGTGGGGAAAGTGTTTCAGTGTGTGGGGAAGGGGATTCAGAGTGTGGGTAAGGGTTTCAGCTTGTGGGGAAGGGGTTTCAGTGAGTGGGGAAGGGGTTTCAGAGTGTGGGGAACGGTTTCAGTGTGGGGGAAGGGGTTTCAGTGTGTGGGGAAGGGTTTCACTGTGTGCAGAAGGGCTTTCAGTGTGAGGGGAAGGGGTTTCAGTGTGTGGGGAAGGTGTTTCAGTGTGTGTGGAAGGGGTTTCAGTGTGTTGGGAAGGGGTTTCAGTGAGTGGGAAAGGTGTTTCAGTGTGTGCAGAAAGGTTTTCACTGTGTGCAGAAGGGCTTTCAGTGTGAGGGGAAGGGGTTTCAGTGTGTGGGGAAGGTGTTTCAGTGTGTGTGGAAGGGGTTTCAGTGTGTTGGGAAGGGGTTTCAGTGAGTGGGAAAGGTGATTCATTGTGTGCGGAAGGGGTTTCAGTGAGTGGGGGAGGGGATTCAGTGTGTGTGGAATGTGTTTCATTGTGTGGGGAAGGTGTTTCATTGTGTGCGGAAGGGGTTTCAGTGCGTGGGGAAGGGGTTTCAGTGTGTGGGGAGGGGGTTTCAGTGTGTGGGGAAGGGTTTAACTGTGTGCAGAAGGGGTTTCAGTGTGTGGGGAAGGGGTTTCAGTGTGTGGGGAAGGAGTTTCAGTGTGTCGGGAATGTTTTCAGTGTGGTCGAAGGGGTTTCAGTGTGTGGTGAAGTGGTTTCAGTGTGTGGGGTAATGGTTCAGTGTGTGGGGAGGGGTTTCAATGTGTGGGGACGAGGTTTCAGTGTGTGAGGAAGTGTTTCAGTGTGTGCGGTAGGTGTTTCATGGTGTGGGAAAGGTGTTTCAGTGTGTGGGGAAGTTGCTACAGTGTGTGGAGAAGTGGTTTCAGTGTGTGGGGAAGGTATTTCAGTGTGTGGGGAAGGGTTACAGTGTGTGGGGAAGGGGTTTAAGTGTGTCGGGAAGGTTTTCATTGTGTGGGGAAGGGGTTTCAGTGTGTGGGGAAGGGGTTTCAATGTGTGCGGATGTGTGTCAGTGTGTGGGGAAGGGGTTTCAGTGTGTGGGGATATGTTTCAGTGTGTGGGGAAGGGGTTTCAGTGTGTGGGGAAGGGTTTCACTCTGTGCGGAAGGGGTTTCAGTGTGTGCGGAAGGGGTTTCAGAGTATGGGGAAGGGGTTTTAGTGTGTGGGGACGGTGCTTCAGTGTGTGTGGAAGGGGTTTCAGTGTGTGCGGAAGGGGGTTCAGTGTGTGGGGAAGGGGTTTCAATGTGTGGGGAAGGTGTTTCAGTGTGTGGGGAAGGGGATTCAGAGTGTGGGTAAGGGTTTCAGCTTGTGGGGAAGGGGTCTCAGTGAGTGCGGAAGGGGTTTCAGAGAGTGGGGAATGCTTTCAGTGTGGGGGGAAGGGGTTTCAGTGTGTGGGGAAGGGTTTGACTGTGTGTAGAAGGGGTTTCAGTGTGAGGGGAAGGGGTTTCAGTGTGTGGGGAAGGTGTTTCTGTGTGTGCGGAAGGGGTTTCAGTGTGTTGGGAAGGGGTTTCAGTGTGTGAGAAAGGTGTTTCAGTGTTTGCAGAAAGGGTTTCAGTGAGTGCGGATGGTGTTTCAGTTTGTGGCGAAGGGGTTTCAGGGTGTGGGGAAGGTGTTTCATTGTGTGCGGAAGGGGTTTCATTGTCTGCGGAAGGGTATTCAGTGTGCGGGGAAGGGGTTTCAGTGTGTGGGGAGTGGGTTTCAGTGTGTGGGGAAGGGTTTAACTGTGTGCGGAAGGGGTTTCAGTGTGTCGGGAAGGGGTTTCAGTGTGTCGGGAAGGTTTTCAGTGTGTGGGGAAGGGGTTTCAGTGTGTGGGGAAGGGGTTTCAGTGTGTGGGGAATTGGTTCAGTGTGTGGGGAAGGGTTACAGTTTGTGGGGAGCTATTTCAATGTGTGGGGAAGGTGTTTCAGTGTGTGGGGAAGGGTTTCAGTGTGTCGGGAAGGTTTTCAGTGTGTGGAGAAGGGGTTTCAGTGTGTGGGGAAGGGGTTTCAGTGTGTGGGGAATTGGTTCAGTGTGTGGGGAAGGGTTACAGATTGTGGGGAGCGGTTTCAATGTGCAAGGAAGGGGTTTCAGTGTGTGGGGAAGGGTTTCAGTGTGTGCGGAAGGGGTTTCAGTGTGTGGGGAAGGGGTTTCAGTGTGTGGGGAATTGGTTCAGTGTGTGGGGAAGGGTTACAGTGTGTGGGGAAGGGGTTTCCGTGTGTGGGGAAGGTGTTTCAGTGTGTGCGGAAGGGGTTTCAGTGTGTGGATAAGGGGTTTCAGTTTGTGGGGAAGGTGTTTCAGTGTGTGCGGAAGCGGTTTCAGTGTGTGGGGAAGGGGTATCAGTGTGTGGGGATGTGTTTCATTGTGTGGGGAAGGGGTTTCAGTCGGTGGGGACGGGGTTTCAGTGTGTGGGGATGTGTTACAGTGTGTGCTGAAGGTGTTTCTGTGTATGGGGAAGGGGTTTCAGTGTGTGGGGAAGGTGCTTCAGTGTGTGGGGATGTGTTTCAGTGTGTAGGGAAGGGGTTTCAGTGTGTGGGGATGTGTTTCAGTGTGCGGGGAAGGGGTTATAGTGTGTGGGGATGTGTTTCAGTGTTTGGTGAACGGGTTTCAGTGTGTGGAGAAGATGTTTCAGTGTTTGTGGAAGTGGTTTCAGTGTGTGGGGAAGGGGTTTCAGTGTGTGGGGAAGGTGTTTCATTGTGTGCGGAAGGGGTTTCAGTTTGTGGGGAAGGGGATTCAGTGTGTGGGGAAGGTGTTTCATTGTGTGGGGAAGGTGTTTCATTGTGTGCGGAAGGGTATTCTGTGTGTGGGGAGGGGGTTTCAGTGTGTGGGGAAGGGTTTAACTGTTTGCGGAAGGGGTTTCAGTGTGTGGGGAAGGTGTTTCAGTGTGTGGGGAAGGGGTTTCAGTCTGTGGGGAAGGGGTTTCAGTGTGTGGGGAAGGGTTTCAGTGTGTGGGAAACGGTTCCAGTGTGTGGGGAAGGGGTTTCAGTGTGTGGGGAAGTGGTTCCACTGTGTGGGTAAGGGTTTCAGTGTGTGGGGAAGGGGTTACAGTGTGTGGGGAAGGGGTTTCAGTGTGTGGGGAAGTGTTTCAGTGTGTGGGGAAGGATTACACTTTGTGGGGAAGGGGTTTCGGTGTGTGGGGAAGGGGTTTCAGTTTGTGGGGAAGGGTTTCAGTGTTTGCGGAAAGGATTCAGTGTGTGGGGAAGGGTTTCAGTGTGTGGGGAAGTTGTTTCAGTGTGTGGGGAAAGGGTTTCAGTGTGTGGCGAAGGGTTTCACTGAATGCAGAAGCGGTTTCAGTGTGTGGGGAAGGGGTTTCAGTGTGTGGGGAAGGTGTTTCAGTGTGTGGGGATGTGTTTCAGTGTGTGGGGAAGGGGTTTCAGTGTGTGCGGATGTGTTTCAGTGTGTGGGGAAGGGGTTTCAGTGTGTGTGGATATGTTTCAGTGAGTGCGGAAGGGGTTTCAGTGTGTGGGGAGGGTTTCACTCTTTGCGGAAGGGGATTCAGTGTGTGCGGAAGGGGTTTCAGAGTGTGGGGAAGTGGTTTCAGTGTCTGGGGACGGTGTTTCAGTGTGTGTGGAAGGTGTTTCAGTGTGTGCAGAAGGGGTTTCAGAGTGTGGGGAAGGGGTTTCAGTGTGTGGGGACGGTGTTTCAGTGTGTGTGGAAGGTGTTTCAGTGTGTGCGGAAGGGGTTTCAGTGTGCGGGGAAGGGGTTTCAATGTGTGGGTTAGGTGTTTCAGTTTCTGGGGAAGGGGATTCAGAGTGTGGGTAAGGGTTTCAGCTTGTGGGGAAGGGGTTTCAGTGAGTGGGGAAGGGGTTTCAGAGTGTGGTGTACGGTTTCAGTGTGGGGGAAGTGTTTCAGTTTGTGGGGAAGGGGTTTCAGTGTGTGGGGAAGGGTTTCACTGTGTGCAGAAGGGGTTTCAGTGTGAGGGGAAGGGGTTTCAGTGTGTGGGGAAGGTGTTTCAGTGTGTGTGGACGGGGTTTCAGTGTGTGGGGAAGGGGTTTCAGTGTGTGGGAAAGGTGTTTCAGTGTGTGCAGAAAGGGTTTCAGTTGGTGCGGATGGTGTTTCAGTGTGTGGGGAAGGGGTTTCAGTGTGTGGGGACGGTGTTTCATTGTGTGCGGAAGGGGTTTCAGTGAGTGGGGAAGGGGATTCAGTGTGTGTGGAATGTGTTTCATTGTGTGGGGAAGGTGTTTCATTGTGTGCGGAAGGGGTTTCAGTGGGTGGGGAAGGTGTTTCAGTGTGTGGGGAAGGGGTTTCAGTATGTGGGGAAGGGGTTTCAGTGTGTGGGGAAGGGTTTCAGTGTGTGGGGAACGGTTTCAGTGTGTGGGGAAGGGGTTTCAGTGTGTGGGGAAGTGGTTCCACTGTGTGGGTAAGGGTTTCAGTGTGTGGGGAAGGGGTTACAGTGTGTGGGGAAGGGGTTTCAGTGTGTGGGGAAGTGTTTCAGTGTGTGGGGAAGGATTACACTTTGTGGGGAAGGGGTTTCGGTGTGTGTGGGGAAGGGGTTTCAGTTTGTGGGGAAGGGTTTCAGTGTATGCGGAAAAGTTTCAGAGTGTGGGGAAGGGTTTCAGTGTGTGGGGAAGTTGTTTCAGTGTGTGGGGAAGGGGTTTCAGTGTGTGGGGAAGGGTTTCACTGAGTGCGGAAGCGGTTTCAGTGTGTGGGGAAGGGGTTTCAGTGTGTGGAGAAGGTGTTTCAGTGTGTGGGGATGTGTTTCAGTGTGTGGGGAAGGGGTTTCAGTGTGTGCGGATGTGTTTCAGTGTGTGGGGAAGGGGTTTCAGTGTGTGGGGATATGTTTCAGTGTGTGGGTAAGGGGTTTCAGTGTGTGGGGAAGGGTTTCATTCTTTGCGGAAGGGGTTTCAGTGTGTGCGGAAGGGGTTTCAGAGTTTGGGGAAGGGGTTTCAGTGTGTGGGGACGCTGTTTCAGTGTGTGTGGAAGGGGTTTCAGTGTGTGTCGAAGGGGTTTCAGTGTGTGGGGAAGGGGTTTCAATGTGTGGGGAAGGTGTTTCAGTGTGTGGGGAAGGGGTTTCAGTGAGTGGGGAAGGGGTTTCAGAGTGTGGGGAAGGGGTTTCAGTGTGGGGGGAAAGGTTTCAGTGTGTGGGGAAGGGTTTCACTGTGTGCAGAAGTGGTTTCAATGTGTTGGGAAGGGGTTTCAGTTTGTGGGAAAGGTGTTTCAGTGTGTGCAGAAAGGGTTTCAGTGAGTGCGGATGGTGTTTCAGTGTGTGGGGAAGGGGGTTCACTGTGTGTTGAAGGGGTTTCAGTGTGTGGGGAAGGGGTTTCAATGTGTGGGTAAGGGTTTCAGCTTGTGGGGAAGGGGTTTCAGTGAGTGAGGAAGGGGTTTCAGAGTGTGGGGAACGGTTTAAGTGTGGGGGGAAGGGGTTTCAGTGTGTGGGGAAGGGTTTCACTGTGTGCAGAAGGGGTTTCAGTGTGTTGGGAAGGGGTTTCAGTGTGTGGGAAAGGTGTTTCAGTGTGTGCAGAAAGGGATTCAGTGAGTGCGGATGGTGTTTCAGTGTGTGGGGAAGGGGGTTCAGTGTGTGGGGAAGGTGTTTCATTGTGTGCGGAAGGGGTTTCAGTGAGTGGGGAAGGGGATTCAGTGTGTGTGGAATGTGTTTCATTGTGTGGGTAAGGTGTTTCATTGTGTCCGGAAGGGTATTCAGTGTGTGGGGAAGGGGTTTCAGTGTGTTGGGAGGGGATTTCAGTGTGTGGGGAAGGGTTTAACTGTGTGCGGAAAGGGTTTCAGTGTGTGGGGAAGGGGTTTCAGTGTGTGGGGAAGGGGTTTCAGTGTGTCGGGAAGGTTTTCAGTGTTTGGGGAAGGGGTTTCAGTGGGTGGGGAAGGGGTTTCAGTGTGTGGGGAATTGGTTCAGTGTGTGGGGAAGGGTTACAGTGTGCGGGGAGGGGTTTCAATGTGTGGGGAAGGGGTTTCAGTGTGTGGGGAAGGGTTTCAGTGTGTGCGGAAGGGGTTTCAGTGTGTGGCGAAGGGTTTCAGTGTGTGGGGAAGGTGTTTCAGCGTGTGGGGAAGGGGTTTCAGTGTGTGGGGAACTGGTTCTGTGTGTGGGGAAGGGTTACAGTGTGTGGGGAAGGGTTTCAATGTGTGGGGAAGTGGTTTCAGTGTGTGGGGAAGGGTTTCAGTGTGTGCGGAAGGGGTTTCAGTGTGTGGCGAAGGGTTTCAGTGTGTGGGGAATGTGTTTCAGCGTGTGCGGAAGGGGTTTCAGTGTGTGGGAAAGGTGTTTCAGTGTGTGGGGAATTTGTTGCAGTGTGTCGGGAAGGGGTTTCAGTGTGTGGGGAAGGTAATTCAGTGTGTGGGGAAGGGTTACAGTGTGTGGGGAAGGGGTATCAGTGTGTGGGGAAGGTGTTTCAGTGTGTGGGGAAGGTATTTCAGTGTTCGGGGAAGGGATTTCAGTGTGTGGGGAAGGTGTTTCAGTGCGTGGGGAAGGTGTATCAGTGTGTGCGGAAGGGGTTTCAGTGTGTGGGGAAGGGTTTTCAGTGCGTGGGGAAGGTGTTTCACTGTGCGCGGAAGGGGTTTCAGTGTGTGGGGAAGGGGATTCAGTGTGTGGGGAAGGTGTTTCATTGTGTGGGGAATGTTTTTCATTGTGTGCGGAAGGGTATTAAGTGTGTGGGGAAGGGGTTTCAGTGTGTGGAGAGGGGGTTTCAGTGTGTCGGGAAGGGTTTAACTGTGTGCAGAAGGGGTTTCATTGTGTGGGGAAGGTGTTTCAGTGTGTGGGGAAAGGGTTTCAGTATGTGGGGAAGGGGTTTGAGTGTGTGGGGAAGGGATTCAGTGTGTGTGGAAGGGTTTCAGTGTGTGGGGAAGGGGTTTCAGTGTGTGGGGAAGGGGTTTCAGTGTGTCGGGAAGGATTTCAGTGTTTGGGGAAGGGGTTTCAGTGTGTGGGAAAGGGGTTTCAGTGTGTGGGGAAGTGGTTCAGTGTGTGGCGCAGGGTGACAGTGTGTGGGGACGGTGTTTCAGTTTGTGGGGAAGGGGTTTGAATGTGTGGGAAAGGGTTTCAGTATGGGTGGAAGGGGTTTCAGTGTGTGGGGAACGGTTTCAGTGTGTGGGGAAGGTATTTCAGTATGTGCGGACGGGGTTTCAGTGTGTGTGGAAGGTGTTTCAGTGTGGGGAAGGGATTGAGTGTATGGGGAAGGGGTATCAGTGTGTGGGGAAGGTGTTTCAGTGTGTGGGGAAGGTATTTCTGTGTGTGGGGAAGGGATTTAAGTGTGTGGGGAAGGTGTCTCAGTGCGTGGGGAAGGTGTATCAGTGTGTGGGGAAGGGGTTTCAGTGTGTGGGGAATGGGTTTCAGTGGTGTGTGGATGTGTTTCAGTTTGTGGGGATGTGTTTCAGTGTGTGGGGGTGGGTTTCAGAGTGTCGGGATGTGGTTCAGTGTGTGGGGATGGGTTTCAGTGTGTGGGGAAGGTGTTTCAGTGTGTCCTGAAGGTGTTTCAAAGTGTGGGGAAGGGGATTCAGTGTGTGGGGAAGCTGTTTCAGTGTGTGCGGAAGGTGTTTCAGTGTTTGGGGAAGGTGTTTCAGTGTGTGGGGAAGGTGTTTCAGTGTGTGGGGAAGGGGATTCAGTGTGTGGGGAAGCTGTTTCACTGTGCGGGGAAGGGGTTTCAGTGTGTGGGAAAGGTGTTTCAGTGTGTGGGGAATTTGTTGCAGTGTGTGGGGAAGGGGTTTCAGTGTGTGGGGAAGGTAATTCAGTGTGTGGGGAAGGGTTACAGTGTGTGGGGAAGGGGTATCAGTGTGTGGGGAAGGTGTTTCAGTGTGTGGGGAAGGTATTTCAGTGTTCGGGGAAGGGATTTCAGTGTGTGGGGAAGGTGTTTCAGTGCGTGGGGAAGGTGTATCAGTGTGTGCGGAAGGGGTTTCAGTGTGTGGGGAAGGGTTTTCAGTGCGTGGGAAGGTGTTTCACTGTGCGGGGAAGGGGTTTCAGTGTTAGGGAAAGGTGTTTCAGTGTGTGGGGATGGCATTTCAGTGTGCGGGGAAGGTGTGTCAGTGTGTGGGGAAGGTGTTCTAGTGTGTGGGGAAGTGCTTTCAGTGTGTGGGGATGGGTTTCAGAGTGTCGGGATGTGGTTCAGTGTGTCTGGATGGGTTTCAGTGTGTGGGGAAGTTGTTTCAGAGTGTGGGGAAGGTGTTTCAGTGTGTGGGGAAGGGGATTCAGTGTGTGGGGAAGCTGTTTCAGTGTGTGGGGAAGGGGCTTCAGTGTTTGGGGAAGGCGTTTCAGTGTGTGGGGAAGATGTTTCAGTGTGTGGGGAAGGGGATTCGGAGTGTGGGGAAGCTGTTTCACTGTGCGGGGAAGGGGTTTCAGTGTTTGGGAAAGGTGTTTCAGTGGGTGGGGATGGCATTTCAGTGTGCGGGGGAGGTGTTTCAGTGTGTGGGGAAGGTGTTTTAGTGTGTGGGGAAGGGCTTTCAGTGTGTGGGGAAGGTGTTTCAGTGTGTGGGGATGTGTTTCAGTGTGTGGGGATGTGTTTCAGTGTGTGGGGAAGGTGTTTCAGTGTGTGGGGATGTGTTTCAGTGTGTGGGGAAGGGGTTTCAGTGTGTGGGGATGTGTTTCAGTGTGTGGTGAAGGTGTTTCAGTGTTTGGGGAAGGGTTTCACTCTGTGCGGAAGGGGATTATGTGTGTGCGGAAGGGGTTTCAGACTGTGGGGAAGGGGTTTCAGTGTGTGGAATGTGTTTCATTGTGTGGGTAAGGTGTTTCATTGTGTCCGGAAGGGTATTCAGTGTGTGGGGAAGGGGTTTCAGTGTGTTGGGAGGGGGTTTCAGTGTGTGGGAAAGGTGTTTCAGTGTGTGCAGAAAGGGATTCAGTGAGTGCGGATGGTGTTTCAGTGTGTGGGGAAGGGGGTTCAGTGTGTGGGGAAGGTGTTTCATTGTGTGCGGAAGGGGTTTCAGTGAGTGGGGAAGGGGATTCAGTGTGTGTGGAATGTGTTTCATTGTGTGGGTAAGATGTTTCATTGTGTCCGGAAGGGTATTCAGTGTGTGGGGAAGGGGTTTCAGTGTGTTGGGAGGGGAGTTCAGTGTGTGGGGAAGGGTTTAACTGTGTGTGGAAAGGGTTTCAGTGTGTGGGGAAGGGGTTTCAGTGTGTGGGGAAGGGGTTTCAGTGTGTCGGGAAGGTTTTCAGTGTTTGGGGAAGGGGTTACAGTGTGTGGGGAAGGGGTTTCAGTGTGTGGGGAATTGGTTCAGTGTGTGGGGAAGGGTTACAGTGTGTGGGGAGGGGTTTCAATGTGTGGGGAAGGGGTTTCAGTGTGTGGGGAAGGGTTTCAGTGTGTGCGGAAGGGGTTTCAGTGTGTGGCGAAGGGTTTCAGTGTGTGGGGAAGGTGTTTCAGCGTGTGGGGAAGGGGTTTCAGTGTGTGGGGAACTGGTTCTGTGTGTGGGGAAGGGTTACAGTGTGTGGGGAAGGGTTTCAATGTGTGGGGAATGTGTTTCAGCGTGTGCGGAAGGGGATTCAGTGTGTGGGAAAGGTGTTTCAGTGTGTGGGGAATTTGTTACAGTGTGTGGGGAAGGGGTTTCAGTGTGTGGGGAAGGTATTTCAGTGTTCGGGGAAGGGATTTCAGTGTGTGGGGAAGGTGTTTCAGTGCGTGGGGAAGGTGTATCAGTGTGTGCGGAAGGGGTTTCAGTGTGTGGGGAAGCGGTTTCAGTGTGTGGGGAAGGTGTTTCACTGTGCGCGGAAGGGGTTTCAGTGTGTGGGGAAGGGGATTCAGTGTGTGGGGAAGGTGTTTCATTGTGTGGGGAATGTGTTTCATTGTGTGCGGAAGGGTATTAAGTGTGTGGGGAAGGGGTTTCAGTGTGTGGAGAGGGGGTTTCAGTGTGTGGGGAAGGGTTTAACTGTGTGCAGAAGGGGTTTCATTGTGTGGGGAAGGTGTTTCAGTGTGTGGGGAAAGGGTTTCAGTATGTGGGGAAGGGGTTTGAGTGTGTGGGGAAGGGATTCAGTGTGTGTGGAAGGGTTTCAGTGTGTGGGTAAGGGGTTTCAGTGTGTGGGGAAGGGGTTTCAGTGTGTCGGGAAGGATTTCAGTGTTTGGGGAAGGGGTTTCAGTGTGTGGGAAAGGGGTTTCAGTGTGGGGAAGTGATTCAGTGTGTGGCGCAGGGTGACAGTGTGTGGGGACGGTGTTTCAGTTTGTGGGGAAGGGGTTTCAATGTGTGGGAAAGGGTTTCAGTATGGGTGGAAGGGGTTTCAGTGTGTGGGGAACGGTTTCAGTGTGTGGGGAAGGGGTTTCAGTGTGTGGGGACGGTGTTTCAGTGTGTGTGGAAGGGGTTTCAGTGTGTGCGGAAGGGGTTTCAGTGTGTGGGGAAGGGGTTTCAATGTGTGGGGATGGTGTTTCAGTGTGTGTGGAAGGGGTTTCAGTGTGTGTCGAAGGAGTTTCAGTGTGTGGGGAAGGTGTGTCAGTGTGTGGGGAAGGTGTTCTAGTGTGTGGGGAAGTGCTTTCAGTGTGTGGGGATGGGTTTCAGAGTATCGGGATGTGGTTCAGTGTGTCGGGATGGGTTTCAGTGTGTGGGGAAGTTGTTTCAGAGTGTGGGGAAGGTGTTTCAGTGTGTGGGGAAGGGGATTCAGTGTGTGGGGAAGCTGTTTCAGTGTGTGGGGAAGGGGCTTCAGTGTTTGGGGAAGGCGTTTCAGTGTGTGGGGAAGATGTTTCAGTGTGTGGGGAAGGGGATTCGGTGTGTGGGGAAGCTGTTTCACTGTGCGGGGAAGGGGTTTCAGTGTTTGGGAAAGGTGTTTCAGTGTGTGGGGATGGCATTTCAGTGTGCGGGGGAGGTGTTTCAGTGTGTGGGGAAGGTGTTTTAGTGTGTGGGGAAGGGCTTTCAGTGTGTGGGGAAGGTGTTTCAGTGTGTGGGGATGTGTTTCAGTGTGTGGGGATGTGTTTCAGTGTGTGGGGAAGGTGTTTCAGCGTGTGGGGAAGGTGTTTCAGTGTGTGGGGATGTGTTTCAGTGTGCGGGGAAGGGGTTTCAGTGTGTGGGGATGTGTTTCAGTATGTGGTGAAGGTGTTTCAGTGTTTGGGGAAGGGTTTCACTCTGTGCGGAAGGGGCTTCAGTGTGTGCGGAAGGGGTTTAAGACTGTGGGGAAGGGGTTTCAGTGTGTGGAATGTGTTTCATTGTGTGGGTAAGGTGTTTCATTGTGTCCGGAAGGGTATTCAGTGTGTGGGGAAGGGGTTTCAGTGTGTTGGGAGGGGGTTTCAGTGTGTGGGGAAGGGTTTAACTGTGTGCGGAAAGGGTATCAGTGTGTGGGGAAGGGGTTTCAGCGTGTGGGGAAGGGGTTTCAGTGTGTGGGGAATTGGTTCAGTGTGTGGGGAAGGGTTACAGTGTGTGGGGAGGGGTTTCAATGTGTGGGGAAGGGGTTTCAGTGTGTGGCGAAAGGTTTCAGTGTGTGCGGAAGGGGTTTCAGTGTGTGGCGAAGGGTTTCAGTGTGTGGGGAAGGTGTTTCAGCGTGTGGGGAAGGGGTTTCAGTGTGTGGGGAACTGGTTCTGTGTGTGGGGAAGGGTTACAGTGTGTGGGGAAGGGTTTCAATATGTGGGGAAGGGATTTCAGTGTGTGGGGAAGGGTTTCAGTGTGTGCGGAAGGGGTTTCAGTGTGTGGCGAAGGGTTTCAGTGTGTGGGGAATGTGTTTCAGCGTGTGCGGAAGGGGTTTCAGTGTGTGGGAAAGGTGTTTCAGTGTGTGGGGAATTTATTACAGTGTGTGGGGAAGGGGTTTCTGTGTGTGGGGAAGGTATTTCAGTGTGTGGGGAAGGGTTACAGTGTGTGGGGAAGGGGTATCAGTGTGTGGGGAAGGTGTTTCAGTGTGTGGGGAAGGTATTTCAGTGTTCGGGGAAGGGATTTCAGTGTGTGGGGAAGGTGTTTCAGTGCGTGGGGAAGGTGTATCAGTGTGTGCGGAAGGGGTTTCAGTGTGTGGGGAAGGGGTTTCAGTGTGTGGGGAAGGTGTTTCACTGTGCGCGGAAGGGGTTTCAGTTTGTGGGGAAGGGGATTCAGTGTGTGGGGAAGGTGTTTCATTGTGTGGGGAATGTGTTTCATTGTGTGCGGAAGGGTATTAAGTGTGTGGGGAAGGGGTTTCAGTGTGTGGAGAGGGGGTTTCAGTGTGTCGGGAAGGGTTTAACTGTGTGCAGAAGGGGTTTCATTGTGTGGGGAAGGTGTTTCAGTGTGTGGGGAAAGGGTTTCAGTGTGTGGGGAAGGGGTTTGAGTGTGTGGGGAAGGGATTCAGTGTGTGTGGAAGGGTTTCAGTGTGTGGGGAAGGGGTTTCCGTGTGTGGGGAATGTGTTTCAGCGTGTGCGGAAGGGGTTTCAGTGTGTGGCGAAGGGTTTCAGTGTGTGGGGAATGTGTTTCAGCGTGTGCGGAAGGGGTTTCAGTGTGTGGGAAAGGTGTTTCAGTGTGTGGGGAATTTATTACAGTGTGTGGGGAAGGGGTTTCAGTGTGTGGGGAAGGTATTTCAGTGTGTGGGGAAGGGTTACAGTGTGTGGGGAAGGGGTATCAGTGTGTGGGGAAGGTGTTTCAGTGTGTGGGGAAGGTATTTCAGTGTTCGGGGAAGGGATTTCAGTGTGTGGGGAAGGTGTTTCAGTGCGTGGGGAAGGTGTATCAGTGTGTGCGGAAGGGGTTTCAGTGTGTGGGGAAGGGGTTTCAGTGTGTGGGGAAGGTGTTTCACTGTGCGCGGAAGGGGTTTCAGTTTGTGGGGAAGGGGATTCAGTGTGTGGGGAAGGTGTTTCATTGTGTGGGGAATGTGTTTCATTGTGTGCGGAAGGGTATTAAGTGTGTGGGGAAGGGGTTTCAGTGTGTGGAGAGGGGGTTTCAGTGTGTCGGGAAGGGTTTAACTGTGTGCAGAAGGGGTTTCATTGTGTGGGGAAGGTGTTTCAGTGTGTGGGGAAAGGGTTTCAGTGTGTGGGGAAGGGGTTTGAGTGTGTGGGGAAGGGATTCAGTGTGTGTGGAAGGGTTTCAGTGTGTGGGGAAGGGGTTTCCGTGTGTGGGGAAGGGGTTTCAGTGTGTCGGGAAGGATTTCAGTGTTTGGGGAAGGGGTTTCAGTGTGTGGGGAAGGGATTCACTGTGTGCAGAACGGGTTTCAGTGTGTGGGGAAGGTGTTTCAGTGTGTGGGGAAGGTGTTGCAGTGTGTGGGGAAGGGGTTTCAGTGTGTGTCGAAGTGGTTTCAGTGTGTGGGGAAGGGGTTTCAATGTGTGGGGAAGGTGTTTCAGTGTGTGGGGAAGGGGTTTCAGTGAGTGGGGAAGGGGTTTCAGAGTGTGGGGTACGGTTTCAGTGTGGGGGAAGTGTTTCAGTTTGTGGGGAAGGGGTTTCAGTGTGTGGGGAAGGGTTTCACTGTGTGCAGAAGGGGTTTCAGTGTGAGGGGAAGGGGTTTCAGTGTGTGGGGAAGGTGTTTCAGTGAGTGTGGAAGGGGTTTCAGTGTGTGGGGAAGGGGCTTCAGTGTGTGGGAAAGGTGTTTCTGTGTGTGCAGAAAGGGTTTCAGTTAGTGCGGATGGTGTTTCAGTGTGTGGGGAAGGGGTTTCAGTGTGTGGGGACGGTGTTTCATTGTGTGCGGAAGGGGTTTCAGTGAGTGGGGAAGGGGATTCAGTGTGTGTGGAATGTGTTTCATTGTGTGGGTAAGGTGTTTCATTGTGTGCGGAAGGGTATTCAGTGTGTGGAGAAGGGGTTTCAGTGTGTGGGGAGGGGGTTTCAGTGTGTGGGGAATTGTTTAACTGTGTGCAGAAGGGGTTTCAGTGTGTGGGCAAGGGGTTTCAGTGTATGGGGAAGGGGTTTCAGTGTGTCGGGAAGGTTGTCAGTCTGTGGGGAAGGGGTTTCAGTGTGTGGGGAAGGGGTTTCAGTGTGTGGGGAATTGGTTCTGTGGTTGGGGAAGGGTTACAGTGTGTGGGGAGGGGTTTCAATGTGTGGGAAAGGGGTTTCAGTGTGTGGCGAAGTGTTTCAGTGTGTGGGGAAGGTGTTTCAGTGTGTGGGGAAGATGTTACAGTGTGTGGGGAATGGGTTTCAGTGTGTGAGGAAGGGGTTTCAGTGTGTGGGGAAGGGTTTCAGTGTGTGCGGAAGGGGTTTCTGTGTGTGGCGAGGGGTTTCAGTGTGTGGGAAAGGTGTTTCAGTGTGTGGGGAAGTTGTTACAGTGTGTGGGGAAGGGGTTTCAGTGTGTGGGGAAGGTGTTTCAGTGTGTGGGGAAGGGTTACAGTGTGTGGAGAAGTGTTATCAGTGTGTGAGGAAGGTGTTTCAGTGTGTGGGGAAGGTATTTCAGTGTCCGGGGAAGGGATTTCTGTGCGTGGGGAAGGTGTATCAGTGTGTGCGGAAGGTGTTTCAGTGTGTGGGGAAGGAGTTTCAGTGTGCCGGGAAGGGTTTCAGTGTGTGTGGTAGGGGTTTCAGTGTGTGGGGAAGGTGTTTCAGTGTGTGGGGAAGTGGTTCAGTGTGTGGGGAAGGGTGACAGTGTGTGGGGACGGGGTTTCAGTGTGTGGGGAAGGGGTTTCTCTGTGTGGGAAAGGGTTTCAGTGTGGGTTGAAGGGGTTTCAGTGTGTGGGGAACGGGTTCAGTGTGTGGGGAAGGTGTTTCAGTGTGTGGGGAAGTTGTTACAGAGTGTGGGGAAGGGGTTTCAGTGTGTGGGGAAGCTGTTTCAGTGTGGGGAAGGGGTTTCAGTGTGTGGGAAAGGGGTATCAGTGTGTGGGGAAGGTGTTTCAGTGTGTGGGGAAGGTATTTCTGTATGTGGGGAAGGGATTTCAGTGTGTGGGGAAGGTGTTTCAGTGCGTGGGGAAGGTGTATCAGTGTGTGGGGAAGGGGTTTCAGTGTGTGGGAAAGGGGTTTCAGTGTGTGGGGATGTGTTTCAGTTTGTGGGGAGGTGTTTCAGTGTGTGGGGAAGTGTTTCAGTGTTTGGGGAAGCTTTTTCAGTGTGTGGGGATGGGTTTCAGAGTGTTGGGATGTGGTTCCGTGTGTGGGGATGGATTTCAGTGTGTGGGGAAGGTGTTTCAGTGTGTGGGGAAGGTGTTTCAGTGTGTGGGGAAGGTGTTTCAGTGTGTGGGGAAGTGGATCCAGTGTGTGGGGAAGCAGTTTCAGTGTGTGGGGAAGGGCTTTCAGTGTTCGGGGAGGGTGTTTCAGTGTGTGGGGAAGGGTTCCAGTGTGTGGGGAAAGGGCTTCAGTCTTTGGGAAAGGTGTTTCAGTGTGTGGGGATGGCATTTCCGTGTGCGGGGAAGGTGTTTCAGTGTGTGGGGAAGGTGTTTTAGTGTGTGGGTAAGGGCTTTCAGTGTGTGGGGAAGATGTTTCAGTGTGTGGGGATGTGTTTCAGTGTGTGGGGATGGGTTTCAGTGTGTGGGCATGGTTTTCAGTGTGTGGGAATGGGTTTCAGTGTGTGCGGAAGGAGTTTCAGTGTGTAGTGAAGGTGTTTTAGTGTGTGGGGAAGTGTTTCAGTGTGTGGGGATGGGTTTCAATGTGTGGGAATGGGTTTCATTGTGTGGAGAAGGTGTTTCAGTGTGTGGGGAAGGTGCTTCAGTTTGTAGGGAAGGGGTTTCAGAGTGTGGTGAAGGGTTTCAGTGTTTGGGGATCGGATTTCAGTGTGTGGGGAAGGTGTTTCAGTGTGTGGGGAAGGGGTTTCTGTGTGTCGGGAATGTGTTTCAGTGCGTGGGGATGTTCTTCAGTGTGTCGGGATGTTTTTCATTGTGTGGGGAGGGGATTCAGAGTGTGGGGAAGGTGTTTCAGTAGTGGGAATGGGTTTCAGTGCGTGGCAAGGAGTTTAAGTGTGTGGGGAAGGGGTTTCAGTGTGTGGGGAAGGTGTTTCCGTGTGTGGGGATGTGTTTCAGTGTGTGGAGATGTGTTTCAGTGCGTGGGGATGGGTTTCAGTCTGTGGGGAAGGTGTTTCAGTCTGTGGGGATGGGTTTCAGTGTGTGGGGATGGGTTTCAGTGTGTGGGGATGGGTTTCAGTGTGTGCGGAAGGGGTTTCAGATTGTGGGGCAGGTCTTTCCGTCTGTGGGGATGTGTTTCAGTGTGTGTTGGGAAGGGATTTCAGCGTGTGCGGTAGGGGTTTCATTGTGTGGGGAAGGTGATTCAGTGTGTGGGGAAGGGGATCCAGTGTGTGGGGAAGGGGTTTCAGTGTTTGGGGAAGGTGTTTCAGACCGTGGGAAAGGGGTTTCAGAGTGTGGGTAAGGGTTTCCGTGTGTGGGGAAGGTGTTTCAGTCAGTGGGGAAGTGTTTTCAGAGTGTGGGGAAGGGTTTCAGTGTGGGGGGACGTATTTTCAGTGCGTGTGGAAGGGGATTCAGTGTGTGGGGAAGGTGTTTCAGTTGTGTGAATGGGTTTCAGTGCGTGGGGAAGGAGTTTCAGTGTGTGGGGAAGGGGTTTCAGTGTGTGGGGAAGGTGTTTCCGTGTGTGGGGATGTGTTTCAGTGTGTGGAGATGTGTTTCAGTGCGTGGGGAAGGGTTTCAGTCTGTGGGGAAGGTGTTTCAGTCTGTGGGGATGGGTTTCAGTGTGTGGGGATGGGTTTCAGTGTGTGGGGATGGGTTTCAGTGTGTGCGGAAGGGGTTTCAGATTGTGGGGCAGGTCTTTTTGTGTCTGGCGATATGTTTCAGTGTGTGTTGGGAAGGGATTTCAGCGTGTGCGGTAGGGGCTTCATTGTGTGGGGAAGGTGTTTCAGTGTGTGGGGAAGGGGATCCAGTGTGTGGGGAAGGGGTTTCACTGTTTGGGGAAGGTGTTTCAGTGTGTGGGGATGGGTTTCAGTGTGTGGGGATGGGTTTCAGTGTGTGGGGATGGGTTTCAGTGTGTGCGGAAGGGGTTTCAGATTGTGTGGCAGGTGTTTCCGTGTGTGGGGAAGGGATTTCAGCGTGTGGGGTAGGGGTTTCAGTGTGTGGGGATGGGTTTAAGTTTGTGGGGATGGGTTTCAGTGTGTGCGGAAGGGGTTTCAGTGTGTGGGGAAGGGGATTCAGTGTGTGGGGAAGGGGTTTCAGTGTTTGGGGAAGGTGTTTCAGACCGTGGGGCAGGGGTTTCAGAGTGTGGGTAAGTGTTTCAGTGTGTGGGGAACGTGTTTCAGTGAGTGGGGAAGGGTTTTCAGAGTGTGGGGAAGGGTTTCAGTGTGGGGGGACGTGTTTTCAGTGTGTGTGGAAGGGGTTTCAGTGTGTGGGGAAGGGGTTTCTGTGTGTGGGGATGTGTTTCAGTGTGTTAGGAATGGGTTTCATTGTGTAGGGAAGGTTTTCAGTGTGTGGGGATGGGTTTCAGTGTGTGCGGAAGGGGTTTCAGTGTGTGGGGAAGTTGTTTCAGTATGTGCGGAAGGGATTTCAGTGTGTGAGGAAGGGGTTTCAGTGTGTGGGGAAGGTGTTTCAGTGTGTGCAGAAGGTATTTCAGTGTGTGCGGAAGGGGTTTCAGTGTGTGAGGAAGGTGCTTCAGAGAGTGGGGAAGGTGTTTCAGTGTGTGTGGAAGGGGTTTCAGTGTGCGGGGAATGGGTTTCAGTGTGTGGGGATGTGTTTCAGTGTGTGGGGAAGGGGTTTCAGTGTGTGGGGAAGGGATTCACTGTGTGCAGAAGGGGTTTCAGTGTGTGGTGAAGGGTTTCAGTGTGTGGGGAAGGGGTTTCTGTGTGTGGGGAATGTGTTTCAGTGCGTGGGGATGTGCTTCAGTGTGTCGGGATGTTTTTCATTGTGTGGGGAGGGGATTCAGTGTGTGGGGAAGGTGTTTCAGTAGTGGGAATGGGTTTCAGTGCGTGGGGAAGGTTTTTCAGTGTGTGGGGAAGGGGTTTCAGTGTGTGTGGAAGGGGTTTCAGTGTGCGGGGAATGGGTGTCAGTGTGTGGGGATGTGTTTCAGTGTGTGGGGAAGGGGTTTCAGTGTGTGGGGAAGGGATTCACTGTGTGCAGAAGGGGTTTCAGTGTGTGGGGAAGGTGTTTCAGTGTGTGGGGAAGGTGTTTCAGTGTGTGGGGAAGTGTTTCAGTGTGTGGGGATGTGTTTCAGTGTGTGGGGAAGGGGTTTCAGTGTGTGGGGAAGGGGTTTCAGTGTGTGGGGAATGTATTTCAGTGTGTGGGGAAGGGTTTCACTGTGTGCGGAAGGGGTTTCAGTGTGTGGGGAAGGGGTTTCAGTGTGTGGGGAAGGGGTTTCAGTGTGTGGGGAATGTGTTTCTGTGTATTTGGAAGGGTTTCAGTGTGTGGGGAATGTGTTTCAGTGTGTGGTGAATGGGTTTCAGTGTTTGGGGAAGGGTTTCAGTGTGTGGGGAAGGGGTTTAAGTGTGTGGGGAAGGTGTTTCAGTGTGTGGGGAAGTGTTGCAGTGTGTGGGGATGGGGTTTCAGAGTGTGGAGCAGGTGATCAGTGTGTGGGGAAGTGTTTCAGTGTGTGGGGAAGGTGTTTCAGTGTGTGGGGAATGGTTTCAGTGTGTGGGGAAGGTATTTCAGTGTGTGCGGAAGGGGTTGCAGTGTGTGGGGAAGGGGTTTAGTGTTTGGGGAAGGTGTTTCAGTGTGCGGGGAAGGTGTTTCAGTCTGTGGGGAAGGGGTTTCAGTGTGTGCGGATGGGGTTTCAGTGTGTGGGTAAGGGTTTCAGTGTGTGGGGAAGGTGTTTCAGTGTGTGGGGAAGGTGTTTCAGTGTGTGGGGAAGCTGTTTCAGTGTGTGGGGATGGGGTTTCAGTGTGTGGGTAAGGGTTTCAGTGTGTGGGGAAGGTGTTTCAGTGTGTGGGGAAGGTGTTTCAGTGTGTGGGGAAGCTGTTTCAGTGTGTGGGGATGGAGTTTCAGTGTGTGGGGAAGGTGTTTCAGTGTGTGGGGAAGGGCTTCAGTGTGTGGGGAAGGTGTATCAGTGTGTGGTGAATGGGTTTCAGTGTTTGGGGATGGTTTCCGTGTTTGGGGAAGGGGTGTCAATGTGTGGGGAAGGTGTTTCAGTGTGTGGGGATGTCTTGCAGTGTGTGGGGAATGTGTGGCAGTGTGTGCGGAAGGGGTTTCAGTGCGGGTGGAAGGGGTTTCAGTGTGTGGGGAACGGTTTCAGTGTGTGGGGAACGGTTTCAGTGTGTGGGGAAGATGTTTCAGTGTTTGGGGCAGGGGTTTCAGTGGGTGGGTAAGGGTTTAAGTGTGTGGGGACGTTGTTTCAGTGTGTGCGGAAGGGGTTTCAGTGTGTGGGGAAGGGTTTCAGTGTTTGGGGCAGGGGTTTCAGTGGGTGGGTAAGGGTTTCAGTGTGTGGGGACGGTGTTTCAGTGTGTGCGGAAGGGGTTTCAGTGTGTGGGGATTGGGTTTCTGTGTGTGGGAAGGTGTTTCAGTGTGTGGGGAAGGGGTTTCAGTGTGTGGGGAAGGGGTTTCAGTGTGTCGGGAAGGGTTTCAGTGTGTGGGGTAGGGGTTTCAGTGTGTGGGGAAGGGTTACAGTGTGTGGGGACGGGGTTTCAGTGTGTGGGGAAGGGGTTTCTGTGTGTGGGAAAGGGTTTCAGTGCGGGTGGAAGGGGTTTCAGTGTGTGGGGAACGGTTTCAGTGTGTGGGGAAGGTGTTTCAGTGTGTGTGGAAGGGGTTTCAGTGTGTGGGGAAGGTGTTTCAGTGTGTGGGGAAGTTGTTACAGAGTGTGGGGAACGGGTTTCAGTGTGTGGGGAAGGTGTTTCAGTGTGGGGAAGGGTTTCAGTGTGGGGAAGGGGTATCAGTGTGTGGGGAAGGTGCTTCAGTGTGTAGGGAAGGTATTTCTGTATGAGGGGAAGTGATTTCAGTGTGTGGGGAAGGTGTTTCAGTGCGTGGGGAAGGTGTATCAGTGTGTGGGGAAGGGGTTTCAGTGTGTGGGGAAGGGGTTTCAGTGTGTGGGGAATGTGTTTCAGTGTATTTGGAAGGGTTTCAGTGTGTGGGGAATGTGTTTCAGTGTGTGCGGAAGGGGTTTCAGTGTGTGGGGATTGGGTTTCTGTGTGTGGGAAGGTGTTTCAGTGTGTGGGGAAGGGGTTTCAGTGTGTGGGGAAGGGGTTTCAGTGTGTCGGGAAGGGGTTTCAGTGTGTGGGGAAGTGGTTCAGTGTGTGCGGAAGGGTTACAGTGTGTGGGGACGGGGTTTCAGTGTGTGGGGAAGGGGTTTCTGTGTGTGGGAAAGGGTTTCAGTGCGGGTGGAAGGGGTTTCAGTGTGTGGGGAACGGTTTCAGTGTGTGGGGAAGGTGTTTCAGTGTGTGTGGAAGGGGTTTCAGTGTGTGGGGAAGGTGTTTCAGTGTGTGGGGAAGGTGTTTCAGTGTGTGTGGAATGGGTTTCAGTGTGTGGGGAAGGTGTTTCAGTGTGTGGGGAAGTTGTTACAGAGTGTGGGGAACGGGTTTCTGTGTGTGGGGAAGGTGTTTCAGTGTGGGGAAGGGTTTCAGTGTGTGGGGAAGGGGTATCGGTGTGTGGGGAAGGTGCTTCAGTGTGTAGGGAAGTTATTTCTGTATGAGGGGAAGTGATTTCAGTGTGTGGGGAAGGTGTTTCAGTGCGTGGGGAAGGTGTATCAGTGTGTGGGGAAGGGGTTTCAGTGTGTGGGGAAGGGGTTTCAGTGTGTGGGGAATGTGTTTCAGCTTATTTGGAAGGGTTTCAGTGTGTGGGGAATGTGTTTCAGTGTGTGCGGAAGGGGTTTCAGTGTGTGGGGATTGGGTTTCTGTGTGTGGGAAGGTGTTTCAGTGTGTGGGGAAGGGGTTTCAGAGTGTGGGGAAGGGGTTTTAGTGTGTCGGGAAGGGGTTTCAGTGTGTGGGGAAGTGGTTCAGTGTGTGGGGAAGGGTTACAGTGTGTGGGGACGGGGTTTCAGTGTGTGGGGAAGGGGTTTCTGTGTGTGGGAAAGGGTTTCAGTGCGGGTGGAAGGGGTTTCAGTGTGTGGGGAACTGTTTCAGTTTGTGGGGAAGGTGTTTCAGTGTGTGTGGAAGGGGTTTCAGTGTGTGGGGATAGTGTTTCAGTGTGTGGGGAAGTTGTTACAGAGTGTGGGGAACGGGTTTCAGTGTGTGGGGAAGGTGTTTCAGTGTGGGGAAGGGTTTCAGTGTGTGGGGAAGGGGTATCAGTGTGTGGGGAAGGTGCTTCAGTGTGTAGGGAAGGAATTTCTGTATGAGGGGAAGTGATTTCATTGTGTGGGGAAGGTGTTTCAGTGCGTGGGGAAGGTGTATCAGTGTGTGGGGAAGGGGTTTCAGTGTGTGGGTAAGGGGTTTCAGTGTGTGGGGAATGTGTTTCAGTGTATTTGGAAGGGTTTCAGTGTGTGGGGAATGTGTTTCAGTGTGTGGTGAATGGGTTTCAGTGTTTGGGGAAGGGTTTCAGTGTGTGGGGAAGGGGTTTCAGTGTGTGGGGAAGGTGTTTCAGTGTGTGGGGAAGTGTTGCAGTGTGTGGGGATGGGGTTTCAGAGTTTGGGGAAGGTGATCAGTGTTTGGGGAAGTGTTTCAGAGTGTGGGGAAGGTGTTTCAGTGTGTGGGGAAGGGTTTCAGTGTGTGGGGAAGGTGTTTCAGTGTGTGCGGAAGGGGTTTCAGTGTGTGGGGAAGGGGTTTAGTGTTTGGGGAAGGTGTTTCAGTGTGCGGGGAAGGTGTTTCAGTGTGTGGGGAAGGGGTTTCAGTGTGTGGGGAATGGTTTCAGTGTGTGGGGATGGGGTTTCAGTTTGTGGGTAAGGGTTTCAGTGTGTGGGGAAGGTGTTTCAGTGTGTGGGGAAGGTGTTTCAGTGTGTGGGGAAGTTGTTACAGTGTGTGGGGATGGGGTTTCAGTGTGTGGGGAAGGTGTTTCAGTGTGTGGGGAAGGGTTTCAGTGTGAGGGGAAGGGATATCAGTGTGTGGTGAATGTGTTTCAGTGTTTGGGGATGGGTTTCCGTGTTTGGGGAAGGGGTGTCAATGTGTGGGGAAGGTGTTTCAGTGTGTGGGGATGTCTTGCAGTGTGTGGGGAATGTGTGTCAATGTGTGCGGAAGGGGTTTCAGTGTGTGGGGAAGGTGTTTCAGTGTGTGCGGAAGGAGTTTCAGTGTGTGGGGAAGGGTTTCAGTGTTTGGGGCAGGGGTTTCAGTGGGTGGGTAAGGGTTTCAGTATGTGGAGACGGTGTTTCAGTGTGCGCGGAAGGGGTTTCAGTGTGTGGGGATTGGGTTTCTGTGTGTGGGGAAGGTGTTTCAGTGCGTGGGGAAGGGGTTTCAGTGTTTGGGGAAGGGGTTTCAGTGTGTCGGGAAGGTGTTTCAGTGTGTGTGGAAGGGGTTTCAGTGTGTGGGGAAGGTGTTTCAGTGTGTGGGGAAGTTGTTACAGAGTGTGGGGAACGGGTTTCAGTGTGTGGGGAAGGTGTTTCAGTGTGTGGAAGGGGTTTCAGTGTGTGGGGATTGGGTTTCTGTGTGTGGGGAAGGTGTTTCAGTGTGTGGGGAAGGGGTTTCAGTGTTTGGGGAAGGGGTTTCAGTGTGTCGGGAAGGGTTTCAGTGTGTGGGGTAGGGGTTTCAGTGTGTGGGGAAGGGGTTTCAGTGTGTGGGGATGTGGTTCAGTGTGTTGGTAAGGGTTACAGTTGGTGGGGACGGGGTTTCAGTGTGTGGGGAAGGGGTTTCTGTGTGTGGGAAAGGGTTTCAGTGTGGGTGGAAGGGGTTTCAGTGTGTGGGGAACGGTTTCAGTGTGTGGGGAAGGTGTTTCAGTGTGTGTGGAAGGGGTTTCAGTGTGTGGGGAAGGTGATTCAGTGTGTGGGGAAGTTGTTACAGAGTGTGGGGAAGGGGTTTCAGTGTGTGGGGAAGGTGTTTCAGTGTGGGGAAGGGTTTCAGTGTGTGGGGAAGGGGTATCAGTGTGTGGGGAAGGTGTTTCAGTGCGTGGGGAAGGTGTATCAGTGTGTGGGGAAGGGGTTTCAGTGTGTGGGGAATGTTTTTCAGTGTGTGGGTATGTGTTTCAGTTTGTGGGGAGGTGTTTCAGTGTGTGGGGAAGTGTTTCAGTGTGTGGGGAAGCTTTTTCAGTGTGTGACATGGGTTTCAGAGTGTTGGGATGTGGTTCAGTGTGTGGGGATGGGTTTCAGTGTGTGGGGAAGGTGTTTCAGTGTGTGGGTAAGGGTTTCAGTGTGTGGGGAAGGTGTTTTAGTGTGTGGGGAAGGGCTTTCAGTGTGTGGGGAAGGTGTTTCAGTGTGTGGGTATGTGTTTCAGTGTGTGGGGATGGGCTTCAGTGTGTGGGCATGGTTTTCAGTGTGTGGGAATGGGTTTCAGTGTGTGCAGAAGGAGTTTCAGTGTGTGGTGAAGGTGTTTTAGTGTGTGGGGAATTGTTTCAGTGAGTGGTGAAGGTGTTTCAGAGTGTGGGGATGGGTTTCAGTGTGTGGGGATGGGTTTCAATGTGTGGGAATGGGTTTCAGTGTGTGGGAAAGGTGTTTCAGTGTGTGGGGAAGGTGCTTCAGTTTGTAGGGAAGGGGTTTCAGAGTGTGGTGAAGGGTTTCAGTGTTTGGGGATCGGATTTCAGTGTGTGGGGAAGGTGTTTCAGTGTGTGGGGAAGGGGTTTCTGTGTGTCGGGAATGTGTTTCAGTGCGTGGGGATGTGCTTCAGTGTGTCGGGATGTTTTTCATTGTGTGGGGAGGGGATTCAGTGTGTGGGGAAGGTGTTTCAGTAGTGGGAATGGGTTTCAGTGCGTGGGGAAGGAGTTTCAGTGTGTGGGGAAGGGGTTTCTGTGTGTGGGGAAGGTGTTTCCGTGTGTGGGGATGTGTTTCAGTGTGTGGAGATGTGTTTCATTGCGTGGGGAAGGGTTTCAGTCTGTGGGGAAGGTGTTTCAGTCTGTAGGGATGGGTTTCAGTGTGTGGGGATGGGTTTCAGTGTGTGGGGATGGGTTTCAGTGTGTGCGGAAGGGGTTTCAGATTGTGGGGCAGGTCTTTCCGTGTGTGGGGATGTGTTTCAGTGTGTGTTGGGAAGGGATTTCAGCGTGTGGGGTAGGGGTTTCATTGTGTGGGGAAGGTGTTTAAGTGTGTGGGGAAGGGGATCCAGTGTGTGGGGAAGGGGTTTCAGTGTTTGGGGAAGGTGTTTCAGACCGTGGGGAAGGGGTTTCAGAGTGTGGGTAAGGGTTTCAGTGTGTGGGGAAGGGGTTTCAGTGTGTGGGGATGTGTTTCAGTGTGTTAGGAATGGGTTTCCTTATGTGGGGAAGGGGTTTCAGTGTGTGGGGACGGGTTTCACTGTGTGCGGAAGGGGTTTCAGTGAGTGGAGAAGGGGTTTCAGTGTGTGGGGAAGGTGTTTCAGTCTGTGCGGAAGGGATTTCAGTGTGTGGGGAAGGGGTTTCAGTGTGTGGGGAAGGTGTTTCAGTGTGTGCAGAAGGTGTTTCAGTGTGTGCGGAAAGGGTTTCAGTGTGTGAGGAAGGTGCTTCAGAGTGTGGGGAAGGTGTTTCAGTGTGTGTGGAAGTGGTTTCAGTGTGCGGGGAAGGGGTTTTCAGTGTGTGGGGATGTGGTTTCAGTGTGTGGGGAAGGGATTCACTGTGTGCAGAAGGGGTGTCAGTGTGTGGGGAAGGTGTTTCAATGTGTGGGGAAGGTGTTGCAGTGTGTGGGGAAGTTGTTCAGTGTGTGGGGATGTGTTGCAGTGTGTGGGGAAGGGGTTTCAGTGTGTGGGGATGTGTTTCAGTGTGTGGGGAAGGGTTTCACTGTGTGCGGAAGGGGTTTCAGTGTGTGGTGAAGGGTTTCAGTGTGTGGGGAAGGGGTTTCTGTGTGTGGGGAATGTGTTTCAGAGCGTGGGGATGTGCTTCAGTGTGTCGGGATGTTTTTCATTGTGTGGGGAGGGGATTCAGTGTGTGGGGAAGGTGTTTCAGTAGTGGGAATGGGTTTCAGTGCGTGGGGAAGGTGTTTCAGTGTGTGGGGAAGGGGTTTCAGTGTGTGTGGAAGGTGTTTCTGTGTGTGGGGATGTGTTTCAGTGTGTGGAGATGTGTTTGAGTGCGTGGGGAAGGGTTTCAGTGTGTGGGGAATGTGTTTCAGTGTGTGGGAAAGGGCTTCAGCGTGTGGGGATGGGTTTCAGTGTGTGGGGATGGGTTTCAGTGTGTGCGGAAGGGGTTTCAGATTGTGGGGCAGGTGTTTCTGTGTGTGGGGATGTGTTTCAGTGTGTGGGGAAGGGATTTCAGCGTGTGGGGTAGGGGTTTCAGCGTGTGGGGATGGGTTTCAGTTTGTGGGGATGGGTTTCAGTGTGTGCGGAAGGGGTTTCAGTGTGTGGGGAAGGGGATTCAGTGTGTGGGGATGGGTTTCAGTTTGTGGGGATGGGTTTCAGTGTGTGCGGAAGGGGTTTCAGAGTGTGGGTAAGTGTTTCAGTGTGTGGGGAAGGTGTTTCAGTGAGTGGGGAAGGGTTTTCAGAGTGTGGGGAAGGGTTTCAGTGTGGGGGGACGTGTTTTCAGTGTGTGTGGAAGGGGTTTCAGTGTGTGGGGAAGGGGTTTCAGTGTGTGGGGATGTGTTTCAGTGTGTTAGGAATGGGTTTCATTGTGTAGGGAAGGTTTTCTGTGTGTGGGGACGAGTTTCACTGTGTGCGGAAGGGGTTTCAGTGTGTGGAGAAGGGGTCTCAGTGTGTGGGGAAGTTGTTTCAGTATTTGCGGAAGGGATTTCAGTGTGTGAGGAAGGGGTTTCAGTGTGTGGGGAAGGTGTTTCAGTGTGTGCAGAAGATGTTTCAGTGTGTGCGGAAAGGGTTTCAGTGTGTGAAGAAGGTGCTTCAGAGTGTGGGGAAGGAGTTTCAGTGTGAGTGGAAGGGGTTTCAGTGTGTGGGGATGTGTTTCAGTGTGTGGGGAATGTGTTTCAGTGTGTGGGGAAGGGTTTCACTGTGTGCGGAAGGGGTTTCAGTGTGTGGGGAAGGGGTTTCAGTGAGTGGGGAAGGTCTTTCAGTAAGTGCGGAAGGTGTTTCAGTGTGTGGGGATTGGGTTTCTGTGTGTGGGGAAGGTGTTTCAGTGTGTGCGGAAAGGGATTCAGTGTGTGCGGAAGGCGTTTCAGTGCTGGGGAAGGGGTTTCAGTGTGTGGGGAAGGGGTTTCAGTGTGTGGGGAATGTGTTTCTGTGTATTTGGAAGGGTTTCAGTGTGTGGGGAATGTGTTTCAGTGTGTGCTGAATGGGTTTCAGTGTTTGGGGAAGGGTTTCAGTGTGTGGGGAAGGGGTTTCAGTGTGTGGGGAAGGTGTTTCAGTGTGTGGGGAAGTGTTGCAGTGTGTGGGGATGGGGTTTCAGAGTGTGGGGAAGGTGATCAGTGTGTGGGGAAGTGTTTCAGTGTGTGGGGAAGGTGTTTCAGTGTGTGGGGAAGGGTTTCAGTGTGTGGGGAAGGTGTTTCAGTGTGTGCGGAAGGGGTTTCAGTGTGTGGGGAAGGGGTTTAGTGTTTGGGGAAGGTGTTTCAGTGTGCGGGGAAGGTGTTTCAGTCTGTGGGGAAGGGGTTTCAGTTTGTGGGGAAGGGTTTCAGTGTGTGGGGATGGGGTTTCAGTGTGTGGGTAAGGGATTCAGTGGGCGGGGAAGGTGTTTCAGTGTGTGGGGAAGGTGTATCAGTGTGTGGGGAAGCTGTTTCAGTGTGTGGGGATGGGGTTTCAGTGTGTGGGGAAGGTGTTTCACTGTGTGGGGAAGGGTTTCAGTGTGTGGGGAAGGTGTATCAGTGTGTGGTGAATGGGTTTCAGTGTTTGGGGATGGGTTTCCGTGTTTGGGGAAGGGGTGTCAATGTGTGGGGAAGGTGTTTCAGTGTGTGGGGATGTCTTGCAGTGTGTGGGAAATGTGTGGCAGTGTGTGCGGAAGGGTTTTCAGTGTGTGGGGAAGGTGTTTCAGTGTGTGCGGAAGGGGTTTCAGTGTGTGGGGAAGGGTTTCAGTGTTTGGGGCAGGTGTTTCAGTGGGTGGGTAAGGGTTTCAGTGTGTGGGGACGTTGTTTCAGTGTGTGCGGAAGGGGTTTCAGTGTGTGGGGATTGGGTTTCTGTGTGTGGGAAGGTGTTTCAGTGTGTGGGGAAGGGGTTTCAGTGTGTGGGGAAGGGGGTTCAGTGTGTCGGGAAGGGTTTCAGGGTGTGGGGTAGGGGTTTCAGTGTGTGGGGAATGGGTTTCAGTGTGTGGGGAAGTGGTTCAGTGTGTGGGGAAGGGTTACAGTGTGTGGGGACGGGGTTTCAATGTGTGGGGAAGGGGTTTCTGTGTGTGGGAAGGGGTTTCAGTGCGGGTGGAAGCGGTTTCAGTGTGTGGGGAACGGTTTCAGTGTGTGGGGAAGGTGTTTCAGTCTGTGTGGAAGGGGTTTCAGTGTGTGGGGAAGGTGTTTCAGTATGTGGGGAAGTTGTTAGAGAGTGTGGGGAACGGGTTTCAGTGTGTGGGGAAGGTGTTTTAGTGTGGGGAAGGGTTTCAGTGTGTGGGGAAGGGGTATCAGTGTGTGGGGAAGGGGTTTCAGTGCGTGGGGAATGTTTTGCAGTGTGTGGGGATGTGTTTCAGTTTGTGGGGAGGTGTTTCAGTGTGTGGGGAAGTGTTTCAGTGTGTGGGGAAGCTTTTTCAGTGTGTGACATGTGTTTCAGAGTGTTGGGATGTGGTTCAGTGTGTGGGGATGGGTTTCAGTGTGTGGGGAAGGTGTTTCAGTGTGTGGGTAAGGGTTTCAGTGTGTGGGGAAGGTGTTTTAGTGTGTGGGGAAGGGCTTTCAGTGTGTGGGGAAGGTGTTTCAGTGTGTGGGGATGTGTTTCAGTGTGTGGGGATGGGCTTCAGTGTGTGGGCATGGTTTTCAGTGTGTGGGAATGGGTTTCAGTGTGTGCGGAAGGAGTTTCAGTGTGTGGTGAAGGTGTTTTAGTGTGTGGGGAATTGTTTCAGTGTGTGGGGAAGGTGTTTCAGAGTGTGGGGATGGGTTTCAGTGTGTGGGGATGGGTTTCAATGTGTGGGAATGGGTTTCAGTGTGTGGGAAAGGTGTTTCAGTGTGTGTTGGGAAGGGATTTCAGCGTGTGGGGTAGGGGTTTCATTGTGTGGGGAAGGTGTTTAAGTGTGTGGGGAAGGGGATCCAGTGTGTGGGGAAGGGGTTTCAGTGTTTGGGGAAGGTGTTTCAGACCGTGGGGAAGGGGTTTCAGAGTGTGGGTAAGGGTTTCAGTGTGTGGGGAAGGGGTTTCAGTGTGTGGGGATGTGTTTCAGTGTGTTAGGAATGGGTTTCCTTATGTGGGGAAGGGGTTTCAGTGTGTGGGGACGGGTTTCACTGTGTGCGGAAGGGGTTTCAGTGAGTGGAGAAGGGGTTTCAGTGTGTGGGGAAGGTGTTTCAGTCTGTGCGGAAGGGATTTCAGTGTGTGGGGAAGGGGTTTCAGTGTGTGGGGAAGGTGTTTCAGTGTGTGCAGAAGGTGTTTCAGTGTGTGCGGAAAGGGTTTCAGTGTGTGAGGAAGGTGCTTCAGAGTGTGGGGAAGGTGTTTCAGTGTGTGTGGAAGTGGTTTCAGTGTGCGGGGAAGGGGTTTTCAGTGTGTGGGGATGTGGTTTCAGTGTGTGGGGAAGGGATTCACTGTGTGCAGAAGGGGTGTCAGTGTGTGGGGAAGGTGTTTCAATGTGTGGGGAAGGTGTTGCAGTGTGTGGGGAAGTTGTTCAGTGTGTGGGGATGTGTTTCAGTGTGTGGGGAAGGGGTTTCAGTGTGTGGGGATGTGTTTCAGTGTGTGGGGAAGGGTTTCACTGTGTGCGGAAGGGGTTTCAGTGTGTGGTGAAGGGTTTCAGTGTGTGGGGAAGGGGTTTCTGTGTGTGGGGAATGTGTTTCAGAGCGTGGGGATGTGCTTCAGTGTGTCGGGATGTTTTTCATTGTGTGGGGAGGGGATTCAGTGTGTGGGGAAGGTGTTTCAGTAGTGGGAATGGGTTTCAGTGCGTGGGGAAGGTGTTTCAGTGTGTGGGGAAGGGGTTTCAGTGTGTGTGGAAGGTGTTTCTGTGTGTGGGGATGTGTTTCAGTGTGTGGAGATGTGTTTGAGTGCGTGGGGAAGGGTTTCAGTGTGTGGGGAATGTGTTTCAGTGTGTGGGAAAGGGCTTCAGCGTGTGGGGATGGGTTTCAGTGTGTGGGGATGGGTTTCAGTGTGTGCGGAAGGGGTTTCAGATTGTGGGGCAGGTGTTTCTGTGTGTGGGGATGTGTTTCAGTGTGTGGGGAAGGGATTTCAGCGTGTGGGGTAGGGGTTTCAGTGTGTGGGGATGGGTTTCAGTTTGTGGGGATGGGTTTCAGTGTGTGCGGAAGGGGTTTCAGTGTGTGGGGAAGGGGATTCAGTGTGTGGGGATGGGTTTCAGTTTGTGGGGATGGGTTTCAGTGTGTGCGGAAGGGGTTTCAGAGTGTGGGTAAGTGTTTCAGTGTGTGGGGAAGGTGTTTCAGTGAGTGGGGAAGGGTTTTCAGAGTGTGGGGAAGGGTTTCAGTGTGGGGGGACGTGTTTTCAGTGTGTGTGGAAGGGGTTTCAGTGTGTGGGGAAGGGGTTTCAGTGTGTGGGGATGTGTTTCAGTGTGTTAGGAATGGGTTTCATTGTGTAGGGAAGGTTTTCTGTGTGTGGGGACGAGTTTCACTGTGTGCGGAAGGGGTTTCAGTGTGTGGAGAAGGGGTCTCAGTGTGTGGGGAAGTTGTTTCAGTATTTGCGGAAGGGATTTCAGTGTGTGAGGAAGGGGTTTCAGTGTGTGGGGAAGGTGTTTCAGTGTGTGCAGAAGATGTTTCAGTGTGTGCGGAAAGGGTTTCAGTGTGTGAAGAAGGTGCTTCAGAGTGTGGGGAAGGAGTTTCAGTGTGAGTGGAAGGGGTTTCAGTGTGTGGGGATGTGTTTCAGTGTGTGGGGAATGTGTTTCAGTGTGTGGGGAAGGGTTTCACTGTGTGCGGAAGGGGTTTCAGTGTGTGGGGAAGGGGTTTCAGTGAGTGGGGAAGGTCTTTCAGTAAGTGCGGAAGGTGTTTCAGTGTGTGGGGATTGGGTTTCTGTGTGTGGGGAAGGTGTTTCAGTGTGTGCGGAAAGGGATTCAGTGTGTGCGGAAGGCGTTTCAGTGCTGGGGAAGGGGTTTCAGTGTGTGGGGAAGGGGTTTCAGTGTGTGGGGAATGTGTTTCTGTGTATTTGGAAGGGTTTCAGTGTGTGGGGAATGTGTTTCAGTGTGTGCTGAATGGGTTTCAGTGTTTGGGGAAGGGTTTCAGTGTGTGGGGAAGGGGTTTCAGTGTGTGGGGAAGGTGTTTCAGTGTGTGGGGAAGTGTTGCAGTGTGTGGGGATGGGGTTTCAGAGTGTGGGGAAGGTGATCAGTGTGTGGGGAAGTGTTTCAGTGTGTGGGGAAGGTGTTTCAGTGTGTGGGGAAGGGTTTCAGTGTGTGGGGAAGGTGTTTCAGTGTGTGCGGAAGGGGTTTCAGTGTGTGGGGAAGGGGTTTAGTGTTTGGGGAAGGTGTTTCAGTGTGCGGGGAAGGTGTTTCAGTCTGTGGGGAAGGGGTTTCAGTTTGTGGGGAAGGGTTTCAGTGTGTGGGGATGGGGTTTCAGTGTGTGGGTAAGGGATTCAGTGGGCGGGGAAGGTGTTTCAGTGTGTGGGGAAGGTGTATCAGTGTGTGGGGAAGCTGTTTCAGTGTGTGGGGATGGGGTTTCAGTGTGTGGGGAAGGTGTTTCACTGTGTGGGGAAGGGTTTCAGTGTGTGGGGAAGGTGTATCAGTGTGTGGTGAATGGGTTTCAGTGTTTGGGGATGGGTTTCCGTGTTTGGGGAAGGGGTGTCAATGTGTGGGGAAGGTGTTTCAGTGTGTGGGGATGTCTTGCAGTGTGTGGGAAATGTGTGGCAGTGTGTGCGGAAGGGTTTTCAGTGTGTGGGGAAGGTGTTTCAGTGTGTGCGGAAGGGGTTTCAGTGTGTGGGGAAGGGTTTCAGTGTTTGGGGCAGGTGTTTCAGTGGGTGGGTAAGGGTTTCAGTGTGTGGGGACGTTGTTTCAGTGTGTGCGGAAGGGGTTTCAGTGTGTGGGGATTGGGTTTCTGTGTGTGGGAAGGTGTTTCAGTGTGTGGGGAAGGGGTTTCAGTGTGTGGGGAAGGGGGTTCAGTGTGTCGGGAAGGGTTTCAGGGTGTGGGGTAGGGGTTTCAGTGTGTGGGGAATGGGTTTCAGTGTGTGGGGAAGTGGTTCAGTGTGTGGGGAAGGGTTACAGTGTGTGGGGACGGGGTTTCAATGTGTGGGGAAGGGGTTTCTGTGTGTGGGAAGGGGTTTCAGTGCGGGTGGAAGCGGTTTCAGTGTGTGGGGAACGGTTTCAGTGTGTGGGGAAGGTGTTTCAGTCTGTGTGGAAGGGGTTTCAGTGTGTGGGGAAGGTGTTTCAGTATGTGGGGAAGTTGTTAGAGAGTGTGGGGAACGGGTTTCAGTGTGTGGGGAAGGTGTTTTAGTGTGGGGAAGGGTTTCAGTGTGTGGGGAAGGGGTATCAGTGTGTGGGGAAGGGGTTTCAGTGCGTGGGGAATGTTTTGCAGTGTGTGGGGATGTGTTTCAGTTTGTGGGGAGGTGTTTCAGTGTGTGGGGAAGTGTTTCAGTGTGTGGGGAAGCTTTTTCAGTGTGTGACATGTGTTTCAGAGTGTTGGGATGTGGTTCAGTGTGTGGGGATGGGTTTCAGTGTGTGGGGAAGGTGTTTCAGTGTGTGGGTAAGGGTTTCAGTGTGTGGGGAAGGTGTTTTAGTGTGTGGGGAAGGGCTTTCAGTGTGTGGGGAAGGTGTTTCAGTGTGTGGGGATGTGTTTCAGTGTGTGGGGATGGGCTTCAGTGTGTGGGCATGGTTTTCAGTGTGTGGGAATGGGTTTCAGTGTGTGCGGAAGGAGTTTCAGTGTGTGGTGAAGGTGTTTTAGTGTGTGGGGAATTGTTTCAGTGTGTGGGGAAGGTGTTTCAGAGTGTGGGGATGGGTTTCAGTGTGTGGGGATGGGTTTCAATGTGTGGGAATGGGTTTCAGTGTGTGGGAAAGGTGTTTCAGTGTGTGGGGAAGGTGATTCAGTTTGTAGGGAAGGGGTTTCAGAGTGTGGTGAAGGGTTTCAGTGTTTGGGGATCGGATTTCAGTGTGTGGGGAAGGTGTTTCAGTGTGTGGGGAAGGGGTTTCTGTGTGTCGGGAATGTGTTTCAGTGCGTGGGGATGTGCTTCAGTGTGTCGGGATGTTTTTCATTGTGTGGGGAGGGGATTCAGTGTGTGGGGAAGGTGTTTCAGTAGTGGGAATGGGTTTCAGTGCGTGGGGAAGGAGTTTCAGTGTGTGGGGAAGGGGTTTCTGTGTGTGGGGAAGGTGTTTCCGTGTGTGGGGATGTGTTTCAGTGTGTGGAGATGTGTTTCATTGCGTGGGGAAGGGTTTCAGTCTGTGGGGAAGGTGTTTCAGTCTGTGGGGATGGGTTTCAGTGTGTGGGGATGGGTTTCAGTGTGTGGGGATGGGTTTCAGTGTGTGCGGAAGGGGTTTCAGCTTGTGGGGCAGGTCTTTCCGTGTGTGGGGATGTGTTTCAGTGTGTGTTGGGAAGGGATTTCAGCGTGTGGGGTAGGGGTTTCATTGTGTGGGGAAGGTGTTTTAGTGTGTGGGGAAGGGGATCCAGTGTGTGGGGAAGGGGTTTCAGTGTTTGGGGAAGGTGTTTCAGACCGTGGGGAAGGGGTTTCAGAGTGTGGGTAAGGGTTTCAGTGTGTGGGGAAGGTGTTTCAGTGTGAGGGGACGTGTTTTCAGTGTGTGTGGAAGGGGTTTCAGTGTGTGGGGAAGGGGTTTCAGTGTGTGGGGATGTGTTTCAGTGTGTTAGGAATGGGTTTCCTTATGTGGGGAAGGGGTTTCAGTGTGTGGGGACGGGTTTCACTGTGTGCGGAAGGGGTTTCAGTGAGTGGAGAAGGGGTTTCAGTGTGTGGGGAAGGTGTTTCAGTCTGTGCGGAAGGGATTTCAGTGTGTGGGGAAGGGGTTTCAGTGTGTGGGGAAGGTGTTTCAGTGTGTGCAGAAGGTGTTTCAGTGTGTGCGGAAAGGGTTTCAGTGTGTGAGGAATGTGCTTCAGAGTGTGGGGAAGGTGTTTCAGTGTGTTTGGAAGTGGTTTCAGTGTGCGGGGAAGGGGTTTTCAGTGTGTGGGGATGTGGTTTCAGTGTGTGGGGAAGGGATTCACTGTGTGCAGAAGGGGTGTCAGTGTGTGGGGAAGGTGTTACAATGTGTGGGGAAGGTGTTGCAGTGTGTGGGGAAGTTGTTCAGTGTGTGGGGATGTGTTTCAGTGTGTGGGGAAGGGGTTTCAGTGTGTGGGGATGTGTTTCAGTGTGTGGGGAAGGGTTTCACTGTGTGCGGATGGGGTTTCAGTGTGTGGTGAAGGGTTTCAGTGTGTGGGGAAGGGGTTTCTGTGTGTGGGGAATGTGTTTCAGAGCGTGGGGATGTGTTTGAGTGCGTGGGGAAGGGTTTCAGTGTGTGGGGAATGTGTTTAAGTGTGTGGGAATGGGCTTCAGCGTGTGAGGATGGGTTTCAGTGTGTGGGGATGGGTTTCAGTGTGTGCGGATGGGGTTTCAGATTGTGGGGCAGGTGTTTCTGTGTGTGGGGATGTGTTTCAGTGTGTGGGGAAGGGATTTCAGCGTGTGGGGTAGGGGTTTCAGCGTGTGGGGATGGGTTTCAGTTTGTGGGGATGGGTTTCAGTGTGTGCGGAAGGGGTTTCAGTGTGTGGGGAAGGGGATTCAGTGTGTGGGGAAGGGGTTTCAGTGTTTGGGGAAGGTGTTTCAGACCGTGGGGCAGGGGTTTCAGAGTGTGGGTAAGTGTTTCAGTGTGTGGGGAAGGTGTTTCAGTGAGTGGGGAAGGGTTTCAGAGTGTGGGGAAGGGTTTCAGTGTGGGGGGACGTGTTTTCAGTGTGTGTGGAAGGGGTTTCAGTGTGTGGGGAAGGGGTTTCAGTGTGTGGGGATGTGTTTCAGTGTGTTAGGAATGGGTTTCATTGTGTAGGGAAGGTTTTCTGTGTGTGGGGACGAGTTTCACTGTGTGCGGAAGGGGTTTCAGTGTGTGGAGAAGGGGTTTCAGTGTGTGAAGAAGGGGTTTCAGTGTGAGGGGAAGGTGTTACAGTGTGTTGGGAAGGTGTTTCAGTGTGTGTGGAAGGTGTTTCAGTGTGTGCGGAAGGGGTTTCAGTGTGTGAAGAAGGGGTTTCAGTGTGAGGGGAAGGTGTTACAGTGTGTTGGGAAGGTGTTTCAGTGTGTGTGGAAGGTGTTTCAGTGTGTGCGGAAGGTGTTTCAGTGTGTGGGGAAGGGGTTTCAGTGTGTGGGGAAGGTGTTTCACGGTGTGCGGAAGGGGTTTCAGTGTGTGGGGAAGGGGATTCAGTTTGTGGGGAAGGTGTTTCATTGTGTGGGGAAGGGGTTTTATTGTGCGCGGAAGGGGATGCAGTGTGTAGGGAAGGGGTATCAGTGTGTGGGGAAGGGGTTTCAGTGTGTGGGGAATTGTTTAACTGTGTGCGGAAGGGGTTTCAGTGTGTGGGGAAGGTGTTTCAGTGTGTGGGGAAGGGGTTTCAGGATGTGGGGATGGGGTTTCAGAGTGTGCCGAAGGGTTTCAGTGTGTGGGGAAGAGTTTCAGTTGTGGGGAAGGGGTTGCGGTGTGTGGGGAAGGGTTTCAGTGTGTGGGGAAGGGTTTCAGTGTGTGGGGAAGGGTTTCTGTGTGCGGAAGGGGTTTCAGTTTGTGGGGAAGGGTTTCAGTGTGTGGGGAAGGTGTTTCAGTGTGTGGGGAAGGGTTTCAGTATGTGGGGAAGGGTTTCTGTGTGTGCGGAAGGGGTTTCAGTTTGTGGGGAAGGGTTTCAGTGTGTGGGGAAGGTGTTTCAGTGTGTGCGGAAGGGGTTTCAGTGTGTGGGGATGGTGTTTCAGTGTGTGGGAAAGCTGTTTCAGTGTGTGGGGAAGGGTTTCAGTGTGTGGGGAAGGGGTATCAGTGTGTGGGGAAGGTGTTTCAGTCTCTGGGGAAGGTATTTCAGTGTGTGGGGAAGGGATTTCATTTTATGGGGAAAGTGTTTCAGTGTGTGGGGAAGGTGTTTCAGTGTGTGGGGAAGGGGTTTCAGTGTGTGGGGACGGTGTTTCAGTGTGTGGTGATGTGCTTCTGACTGTGGGGAGCGGTTTCACTGTGTGGTGAAGGTGTTTCAGTGTGTGGGGATGGTTTTCAGTGTGTAGGGATGGGTTTCAGTGTGTGGGGATGGATTTCAGTGTGTGCAGAAGGGGTTTCAGTGTGTGGGGAAGGTGTTTCTGTGTGTGGGGATGTGTTTCAGTGTGTGGGGAAGGTGTTTCAGTGTGTGGGGAAGGGGTTTCAGTGCGTGGGGACGGTGTTTCTGTGTGTGGTGATGTGCTTCTGTGTGTGGGGAACGGTTTCACTGTGTGGGGAAGGTGTTTCAGTGTGTGCGGAAGGGGTTTCAGTCTGTGGGGAAGGGGTTTCTCTGTGTGGGGATGTGTTTCATTGTGTGGGGAAGGGGTTTCAGTATGTGGGGAAGGGTTTCACGGTATGCCGAAGGAGTTTCAGTGTGTGGGGAAGGTGTTTCAGTTTGTGGGGATGTGTTTCAGTGTGTGGGGATGTGTTTCAGTGTGTGGGGAAGGGGTTTCAGTGTGTGGGGATGTGTTTCAGTGTGTGGGGAATGGTTTTCAGTGTGTGGGGAAGGGTTTCACTGTGTGCGGAAGGGGTTTCAGTGTGTGGGGATGTGGTTTCAGTGTGTGGGGAAGGTGTTTCAGTGTGTGCGGAAGGGGTTTCAGTGTGTGAGGAAGCGGTTTCAGTGTGTGGGGAAGGTGTTTCAGTGTGTTGGGAAGGTGTTTCAGTGTGTGGGGAAGGGGTATCAGTGTGTGGGGAAGGTGTTTCAGTGTGTGGGGAAGGTGTGTCAGTGTGTGCGGAAGGGGTTACAGTGTGTGGGGAAGGGTTTTCAGAGTGTGGGGAAGGGGTTTCATTGTGTGCGGAAGGGGTTTCAGTGTGTGGGGAAGGTGTTTCAGTGTGTGCGGAAGGGGTTTCAGTCTGTGGGGAAGGGGTTTATCTGTGTGGGGATGTGTTTCATTGTGTGGGGAAGGGGTTTCAGTATGTGGGGAAGGGTTTCACGGTATGCCGAAGGGGTTTCAGTGTGTGGGGAAGGTGTTTCAGTTTGTGGGGATGTGTTTCAGTGTGTGGGGAAGGGGTTTCAGTGTGTGGGGATGTGTTTCAGTGTGTGGGGAATGGTTTTCAGTGTGTGGGGAAGGGTTTCACTGTGTGCGGAAGGGGTTTCAGTGTGTGGGGATGTGGTTTCAGTGTGTGGGGAAGATGTTTCAGTGTGTGCGGAAGGTGTTTCAGTGTGTGAGGAAGCGGTTTCAGTGTGTGGGGAAGGTGTTTCACTGTGTGGGGAAGGGGTATCAGTGTGTGCAGAAGGTGTTTCAGTGTGTGGGGAAGGGGTTTCAGTGTGTGGGGAAGGTGATTCATTGTGTGCGGAAGGGGTTTCAGTGTGTGGGGAAGGGGATTCAGTTTGTGGGGAAGGTGTTTCATTGTGTGGGGAAGGGGTTTTATTGAGTGCGGAAGGGTTACAGTTTGTGGGGACGGGGTTTCCGTGTGTGGGGAAGGGGATTCAGTGTGTGGGGAAGGGTTTCAGTGTGTGCGGAAGGGGTTTCAGTTTGTGGGGAAGGGTTTCACTGTGTGGGGAAGGTGTTTCAGTGTGTACGGATGGGGTTTCAGTCTGTGGTGAAGGGGTTTCTCTGTGTGGGGATGTGTTTCAGTGTGTGCTGAAGGTGTTTCAGTGTGTGCGGAAGGGGTTTCAGTGTGTGAAGAAGGGGTTTCAGTGTGAGGGGAAGGTGTTACAGTGTGTTGGGAAGGTGTTTCAGTGTGTGTGGAAGGTGTTTCAGTGTGTGCGGAAGGTGTTTCAGTGTGTGGGGAAGGGGTTTCAGTGTGTGGGGAAGGTGTTTCACGGTGTGCGGAAGGGGTTTCAGTGTGTGGGGAAGGGGATTCAGTTTGTGGGGAAGGTGTTTCATTGTGTGGGGAAGGGGTTTTATTGTGTGTGGAAGGGGATGCAGTGTGTAGGGAAGGGGTATCAGTGTGTGGGGAAGGGGTTTCAGTGTGTGGGGAATTGTTTAACTGTGAGCGGAAGGGGTTTCAGTGTGTGGGGAAGGTGTTTCAGTGTGTGGGGAAGGGGTTTCAGGATGTGGGGATGGGGTTTCAGTGTGTGCCGAAGGGTTTCAGTGTGTGGGGAAGAGTTTCAGTTGTGGGGAAGGGGTTGCGGTGTGTGGGGAAGGGTTTCAGTGTGTGGGGAAGGGTTTCAGTGTGTGGGGAAGGGTTTCTGTGTGCGGAAGGGGTTTCAGTTTGTGGGGAAGTGTTTCAGTGTGTGGGGAAGGTGTTTCAGTGTGTGGGGAAGGGTTTCAGTGTGTGGGGAAGGGTTTCTGTGTGTGCGGAAGGGGTTTCAGTTTGTGGGGAAGGGTTTCAGTGTGTGGGGAAGGTGTTTCAGTGTGTGCGGAAGGGGTTTCAGTGTGTGGGGATGGTGTTTCAGTGTGTGGGAAAGCTGTTTCAGTGTGTGGGGAAGGGTTTCAGTGTGTGGGGAAGGGGTATCAGTGTGTGGGGAAGGTGTTTCAGTCTCTGGGGAAGGTATTTCAGTGTGTGGGGAAGGGATTTCATTTTATGGGGAAGGTGTTTCAGTGTGTGGGGAAGGTGTTTCAGTGTGTGGGGAAGGGGTTTCAGTGTGTGGGGACGGTGTTTCAGTGTGTGGTGATGTGCTTCTGACTGTGGGGAGCGGTTTCACTGTGTGGTGAAGGTGTTTCAGTGTGTGGGGATGGTTTTCAGTGTGTAGGGATGGGTTTCAGTGTGTGGGGATGGGTTTCAGTGTGTGCAGAAGGGGTTTCAGTGTGTGGGGAAGGTGTTTCTGTGTGTGGGGATGTGTTTCAGTGTGTGGGGAAGGTGTTTCAGTGTGTGGGGAAGGGGTTTCAGTGCGTGGGGACGGTGTTTCTGTGTGTGGTGATGTGCTTCTGTGTGTGGGGAACGGTTTCACTGTGTGGGGAAGGTGTTTCAGTGTGTGGGGATGGTTTTCAGTGTGTAGGGATGGGTTTCAGTGTGTGGGGATGGGTTTCAGTGTGTGCAGAAGGGGTTTCAGTGTGTGGGGAAGGTGTTTCTGTATGTGGGGATGTGTTTCAGTGTGTGGGGAAGGGGTTGCAGTGTGTGGGGAAGGGGTTTCAGCGTGTGGGGAAGGTATTTCAGTGTGTGGGGAAAGTGTTTCAGTGTGTGGGGATGTTTTGCAGTCTGTGGGGAAGGGGATTCAGTGTGTGAGCAAGGGGTTTCAAAGTGTGCGGAAGGGGTTTCACTGTGTGCGGAAGGGGTTTCAGTGTGTGGGGAATGTGTTTCAATGTGTGGGGAAGGTGCTTCAGTGTGTGGGGAAGGTGTTTCAGTGTGTGCGGAAGGGGTTTCAGTGTGTGGGGAAGGGTTTTCAGAGTGTGGGGAAGGGGTTTCAGTGTGTGGGAAAGGTGTTTCAATGTGAGCGGAAGGGGTTTCAGTGTTTGCGGAAGGTGTTTCAGTGTGTGGCGATGTGTTTCAGTGTGTGGGGATGGGGTTCCAGTGTGTGGGGTAGGTGTTTCATTGTGTGGGGAATGGGTTTCAGTGTGTGGGGAAGGGTTTCAGTGTGTGGGGAAGGTGTTTCATTGTGTGGGGAATGGGTTTCAGTGTGTGGGGAAGGGGTTTCTCTGTGTGGGGATGTGTTTCAGTGTGTTGGGAAGGGATTACAGTATGTGGGGAAGGGGTTTCATTGTGTGGGGAAGGGTTTTCAGAGCGTGGGGAAGGGGTTTCATTGTGTGGGGAAGGGCTTTCAGTGTGTGCGGAAGGGGTTTCAGTGTGTGCGGATGGGGTTTCAGTGTGTGGGGAAGGGTTTCACTGTGTGGGGAAGGTGTTTCAGTGTGTGCGGAAGGGGTTTCAGTCTGTGGGGAAGGGGTTTCTCTGTGTGGGGATGTGTTTCATTGTGTGGGGAAGGGGTTTCAGTATGTGGGGAAGGGTTGCACGGTATGCCGAAGGAGTTTCAGTGTGTGGGGAAGGTGTTTCAGTTTATGGGGATGTGTTTCAGTGTGTGGGGATGTGTTTCAGTGTGTGGGGAAGGGGTTTCAGTGTATGGGGATGTGTTTCAGTGTGTGGGGAATGGTTTTCAGTGTGTGGGGAAGGGTTTCAAAGTGTGCGGAAGGGGTTTCACTGTGTGCGGAAGGGGTTTCAGTGTGTGGGGAAGGTGTTTCAATGTGTGGGGAAGGTGTTTCAGTGTGTGGGGAAGGTGTTTCAGTGTTTGCGGAAGGGGTTTCAGTGTGTGGGGAAGGGTTTTCAGAGTGTGGGGAAGGGGTTTCAGTGTGTGGGAAAGGTGTTTCAGTGTGTGGGGAAGGGGTTTCAGTGTCTGCGGAAGGTGTTTCAGTGTGTGGGGAAGGGGTTTCTCTGTGTGGGGATGTGTTTCAGTGTGTGGGGAAGGGGTTTCAGTATGTGGGGAAGGGTTTCACGTTATGCCGAAGGGGTTTCAGTGTGTGGGGAAGGTGTTTCAGTGTGTGGGGATGTGTTTCAGTGTGTGGGGAAGGGGTTTCAGTGTGTGGGGATGCGTTTCAGTGTGTGGGGAAGGTGTTTCAGTGTGTGGGGAAGGTGTTTCAGTGTGTGGGGATGGGGTTTCAGTGTGTGGGGAAGGTGTTTCAGTGTGTGGGGAATGGGTTTCAGTGTGTGGGGAAGGGTTTCACTGTGTGGGGAAGGTGTTTCAGTGTGCGTGGAAGTTGTTTCAGTCTGTGGGGAAGGGGTTTCTCTGTGTGGGGATGTGTTTCAGTGTGTGGGGAAGGGGTTTCAGTCTGTGGGGAAGGGTTTCACGTTATGCCGAAGGGGTTTCACTGTGTGGGGAAGGTGTTTCAGTGTGTGGGGATGTGTTTCAGTGTGTGCGGAAGGGGTTTCAGTGTGTGGGGATGCGTTTCAGTGTGTGGGGAAGGGGTTTCAGTGTGTGGGGAAGTGTTTCAGTGTGTGGGGAAGGGTTTTCAGTGTGTGGGCAAGGATTTCACTGTGTGCGGAAGGGGTTTCAGTGTATGGGGATGTGGTTTCAGTGTCTGGGGAACGTGTTTCAGTGTGTGCGGAAGTGGTTTCAGTGTGTGAGGAAGCGGTTTCAGTGTGTGGGGAAGGTGTTTCAGTGTGTTGGGAAGGTGTTTCAGTGTGTGGGGAAGGGGTATCAGTGTGTGCAGAAGGTGTTTCAGTGTGTGGGGAAGGGGTTTCAGTTTGTGGGGAAGGTGTTTCATTGTGTGCGGAAGGGGTTTCAGTGTGTGGGGAAGGGGATTCAGTTTGAGGGGAAGGTGTTTCATTGTGCGGAGAAGGGGTTTTATTGTGTGCGGAAGGGATGCAGTGTGTAGGGAAGGGGTTTCAGTGTGTGGGGAAGGGGTTTCAGTGTGTGGGGAATTGTTTAACTGTGTGCGGAAGGGGTTTCAGTGTGTGGGGAAGGGGTTTCAGTCTGTGGGGAAGGGGTTTCAGTGTGTGGGGAAGGGTTTCAGTGTGTGGGGAGGGGTTTCAGTTGTGGGGAAGGGGTTTCGGTGTGTGGGGAAGGGATTCAGTGTGTGGGAAAGGGGTTTCATTGTGTGGGGAAGGGGTTTCATTGTTTGGGCAACTGGTTTCAGTGTGTGGGGAAGGGTTACAGTGTGTGGGGACGGGTTTTCCGTGTGTGGGGAAGGGGATTCAGTGCGTGGGGTAGGGTTTCAGTGTGTGCGGAAGGTGTTTCAGTTTGTGGGGAAGAGTTTCAGTGTGTAGGGAATGTGTTTCAGTGAGTGCGGAAGGGGTTTCAGTGTGTGGGGAAGGGGTTTCAGTGTGTGGGGATGGTTTTCAGTGCGTGGGGATGGGTTTCAGTTTGTGCAGAAGGTATTTCAGTGTGTGGGGAAGGGGTTTCAGTGAGTGTGGAAGGGGTATCAGAGTGTGGGGAAGGGTTTCAGTGTGTGGGGAAGGTTTTTCAGTGTGTCAGGAAGGGGTTTCAGTGTGTGGGGAAGGTGTTTCAGTGTGTGGGGATGTGTTTCAGTGTGTGCGGAAGTGGTTTCTGTGTGTGGGGAAGGGGTTTCAGTGTGTGGGGAAGGGTTTCACTGTGTGCGGAAGGGGTTTCAGTGTGTGGGGGAGGGGTTTCAGTGTGTGTGGAAGGTGTTTCAGTGTGTGCGGAAGGGGTTTCAGTGTGTGGGGAAGGGGTTTCAGTGTTTGGGGAACTGGTTTCAGTGTGTGGGGAAGGGTTACAGTGTGTGGGGACGGGGTTTCCGTGTGTGGGGAAGGGGATTCAGTGTGTGGGGAAGGGTTTCAGTGTGTGCTGAAGGTGTTTCAGTTTGTGGGGAAGGGTTTCAGTGTGTAGGGAATGTGTTTCAGTGAGTGCGGAAAGGGTTTCAATGTGTGGGGATGGTGTTTCAGTGTGTGGGAAAGGTGTTTCAGTGTGTGGGGAAGGGGTTTCAGTGTGTGGGGAAGGGGTTTCAGTGTGTGGGGATGGTTTTCAGTGCGTGGGGATGGGTTTCAGTGTGTGCGGAAGGTATTTCAGTGTGTGGGGAAGGGGTTTCAGAGTGTGGGTAATGGTTTCAGTGTGTGGGGAAGGGCTTTAGTGAGTGTGGAAGGGGTTTCAGAGTGTGGGGAAGGGTTTCAGTGTGTGGGGAAGGTTTTTCAGTGTGTCAGGAAGGGGTTTCAGTGTGTGGGGAAGGTGTTTCAGTGTGTGGGGATGTGTTTCAGTGTGTGCGGAAATGGATTCTGTGTGTTGGGAAGGGGTTTCAGTGTGTGGGGAAGGGTTTCAATGTGTGCGGAAGGGGTTTCAGTGTGTGGGGAAGGGGTTTCAGTGTGTGTGGAAGGTGTTTCAGTGTGTGCGGAAGGGGTTTCAGTGTGTGGGGAAGGGGTTTCAGTGTGTGGGGAACGTGTTTCAGTGTGTGCTGAAGGGGTTTCAGTGTGTGCGGAAGGGGTTTCAGTGTGTGGGGAAGGGGTTTCAGTGTGTGGGGAAGGTGTTTCAGTGTCTGCGGAAGGAGTTTCAGTGTGTGGGGATGTGTTTCAGTGTGTGGGGAAGGGGTTTCAGTGTGTTGGGATGCGTTTCACTGTGTGGGGAAGGGGTTTCAGTGTGTGCGGAAGTGGTTTCAGTGTGTGAGGAAGGGGTTTCAGTGTGTGGGGAAGGTGTTTCAGTGTGTTGGGAAGGTGTTTCAGTGTGTGGGGAAGGGGTATCAGTGTGTGCAGAAGGTGTTTCAGTGTGTGGGGAAGGGGTTTCAGTTTGTGGGGAAGGTGTTTCATTGTGTGCGGAAGGGGTTTCAGTGTGTGGGGAAGGGGATTCAGTTTGAGGGGAAGGTGTTTCATTGTGCGGAGAAGGGGTTTTATTGTGTGCGGAAGGGATGCAGTGTGTAGGGAAGGGGTTCCAGTGTGTGGGGAAGGGGTTTCAGTGTGTGGGGAATTGTTTAACTGTGTGCGGAAGGGGTTTCAGTGTGTGGGGAAGGGGTTTCAGTATGTGGGGAAGGGGTTTCAGTGTGTGGGGAAGGGTTTCAGTGTGTGGGGAGGGGTTTCAGTTGTGCGGAAGGGGTTTCGGTGTGTGGGGAAGGGATTCAGTGTGTGGGAAAGGGGTTTCATTGTGTGGGGAAGGGGTTTCATTGTTTGGGCAACTGGTTTCAGTGTGTGGGGAAGGGTTACAGTGTGTGGGGACGGGGTTTCCGTGTGTGGGGAAGGGGATTCAGTGCGTGGGGAAGGGTTTCAGTGTGTGCGGAAGGTGTTTCAGTTTGTGGGGAAGGGTTTCAGTGTGTAGGGATTGTGTTTCAGTGAGTGCGGAAGGGGTTTCAGTGTGTGGGGAAGGGGTTTCAGTGTGTGGGGATGGTTTTCAGTGCGTGGGGATGGGTTTCAGTGTGTGCGGAAGGTATTTCAGTGTGTGGGGAAGGGGTTTCAGTGAGTGTGGAAGGGGTTTCAGAGTGTGGGGAAGGGTTTCAGTGTGTGGGGAAGGTTTTTCAGTGTGTCAGGAAGGGGTTTCAGTGTGTGGGGAAGGTGTTTCAGTGTGTGGGGATGTGTTTCAGTGTGTGCGGAAGTGGTTTCTGTGTGTGGGGAAGGGGTTTCAGTGTGTGGGGAAGGGTTTCACTGTGTGCGGAAGGGGTTTCAGTGTGTGGGGAAGGGGTTTCAGTGTGTGTGGAAGGTGTTTCAGTGTGTGCGGAAGGGGTTTCAGTGTGTGGGGAAGGGATTTCAGTGTTTGGGGAACTGGTTTCAGTGTGTGGGGAAGGGTTACAGTGTGTGGGGACGGGGTTTCCGTGTGTGGGGAAGGGGATTCAGTGTGTGGGGAAGGGTTTCAGTGTGTGCGGAAGGTGTTTCAGTTTGTGGGGAAGGGTTTCAGTGTGTAGGGAATGTGTTTCAGTGAGTGCGGAAGGGGTTTCAAAGTGTGGGGATGGTGTTTCAGTGTATGGGAAAGGTGTTTCAGTGTGTGGGGAAGGGGTTTCAGTGTGTGGGGAAGGGGTTTCAGTGTGTGGGGATGGTTTTCAGTGCGTGGGGATGGGTTTCAGTGTGTGCGGAAGGTATTTCAGTGTGTGGGGAAGGGGTTTCAGAGTGTGGGTAATGGTTTCAGTGTGTGGGGAAGGGGTTTCAGTGAGTGTGGAAGGGGTTTCAGAGTGTGGGGAAGGGTTTCAGTGTGTGGGGAAGGTTTTTCAGTGTGTCAGGAAGGGGTTTCAGTGTGTGGGGAAGGTGTTTCAGTGTGTGGGGATGTGTTTCAGTGTGTGCGGAAATGGATTCTGTGTGTGGGGAAGGGGTTTCAGTGTGTGGGGAAGGGTTTCACTGTGTGCGGAAGGGGTTTCAGTGTGTGGGGAAGGGGTTTCAGTGTGTGTGGAAGGTGTTTCAGTGTGTGCGGAAGGGGTTTCAGTGTGTGGGGAAGGGGTTTCAGTGTGTGGGGAACGTGTTTCAGTGTGTGCTGAAGGGGTTTCAGTGAGTGCGGAAGGGGTTTCAGTGTGTGGGGAAGGGGTTTCAGTGTGTGGGGAAGGTGTTTCAGTGTCTGCGGAAGGAGTTTCAGTGTGTGGGGAAGGGGTTTCAGTGTGTGGGGATGTGTTTCAGTGTGTGGGGAAGGGGTTTCAGTGTGTGGGGAAGGGTTTCACTATGTGCAGAAGGGGTTTCAGTGTGTGGGGATGGTGTTTCAGTGCGTGAGGAAGGTGTTTCAGTGTGTGGGGAAGGGGCCTCGGTGTGTGGGGATGTGGTTCAGTGTGTGGGGAAGTGGTTTCAGTGTGCGGGGATGTGTTTCAGTGTGTGGGGAAGGTGTTTCAGTATGTGCGGATGTGGTTTCAGTGTGTGGGGAAGGGCTTTCAGTCTGTGGGGAAGGTGATTCAGTGTGTGCGGAAGGGGTTTCAGTGACTGCAGAAGGCGTTTCAGTGTGTGGGGAAGGGGTTTCAGTGTGTGGGGAAGGGGTTTCAGTGTGTGGGGAATGTGTTTCAGTGTGTTTGGAAGGGTTTAATGTGTGGGGATGTGTTTCATTGTGTGGGGAAGGGTTTCAGTGTGTGGGGAAGTTGTTTCAGAGTGTGGGGATGAATTTCAGTGTATGGGGATGAATTTCAGTGTGTGGGGATGTGTTTCAGTGTGTGGGGATGTGTTTCAGTGTGTGGGGAAGGTTTTCAGTGTGTGGGGAAGGTGTTTCAGTGTGTGGGGATGGGTTTCAGTGTGTGGGGATGGGTTTCAGTGTGTGTGGATTGGTTTCAGTGTTTGCGGAGGGGGTTTCAGTGTGTGGGGAAGGTGTTTCAGTGTGTGGGGAAGGTGTTTCAGTGTGTGGGGAAGGGGTTTCAGTGTGTGGGGAAGGGGTTTCAGTGTGTGGGGATGGGTTTCAGTTTGTGGGGATGGGTTTCATTGTGTGTGGAAGATGTTTCAGTGTGCGGGGAAGGTGTTTCAGTGTGTGGGGAAGGGGTTTCAGTGTGTGGGGAAGGTGTTTCAGTGTGTGGAGAAGGTGTTTCAGTGTGTGGGGAAGGGATTCAGTGTGCGGGGAAGGTGTTTCAGTGAGTGGCGAAGGTGGTTATGTTTGTGGGGAAGGCTTTTCAGTGTGTGGTGAAGGTGTTTCAGTGTTTGGGGATGTGTTTCAGTGTGTGGGGAAGGGGTTTCAGTGTGTGGGGAAGGGTTCCAGTGCGTGGGGAAGGGGTTTCAGTGTTTGGGGAAGGGTTTCAGTGTGTGGGGAATGTGTTTCAGTGTGTGCGGAAAGGGTTTCAGTGTATGGGGAAGGATTTTCAGTGTCAGGGGAAGGTGTTTCAGTGTGTGGGGTAGGATTCCAGTGTGTGGGGAAGGGGTTTCAGAGTGTGGGAAAGGTGTTTCAGTGTGTGGGGATGGCATTTCAGTGTGTGGGGAAGGTGTTTCAGTGAGTGGGGAAGGTGTTTTAGTGTGTGGGGAAGGGGTTTCAGTGTGTGGGGAAGGTGTTTCAGTGTGTGGGGATGTGTTTCAGTGTGTGGGGATGTGTTTCAGTGTGTGGGGAAGGGTTTCAGTGTGTGGGGAAGGTGTTCCAGTGTGTGGGGATGGTTATCATTGTGTGGGGATGGTTTTCACTGTGTGGGGATGGGTTGCAGTGACTGCGCAAGGGGTTTTGGTGTGTGGGGAAGGTATTTCAGGGTGTGGGGAAGTGTTTAAGTGTGTGGGGAAGGGGTTTCAGTGTGTGGGGAAGGGGTTTCAGTTTGTATGGATGGGTTTTATCGTGTGCCGAAGGGGTTTCAGTGTGTGGGGAAGGGATTTCAGTGCATGGGGAAGGGGTTTCTGTGTGTGGGGAAGGTGTTTCAGTTTCTGGGGAAGCGGTTTCAGAGTGTGGGGAAGGGGTTTCAATGTGTGGCGAAGGTGTTTCAGTGTGTGGGGAAGGGGTTTTTTCAGTGTGTGGGGAAGCTGTTTCAGTGTGTGGGGAAGGGTTTCAGTGTGTGGGGAAGTGGTTTCAGTGTGTGGGGATGGGGATTCTGTGTGTGGGGAAGGGGTTTCAATGTGTGGGGAAGGTGTTTCAGTGTGTGGGGAAGGGGTTTCAGTGAGTGGGGAAGCTGTTTCAGTGTGTGGGGAAGCTGTTTCTGTGTGTCGGGAAGGTGTTTCAGTGTGTGGGGAAGGTGTTTCAGTGTGTGGCGAAGTGGTTTCAGTGTGTGGGGAAGGGTTTCAGTGTGTGGGGAAGTGGTTTCAGTGTGTGGGGATAGGGATTCTGTGTGTGGGGAAGGGGATTCGGTTTGAGGGGAAGGTGTTTCATTGTGCGGGGAAGGGGTTTTATTGTATGCGGAAGGGATGCAGTGTGTAGGGAAGGGGTTTCAGTGTGTGGGGAAGGGGTTTCAGTGTGTGGGGAATTGTTTAACTGTGTGCGGAAGGGGTTTCAGTGTGTGGGGAAGGGGTTTCAGTATGTGGGGAAGGGGTTTCAGTGTGTGGGGAAGCGGTTTCAGTGTGTGGGGAAGGTGTTTCAGTGTGTTGGGAAGGTGTTTCAGTGTGTGGGGAAGGGGTATCAGTGTGTGGGGAAGGTGTTTCAGTGTGTGGGGAAGGTGTTTCAGTGTGTGCGGAAGGGGGTTCAGTGTGTGGGGAAGGGTTTTCAGAGTGTGGGGAAGGTGTTTCATTGTGTGCGGAAGGGGTTTCAGTGTGTGGGGAAGGTGTTTCAGTGTGTGCGGAAGGGGTTTCAGTCTGTGGGGAAGGGGTTTATCTGTGTGGGGATGTGTTTCATTATGTGGGGAAGGGGTTTCAGTATGTGGGGAAGGGTTTCACGGTATGCCGAAGGGGTTTCAGTGTGTGGGGAAGGTGTTTCAGTTTGTGGGGATGTGTTTCAGTGTGTGGGGAAGGGGTTTCAGTGTGTGGGGATGTGCTTCAGTGTGTGGGGAAGGGGTTTCAGTGTGTGGGGAAGTGTTTCAGTGTGTGGGGAATGGTTTTCAGTGTGTGGGGAAGGGTTTCACTGTGTGCGGAAGGGGTTTCAGTGTGTGGGGATGTGGTTTCAGTGTGTGGGGAAGGTGTTTCAGTGTGTGCGAAAGGTGTTTCAGTGTGAGAGGAAGCGGTTTCAGTGTGTGGGGAAGGTGTTTCACTGTGTGGGGAAGGGGTATCAGTGTGTGCAGAAGGTGTTTCAGTGTGTGGGGAAGGGGTTTCAGTGTGTGGGGAAGGTGATTCATTGTGTGCGGAAGGGGTTTCAGTGTGTGGGGAAGGGGATTCAGTTTGTGGGGAAGGTGTTTCATTGTGTGGGGAAGGGGTTCTATTGAGTGCGGAAGGGTTACAGTTTGTGGGGACGGGGTTTCCGTGTGTGGGGAAGGGGATTCAGTGTGTGTGGAAGGGTTTCAGTGTGTGCGGAAGGGGTTTCAGTTTGTGGGGAAGGGTTTCACTGTGTGGGGAAGGTGTTTCAGTGTGTTCGGAAGGGGTTTCAGTCTGTGGGGAAGGGGTTTCTCTGTGTGGGGATGTGTTTCAGTGTGTGGTGAAGGTGTTTCAGTGTGTGCGGAAGGGGTTTCAGTGTGTGAGGAAGGGGTTTCAGTGTGAGGGGAAGGTGTTTCAGTGTGTTGGGAAGGTGTTTCAGTGTGTGTGGAAGGTGTTTCAGTGTGTGCGGAAGGTGTTTCAGTGTGTGGGGAAGGGGTTTCAGTGTGTGGGGAAGGTGTTTCACTGTGTGCGGAAGGGGTTTCAGTGTGTGGGGAAGGGGATTCAGTTTGTGGGGAAGGTGTTTCATTGTGTGGGGAATGGTTTTCAGTGTGTGGGGAAGGGTTTCACTGTGTGCGGAAGGGGTTTCAGTGTGTGGGGATGTGGTTTCAGTGTGTGGGGAAGGTGTTTCAGTGTGTGCGAAAGGTGTTTCAGTGTGAGAGGAAGCGGTTTCAGTGTGTGGGGAAGGTGTTTCACTGTGTGGGGAAGGGGTATCAGTGTGTGCAGAAGGTGTTTCAGTGTGTGGGGAAGGGGTTTCAGTGTGTGGGGAAGGTGATTCATTGTGTGCGGAAGGGGTTTCAGTGTGTGGGGAAGGGGATTCAGTTTGTGGGGAAGGTGTTTCATTGTGTGGGGAAGGGGTTCTATTGAGTGCGGAAGGGTTACAGTTTGTGGGGACGGGGTTTCCGTGTGTGGGGAAGGGGATTCAGTGTGTGTGGAAGGGTTTCAGTGTGTGCGGAAGGGGTTTCAGTTTGTGGGGAAGGGTTTCACTGTGTGGGGAAGGTGTTTCAGTGTGTTCGGAAGGGGTTTCAGTCTGTGGGGAAGGGGTTTCTCTGTGTGGGGATGTGTTTCAGTGTGTGGTGAAGGTGTTTCAGTGTGTGCGGAAGGGGTTTCAGTGTGTGAGGAAGGGGTTTCAGTGTGAGGGGAAGGTGTTTCAGTGTGTTGGGAAGGTGTTTCAGTGTGTGTGGAAGGTGTTTCAGTGTGTGCGGAAGGTGTTTCAGTGTGTGGGGAAGGGGTTTCAGTGTGTGGGGAAGGTGTTTCACTGTGTGCGGAAGGGGTTTCAGTGTGTGGGGAAGGGGATTCAGTTTGTGGGGAAGGTGTTTCATTGTGTGGGGAAGGGGTTTTATTGTGTGCGGAAGGGAATGCAGTGTGTAGGGAATGGGTATCAGTGTGTGGGGAAGGGGTTTCAGTGTGTGGGGAATTGTTTAACTGTGTGCGGAAGGGGTTTCAGTGTGTGGGGAAGGTGTTTCAGTGTGTGGGGAAGGGGTTTCAGGATGTGGGGAATGGGTTTCAGTGTGTGGCGAAGGGTTTCAGTGTGTGGGGAAGGGTTTCAGTTGTGGGGAAGGGGTTTCGGTGTGTGGGGAAGGGTTTCAGTGTGTGGGGATGGGTTTCAGTGTGTGTGGATTGGTTTCAGTGTTTGCGGAGGGGGTTTCAGTGTGTGGGGAAGGGGTTTCAGTGTGTGGGGAAGGGGTTTCAGTGTGTGGGGATGGGTTTCAGTTTGTGGGGATGGGTTTCATTGTGTGTGGAAGATGTTTCAGTGTGCGGGGAAGGTGTTTCAGTGTGTGGGGAAGGGGTTTCAGTGTGTGGGGAAGGTGTTTCAGTGTGTGGAGAAGGTGTTTCAGTGTGTGGGGAAGGGATTCAGTGTGCGGGGAAGGTGTTTCAGTGAGTGGCGAAGGTGGTTATGTTTGTGGGGAAGGCTTTTCAGTGTGTGGGGAAGGTGTTTCAGTGTTTGGGGAATGTGTTTCAGTGTGTGGGGAAGGGGTTTCAGTGTGTGGGGAAGGGTTCCAGTGCGTGGGGAAGGGGTTTCAGTGTTTGGGGAAGGGTTTCAGTGTGTGGGGAATGTGTTTCAGTGTGTGCGGAAAGGGTTTCAGTGTATGGGGAAGGATTTTCAGTGTCAGGGGAAGGTGTTTCAGTGTGTGGGGTAGGATTCCAGTGTGTGGGGAAGGGGTTTCAGAGTGTGGGAAAGGTGTTTCAGTGTGTGGGGATGGCATTTCAGTGTGTGGGGAAGGTGTTTCAGTGAGTGGGGAAGGTGTTTTAGTGTGTGGGGAAGGGGGTTTCAGTGTGTGGGGAAGGTGTTTCAGTGTGTGGGGATGTGTTTCAGTGTGTGGGGATGTGTTTCAGTGTGTGGGGAAGGGTTTCAGTGTGTGGGGAAGGTGTTCCAGTGTGTGGGGATGGTTATCATTGTGTGGGGATGGTTTTCACTGTGTGGGGATGGGTTGCAGTGACTGCGCAAGGGGTTTTGGTGTGTGGGGAAGGTATTTCAGGGTGTGGGGAAGTGTTTAAGTGTGTGGGGAAGGGGTTTCAGTGTGTGGGGAAGGGGTTTCAGTTTGTATGGATGGGTTTTATCGTGTGCCGAAGGGGTTTCAGTGTGTGGGGAAGGGATTTCAGTGCATGGGGAAGGGGTTTCTGTGTGTGGGGAAGGTGTTTCAGTTTCTGGGGAAGCGGTTTCAGAGTGTGGGGAAGGGGTTTCAATGTGTGGCGAAGGTGTTTCAGTGTGTGGGGAAGGGGTTTTTTCAGTGTGTGGGGAAGCTGTTTCAGTGTGTGGGGAAGGGTTTCAGTGTGTGGGGAAGTGGTTTCAGTGTGTGGGGATGGGGATTGTGTGTGTGGGGAAGGGGTTTCAATGTGTGGGGAAGGTGTTTCAGTGTGTGGGGAAGGGGTTTCAGTGAGTGGGGAAGCTGTTTCAGTGTGTGGGGAAGCTGTTTCTGTGTGTCGGGAAGGTGTTTCAGTGTGTGGGGAAGGTGTTTCAGTGTGTGGCGAAGTGGTTTCAGTGTGTGGGGAAGGGTTTCAGTGTGTGGGGAAGTGGTTTCAGTGTGTGGGGATAGGGATTCTGTGTGTGGGGAAGGGGATTCGGTTTGAGGGGAAGGTGTTTCATTGTGCGGGGAAGGGGTTTTATTGTATGCGGAAGGGATGCAGTGTGTAGGGAAGGGGTTTCAGTGTGTGGGGAAGGGGTTTCAGTGTGTGGGGAATTGTTTAACTGTGTGCGGAAGGGGTTTCAGTGTGTGGGGAAGGGGTTTCAGTATGTGGGGAAGGGGTTTCAGTGTGTGGGGAAGCGGTTTCAGTGTGTGGGGAAGGTGTTTCAGTGTGTTGGGAAGGTGTTTCAGTGTGTGGGGAAGGGGTATCAGTGTGTGGGGAAGGTGTTTCAGTGTGTGGGGAAGGTGTTTCAGTGTGTGCGGAAGGGGGTTCAGTGTGTGGGGAAGGGTTTTCAGAGTGTGGGGAAGGTGTTTCATTGTGTGCGGAAGGGGTTTCAGTGTGTGGGGAAGGTGTTTCAGTGTGTGCGGAAGGGGTTTCAGTCTGTGGGGAAGGGGTTTATCTGTGTGGGGATGTGTTTCATTATGTGGGGAAGGGGTTTCAGTATGTGGGGAAGGGTTTCACGGTATGCCGAAGGGGTTTCAGTGTGTGGGGAAGGTGTTTCAGTTTGTGGGGATGTGTTTCAGTGTGTGGGGAAGGGGTTTCAGTGTGTGGGGATGTGCTTCAGTGTGTGGGGAAGGGGTTTCAGTGTGTGGGGAAGTGTTTCAGTGTGTGGTGAATGGTTTTCAGTGTGTGGGGAAGGGTTTCACTGTGTGCGGAAGGGGTTTCAGTGTGTGGGGATGTGGTTTCAGTGTGTGGGGAAGGTGTTTCAGTGTGTGCGAAAGGTGTTTCAGTGTGAGAGGAAGCGGTTTCAGTGTGTGGGGAAGGTGTTTCACTGTGTGGGGAAGGGGTATCAGTGTGTGCAGAAGGTGTTTCAGTGTGTGGGGAAGGGGTTTCAGTGTGTGGGGAAGGTGATTCATTGTGTGCGGAAGGGGTTTCAGTGTGTGGGGAAGGGGATTCAGTTTGTGGGGAAGGTGTTTCATTGTGTGGGGAAGGGGTTCTATTGAGTGCGGAAGGGTTACAGTTTGTGGGGACGGGGTTTCCGTGTGTGGGGAAGGGGATTCAGTGTGTGTGGAGGGTTTCAGTGTGTGCGGAAGGGGTTTCAGTTTGTGGGGAAGGGTTTCACTGTGTGGGGAAGGTGTTTCAGTGTGTTCGGAAGGGGTTTCAGTCTGTGGGGAAGGGGTTTCTCTGTGTGGGGATGTGTTTCAGTGTGTGGTGAAGGTGTTTCAGTGTGTGCGGAAGGGGTTTCAGTGTGTGAGGAAGGGGTTTCAGTGTGAGGGGAAGGTGTTTCAGTGTGTTGGGAAGGTGTTTCAGTGTGTGTGGAAGGTGTTTCAGTGTGTGCGGAAGGTGTTTCAGTGTGTGGGGAAGGGGTTTCAGTGTGTGGGGAAGGTGTTTCACTGTGTGCGGAAGGGGTTTCAGTGTGTGGGGAAGGGGATTCAGTTTGTGGGGAAGGTGTTTCATTGTGTGGGGAAGGGGTTTTATTGTGTGCGGAAGGGAATGCAGTGTGTAGGGAAGGGGTATCAGTGTGTGGGGAAGGGGTTTCAGTGTGTGGGGAATTGTTTAACTGTGTGCGGAAGGGGTTTCAGTGTGTGGGGAAGGTGTTTCAGTGTGTGGGGAAGGGGTTTCAGGATGTGGGGAATGGGTTTCAGTGTGTGGCGAAGGGTTTCAGTGTGTGGGGAAGGGTTTCAGTTGTGGGGAAGGGGTTTCGGTGTGTGGGGAAGGGGTTTCGGTGTGTGGGGAAGGGTTTCAGTGTGTGGGGAAGGGTTTCAGTGTGTGGGGAAGGGTTTCTGTGTGCGGAAGGGGTTTCAGTTTGTGGGGAAGGGTTTCAGTGTGTGGGGAAGGTGTTTCAGTGTGTGGGGAAGGGTTTCAGTGTGTGGGGAAGGGTTTCTGTGTGTGCGGAAGGGGTTTCAGTTTGTGGGGAAGGGTTTCAGTGTGTGGGGAAGTTGTTTCAGTGTGTGCGGAAGGGGTTTCAGTGTGTGGGGATGGTGTTTCAGTGTGTGGGAAAGCTGTTTCAGTGTGTGGGGGAGGGTTTCAGTGTGTGGGGAAGGGGTATCAGTGTGTGGGGAAGGTGTTTCAGTGTCTGGGGAAGGTATTTCAGTGTGTGGGGAAGGGATTTCATTTTATGGGGAAGGTGTTTCAGTGTGTGGGGAAGGTGTTTCAGTGTGTGGGGAAGGGGGTTCAATGTGTGGGGACGGTGTTTCAGTGTGTGGTGATGTGCTTCGGACTGTGGGGAGCGGTTTCACTGTGTGGGGAAGGTGTTTCAGTGCGTGGGGATGGTTTTCAGTGTGTGGGGAAGGTGTTTCTGTGTGTGGGGATGTGTTTCAGTGGGTGCAGAAGGTGTTTCAGTGTGTGGGGAAGGTGTTTCACTGTGTGGGGACGGTGTTTCTGTGTGTGGTGATGTGCTTCTGTGTGTGGGGAACGGTTTCACTGTGTGGGGAAGGTGTTTCAGTGTGTGGGGATGGTTTTCAGTGTGTGGGGATGGGTTTCAGTGTGTGCAGAAGGGGTTTCAGTGTGTGGGGAAGGTGTTTCTGTATGTGGGGATGTGTTTCAGTGTGTGGGGAAGGGGTTGCAGTGTGTGGGGAAGGGGTTTCAGTGTGTGGGGAAGGTTTTTCAGTGTGTGGGGAAAGTGTTTCAGTGTGTGGGGATGTTTTGCAGTCTGTGGGGAAGGGGTTTCAGTGTGTGAGCAAGGGGTTTCAAAGTGTGCGGAAGGGGTTTCACTGTGTGCGGAAGGGGTTTAAGTGTGTGGGGAAGGTGTTTCAATGTGTGGGGAAGGTGTTTCAGTGTGTGGGGAAGGTGTTTCAGTGTTTGCGGAAGGGGTTTCAGTGTGTGGGGAAGGGTTTTCAGAGTGTGGGGAAGGGGTTTCAGTGTGTGGGAAAGGTGTTTCAGTGTGTGCGGAAGGGGTTTCAGTGTCTGCGGAAGGTGTTTCAGTGTGTGGGGAAGGGTTTTCTCTGTGTGGGGATGTGTTTCAGTGTGTGGGGAAGGGGTTTCAGTATGTGGGGAAGGGTTTCAGTGTGTGGGGATGTGTTTCAGTGTGTGGGGAAGGGGTTTCAGTGTGTGGGGATGCGACTTCAGTGTGTGGGGAATGTGTTTCAGTGTGTGGGGGAGGTGTTTCAGTGTGTGGGGATGGGGTTTCAGTGTGTGGGGAAGGTGTTTCAGTGTGTGGGGAATGGGTTTCAGTGTGTGGGGAAGGGTTTCACTGTGTGGGGAAGGTGTTTCAGTGTGCGTGGAAGTTGTTTCAGTCTGTGGGGAAGGGGTTTCTCTGTGTGGGGATGTGTTTCAGTGTGTGGGGAAGGGGTTTCAGTATGTGGGGAAGGGTTTCACGTTATGCCGAAGGGGTTTCACTGTGTGGGGAAGGTGTTTCAGTGTGTGGGGATGTGTTTCAGTGTGTGGGGAAGGGGTTTCAGTGTGTGGGGATGCGTTTCAGTGTGTGGGGAAGGGGTTTCAGTGTGTGGGGAAGTGTTTCAGTGTGTGGGGAAGGGTTTTCAGTGTGTGGGCAAGGATTTCACTGTGTGAGGAAGGGGTTTCAGTGTATGGGGATGTGGTTTCAGTGTCTGGGGAACGTGTTTCAGTGTGTGCGGATGTGGTTTCAGTGTGTGAGGAAGCGGTTTCAGTGTGTGGGGAAGGTGTTTCAGTGTGTTGGGAAGGTGTTTCAGTGTGTGGGAAGGGGTATCAGTGTGTGCAGAAGGTGTTTCAGTGTGTGGGGAAGGGGTTTCAGTTTGTGGGGAAGGTGTTTCATTGTGTGCGGAAGGGGTTTCAGTGTGTGGGGAAGGGGATTCAGTTTGAGGGGAAGGTGTTTCATTGTGCAGGGAAGGGGTTTTATTGTGTGCGGAAGGGATGCAGTTTGTCGGGAAGGGGTTTCAGTGTGTGGGGAAGCGGTTTCAGTGTGTGGGGAATTGTTTAACTGTGTGCGGAAGGGGTTTCAGTGTGTGGGGAAGGGGTTTCAGTATGTGGGGAAGGGGTTTCAGTGTGTGGGGAAGTTTTTCAGTGTGTGGCGAGGGGTTTCAGTTGTGGGGAAGGGGTTTCGGTGTGTGGGGAAGGGATGCAGTGTGTGGGAAAGGGGTTTCAGTGTGTGGGGAAGAGGTTTCATTGTTTGGGGAACTGGTTTCAGTGTGTGGGGAAGGGTTACAGTGTGTGGGGACGGGGTTTCCGTGTGTGGGGAAGGGGATTCAGTGCGTGTGGAAGGGTTTCAGTGTGTGCGGAAGGTGTTTCAGTTTGTGGGGAAGGGTTTCAGTGTGTAGGGAATGTGTTTCAGTGAGTGCGGAAGGGGTTTCAATGTGTGGGGATGGTGTTTCAGTGTGTGGGAAAGGTGTTTCAGTGTGTGGGGAAGGGGTTTCAGTGTGTGGGGAAGGGGTTTCAGTGTGTGGGGAAGTGGTTTTCAGTGCGTGGGGATGTGTTTCAGTGTGTGCGGAAGGTATTTCAGTGTGTTGGGAAGGGGTTTCAGAGTGTGGGTAATGGTTTCAGTGTGTGGGGAAGGGGTTTCAGTGAGTGTGGAAGGGGTTTCAGAGTGTGGGGAAGGGTTTCAGTGTGTGGGGAAGGTTTTTCAGTGTGTCAGGAAGGGGTTTCAGTGTGTGGGGAAGGTGTTTCAGTGTGTGGGGATGTGTTTCAGTGTGTGCGGAAGTGGTTTCTGTGTGTGGGGAAGGGGTTTCAGTGTGTGGGGAAGGGTTTCACTGTGTGCGGAAGGGGCTTCAGTGTGTGGGGAAGGGGTTTCAGTGTGTGTGGAAGGTGTTTCAGTGTGTGCGGAAGGGGTTTCAGTGTGTGGGGAAGGGGTTTCAGTGTTTGGGGAACTGGTTTCAGTGTGTGGGGAAGGGTTACAGTGTGTGGGGACGGGGTTTCCGTGTGTGGGGAAGGGGATTCTGTGTGTGCGGAAGGTGTTTCAGTTTGTGGGGAAGGGTTTCAGTGTGTAGGGAATGTGTTTCAGTGAGTGCGGAAGGGGTTTCAATGTGTGGGGATGGTGTTTCAGTGTATGGGAAAGGTGTTTCAGTGTGTGGGGAAGGGGTTTCAGTGGGTGGGGAAGGGGTTTCAGTGTGTGGGGATGGTTTTCAGTGCGTGGGGATGGGTTTCAGTGTGTGCGGAAGGTATTTCAGTGTGTGGGGAAGGGGTTTCAGAGTGTGGGTAATGGTTTCAGTGTGTGGGGAAGGGGTTTCAGTGAGTGTGGAAGGGGTTTCAGAGTGTGGGGAAGGGTTTCAGTGTGTGGGGAAGGTTTTTCAGTGTGTCAGGAAGGGGTTTCAGTGTGTGGGGAAGGTGTTTCAGTGTGTGGGGATGTGTTTAAGTGTGTGCGGGAATGGTTTCTGTGTGTGGGGAAGGGGTTTCAGTGTGTGGGGAAGGGTTTCACTGTGTGCGGAAGGGGTTTCAGTGTGTGGGGAAGGGGTTTCAGTGCGTGTGGAAGGTGTTTCAGTGTGTGCGGAAGCAGTTTCAGTGTGTGGGGAAGGGGTTTCAGTGTGTGGGGAACGTGTTTCAGTGTGTGCTGAAGGGGTTTCAGTGTGTGCGGAAGGGGTTTCAGTGTGTGGGGAAGGGGTTTCAGTGTGTGGGGAATGTGTTTCAGTGTCTGCGGAAGGAGTTTCAGTGTGTGGGGAAGGGGTTTCAGTGTGTGGGGATGTGTTTCAGTGTGTGGGGAAGGGGTTTCAGTGTGTGGGGAAGGGTTTCACTATTTGCAGAAGGGGTTTCAGTGTGTGGGGATGGTGTTTCAGTGCGTGAGGAAGGTGTTTCAGTGTGTGGGGAAGGGGCCTCGGTGTGTGGGGATGTGGTTCAGTGTGTGGGGAAGTGGTTTCAGTGTGCGGGGATGTGTTTCAGTGTGTGGGGAATGTGTTTCAGTGTGGGGGAAAGGTTTCACTGTGTGCGGAAGGGGTTTCAGTGTGTGGGGAAGGGCTTTCAGTGTGTGGGAAGGTGTTTCAGTATGTGCGGATGTGGTTTCAGTGTGTGGGGAAGGGCTTTCAGTCTGTGGGGAAGGTGATTCAGTGTGTGCGGAAGGGGTTTCAGTGACTGCAGAAGGCGTTTCAGTGTGTGGGGAAGGGGTTTCAGTGTGTGGGGAAGGGGTTTCAGTGTGTGGGGAATGTGTTTCAGTGTGTTTGGAAGGGTTTAATGTGTGGGGATGTGTTTCATTGTGTGGGGAAGGGTTTCAGTGTGTGGGGAAGTTGTTTCAGAGTGTGGGGATGAATTTCAGTGTATGGGGATGAATTTCAGTGTGTGGGGATGTGTTTCAGTGTGTGGGGATGTGTTTCAGTGTGTGGGGAAGGTTTTCAGTGTGTGGGGAAGGTGTTTCAGTGTGTGGGGATGGGTTTCAGTGTGTGGGGATGGGTTTCAGTGTGTGTGGATTGGTTTCAGTGTGTGCGGAGGGGGTTTCAGTGTGTGGGGAAGGTGTTTCAGTGTGTGGGGAAGGTGTTTCAGTGTGTGGGGAAGGGGTTTCAGTGTGTGGGGAAGGGGTTTCAGTGTGTGGGGATGGGTTTCAGTTTGTGGGGATGGGTTTCATTGTGTGTGGAAGGTGTTTCAGTGTGCGGGGAAGGTGTTTCAGTGTGTGGGGAAGGGGTTTCAGTGTGTGGGGAAGGTGTTTCAGTGTGTGGGGAAGGTGTTTCAGTGTGTGGGGAAGGGATTCAGTGTGCGGGGAAGGTGTTTCAGTGAGTGGCGAAGGTGGTTATGTTTGTGGGGAAGGCTTTTCAGTGTGTGGGGAAGGTGTTTCAGTGTTTGGGGAATGTGTTTCAGTGTGTGGGGAAGGTGTTTCAGTGTGTGGGGAAGGGTTCCAGTGCGTGGGGAAGGGGTTATAGTGTTTGGGGAAGGGTTTCAGTGTGTGGGGAATGTGTTTCAGTGTGTGCGGAAAGGGTTTCAGTGTATGGGGAAGGATTTTCAGTGTCAGGGGAAGGTGTTTCAGTGTGTGGGGTAGGATTCCAGTGTGTGGGGAAGGGGTTTCAGAGTGTGGGAAAGGTGTTTCAGTGTGTGGGGATGGTATTTCAGTGTGTGGGGAAGGTGTTTCAGTGAGTGGGGAAGGTGTTTTAGTGTGTGGGGAAGGGGTTTCAGTGTGTGGGGAAGTTGTTTCAGTGTATGGGGATGTGTTTCAGTGTGTGGGGATGTGTTTCAGTGTGTGGGGAAGGGTTTCAGTGTGTGGGGAAGGTGTTCCAGTGTGTGGGGATGGTTATCATTGTGTGGGGATGGTTTTCATTGTGTGGGGATGGGTTTCAGTGACTGCGCAAGGGGTTTTGGTGTGTGGGGAAGGTATTTCAGGGTGTGGGGAAGTGTTTAAGTGTGTGGGGATGGGGTTTCAGTGTGTGGGGAAGGGGTTTCAGTTTGTATGGATGGGTTTTATCGTGTGCCGAAGGGGTTTCAGTGTGTGGGGAAGGTGTTTCATTTTCTGGGGAAGCGGTTTCAGAGTGTGGGGAAGTGGTTTCAATGTGTGGCGTAGGTGTTTCAGTGTGTGGGGAAGGGGTTTTTTCAGTGTGTGGGGAAGCTGTTTCAGTGTGTGGGGAAGGGTTTCAGTGTGTGGGGAAGTGGTTTCAGTGTGTGGGGATGGGGATTCTGTGTGTGGGGAAGGGGTTTCAATGTGTGGGGAAGGTGTTTCAGTGTGTGGGGAAGGGGTTTCAGTGAGTGGGGAAGCTGTTTCAGTGTGTGGGGAAGCTGTTTCTGTGTGTCGGGAAGGTGTTTCAGTGTGTGGGGAAGGTGTTTCAGTGTGCGGCGAAGTGGTTTCAGTGTGTGGGGAAGGGTTTCAGTGTGTGGGGAAGTGGTTTCAGTGTGTGGGGATAGGGATTCTGTGTGTGGGGAAGGGGATTCAGTTTGAGGGGAAGGTGTTTCATTGTGCGGGGAAGGGGTTTTATTGTGTGCGGAAGGGATGCAGTGTGTAGGGAAGGGGTTTCAGTGTGTGGGGAAGGGGTTTCAGTGTGTGGGGAATTGTTTAACTGTGTGCGGAAGGGGTTTCAGTGTGTGGGGAAGGGGTTTCAGTCTGTGGGGAAGGGGTTTCAGTGTGTGGGGAAGGGTTTCAGTGTGTGGGGAGGGGTTTCAGTTGTGGGGAAGGAGTTTCGGTGTGTGGGGAAGGGATTCAGTGTGTGGGAAAGGGGTTTCAGTGTGTGGGGAAGGGGTTTCAGTGTTTGGGGAACTGGTTTCAGTGTGTGGGGAAGGGTTACAGTGTGTGGGGACGGGGTTTCCGTGTGTGGGGAAGGGGATTCAGTGCGTGGGGAAGGGTTTCAGTGTGTGCGGAAGGTGTTTCAGTTTGTGGGGAAGGGTTTCAGTGTGCAGGGAATGTGTTTGAGTGAGTGCGGAAGGGGTTTCAATGTGTGGGGATGGTGTTTCAGTGTGTGGGAAAGGTGTTTCAGTGTGTGGGGAAGGGGTTTCAGTGTGTGAGGAAGGGGTTTCAGTGTGTGGGGATGGTTTTCAGTGCGTGGGGATGGGTTTCAGTGTGTGCGGAAGGCATTTCAGTGTGTGGGGAAGGGGTTTCAGAGTGTGGGTAATGGTTTCAGTGTGTGGGGAAGGGGTTTCAGTGAGTGTGGAAGGGGTTTCAGAGTGTGGGGAAGGGTTTCAGTGTGTGGGGAAGGTTTTTCAGTGTGTCAGGAAGGGGTTTCAGTGTGTGGGGAAGGTGTTTCAGTGTGTGGGGATGTGTTTCAGTGTGTGCGGAAGTGGTTTCTGTGTGTGGGGAAGGGGTTTCAGTGTGTGGGGAAGGGTTTCACTGTGTGCGGAAGGGGTTTCAGTGTGTGGGGAAGGGGTTTCAGTGTGTGTGGAAGGTGTTTCAGTGTGTGCGGAAGGGGTTTCAGTGTGTGGGGAAGGGGTTTCAGTGTTTGGGGAACTGGTTTCAGTGTGTGGGGAAGGGTTACAGTGTGTGGGGACGGGGTTTCCGTGTGTGGGGAAGGGGATTCAGTGTGTGGGGAAGGGTTTCAGTGTGTACGGAAGGTGTTTCAGTTTGTGGGGAAGGGTTTCAGTGTGAAGGGAATGTGTTTCAGTGAGTGCGGAAGGGGTTTCAATGTGTGGGGATGGTGTTTCAGTGTGTGGGAAAGGTGTTTCAGTGTGTGGGGAAGGGGTTTCAGTGTGTGCGGAAGGGGTTTCAGTGCGTGGGGATGGTTTTCAGTGCGTGGGGATGGGTTTCAGTGTGTGCGGAAGGTATTTCAGTGTGTGGGGAAGGGGTTTCAGAGTGTAGGTAATGGTTTCAGTGTGTGGGGAAGGGGTTTCAGTGAGTGTGGAAGGGGTTTCAGAGTGTGGGGAAGGGTTTCAGTGTGTGGGGAAGGTTTTTCAGTGTGTCAGGAAGGGGTTTCAGTGTGTGGGAAAGTGTTTCAGTGTGTGGGGATGTGTTTCAGTGTGTGTGGAAGTGGTTTCTGTGTGTGGGGAAGGGGTTTCAGTGAGTGGGGAAGGGTTTCAATGTGTGCGGAAGGGGTTTCAGTGTGTGGGGAAGGGGTTTCAGTGTGTGTGGAAGGTGTTTCAGTGTGTGCGGAAGGGGTTTCAGTGTGTGGGGAAGGGGTTTCAGTGTGTGGAGAACGTGTTTCAGTGTGTGCTGAAGGGGTTTCAGTGTGTGCGGAAGGGGTTTCAGTGTGTGGGGAAGGGGTTTCAGTGTGTGCGGAAGGGGTTTCAGTGTGTGGGGAAGGGGTTTCAGTGTGTGGGGAAGGTTTTCAGTGTCTGCGGAAGGGGTTTCAGTGTGTGGGGAAGGGGTTTCAGTGTGTGGGGATGTGTTTCAGTGTGTGGGGAAGGGGTTTCAGTGTGTGGGGAAGGGTTTCACTATGTGCAGAAGGGGTTTCAGTGTGTGGGGATGGTGTTTCAGTGCGTGGGGAAGGGGCTTCGGTGTGTGGGGATGTGGTTCAGTGTGTGGGGAAGTGGTTTCAGTGTGCGGGGATGTGTTTCAGTGTGTGGGGAATGTGTTTCAGTGTGTGGGGAAGGGTTTCAGTGTGTGGGGAAGTGGTTTCAGTGTGTGGGGATAGGGATTCTGTGTGTGGGGAAGGGTTTCACTGTGTGCGGAATGGGTTTCAGTGTGTGGGGAAGTGGCTTCAGTGTGTGGGGAAGATGTTTCAGTGTGTGCGGAAGAAGTTTCAGTGTGTGGGGAAGGGGTTTCACTGTGTGGGGAAGGGGTTTCAGTGTGTTGGGAAGGTGTTTCAGTGCGTGCGGAAGGGGTTTCAGTGTTGGCGGAAGGTGTTTCAGTGTGTAGGGATGGGGATTCTGTGTGTGGGGAAGGTGTTTCATTGTGTGCGGAAGGGTATTCAGTGTGTGGGGAAGGGGATTCAGTTTGTGGGGAATGTGTTTCATTGTCTGGGGATGGTGTTTCATTGTGTGCAGAAGGCGTTTCAATGTGCAGGGAATGGGTTTCAGTGTGTGGGGAAGGGGTTTCAGTGTGTGGGGAATTGTTTAACTGTGTGCGGAAGGGGTTTCTGTGTGTGGGGAAGGTGTTTCAGTGTGTGGGGAAGGCGTTTCACTATGTGGGGAAGGGGTTTCAGTGTGTGGGGAAGGGTTTCAGTGTGTGGGGAAGGGTTTTCAGTGTGTGGGGAAGGGTTTCACTGTGTGCGGAAGGGGTTTCAGTGTGTGGGGAAGGTGTTTCAGTGTGTGGGGAAGGGGTTTCACTATGTGGGGAAGGTGTTTCAGTCTGCGGGGAAGGGTTTCAGTGTGTGGGGAAGGGGTTTCAGTTTGTGGGGAAGGGGTTTCAGTGTGTGGGGAAGTGTTGCTTTGTGTGGGGAAGGGTTACAGTGTGTGGGGACGGGGTTTCAGTGTGTGGGGAAGGTGTTTCAATGTGTGGGGAAGGGGTTTCTGTGTGTGGGGAATGTGTTTCAGTGTGTGGGGAAGGGTTTCAGTGTGTGGGGAATGTGTTTCAGTGTGTGGTGAATGGGTCTCCGTGTTTGGGGAAGGGTTTCAGTCTGTGGGGAAGGGGTTTCAGTGTGTGGGGAAGGTGTTTCAGTGTGTGGCGATGTGTTTCAGTGTGTGGGGATGGGGTTTCAGTGTGTGGGGAAGGTGTTTCAGTGTGTGGGGAATGGGTTTCAGTGTGTGGGGAAGGTGTTTCAGTGTGTGGGAAAGTGTTTCAGTATGTGGGGAAGGTGTTTCAGTGTGTGGGGAAGGGTTTCAGTCTGTGGGGAAGGTGTTTCAATGTGTGCAGAAGGGGTTTCAGTGTGTGGGGAAGTTGTTTCAGTGTGTGGTGAAGGTGTTTCAGTGAATGGTGAAGGGATCTCAGGGTGTTGGAAGGGTTTTCAGTGTGCGTGAGGAAGCTGTTTCAGTGTGTGGGCAAGGTGTTTCTGTGTGTGGGGAAGGTGTTTCAGTGTGTGCCGAAGGGGTTTCAGTGTGTGGGGAAGGGTTTCAGTGTGTGGGGAAGGTGTTTCAGTATGTGGGGAAGGGTTTCACTGTGTGCGGAAGGTGTTTCATTGTGTGCGGAAGGCGTTTCAGTGTGTAGGGAATGGGTTTCAGTGTGTGGGGAAGGGGTTTCAGTGTGTGGGGAAGGGTTTCAGTGTGTGGGGAAGGGGTTTCAGTATGTGGGGAAACGTTTCACTGTGTGCGGAAGGTGTTTCATTGTGTGCGGAAGGCGTTTAAGTGTGTAGGGAATGGGTTTCAGTGTGTGGGGAAGTGGTTTCAGTGTGTGGGGAAGATGTTTCAGTGTGTGCAGAAGGGGTTTCAGTGTGTGGGGAAGGTTTTCACTGTGTGCGGAAGGGGTTTCAGTGAGTTGGGAAGGTGTTTCAGTGCGTGCGGAAGGGGTGTCAGTGTGTGGGGAAGGGGATTCAGTGAGTGGGGAATGTGTTTCATTGTGTGGGGAAGGTGGTTCATTGTGTGCGGAAGGCGTTTCAGTGTGTAGGGAATGGGTTTCAGTGTGTGGGGAAGGGGTTTCAGTGTGTGGGGAATTGTTTAACTGTGTGCGGAAGGGGTTTCAGTGTGTGGGGAAGTTGTTTCAGTGTATGGGGAAGGGGTTTCACTATGTGGGGAAGGGGCTTCAGTGTGCGGGGAAGGGTTTCAGTGTGTGGGGAAGGGTTTTCAGTGTGTGGGGAAGGGGTTTCAGTGTGTGGGGAAGGGTTTCAGTGTGTGGGGAAGGGGTTGCAAATGTGTGGGGAAGGGGTTTCAGTTTGTGGGGTAGGGGTTTCGGTGTATGGGGAAGTGTCTCTGTGTGTGGGGAAGGGTTACAGTGTGTGGGGACGGGTTTTTAGTGTTTGGGGAAGGTGTTTCAGTGTGTGGGGAAGTTGTTCCAGTGTTTTGGGAAGTAGTTTCAGTTTGTGGGGAAGTGGTTTCAGTGTGTGGGGAAGGTGTTTCAGTGTGTGGGGAATGTATTTCAGTGTGTGGTGTAGGTGTTTCAGTGTGTGGGGAAGGTGTTTCAGTGTGTGGGGAAGGGGTTTCAGTTTGTTGGGAATCTGTTACTGTGTGTGGGGATGTGTTTCAGAGTGTGGGGATGTGTTTCAGTGTGTGGGGAAGGGTTTCAGTGTGTGGGGAAGCTGTTTGAGTTTGTGGGGATCGGTTTCAGTGTGTGGGGATGGGTTTCAGTGTGTGGGCATGGGTTTCTGTGCATGCAGAAGGGGTTTCAGTATGAGGGGAAGGTGTTTCAGTGTGTGGGGATGTTTTTCAGTGTGTGGGTAGGGAATTCAGTGTGTGGGGAAGGGGTTTCAGTGTGTGGGGGTGGGGTTTCAGTGTGTGGGGATGTGTTTCACTGTGTGCAGAAGGGGTTTCAGTGTGTGGGGAACGTGTTTCTGTGTGTGGTGAAGGGGTTTCAGTGTGGGGAAGGGGATTCAGTGTGTGGGGAAGGGGTATCAGTGTTTGGGGAAGATGTTTTTCAGTGTGTGGGGAAGGGGTTTCAGTTTGTGGGGAAGGTGTTTCAGTGTGTGGGGAAGGGGTTTCAGAGTGTGGGTAATGGTTTCAGTGCGTGGGGAAGGGCTTTCAGTGTGTGGGGAACGGGTTTCATAGTGTGGGGATGGGTTTCAGAATGGGGGGAATGGGTTTCAGTGTGCGGGGAAGGGGTTTAAGTATGTGGGGAAGGGGTTTCAGCGTGTGGGGATGTGTTTCAGTGTCTGAGGAAGGGGTTTCAGTGTGTGGGGAAGTGGTTTCAGTGTGGGGGAAGGGTTTCACTGTGTGCAGAAGGGGTTTCAGTGTGTGGGGAAGGCGTTTCAGTGTGTGATGAAGGTGTTTCAGTATGTGAGTATGTGGTTTCAGTGTGTGGGGAAGGGCTTTCAGTCTGTGGGGAAGGTGATTCAGTGTGTGCGGAAGGGATTTCAGTGAGTGCGGAAGGCGTTTCAGTGTGTGGGGAAGGGGTTTCAGTGTGCGGGGAAGGGGTTTCAGTTTGTGGGGAATGTGTTTCAGTGTGTTTGGAAGGGTTTAATGTGTGGGGATGTGTTTCATTGTGTGGGGAAGGGTTTCAGTGTGTGGGGAAGGTGTTTCAGAGTGTGGGGATGGGTTTCAGTGCATGGGGATGGCTTTCAGTGTGTGGAGATGGGTTTCAGTGTGTGGGGAAAGGTTTCAGAGTGTGGGGAAGAGGTTTCAGTGTGTGTGGAAGAGGTTTAAGTGTGTGTGCAAGGGGTTTCAGTGTGTGCGGAAGGGGTTTCAGTGTGTGGGGAAGAGTTTCAGTTTGTGGGGAAGAGGTTTCAGTGTGTGGGGATGGGTTTCGGTGTGAGTGAAAGATGTTTCAGTGTGTGGGGAAGTGGTTTCTGTGTGTGGAGAAGGGTTTCAGTGTGTGGGGAAGCGTTTCAGTATGTGGGGAATGAGCTTCAGTGTGTGTGGAAGGGATTACAGCGTGTGGTGAAGGGGTTTCAGTGTGTGTGGAAGAGGTTTCAGTGTGTGTGGAAGGGTTTTCAGTGTGTGTGGAAGCGGTTTCAGTTTGTGGGGAAGAGGTTTCAGTGTGTGGAGAAGGGTTTCAGTGTGTGGGGAAGGGTTTCAGTATGTGGGGAAGGGGTTTCAGTGTGTGCGGAAGGGGTTTCAGCGTGTGGGCAAGGGGTTTCAGCGTGTGTGGAAAAGGTTTCAGTGTGTGTGGAAGGGTTTTCAGTTTGTGGGGAAGGGGTTTCAGCGTGTTGGGAAGGATTTATCTGTGTGGGGAAGAGGTTTCAGTGTGTGGGGAAGAGGTTTCAGTGTGTGGGGAAGAGGTTTCAGTTTGCGGGGAAGATGTTTCAGTGTGTGGGGAAGGGGTATCAGTGTGTGGGGAAGAGATTACAGTGTGCGGGGATGGGTTTCAGTGTGTGGTTAAGGGGTTTCAGTCTGTGGGGAAGGGGTTTCAGTGTGTGGGGAAGATGTTTCAGTGTGTGGGGAAGGAGTTTCAGTGTGTGGGGAAGTGGTTTCAGTGTGTGGGGAAGAGATTTCAGTGTGTTGGGAAGAGGTTTCAGATTGTGGGGAAGGGGTTTCTGACTGTGGGGAAGTGATTTCGGTTTTGTGGGGAAGAGGTTTCAGTGTGTGGGGAAGGGGTTTCAGTGTGTGGTGAAGGGGATTCAGTGTGTGGGGAAGAAGTTTCAGTGTGCGGGGAAGGGGTTTCAGTGTGTGGGGAAGATGTTTCAGTGTGTGGGGAAGAGGTTTCAGTGCGTGGGGAAGAGGTTTCAGTGTGTGTGGAAGAGGTTTCAGAGCGTGAGGAAGGGGTTTCAGTGTGTGGGGTAGTGGTTTCAGTCTGTGGCGAAGAGGTTTCAGTGCGTGGGAAGGGGTTTAAGTGTGTGGGGAAGGGTTTCAGTGTGTGGGGATGGGTTTCAGTGTGTGGGGAAGGGGTTTCAGTGTGTGGGGAAGAGGTTTCAGTGTGTGGGGATGTGTTTCAGTGTGTGGGGATGGGTTTCAGTGTTTGGGGAAGGGGTTTCAGTGTGTGGGGAAGAGGTTTCAGTGTGTGGGGATGGCTTTCAGTGTGTGGGGAAGTGGTTCAGTCTGTGGCGAAGAGATTTCAGTGCGTGGGAAGAGGTTTCAGTGTGTGGGGATGGGCTTCAGTGTGTGGGGAAGGGGTTTCAGTGTGTGGGGATGCGGTTTCAGTGTGTGGGGATGGGTTTCAGTGTGTGGGGAAGGGGTTTCTGCCACTGGGGAAAAGGTTTCTGTGTGTGGGGAAGAGGATTCAGTGTGTGGGGAAGGGTTTTCAGTGTGTGGATAAGGGGTTTCAGTGTGTGGGGAAGATTTTTCAGTGTGAGGGGAAGAGGTTTTAGTGTGTTGGGAAGTGGTTTCAGTCTGTGGGGAAGGGGTTTCAGTGTGTGGGGAAGAGGTTTCAGTGTGAGGGGAAGGGGTTTCAGTGTGTGGGGAAGGGGTTTCAGTGTGTGGGGAAGATGTTTCAGTGTGTGGAGATGGGTTTCAGTGTGTGGGGAAAGGTATCAGAGTGTGGGGAAGAGGTTTCAGTGTGTGTGGAAGAGGTTTAAGTGTGTGTGCAAGGGGTTTCAGTGTGTGGGGAAGGGGTATCAGTGTTTGGGGAAGATGTTTTTCAGTGTGTGGGGAAGGGGTTTCAGTTTGTGGGGAAGGTGTTTCAGTGTGTGGGGAAGGGGTTTCAGAGTGTGCGTAATGGTTTCAGTGCGTGGGGAAGGGCTTTCAGTGTGTGGGGAACGGGTTTCATAGTGTGGGGAAGGGTTTCAGAATGGGGGGAATGGGTTTCAGTGTGCGGGGAAGGGGTTTAAGTATGTGGGGAAGGGGTTTCAGCGTGTGGGGATGTGTTTCAGTGTCTGAGGAAGGGGTTTCAGTGTGTGGGGAAGTGGTTTCAGTGTGGGGGAAGGGTTTCACTGTGTGCAGAAGGGGTTTCAGTGTGTGGGGAAGGCGTTTCAGTGTGTGATGAAGGTGTTTCAGTATGTGAGTATGTGGTTTCAGTGTGTGGGGAAGGGCTTTCAGTCTGTGGGGAAGGTGATTCAGTGTGTGCGGAAGGGATTTCAGTGAGTGCGGAAGGCGTTTCAGTGTGTGGGGAAGGGGTTTCAGTGTGCGGGGAAGGGGTTTCAGTGTGTGGGGAATGTGTTTCAGTGTGTTTGGAAGGGTTTAATGTGTGGGGATGTGTTTCATTGTGTGGGGAAGGGTTTCAGTGTGTGGGGAAGGTGTTTCAGAGTGTGGGGATGGGTTTCAGTGCATGGGGATGGCTTTCAGTGTGTGGGGAAAGGTTTCAGTGTGTGGGGAAGTGGTTTCAGTGTGTGTGGAAGAGGTTTAAGTGTGTGTGCAAGGGGTTTCAGTGTGTGTGGAAGGGGTTTCAGTGTGTGCGGAAGGGGTTTCAGCATGTGGGGAAGAGGTTTCAGTTTGTGGGGAAGAGGTTTCAGTGTGTGGGGATGGGTTTCGGTGTGAGTGAAAGATGTTTCAGTGTGTGGGGAAGGGTTTCAGTGTGTGGGGAAGCGTTTCAGTATGTGGGGAATGAGCTTCAGTGTGTGTGGAAGGGATTACAGCGTGTGGTGAAGGGGTTTCAGTGTGTGTGGAAGAGGTTTCAGTGTGTGTGGAAGGGTTTTCAGTGTGTGTGGAAGCGGTTTCAGTTTGTGGGGAAGAGGTTTCAGTGTGTGGAGAAGGGTTTCAGTGTGTGAGGAAGGGTTTCAGTATGTGGGGAAGGGGTTTCAGTGTGTGCGGAAGGGGTTTCAGCGTGTGGGCAAGGGGTTTCAGCGTGTGTGGAAAAGGTTTCAGTGTGTGTGGAAGGGTTTTCAGTTTGTGGGGAAGGGGTTTCAGCGTGTTGGGAAGGATTTATCTGTGTGGGGAAGAGGTTTCAGTGTGTGGGGAAGAGGTTTCAGTGTGTGGGGAAGAGGTTTCAGTTTGCGGGGAAGATGTTTCAGTGTGTGGGGAAGGGGTATCAGTGTGTGGGGAAGAGATTACAGTGTGTGGAGATGAATTTCAGTATGTGGGGAAGGGGTTTCAGTGTGTGGTGATGAGTTTCAGTGTGTGTGGAAGGGGTTTCAGTGTGTGGGGATGTGTTTCAGTGTGTGGTGAAGGGGTTTCAGTGTGTGGGAAAGGGTTTCATTGTTTGGGGAAGGCGTTTCAGTGAATGCGGAAGGGGTTTCAGTGTGTGGAGAAGGGGTTTCAGAGTGTGGGGAAGGGGTTTCAGTGTGTTGGGAAGGTGTTTCAGTGTGTGCGGAAGTGGCTTCAGTGTGTGCGGAAGGTGTTTCAGTGTGTGGGGAACGTGTATCAGTGTGTGGGGAAGGTGTTGCATTGTGTGCAGAAGCGGTTTCAGTGTGTGGGGACGGGGATTCAGTGTGTGGGGAACGTGTTTCATTGTGTGGGGAAGGTGTTTCATTGTGTGCTGAAGGGGATTCAGTGTGTGGGGAAGGGGTTTCAGTTTGTGGGGAATGGGTTTCAGTGTGTGGGGAAGGGTTTAACTGTGTGTGGAAGGTGTTTCAGTGTGTGGGGAAGGTGTTTCATTGTGTGGGGAAGGTGTTTCATTGTGTGCTGAAGGGGATTCAGTGTGTGGGGAAGGGGTTTCAGTTTGTGGGGAATGGGTTTCAGTGTGTGGGGAAGGGTTTAACTGTGTGTGGAAAGTGTTTCAATGTGTGGGGAAGGGGTTTCAGTGCGCGGGGAAGGGGTTTCAGTTTGTGGGGAAGGGGCTTCAGTGTGTGGGGAAGGGTTTTAGTGTGTGGGGACGGGGTTTCAGTGTGTGGGGAAGTGGTTTCAGTGTGTGGGGAAGTGGTTTCAGTGTGTGTGGAAGGGTTTCAGTGTGTGTGGAAGGGGTTTCAGTGCGTGGGGAAGGGGTTTCAGTTTGTGGGGAAGGGGTTTCAGTGTGTGGGGAAGTGTTTCAGTGTGTGGGGAAGGATTACAATGTGTGAGGACGGTGTTTCAGAGTCTGGGGAAGGAGTTTCAGTGTGTGGGGAATTTCTGTCAGTGTGTGGGAAGGGGTTTCAGTGTGTGGGGAATGGGTTTCAGTGTGTGGGGAAGGTGTTTCAGTGTGTGGGGAAGGTATTTCAGTGTGTGGGGAAGGTGTTTCAGTGGGTGGGGCAGATGTTTCTGTGTGTGGGGAAGGATTTCAGTGTGTGGGGAAGTTGTTTCAGTGTGTGGAGATGGGTTCCAGTGTGTGGGGATGGGTTTCAGTGTGTGCGGAAGGGGTTTCAGTGTGTGGGGATGTGTTTCAATGTGTGGGGAATGGGTTTCAGTGTGTGGGAATGGGTTTCACTGTGTGCGGAAGGGGTTTCACTGTGTGGGGAAGTGGTTTCATTGTGTGGGGAAGGCGTTTCAGTGTGTGCAGAAGGGTTTTCAGTGTGTGGGGAATGCGTTTCAGTGTGTGGGGAAGGGGTTTCAGTGCGTTGGGAAGGTGTTTCAGTGTGTGCGGAAGTGGTTTCAGTGTGTGCGGAAGGTGTTTCAGTGTTTGGGGAAGGTGTTTCAGTGTGTGGGGATGGGTTTCAATGTTTGCGGAAGGGGTTTCAGTGTGTGGGGAACTTGTTTCAGTGTGTGGGGATGTGTTTCAGTGTGTGAGGGTGGGGTTTCAGTGTGTGGGGAAGGTGTTTCAGTGTGTGCAGAAGGGTTTTCAGTCTGTGCGGATGGGGTTTCAGTTTGTGGTGAAGGGGTTTCAGTGCGTGGGGAAGGGTTTCAGTGTGTGGGGAAGGGGTTTCAGTGTGTGGGGAAGTGGTTTCAGTGTGTGAGGAATTGGTTTCAGTGTGTGTGGAAGGGTTTCAGTGTGTGGTGAAGGGGTTTCAGTGCGTGGGGAAGGGTTTCAGTGTGTGGGGAAGGGGTTTCAGTGTGTGGGGAAGTGGTTTCAGTTTGTGGGGAAGGGGTTTCAGTGTGTGGGGAAGTGTTTCAGTGTGTGGCGAAGGATTGCAATGTGTGAGGACGGTGTTTCAGAGTCTGGGGAAGGAGTTTCAGTGTGTGGGGAATTTCTTTCAGTGTGTGGGGAAGGGGTTTCAGTGTGTGGGGAATGGGTTTCAGTGTGTGGGGAAGGTGTTTCAGTGTGTGGGGAAGGTGTTTCAGTGTGAGGGAAGGTGTTTCTGTGTGTGGGGAAGGGTTTCAGTGTGTGGGGAAGTTGTTTCAGTGTGTGGGGATGGGTTCCAGTGTGTGGCGATGGGTTTCAGTGTGTGCGGAAGGGGTTTCAGTGTGTGGGGAAGGTGTTTCAGTGTGTGGGGATGTGTTTCAGTGTGTGGGGAAGGTGTTTCAGTGTGTGCGGAAGGGGTTTCAGTGTGTGGGGAAGGGGTTGCAGCGTGTAGGGAAGGGGTTTCAGTGTGTGGGGAAGGTGTTTCAGTGTGTGCGGAAGGGGTTTCATTGTGTGCGGAAGGGGTTTCAGTTTGTGGGGAAGGGGGTTCAGTGTGTGGGGAAGGTGTTTCAGTGTGTGCGGAAGGGGTTTCAGTGTGTGGGCAAGGGGTGTCTGTGTGTGAGGATGTGTTACAGTGTGTGGGGAAGGGGTTTCAGTGTGTGGGGAAGGGTTTCACTGCGTGCGGAAGGGGTTTCAGTGTGTGGGGAAGGGTTTTCAGTGTGTGGGGATGGGTTCCAGTGTGTGGCGATGGGTTTCAGTGTGTGCGGAAGGGGTTTCAGTGTGTGGGGAAGGTGTTTCAGTGTGTGGGGATGTGTTTCAGTGTGTGGGGAAGGTGTTTCAGTGTGTGCGGAAGGGGTTTCAGTTTGTGGGGAAGGGGGTTCAGTGTGTGGGGAAGGTGTTTCAGTGTGTGCGGAAGGGGTTTCAGTGTGTGGGCAAGGGGTGTCTGTGTGTGAGGATGTGTTACAGTGTGTGGGGAAGGGGTTTCAGTGTGTGGGGAAGGGTTTCACTGCGTGCGGAAGGGGTTTCAGTGTGTGGGGAAGGGTTTTCAGTGTGTGGGGATGGGTTCCAGTGTGTGGCGATGGGTTTCAGTGTGTGCGGAAGGGGTTTCAGTGTGTGGGGAAAGTGTTTCAGTGTGTGGGGATGTTTTTCAGTGTGTGGGGAAGGTGTTTCAGTGTGTGCGGAAGGGGTTTCAGTGTGTGGGGAAGGGGTTGCAGCGTGTAGGGAAGGGGTTTCAGTGTGTGGGGAAGGTGTTTCAGTGTGTGCGGAAGGGGTTTCATTGTGTGCGGAAGGGGTTTCAGTTTGTGGAGAAGGGGGTTCAGTGTGTGGGGAAGGTGTTTCAGTGTGTGCGGAAGGGGTTTCAGTGTGTGGGCAAGGGGTGTCTGTGTGTGAGGATGTGTTACAGTGTGTGGGGAAGGGGTTTCAGTGTGTGGGGAAGGGTTTCACTGCGTGCGGAAGGGGTTTCAGTGTGTGGGGAAGGGTTTTCAGTGTGTGGGAAAGTGTTTCAGAGTGTGGGGAAGGGGTTTCAGTGCGTTGGGAAGGTGATTCAGTGTGTGCGGAAGTGGTTTCAGTGTGTGCGGAAGGTGTTTCAGTGTGTGGGGAACGTGTATCAGTGTGTGGGGAAGCTGTTTCATTGTGTGCAGAAGCGGTTTCAGTGTGTGGGGACGGGGATTCAGTGTGTGGGGAAGGTGTTTCAGTGTGTGCAGAAGGGGTTCAGTCTGTGCGGAAGGGGTTTCAGTTTGTGGGGAAGGGGTTTCAGTGTGTGGGGAAGGTGTTTCAGTGTGTGTGGAAGTGGTTTCAGTGTGTGGGGAAGGGGTGTCTGTGTGTGCGGATGCGTTTCAGTGTGTGGGGAAGGGGTTTCAGTGTGTGGGGAATGGTTTCACTGTGTGCGGAAGGGGTTTCAGTGTGTGGGGAAGGGGTTTCAGTGTGTGGGGAAGGTGTTTCAGTTTGTGGGGATGTGTTTCAGTGTGTGTGGAAGGGGTTTCAGTGTGTGGAGATAAATTTCAGTATGTGGGGAAGGGGTTTCAGTGTGTGGGGATGTGTTTCAGTGTTTGGGGAAGGGGTTTCAGTGTGTGGGAAAGGGTTTCACTGTGTGCGGAAGGGGTTTCAGTGTGTGGGGAAGTGGTTTCATTGTGTGGGGAAGGCGTTTCAGTGTGTGCGGAAGGGGTTTCAGTGTGTGGGGAAGGGGTTTCAGAGTGTGGGGAAGGGGTTTCAGTGTGCGGGGATGTGTTTCAGTGTGTGGGGAATGGGTTTCAGTGTGTGGGAATGGGTTTCACCGTGTGCAGAAGGGGTTTCAGTGTGTGGGGAAGTGGTTTCATTGTGTGGGGAAGGCGTTTCAGTGTGTGCAGAAGGGTTTTCAGAGTGTGGGGAAGGTGTTTCAGTGTGAGGGAAGGTGTTTCTGTGTGTGGGGAAGGGTTTCAGTGTGTGGGGAAGTAGTTTCAGTGTGTGGGGATGGGTTCCAGTGTGTGGCGATGGGTTTCAGTGTGTGCGGAAGGGGTTTCAGTGTGTGGGGAAGGTGTTTCAGTGTGTGGTGATGTGTTTCAGTGTGTGGGGAAGGTGTTTCAGTGTGTGCGGAAGGGGTTTCAGTGTGTCGGGAAGGGGTTGCAGCGTGTAGGGAAGGGGTTTCAGTGTGTGGGGAAGGTGTTTCAGTGTGTGCGGAAGGGGTTTCATTGTGTGCGGAAGGGGTTTCAGTTTGTGGGGAAGGGGGTTCAGTGTGTGGGGAAGGTGTTTCAGTGTGTGCGGAAGGGGTTTCAGTTTGTGGGGAAGGGTTTAACTGTGTGTGGAAAGTGTTTCAATGTGTGGGGAAGGGGTTTCAGTGCGCGGGGAAGGGGTTTCAGTTTGTGGGGAAGGGGCTTCAGTGTGTGGGGAAGGGTTTTCGTGTGTGGGGACGGGGTTTCAGTGTGTGGGGAAGTGGTTTCAGTGTGTGGGGAAGTGGTTTCAGTGTGTGTGGAAGGGTTTCAGTGTGTGTGGAAGGGGTTTCAGTGCGTGGGGAAGGGGTTTCAGTTTGTGGGGAAGGGGTTTCAGTGTGTGGGGAAGTGTTTCAGTGTGTGGGGAAGGATTACAATGTGTGAGGACGGTGTTTCAGAGTCTGGGGAAGGAGTTTCAGTGTGTGGGGAATTTCTGTCAGTGTGTGGGAAGGGGTTTCAGTGTGTGGGGAATGGGTTTCAGTGTGTGGGGAAGGTGTTTCAGTGTGTGGGGAAGGTATTTCAGTGTGTGGGGAAGGTGTTTCAGTGTGTGGGGAAGGATTGCAGTGTGTGGGGAAGTTGTTTCAGTGTGTGGGGATGGGTTCCAGTGTGTGGGGATGGGTTTTAGTGTGTGTGTGGAAGGGGTTTCAGTGTGTGCGGAAGGGGTTTCAGTGTGTGGGGATGTGTTTCAATGTGTGGGGAATGGGTTTCAGTGTGTGGGAATGGGTTTCACTGTGTGCGGAAGGGGTTTCACTGTGTGGGGAAGTGGTTTCATTGTGTGGGGAAGGCGTTTCAGTGTGTGCAGAAGGGTTTTCAGTGTGTGGGGAAGGCGTTTCAGTGTGTGGGGAAGGGGTTTCAGTGCGTTGGGAAGGTGTTTCAGTGTGTGCGGAAGTGGTTTCAGTGTGTGCGGATGGTGTTTCAGTGTTTGGGGAATGTGTTTCAGTGTGTGGGGATGGGTTTCAATGTTTGCGGAAGGGGTTTCAGTGTGTGGGGAACTTGTTTCAGTGTGTGGGGATGTGTTTCAGTGTGTGAGGGTGGGGTTTCAGTGTGTGGGGAAGGTGTTTCAGTGTGTGCAGAAGGGGTTTCAGTCTGTGCGGATGGGGTTTCAGTTTGTGGGGAAGGGGTTTCAGTGTGTGGGGAAGGGGTTTCAGTGTGTGTAGAAGTGGTTTCAGTGTGTGGGGAAGGGGTGTCTGTGTGTGCGGATGTGTTTCAGTGTGTGGGGAAGGGGTTTCAGTGTGTGGGGAAGGGTTTCACTGTGTGCGGAAGTGGTTTCAGTGTGTGGGGAAGCGGTTTCAGTGTGTGGGGAAGGGGGTTCAGTGTGTGGGAAAGGGTTTCACTGTGTGCGGAAGGGGTTTCAGTGTGTGGGGAAGTGGTTTCATTGTGTGGGGAAGGCGTTTCAGTGTGTGTGGAAGGGGTTTCAGTGTGTGGGGAAGGGGTTTCAGAGTGTGGGGAAGGGGTTTCAGTGTGTTGGGAAAGTGTTTTAGTGTGCGCGGAAGTGGCTTCATGTGTGCTGAAGGTGTTTCAGTGTGTGGGGAACGTGTATCAGTGTGTGGGGAATGTGTTTCATTGTGTGCAGAAGCGGTTTCAGTGTGTGGGGACGGGTATTCAGTGTGTGGGGAAGGTGTTTCATTGTGTGGGGAAGGTGTTTCATTGTGTGCTGAAGGGGATTCAGTGTGTGGGGAAGGGGTTTCAGTTTGTGGGGAATGGGTTTCAGTGTGTGGGGAAGTGTTTCAGTGCGTGGGGAAGGGTTTTAGTGGGTGGGGACGGGGTTTCAGTGTGTGGGGAAGTGGTTTCAGTGTGTGGGAAATTGGTTTCCGTGTGTGTGGAAGGGTTTCAGTGTGTGGGGAATGGGTTTCAGTGCGTGGGGAAGTTTTTCAGTGTGTGGGGAAGGGGTTTCAGTGTGTGGGGAAGTGGTTTCAGTTTGTGGGGAAGGGGTTTCAGTGTGTGGGGAAGTGTTTCAGTGTGTGGCGAAGGATTACAATGTGTGAGGACGGTGTTTCAGAGTCTGGGGAAGGAGTTTCAGTGTGTGGGGAATTTCTTTCAGTGTGTGGGGAAGGGGTTTCAGTGTGTGGGGAATGGGTTTCAGTGTGTGGGGAAGGTGTTTCAGTGTGTGGGGAAGGTATTTCACTGTGTGGGGAAGGTGTTTCAGTGTGTGGGGAAGGTGTTTCAGTGTGAGGGAAGGTGTTTCTGTGTGTGGGGAAGGGTTTCAGTGTGTGGGGAAGTTGTTTCAGTGTGTGGGGATGGGTTCCAGTGTGTGGCGATGGGTTTCAGTGTGTGCGGAAGGGGTTTCAGTGTGTGGGGAAGGTGTTTCAGTGTGTGGGGATGTGTTTCAGTGTGTGGGGAAGGTGTTTCAGTGTGTGCGGAAGGGGTTTCAGTGTGTGGGGAAGGGGTTGCAGCGTGTAGGGAAGGGGTTTCAGTGTGTGGGGAAGGTGTTTCAGTGTGTGCGGAAGGGGTTTCATTGTGTGCGGAAGGGGTTTCAGTTTGTGGGGAAGGGGGTTCAGTGTGTGGGGAAGGTGTTTCAGTGTGTGCGGAAGGGGTTTCAGTGTGTGGGCAAGGGGTGTCTGTGTGTGAGGATGTGTTACAGTGTGTGGGGAAGGGGTTTCAGTGTGTGGGGAAGGGTTTCACTGCGTGCGGAAGGGGTTTCAGTGTGTGGGGAAGGGTTTTCAGTGTGTGGGAAAGTGTTTCAGTGTCTGGGGATGTGTTTCAGTGTGTGTGGAAGGGGTTTCAGTGTGTGGGGATGTGTTTCAGAGTGTCGGGAAGGGTTTTCAGTGTGTGGGGATGTGTTTCAGTGTTTGGGGAAGGGGTTTCAGTGTGTGGGAATGGGTTTCACTGTGTGCGGTAGGGGTTTCAATGTGTGGGGAAGTGGTTTCATTGTGTGGGGAAGGCGTTTCAGTGTGTGCGGAAGGGTTTTCAGTGTGTGGGGAAGGCGTTTCAGAGTGTGGGAAGGGGTTTCAGTGCGTTGGGAAGGTGTTTCAGTGTGTGCGGAAGTGGTTTCAGTGTGTGCGGAAGGTGTTTCAGTGTGTGCAGAAGGGTTTTCAGAGTGTGGGGATGTGTTTCAGTGTGTGGGGAAGGGGTTTCAGTGTGTGGGGGTGGGGTTTCAGTGTGTGGGGAAGGTGTTTCAGTGTGTGCAGAACGGGTTCAGTCTGTGCGGAAGGGGTTTCAGTTTGTGGGGAAGGGGTTTCAGTGTGTGGGGAAGGTGTTTCATTGTGTGTGGAAGTGGTTTCAGTGTGTGGGGAAGGGGTGTCTGTGTGTGCGGATGCGTTTCAGTGTGTGGGGAAGGGGTTTCAGTGTGTGGGGAATGGTTTCACTGTGTGCGGAAGGGGTTTCAGTGTGTGGGGAAGGGGTTTCAGTGTGTGGGGAAGGTGTTTCAGTTTGTGGGGATGTGTTTCAGTGTGTGTGGAAGGGGTTTCAGTGTGTGGAGATGAATTTCAGTATGTGGGGAAGGGGTTTCAGTGTGTGGGGATGTGTTTCAGTGTTTGGGAAAGGGGTTTCAGTGTGTGGGAAAGGGTTTCACTGTGTGCGGAAGGGGTTTCAGTGTGTGGGGAAGTGGTTTCATTGTGTGGGGAAGGCGTTTCAGTGTGTGCGGAAGGGGTTTCAGTGATTGGGGAAGGGGTTTCAGAGTGTGGGGAAGGGGTTTCAGTGTGTGGGGATGTGTTTCAGTGTGTGGGGAATGGGTTTCAGTGTGTGGGAATGGGTTTCACCGTGTGCGGAAGGGGTTTCAGTGTGTGGGGAAGTGGTTTCAGTGTGTGCAGAAGGGTTTTCAGAGTGCAGGGAAGGAGTTTCAGAGTGTGGGGAAGGTGTTTCAGTGTGTGGGGAAGATGTTTCAGTGTGAGGGAAGGTGTTTCTGTGTGTGGGGAAGTGTTTCAGTGTGTGGGGAAGTAGTTTCAGTGCGTGGGGATGGGTTCCAGTGTGTGGCGATGGGTTTCAGTGTGTGCGGAAGGGGTTTCAGTGTGTGGGGAAGGTGTTTCAGTGTGTGGGGATGTGTTTCAGTGTGTGGGGAAGGTGTTTCAGTGTGTGCGGAAGGGGTTTCAGTGTGTCGGGAAGGGGTTGCAGCGTGTAGGGAAGGGGTTTCAGTGTGTGGGGAAGGTGTTTCAGTTTGTGCGGAAGGGGTTTCATTGTGTGCGGAAGGGGTTTCAGTTTGTGGGGAAGGGGGTTCAGTGTGTGGGGACGTTGTTTCAGTGTGTGCGGAAGGGGTTTCAGTGTGTGGGCAAGGGGTGTCTGCGTGTGAGGATGTGTTACAGTGTGTGGGGAAGGGGTTTCAGTGTGTGGGGAAGGGTTTCACTGCGTGCGGAAGGGGTTTCAGTGTGTGGGGAAGGGTTTTCAGTGTGTGGGAAAGTGTTTCAGTGTCTGGGGATGTGTTTCAGTGTGTGTGGAAGGGGTTTCAGTGTGTGGGGATGTGTTTCAGAGTGTCGGGAAGGGTTTTCAGTGTGTGGGGATGTGTTTCAGTGTTTGGGGAAGGGGTTTCAGTGTGTGGGAATGGGTTTCACTGTGTGCGGTAGGGGTTTCAATGTGTGGGGAAGTGGTTTCATTGTGTGGGGAAGGCGTTTCAGTGTGTGCGGAAGGGTTTTCAGTGTGTGGGGAAGGCGTTTCAGAGTGTGGGGAAGGGGTTTCAGTGCGTTGGGAAGGTGTTTCAGTGTGTGCGGAAGTGGTTTCAGTGTGTGCGGAAGGTGTTTCAGTGTGTGCAGAAGGGTTTTCAGAGTGTGGGGATGTGTTTCAGTGTGTGGGGAAGGGGTTTCAGTGTGTGGGGGTGGGGTTTCAGTGTGTGGGGAAGGTGTTTCAGTGTGTGCAGAAGGGGTTCAGTCTGTGCGGAAGGGGTTTCAGTTTGTGGGGAAGGGGTTTCAGTGTGTGGGGAAGGTGTTTCTGTGTGTGTGGAAGTGGTTTCAGTGTGTGGGGAAGGGGTGTCTGTGTGTGCGGATGCGTTTCAGTGTGTGGGGAAGGGGTTTCAGTGTGTGGGGAATGGTTTCACTGTGTGCGGAAGGGGTTTCAGTGTGTGGGGAAGGGGTTTCAGTGTGTGGGGAAGGTGTTTCAGTTTGTGGGGATGTCTTTCAGTGTGTGTGGAAGGGGTTTCAGTGTGTGGAGATGAATTTCAGTATGTGGGGAAGGGGTTTCAGTGTGTGGGGATGTGTTTCAGTGTTTGGGGAAGGGTTTTCAGTGTGTGGGAAAGGGTTTCACTGTGTGCGGAAGGGGTTTCAGTGTGTGGGGAAGTGGTTTCATTGTGTGGGGAAGGCGTTTCAGTGTGTGCGGAAGGGGTTTCAGTGTGTGGGGAAGGGGTTTCAGAGTGTGGGGAAGGGGTTTCAGTGTGTGGGGATGTGTTTCAGTGTGTGGGGAATGGGTTTCAGTGTGTGGGAATGGGTTTCAGTGTGTGGGGAAGGGGTTTCAGTGTGTGGGGAAGGGGTTTCAGCTTGTGGGGAAGGGGTTTCAGTGTGTGGTGAAGTGTTTCAGTGTGTGCGGAAGGGGTTTCAGTGTGTGAGGAAGGGGTGTCTGTGTGTGCGGATGTGTTACAGTGTGTGGCGAGGGGGTTTCAGTGTGTGGGGAAGGGTTTCACTGTGTGCGGAAGGGGTTTCAGTGTGTGGGGAAGGGTTTTCATTGTGTGGGAATGTGTTTCAGTGTCTGGGGATGTGTTTCAGTGTGTGTGGAAGGGGTTTCAGTGTGTGGGGATGTGTTTCAGAGTGTCGGGAAGGGTTTTCAGTGTGTGGGGATGTGTTTCAGTGTTTGGGGAAGGGGTTTCAGTGTGTGGGAATGGGTTTCACTGTGTGCGGTAGGGGTTTCAATGTGTGGGGAAGTGGTTTCATTGTGTGGGGAAGGCGTTTCAGTGTGTGCGGAAGGGTTTTCAGTGTGTGGGGAAGGCGTTTCAGAGTGTGGGGAAGGGGTTTCAGTGCGTTGGGAAGGTGTTTCAGTGTGTGCGGAAGTGGTTTCAGTGTGTGCGGAAGGTGTTTCAGTGTGTGCAGAAGGGTTTTCAGAGTGTGGGGATGTGTTTCAGTGTGTGGGGAAGGGGTTTCAGTGTGTGGGGGTGGGGTTTCAGTGTGTGGGGAAGGTGTTTCAGTGTGTGCAGATGGGGTTCAGTCTGTGCGGAAGGGGTTTCAGTTTGTGGGGAAGGGGTTTCAGTGTGTGGGGAAGGTGTTTCAGTGTGTGTGGAAGTGGTTTCAGTGTGTGGGGAAGGGGTGTCTGTGTGTGCGGATGCGTTTCAGTGTGTGGGGAAGGGGTTTCAGTGTGTGGGGAATGGTTTCACTGTGTGCGGAAGGGGTTTCAGTGTGTGGGGAAGGGGTTTCAGTGTGTGGGGAAGGTGTTTCAGTTTGTGGGGATGTCTTTCAGTGTGTGTGGAAGGGGTTTCAGTGTGTGGAGATGAATTTCAGTATGTGGGGAAGGGGTTTCAGTGTATGGGGATGTGTTTCAGTGTTTGGGTAAGGGTTTTCAGTGTGTGGGAAAGGGTTTCACTGTGTGCGGAAGGGGTTTCAGTGTGTGGGGAAGTGGTTTCATTGTGTGGGGAAGGCGTTTCAGTGTGTGCGGAAGGGGTTTCAGTGTGTGGGGAAGGGGTTTCAGAGTGTGGGGAAGGGGTTTCAGTGTGTGGGGATGTGTTTCAGTGTGTGGCGAATGGGTTTCAGTGTGTGGGAATGGGTTTCAGTGTGTGGGGAAGGGGTTTCAGTGTGTGGGGAAGGGGTTTCAGCTTGTGGGGAAGGGGTTTCAGTGTGTGGTGAAGTGTTTCAGTGTGTGCGGAAGGGGTTTCAGTGTGTGGGGAAGGGGTGTCTGTGTGTGCGGATGTGTTACAGTGTGTGGCGAGGGGGTTTCAGTGTGTGGGGAAGGGTTTCACTGTGTGCGGAAGGGGTTTCAGTGTGTGGGGAAGGGTTTTCATTGTGTGGGAATGTGTTTCAGTGTCTGGGGATGTGTTTCAGTGTGTGTGGAAGGGGTTTCAGTGTGTGGGGATGTGTTTCAGTGTGTGGGGAAGGGTTTTCAGTGTGTGGGGATGTGTTTCAGTGTGTGGGGAATGGGTTTCAGTGTGTGGGGAAGGGTTTAACTGTGTGTGGAAGGTGTTTCAGTGTGTGGGGAAGGTGTTTCATTGTGTGGGGAAGGTGTTTCATTGTGTGCTGAAGGTGATTCAGTGTGTGGGGAAGGGGTTTCAGTTTGTGGGGAATGGGTTTCAGTGTGTGGGGAAGGGTTTAACTGTGTGTGGAAAGTGTTTCAGTGTGTGGGGATGGGGTTTCAGTGCGCGGGGAAGGGGTTTCAGTTTGTGGGGAAGGGGCTTCAGTGTGTGGGGAAGTGTTTCAGTGTGTGGGGAAGGGTTTTAGTGTGTGGGGACGGGGTTTCAGTGTGTGGGGAAGTGGTTTCAGTGTGTGGGGAAGTTGTTTCAGTGTGTGTGGAAGGGTTTCAGTGTGTGTGGAAGTGGTTTCAGTGTGTGGGGAAGGGGTGTCTGTGTGTGCGGATGCGTTTCAGTGTGTGGGGAAGGGGTTTCAGTGTGTGGGGAATGGTTTCACTGTGTGCGGAAGGTGTTTCAGTGTGTGGGGAAGGGGTTTCAGTGTGTGGGGAAGGTGTTTCAGTTTGTGGGGATGTGTTTCAGTGTGTGTGGAAGGGGTTTCAGTGTGTGGAGATAAATTTCAGTATGTGGGGAAGGGGTTTCAGTGTGTGGGGATGTGTTTCAGTGTTTGGGGAAGGGGTTTCAGTGTGTGGGAAAGGGTTTCACTGTGTGCGGAAGGGGTTTCAGTGTGTGGGGAAGTGGTTTCATTGTGTGGGGAAGGCGTTTCAGTGTGTGCGAAAGGGGTTTCAGTGTGTGGGGAAGGGGTTTCAGAGTGTGGGGAAGGGGTTTCAGTGTGCGGGGATGTGTTTCAGTGTGTGGGGAATGGGTTTCAGTGTGTGGGAATGGGTTTCACCGTGTGCAGAAGGGGTTTCAGTGTGTGGGGAAGTGGTTTCATTGTGTGGGGAAGGCGTTTCAGTGTGTGCAGAAGGGTTTTCAGAGTGTGGGGAAGGTGTTTCAGTGTGAGGGAAGGTGTTTCTGTGTGTGGGGAAGGGTTTCAGTGTGTGGGGAAGTAGTTTCAGTGTGTGGGGATGGGTTCCAGTGTGTGGCGATGGGTTTCAGTGTGTGCGGAAGGGGTTTCAGTGTGTGGGGAAGGTGTTTCAGTGTGTGGTGATGTGTTTCAGTGTGTGGGGAAGGTGTTTCAGTGTGTGCGGAAGGGGTTTCAGTGTGTCGGGAAGGGGTTGCAGCGTGTAGGGAAGGGGTTTCAGTGTGTGGGGAAGGTGTTTCAGTGTGTGCGGAAGGGGTTTCATTGTGTGCGGAAGGGGTTTCAGTTTGTGGGGAAGGGGGTTCAGTGTGTGGGGAAGGTGTTTCAGTGTGTGCGGAAGGGGTTTCAGTTTGTGGGGAAGGGTTTAACTGTGTGTGGAAAGTGTTTCAATGTGTGGGGAAGGGGTTTCAGTGCGCGGGGAAGGGGTTTCAGTTTGTGGGGAAGGGGCTTCAGTGTGTGGGGAAGGGTTTTCGTGTGTGGGGACGGGGTTTCAGTGTGTGGGGAAGTGGTTTCAGTGTGTGGGGAAGTGGTTTCAGTGTGTGTGGAAGGGTTTCAGTGTGTGTGGAAGGGGTTTCAGTGCGTGGGGAAGGGGTTTCAGTTTGTGGGGAAGGGGTTTCAGTGTGTGGGGAAGTGTTTCAGTGTGTGGGGAAGGATTACAATGTGTGAGGACGGTGTTTCAGAGTCTGGGGAAGGAGTTTCAGTGTGTGGGGAATTTCTGTCAGTGTGTGGGAAGGGGTTTCAGTGTGTGGGGAATGGGTTTCAGTGTGTGGGGAAGGTGTTTCAGTGTGTGGGGAAGGTATTTCAGTGTGTGGGGAAGGTGTTTCAGTGTGTGGGGAAGGATTGCAGTGTGTGGGGAAGTTGTTTCAGTGTGTGGGGATGGGTTCCAGTGTGTGGGGATGGGTTTTAGTGTGTGTGTGGAAGGGGTTTCAGCGTGTGCGGAAGGGGTTTCAGTGTGTGGGGATGTGTTTCAATGTGTGGGGAATGGGTTTCAGTGTGTGGGAATGGGTTTCACTGTGTGCGGAAGGGGTTTCACTGTGTGGGGAAGTGGTTTCATTGTGTGGGGAAGGCGTTTCAGTGTGTGCAGAAGGGTTTTCAGTGTGTGGGGAAGGCGTTTCAGTGTGTGGGGAAGGGGTTTCAGTGCGTTGGGAAGGTGTTTCAGTGTGTGCGGAAGTGGTTTCAGTGAGTGCGGATGGTGTTTCAGTGTTTGGGGAATGTGTTTCAGTGTGTGGGGATGGGTTTCAATGTTTGCGGAAGGGGTTTCAGTGTGTGGGGAACTTGTTTCAGTGTGTGGGGATGTGTTTCAGTGTGTGAGGGTGGGGTTTCAGTGTGTGGGGAAGGTGTTTCAGTGTGTGCAGAAGGGGTTTCAGTCTGTGCGGATGGGGTTTCAGTTTGTGGGGAAGGGGTTTCAGTGTGTGGGGAAGGGGTTTCAGTGTGTGTAGAAGTGGTTTCAGTGTGTGGGGAAGGGGTGTCTGTGTGTGCGGATGTGTTTCAGTGTGTGGGGAAGGGGTTTCAGTGTGTGGGGAAGGGTTTCACTGTGTGCGGAAGTGGTTTCAGTGTGTGGGGAAGCGGTTTCAGTGTGTGGGGAAGGGGGTTCAGTGTGTGGGAAAGGGTTTCACTGTGTGCGGAAGGGGTTTCAGTGTGTGGGGAAGTGGTTTCATTGTGTGGGGAAGGCGTTTCAGTGTGTGTGGAAGGGGTTTCAGTGTGTGGGGAAGGGGTTTCAGAGTGTGGGGAAGGGGTTTCAGTGTGTTGGGAAAGTGTTTTAGTGTGCGCGGAAGTGGCTTCATGTGTGCTGAAGGTGTTTCAGTGTGTGGGGAACGTGTATCAGTGTGTGGGGAATGTGTTTCATTGTGTGCAGAAGCGGTTTCAGTGTGTGGGGACGGGTATTCAGTGTGTGGGGAAGGTGTTTCATTGTGTGGGGAAGGTGTTTCATTGTGTGCTGAAGGGGATTCAGTGTGTGGGGAAGGGGTTTCAGTTTGTGGGGAATGGGTTTCAGTGTGTGGGGAAGTGTTTCAGTGCGTGGGGAAGGGTTTTAGTGGGTGGGGACGGGGTTTCAGTGTGTGGGGAAGTGGTTTCAGTGTGTGGGAAATTGGTTTCCGTGTGTGTGGAAGGGTTTCAGTGTGTGGGGAATGGGTTTCAGTGCGTGGGGAAGTTTTTCAGTGTGTGGGGAAGGGGTTTCAGTGTGTGGGGAAGTGGTTTCAGTTTGTGGGGAAGGGGTTTCAGTGTGTGGGGAAGTGTTTCAGTGTGTGGCGAAGGATTACAATGTGTGAGGACGGTGTTTCAGAGTCTGGGGAAGGAGTTTCAGTGTGTGGGGAATTTCTTTCAGTGTGTGGGGAAGGGGTTTCAGTGTGTGGGGAATGGGTTTCAGTGTGTGGGGAAGGTGTTTCAGTGTGTGGGGAAGGTATTTCACTGTGTGGGGAAGGTGTTTCAGTGTGTGGGGAAGGTGTTTCAGTGTGAGGGAAGGTGTTTCTGTGTGTGGGGAAGGGTTTCAGTGTGTGGGGAAGTTGTTTCAGTGTGTGGGGATGGGTTCCAGTGTGTGGCGATGGGTTTCAGTGTGTGCGGAAGGGGTTTCAGTGTGTGGGGAAGGTGTTTCAGTGTGTGGGGATGTGTTTCAGTGTGTGGGGAAGGTGTTTCAGTGTGTGCGGAAGGGGTTTCAGTGTGTGGGGAAGGGGTTGCAGCGTGTAGGGAAGGGGTTTCAGTGTGTGGGGAAGGTGTTTCAGTGTGTGCGGAAGGGGTTTCATTGTGTGCGGAAGGGGTTTCAGTTTGTGGGGAAGAGGGTTCAGTGTGTGGGGAAGGTGTTTCAGTGTGTGCGGAAGGGGTTTCAGTGTGTGGGCAAGGGGTGTCTGTGTGTGAGGATGTGTTACAGTGTGTGGGGAAGGGGTTTCAGTGTGTGGGGAAGGGTTTCACTGCGTGCGGAAGGGGTTTCAGTGTGTGGGGAAGGGTTTTCAGTGTGTGGGAAAGTGTTTCAGTGTCTGGGGATGTGTTTCAGTGTGTGTGGAAGGGGTTTCAGTGTGTGGGGATGTGTTTCAGAGTGTCGGGAAGGGTTTTCAGTGTGTGGGGATGTGTTTCAGTGTTTGGGGAAGGGGTTTCAGTGTGTGGGAATGGGTTTCACTGTGTGCGGTAGGGGTTTCAATGTGTGGGGAAGTGGTTTCATTGTGTGGGGAAGGCGTTTCAGTGTGTGCGGAAGGGTTTTCAGTGTGTGGGGAAGGCGTTTCAGAGTGTGGGGAAGGGGTTTCAGTGCGTTGGGAAGGTGTTTCAGTGTGTGCGGAAGTGGTTTCAGTGTGTGCGGAAGGTGTTTCAGTGTGTGCAGAAGGGTTTTCAGAGTGTGGGGATGTGTTTCAGTGTGTGGGGAAGGGGTTTCAGTGTGTGGGGGTGGGGTTTCAGTGTGTGGGGAAGGTGTTTCAGTGTGTGCAGAACGGGTTCAGTCTGTGCGGAAGGGGTTTCAGTTTGTGGGGAAGGGGTTTCAGTGTGTGGGGAAGGTGTTTCATTGTGTGTGGAAGTGGTTTCAGTGTGTGGGGAAGGGGTGTCTGTGTGTGCGGATGCGTTTCAGTGTGTGGGGAAGGGGTTTCAGTGTGTGGGGAATGGTTTCACTGTGTGCGGAAGGGGTTTCAGTGTGTGGGGAAGGGGTTTCAGTGTGTGGGGAAGGTGTTTCAGTTTGTGGGGATGTGTTTCAGTGTGTGTGGAAGGGGTTTCAGTGTGTGGAGATGAATTTCAGTATGTGGGGAAGGGGTTTCAGTGTGTGGGGATGTGTTTCAGTGTTTGGGAAAGGGGTTTCAGTGTGTGGGAAAGGGTTTCACTGTGTGCGGAAGGGGTTTCAGTGTGTGGGGAAGTGGTTTCATTGTGTGGGGAAGGCGTTTCAGTGTGTGCGGAAGGGGTTTCAGTGATTGGGGAAGGGGTTTCAGAGTGTGGGGAAGGGGTTTCAGTGTGTGGGGATGTGTTTCAGTGTGTGGGGAATGGGTTTCAGTGTGTGGGAATGGGTTTCACCGTGTGCGGAAGGGGTTTCAGTGTGTGGGGAAGTGGTTTCAGTGTGTGCAGAAGGGTTTTCAGAGTGCGGGGAAGGAGTTTCAGAGTGTGGGGAAGGTGTTTCAGTGTGTGGGGAAGATGTTTCAGTGTGAGGGAAGGTGTTTCTGTGTGTGGGGAAGTGTTTCAGTGTGTGGGGAAGTAGTTTCAGTGTGTGGGGATGGGTTCCAGTGTGTGGCGATGGGTTTCAGTGTGTGCGGAAGGGGTTTCAGTGTGTGGGGAAGGTGTTTCAGTGTGTGGGGATGTGTTTCAGTGTGTGGGGAAGGTGTTTCAGTGTGTGCGGAAGGGGTTTCAGTGTGTCGGGAAGGGGTTGCAGCGTGTAGGGAAGGGGTTTCAGTGTGTGGGGAAGGTGTTTCAGTTTGTGCGGAAGGGGTTTCATTGTGTGCGGAAGGGGTTTCAGTTTGTGGGGAAGGGGGTTCAGTGTGTGGGGAAGGTGTTTCAGTGTGTGCGGAAGGGGTTTCAGTGTGTGGGCAAGGGGTGTCTGCGTGTGAGGATGTGTTACAGTGTGTGGGGAAGGGGTTTCAGTGTGTGGGGAAGGGTTTCACTGCGTGCGGAAGGGGTTTCAGTGTGTGGGGAAGGGTTTTCAGTGTGTGGGAAAGTGTTTCAGTGTCTGGGGATGTGTTTCAGTGTGTGTGGAAGGGGTTTCAGTGTGTGGGGATGTGTTTCAGAGTGGCGGGAAGGGTTTTCAGTGTGTGGGGATGTGTTTCAGTGTTTGGGGAAGGGGTTTCAGTGTGTGGGAATGGGTTTCACTGTGTGCGGTAGGGGTTTCAATGTGTGGGGAAGTGGTTTCATTGTGTGGGGAAGGCGTTTCAGTGTGTGCGGAAGGGTTTTCAGTGTGTGGGGAAGGCGTTTCAGAGTGTGGGGAAGGGGTTTCAGTGCGTTGGGAAGGTGTTTCAGTGTGTGCGGAAGTGGTTTCAGTGTGTGCGGAAGGTGTTTCAGTGTGTGCAGAAGGGTTTTCAGAGTGTGGGGATGTGTTTCAGTGTGTGGGGAAGGGGTTTCAGTGTGTGGGGGTGGGGTTTCAGTGTGTGGGGAAGGTGTTTCAGTGTGTGCAGAAGGGGTTCAGTCTGTGCGGAAGGGGTTTCAGTTTGTGGGGAAGGGGTTTCAGTGTGTGGGGAAGGTGTTTCTGTGTGTGTGGAAGTGGTTTCAGTGTGTGGGGAAGGGGTGTCTGTGTGTGCGGATGCGTTTCAGTGTGTGGGGAAGGGGTTTCAGTGTGTGGGGAATGGTTTCACTGTGTGCGGAAGGGGTTTCAGTGTGTGGGGAAGGGGTTTCAGTGTGTGGGGAAGGTGTTTCAGTTTGTGGGGATGTCTTTCAGTGTGTGTGGAAGGGGTTTCAGTGTGTGGAGATGAATTTCAGTATGTGGGGAAGGGGTTTCAGTGTGTGGGGATGTGTTTCAGTGTTTGGGGAAGGGTTTTCAGTGTGTGGGAAAGGGTTTCACTGTGTGCGGAAGGGGTTTCAGTGTGTGGGGAAGTGGTTTCATTGTGTGGGGAAGGCGTTTCAGTGTGTGCGGAAGGGGTTTCAGTGTGTGGGGAAGGGGTTTCAGAGTGTGGGGAAGGGGTTTCAGTGTGTGGGGATGTGTTTCAGTGTGTGGGGAATGGGTTTCAGTGTGTGGGAATGGGTTTCAGTGTGTGGGGAAGGGGTTTCAGTGTGTGGGGAAGGGGTTTCAGCTTGTGGGGAAGGGGTTTCAGTGTGTGGTGAAGTGTTTCAGTGTGTGCGGAAGGGGTTTCAGTGTGTGGGGAAGGGGTGTCTGTGTGTGCGGATGTGTTACAGTGTGTGGCGAGGGGGTTTCAGTGTGTGGGGAAGGGTTTCACTGTGTGCGGAAGGGGTTTCAGTGTGTGGGGAAGGGTTTTCATTGTGTGGGAATGTGTTTCAGTGTCTGGGGATGTGTTTCAGTGTGTGTGGAAGGGGTTTCAGTGTGTGGGGATGTGTTTCAGAGTGTCGGGAAGGGTTTTCAGTGTGTGGGGATGTGTTTCAGTGTTTGGGGAAGGGGTTTCAGTGTGTGGGAATGGGTTTCACTGTGTGCGGTAGGGGTTTCAATGTGTGGGGAAGTGGTTTCATTGTGTGGGGAAGGCGTTTCAGTGTGTGCGGAAGGGTTTTCTGTGTGTGGGGAAGGCGTTTCAGAGTGTGGGGAAGGGGTTTCAGTGCGTTGGGAAGGTGTTTCAGTGTGTGCGGAAGTGGTTTCAGTGTGTGCGGAAGGTGTTTCAGTGTGTGCAGAAGGGTTTTCAGAGTGTGGGGATGTGTTTCAGTGTGTGGGGAAGGGGTTTCAGTGTGTGGGGGTGGGGTTTCAGTGTGTGGGGAAGGTGTTTCAGTGTGTGCAGATGGGGTTCAGTCTGTGCGGAAGGGGTTTCAGTTTGTGGGGAAGGGGTTTCAGTGTGTGGGGAAGGTGTTTCAGTGTGTGTGGAAGTGGTTTCAGTGTGTGGGGAAGGGGTGTCTGTGTGTGCGGATGCGTTTCAGTGTGTGGGGAAGGGGTTTCAGTGTGTGGGGAATGGTTTCACTGTGTGCGGAAGGGGTTTCAGTGTGTGGGGAAGGGGTTTCAGTGTGTGGGGAAGGTGTTTCAGTTTGTGGGGATGTCTTTCAGTGTGTGTGGAAGGGGTTTCAGTGTGTGGAGATGAATTTCAGTATGTGGGGAAGGGGTTTCAGTGTATGGGGATGTGTTTCAGTGTTTGGGTAAGGGTTTTCAGTGTGTGGGAAAGGGTTTCACTGTGTGCGGAAGGGGTTTCAGTGTGTGGGGAAGTGGTTTCATTGTGTGGGGAAGGCGTTTCAGTGTGTGCGGAAGGGGTTTCAGTGTGTGGGGAAGGGGTTTCAGAGTGTGGGGAAGGGGTTTCAGTGTGTGGGGATGTGTTTCAGTGTGTGGGGAATGGGTTTCAGTGTGTGGGAATGGGTTTCAGTGTGTGGGGAAGGGGTTTCAGTGTGTGAGGAAGAGGTTTCAGCTTGTGGGGAAGGGGTTTCAGTGTGTGGTGAAGTGTTTCAGTGTGTGCGGAAGGGGTTTCAGTGTGTGGGGAAGGGGTGTCTGTGTGTGCGGATGTGTTACAGTGTGTGGCGAGGGGGTTTCAGTGTGTGGGGAAGGGTTTCACTGTGTGCGGAAGGGGTTTCAGTGTGTGGGGAAGGGTTTTCATTGTGTGGGAATGTGTTTCAGTGTCTGGGGATGTGTTTCAGTGTGTGTGGAAGGGGTTTCAGTGTGTGGGGATGTGTTTCAGTGTGTGGGGAAGGGTTTTCAGTGTGTGGGGATGTGTTTCAGTGTGTGGGGAATGGGTTTCAGTGTGTGGGGAAGGGTTTAACTGTGTGTGGAAGGTGTTTCAGTGTGTGGGGAAGGTGTTTCATTGTGTGGGGAAGGTGTTTCATTGTGTGCTGAAGGTGATTCAGTGTGTGGGGAAGGGGTTTCAGTTTGTGGGGAATGGGTTTCAGTGTGTGGGGAAGGGTTTAACTGTGTGTGGAAAGTGTTTCAGTGTGTGGGGATGGGGTTTCAGTGCGCGGGGAAGGGGTTTCAGTTTGTGGGGAAGGGGCTTCAGTGTGTGGGGAAGTGTTTCAGTGTGTGGGGAAGGGTTTTAGTGTGTGGGGACGGGGTTTCAGTGTGTGGGGAAGTGGTTTCAGTGTGTGGGGAAGTTGTTTCAGTGTGTGTGGAAGGGTTTCAGTGTGTGTGGAAGGGGTTTCAGTGCGTGGGGAAGGGGTTTCAGTTTGTGGGGAAGGGGTTTCAGTGTGTGGGGAAGTGTTTCAGTGTGTGGGGAAGGATTACAATGTGTGATGACGGTGTTTCAGAGTCTGGGGAAGGAGTTTCAGTGTGTGGGGAATTTCTGTCAGTGTGTGGGAAGGGGTTCCAGTGTGTGGGGAATGGGTTTCAGTGTGTGGGGAAGGTGTTTCAGTGTGTGGGGAAGGTATTTCAGTGTGTGGGGAAGGTGTTTCAGTGTGTGGGGAAGGTGTTTCTGTGTGTGGGGATGGGTTCCAGTGTGTGGGGATGGGTTTCAGTGTGTGCGGAAGGGGTTTCAGTGTGTGGGGATGTGTTTCAGTGTGTGGGGAATGGGTTTCAGTGTGTGGGAATGGCTTTCACTGTGTGCGGAAGGGGTTTCACTGTGTGGGGAAGTGGTGTTATTGTGTGGGGAAGGCGTTTCAGTGTGTGCAGAAGGGTTTTCAGTGTGTGGGGAAGGCGTTTCAGAGTGTGAGTAAGGGGTTTCAGTGCGTTGGGAAGTTGTTTCAGTGTGTGCGGAAGTGGTTTCAGTGTGTGCGGAAGGTGTTTCAGTGTTTGGGGAAGGTGTTTCAGTGTGTGGGGATGGGTTTCAATGTTTGCGGAAGGGGTTTCAGTGTGTGTGGAACTTGTTTCAGAATGTGGGGATGTGTTTCAGTGTGTGGGGGTAGGGTTTCAGTGTGTGGGGAAGGTGTTTCAGTGTGTGCAGAAGGGGTTTCAGTCTGTGCGGAGGGGTTTCAGTTTGTGGGGAAGGGGTTTCAGTGTGTGGGGAAGGTGTTTCAGTGTGTGTAGAAGTGGTTTCAGTGTGTGGGGAAGGGGTGTCTGTGTGTGCGGATGTGTTTCAGTGTGTGGGGAAGGGGTTTCAGTGTGTGGGGAAGGGGTTTCACTGTGTGCGGAAGGGGTTTCAGTGTGTGGGGAAGGGATTTCAGTGTGTGGGGAAGGGGTTTCAGTGTGTGGGAAAGGGTTTCACTGTGTGCGGAAGGGGTTTCAGTGTGTGGGGAAGTGGTTTCATTGTGTGGGGATGGCGTTTCAGTGTGTGCGGAAGGGGTTTCAGTGTGTGGGGAAGGGGTTTCAGAGTGTGGGGAAGGGGTTTCAGTGTGTTGGGAAGGTGTTTTAGTGTGTGCGGAAGTGGCTTCATGTGTGCTGAGGGTGTTTCAGTGTGTGGGGAACGTGTATCAGTGTGTGGGGAAGGTGTTTCATTGTGTGCAGAAGCGGTTTCAGTGTGTGGGGACGGGTATTCAGTGTGTGGGGAAGGTGTTTCATTGTGTGGGGAAGGTGTTTCATTGTGTGTTGAAGGGGATTCAGTGTGTGGGGAAGGGGTTTCAGTTTGTGGGGAATGGGTTTCAGTGTGTGGGGAAGGGTTTAACTGTGTGTGGAAGGTGTTTCAGTGTGTGGGGAAGGGGTTTCATTGTGTGGGGAAGGTGTTTCAGTATGTGCTGAAGGGGATTCAGTGAGTGGGGAAGGGGTTTCAGTTTGTGGGGAATGGGTTTCAGTGTGTGGGGAAGTGTTTCAGTGCGTGGGGAAGGGTTTTAGTGTGTGGGGACGGGGTTTCAGTGTGTGGGGAAGTGGTTTCAGTGTGTGGGGAATTGGTTTCAGTGTGTGTGGAAGGGTTTCAGTGTGTGAGGAAGGGGTTTCAGTGCGTGGGGAAGGGTTTCAGTGTGTGGGGAAGGGGTTTCAGTGTGTGGGGAAGAGGTTTCAGTTTGTGGGGAAGGGGTTTCAGTGTGTGGGGAGGTGTTTCAGTGTGTGCGAAGGATTACAATGTGTAAGGACGGTGTTTCTGAGTCTGGGGAAAGAGTTTCAGTGTGTGCGGAAGTTATTTCAGTGTGTGGGGAAGGGGTTTCAGTGGGTGGGGAATGGGTTTCAGTGTGTGGGGAAGGTGTTTCAGTGTGTGGGGAAGGTGTTTCAGTGTGTGAGGATGTGTTTCAGTGTGTGGGGAAGGTGTTTCAGTGTGTGCGGAAGGGGTTTCAGTGTGTGGGGAAGGGGTTGCAGTGTGTTGGGAAGGGGTTTCAGTGTGTGGGGAAGGTGTTTCAGTGTGTGCGGAAGGGGTTTCATTGTGTGCGGAAGGGGTTTCAGTTTGTGGGGAAGGGGGTTCAGTGTGTGGGGAAGGTGTTTCAGTGTGTGCGGAAGGGGTTTCAGTGTGTGGGCAAGGGGTGTCTGTGTGTGAGGATGTGTTACAGTGTGTGGGGAAGGGGTTTCAGAGTGTGGGGAAGGGGTTTCAGTGTGTTGGGAAGGTGTTTTAGTGTGTGCGGAAGTGGCTTCATGTGTGCTGAACGTGTTTCAGTGTGTGGGGAACGTGTATCAGTGTGTGGGGAAGGTGTTTCATTGTGTGCAGAAGCGGTTTCAGTGTGTGGGGACGGGTATTCAGTGTGTGGGGAAGGTGTTTCATTGTGTGGGGAAGGTGTTTCATTGTGTGCTGAAGGGGATTCAGTGTGTGGGGAAGGGGTTTCAGTTTGTGGGGAATGGGTTTCAGTGTGTGGGGAAGGGTTTAACTGTGTGTGGAAGGTGTTTCAGTTTGTGGGGAAGGGGTTTCATTGTGTGGGGAAGGTGTTTCAGTATGTGCTGAAGGGGATTCAGTGTGTGGGGAAGGGGTTTCAGTTTGTGGGGAATGGGTTTCAGTGTGTGGGGAAGTGTTTCAGTGCGTGGGGAAGGGTTTTAGTGTGTGGGGACGGGGTTTCAGTGTGTGGGGAAGTGGTTTCAGTGTGTGGGGAATTGGTTTCAGTGTGTGTGGAAGGGTTTCAGTGTGTGAGGAAGGGGTTTCAGTGCGTGGGGAAGGGTTTCAGTGTGTGGGGAAGGGGTTTCAGTGTGTGAGGAAGGGGTTTCAGTTTGTGGGGAAGGGGTTTCAGTGTGTGGGGAAGTGTTTCAGTGTGTGGCGAAGGATTACAATGTGTAAGGACGGTGTTTCTGAGTCTGGGGAAGGAGTTTCAGTGTGTGGGGAATTTATTTCAGTGTGTGGGGAAGGGGTTTCAGTGTGTGGGGAATGGGTTTCAGTGTGTGGGGAAGGTGTTTCAGTGTGTGGGGAAGGTATTTCACTGTGTGGGGAAGGTGTTTCAGTGTGTGGGGAAGGTGTTTCAGTGTGAGGGAAGGTGTTTCTGTGTGTGGGGAAGGGTTTCAGTGTGTGGGGAAGTTGTTTCAGTGTGTGGGGATGGGTTCCAGTGTGTGGCGATGGGTTTCAGTGTGTGCGGAAGGGGTTTCAGTGTGTGGGGAAGGTGTTTCAGTGTGTGAGGATGTGTTTCAGTGTGTGGGGAAGGTGTTTCAGTGTGTGCGGAAGGGGTTTCAGTGTGTGGGGAAGGGGTTGCAGTGTGTTGGGAAGGGGTTTCAGTGTGTGGGGAAGGTGTTTCAGTGTGTGCGGAAGGGGTTTCATTGTGTGCGGAAGGGGTTTCAGTTTGTGGGGAAGGGGGTTCAGTGTGTGGGGAAGGTGTTTCAGTGTGTGCGGAAGGGGTTTCAGTGTGTGGGCAAGTGGTGTCTGTGTGTGAGGATGTGTTACAGTGTGTGGGGAAGGGGTTTCAGTGTGTGGGGAAGGGTTTCACTGCGTGCGGAAGGGGTTTCAGTGTGTGCGGAAGGGGTTTCAGTGTGTGGGCAAGCGGTGTCTGTGTGTGAGGATGTGTTACAGTGTCTGGGGATGTGTTTCAGTGTGTGTGGAAGGGGTTTCTGTGTGTGGGGATGTTTTTCAGAGTGTCGGGAAGGGTTTTCTGTGTGTGGGGATGTGTTTGAGTGTTTGGGGAAGGGGTTTCAGTGTGTGGGAATGAGTTTCACTGTGTGCGGAAGGGGTTTCAATGTGTGGGGAAGTGGTTTCATTGTGTGGGGAAGGCGTTTCAGTGTGTGCGGAAGGGTTTTCAGTGTGTGGGGAAGGCGTTTCAGAGTGTGGGGAAGGGGTTTCATTGCGTTGGGAAGGTGTTTCAGTGTGGGCGGAAGTGGTTTCAGTGTGTGCGGAAGGTGTTTCAGTGTGTGGGGAACGTGTATCAGTGTGTGGGGAAGCTGTTTCATTGTGTGCAGAAGCGGTTTCAGTGTGTGGGGACGGGGATTCAGTGTGTGGGGAAGGTGTTTCATTGTGTGGGGAAGGTTTTTCATTGTGTGCTGAAGGGGATTCAGTGTGTGCGGAAGGGGTTTCAGTTTGTGGGGAATGGGTTTCAGTGTGTGGGGAAGGGTTTAACTGTGTGTGGAAGGTGTTTCAGAGTGTGGGGAAGGTGTTTCATTGTGTGGGGTAGGTGTTTCATTGTGTGCTGAAGGGGATTCAGTGTGTGGGGAAGGGGTTTCAGTTTGTGGGGAATGGGTTTCAGTGTGTGGGGAAGGGTTTAACTGTGTGTGGAAGGTGTTTCAGTGTGTGGGGAAGGGTTTTCAGTGCGTGGGGAAGGGGTTTCAGTTTGTGGGGAAGGGGTTTCAGTGTGTGGTGAAGTGTTTCAGTGTGTGGGGAAGGGTTTTAGTGTGTGGGGACGGGGTTTCCGTGTGTGGAGAAGTGGATTCAGTGTGTGGGGATGTGGTTTCAGTGTGTGTGGAAGGGTTTCAGTGTGTGGGGAAGGGGTTTCAGTGCGTGGGGAAGGGTTTCAGTGTGTGGGGAAGGGGTTTCAGTGTGTGGGGAAGGGGTTTCAGCTTGTGGGGAAGGGGTTTCAGTGTGTGGTGAAGTGTTTCAGTGTCTGCGGAAGGGGTTTCAGTGTGTGGGGAAGGGGTGTCTGTGTGTGCGGATGTGTTACAGTGTGTGGCGAGGGGGTTTCAGTGTGTGGGGAAGGGTTTCACTGTGTGCGGAAGGGGTTTCAGTGTGTGGGGAAGGGTTTTCATTGTGTGGGAATGTGTTTCAGTGTCTGGGGATGTGTTTCAGTGTGTGTGGAAGGGGTTTCAGTGTGTGGGGATGTGTTTCAGTGTGTGGGGAAGGGTTTTCAGTGTGTGGGGATGTGTTTCAGTGTGTGGGGAATGGGTTTCAGTGTGTGGGGAAGGGTTTAACTGTGTGTGGAAGGTGTTTCAGTGTGTGGGGAAGGTGTTTCATTGTGTGGGGAAGGTGTTTCATTGTGTGCTGAAGGTGATTCAGTGTGTGGGGAATGGGTTTCAGTTTGTGGGGAATGGGTTTCAGTGTGTGGGGAAGGGTTTAACTGTGTGTGGAAAGTGTTTCAGTGTGTGGGGATGGGGTTTCAGTGCGCGGGGAAGGGGTTTCAGTTTGTGGGTAAGGGGCTTCAGTGTGTGGGGAAGTGTTTCAGTGTGTGGGGAAGGGTTTTAGTGTGTGGGGACGGGGTTTCAGTGTGTGGGGAAGTGGTTTCAGTGTGTGGGGAAGTGGTTTCAGTGTGTGTGGAAGGGTTTCAGTGTGTGTGGAAGGGGTTTCAGTGCGTGGGGAAGGGGTTTCAGTTTGTGGGGAAGGGGTTTCAGTGTGTGGGGAAGTGTTTCAGTGTGTGGGGAAGGATTACAATGTGTGAGGACGGTGTTTCAGAGTCTGGGGAAGGAGTTTCAGTGTGTGGGGAATTTCTGTCAGTGTGTGGGAAGGGGTTCCAGTGTGTGGGGAATGGGTTTCAGTGTGTGGGGAAGGTGTTTCAGTGTGTGGGGAAGGTATTTCAGTGTGTGGGGAAGGTGTTTCAGTGTGTGGGGAAGGTGTTTCTGTGTGTGGGGATGGGTTCCAGTGTGTGGGGATGGGTTTCAGTGTGTGCGGAAGGGGTTTCAGTGTGTGGGGATGTGTTTCAGTGTGTGGGGAATGGGTTTCAGTGTGTGGGAATGGCTTTCACTGTGTGCGGAAGGGGTTTCACTGTGTGGGGAAGTGGTGTTATTGTGTGGGGAAGGCTTTTCAGTGTGTGCAGAAGGGTTTTCAGTGTGTGGGGAAGGCGTTTCAGAGTGTGAGTAAGGGGTTTCAGTGCGTTGGGAAGGTGTTTCAGTGTTTGCGGAAGTGGTTTCAGTGTGTGCGGAAGGTGTTTCAGTGTTTGGGGAAGGTGTTTCAGTGTGTGGGGATGGGTTTCAATGTTTGCGGAAGGGGTTTCAGTGTGTGTGGAACTTGTTTCAGTGTGTGGGGATGTGTTTCAGTGTGTGGGGGTGGGGTTTCAGTGTGTGGGGAAGGTGTTTCAGTGTGTGCAGAAGGGGTTTCAGTCTGTGCGGATGGGGTTTCAGTTTGTGGGGAAGGGGTTTCAGTGTGTGGGGAAGGTGTTTCAGTGTGTGTAGAAGTGGTTTCAGTGTGTGGGGAAGGGGTGTCTGTGTGTGCGGATGTGTTTCAGTGTGTGGGGAAGGGGTTTCAGTGTGTGGGGAAGGGTTTCACTGTGTGCGGAAGGGGTTTCAGTGTGTGGGGAAGGGATTTCAGTGTGTGGGGAAGGGGTTTCAGTGTGTGGGAAAGGGTTTCACTGTGTGCGGAAGGGGTTTCAGTGTGTGGGGAAGTGGTTTCATTGTGTGGGGATGGCGTTTTAGTGTGTGCGGAAGGGGTTTCAGTGTGTGGGGAAGGGGTTTCAGAGTGTGGGGAAGGGGTTTCAGTGTGTTGGGAAGGTGTTTTAGTGTGTGCGGAAGTGGCTTCATGTGTGCTGAAGGTGTTTCAGTGTGTGGGGAACGTGTATCAGTGTGTGGGGAAGGTGTTTCATTGTGTGCAGAAGCGGTTTCAGTGTGTGGGGACGGGTATTCAGTGTGTGGGGAAGGTGTTTCATTGTGTGGGGAAGGTGTTTCATTGTGTGTTGAAGGGGATTCAGTGTGTGGGGAAGGGGTTTCAGTTTGTGGGGAATGGGTTTCAGTGTGTGGGGAAGGGTTTAACTGTGTGTGGAAGGTGTTTCAGTGTGTGGGGAAGGGGTTTCATTGTGTGGGGACGGTGTTTCAGTATGTGCTGAAGGGGATTCAGTGTGTGGGGAAGGGGTTTCAGTTTGTGGGGAATGGGTTTCAGTGTGTGGGGAAGTGTTTCAGTGCGTGGGGAAGGGTTTTAGTGTGTGGGGACGGGGTTTCAGTGTGTGGGGAAGTGGTTTCAGTGTGTGGGGAATTGGTTTCGTTGTGTGTGGAAGGGTTTCAGTGTGTGAGGAAGGGGTTTCAGTGCGTGGGGAAGGGTTTCAGTGTGTGGGGAAGGGGTTTCAGTGTGTGGGGAAGGGGTTTCAGTTTGTGGGGAAGGGGTTTCAGTGTGTGGGGAAGTGTTTCAGTGTGTGGCGAAGGATTACAATGTGTAAGGACGGTGTTTCTGAGTCTGGGGAAGGAGTTTCAGTGTGTGCGGAAGTTATTTCAGTGTGTGGGGAAGGGGTTTCAGTGTGTGGGGAATGGGTTTCAGTGTGTGGGGAAGGTGTTTCAGTGTGTGGGGAAGGTATTTCACTGTGTGGGGAAGGTGTTTCTGTGTGTGGGGAAGGGTTTCAGTGTGTGGGGAAGTTGTTTCAGTGTGTGGGGATGGGTTCCAGTGTGTGGTGATGGGTTTCAGTGTGTGCGGAAGGGGTTTCAGTGTGTGGGGAAGGTGTTTCAGTGTGTGAGGATGTGTTTCAGTGTGTGGGGAAGGTGTTTCAGTGTGTGCGGAAGGGGTTTCAGTGTGTGGGGAAGGGGTTGCAGTGTGTTGGGAAGGGGTTTCAGTGTGTGGGGAAGGTGTTTCAGTGTGTGCGGAAGGGGTTTCATTGTGTGCGGAAGGGGCTTCAGTTTGTGGGGAAGGGGGTTCAGTGTGTGGGGAAGGTGTTTCAGTGTGTGCGGAAGGGGTTTCAGTGTGTGGGCAAGGGGTTTCTGTGTGTGAGAATGTGTTACAGTGTGTGGGGAAGGGGTTTCAGTGTGTGGGGAAGGGTTTCACTGCTTGCGGAAGGGGTTTCAGTGTGTGGGGAAGGGTTTTCAGTGTGTGGGAAAGTGTTTCAGTGTCTGGGGATGTGTTTCAGTGTGTGTGGAAGGGGTTTCTGTGTAGGGATGTGTTTCCGAGTGTCGGGAAGGGTTTTCTGTGTGTGGGGATGTGTTTGAGTGTTTGGGGAAGGGGTTTCAGTGTGTGGGAATGGGTTTCACTGTGTGCGGAAGGGGTTTCAATGTGTGGGGAAGTGGTTTCATTGTGTGGGGAAGGCGTTTCAGTGTGTGCGGAAGGGTTTTCAGTGTGTGGGGAAGGCGTTTCAGAGTGTGGGGAAGGGGTTTCAGTGCGTTGGGAAGGTTTTTCAGTGTGTGCGGAAGTGGTTTCAGTGTGTGCAGAAGGTGTTTCAGTGTGTGGGGAACGTGTATCAGTGTGTGGGGAAGCTGTTTCATTGTGTGCAGAAGCGGTTTCAGTGTGTGGGGACGGGGATTCAGTGTGTGGGGAAGGTGTTTCATTGTGTGGGGAAGGTTTTTCATTGTGTGCTGAAGGGGATTCAGTGTGTGCGGAAGGGGTTTCAGTTTGTGGGGAATGGGTTTCAGTGTGTGGGGAAGGGTTTAACTGTGTGTGGAAGGTGTTTCAGTGTGTGGGGAAGGTGTTTCATTGTGTGGGGTAGGTGTTTCATTGTGTGCTGAAGGGGATTCAGTGTGTGGGGAAGGGGTTTCAGTTTGTGGGGAATGGGTTTCAGTGTGTGGGGAAGGGTTTAACTGTGTGTGGAAGGTGTTTCAGTGTGTGGGGAAGGGGTTTCAGTGCGTGGGGAAGGGGTTTCAGTTTGTGGGGAAGGGGTTTCAGTGTGTGGTGAAGTGTTTCAGTGTGTGGGGAAGGGTTTTAGTGTGTGGGGACGGGGTTTCCGTGTGTGGAGAAGTGGATTCAGTGTGTGGGGAAGTGGTTTCAGTGTGTGTGGAAGGGTTTCAGTGTGTGGGGAAGGGGTTTCACTGCGTGGGGAAGGGTTTCAGTGTGTGGGGAAGGGGTTTCAGTGTGTGGGGAAGGGGTTTCAGTTTGTGGGGAAGGGGTTTCAGTGTGTGGTGAAGTGTTTCAGTGTGTGCGGAAGGGGTTTTAGTGTGTGGGGAAGGGGTGTCTGTGTGTGCGGATGTCTTACAGTGTGTGGCGAGGGGGTTTCAGTGTGTGGGGAAGGGTTTCACTGTGTGCGGAAGGGGTTTCAGTGTGTGGGGAAGGGTTTTCATTGTGTGGGAATGTGTTTCAGTGTCTGGGGATGTGTTTCAGTGTGTGTGGAAGGGGTTTCAGTGTGTGGGGATGTGTTTCAGTGTGTGGGGAAGGGTTTTCAGTGTGTGGGGATGTGTTTCAGTGTGTGGGGAATGGGTTTCAGTGTGTGGGAATGGGTTTCACTGTGTGCGGAAGGGGTTTCAGTGTGTGGGGACGTGGGTTCATTGTGTGGGGAAGGCGTTTCAGTGTGTGCGGAAGGGTTTTCAGTGTGTGGGGAAGGCGTTTCAGAGTGTGGGGAAGGGGTTACAGTGCGTTGGGAAGGTGTTTCAGTGTGTGCGGAAGTGGTTTTAGTGTGTGCGGAAGGTGTTTCAGTGTTTGGGGAAGGTGGTTCAGTGTGTGGGGATGGGTTTCAATGTTTGCGGAAGGGGTTTCAGTGTGTGGGGAACTTGTTTCAGTGTGTGGGGATGTGTTTCAGTGTGTGGGGAAGGGGTTTCAGTGTGTGGGGAAGGGGTTTCAGTGCGTGAGGGTGGGGTGTCAGTGTGTGGGGAAGGTGTTTCAGTGTGTGTGGAAGTGGTTTCAGTGTGTGGGGAAGGGGTGTCTGTGTGTGCGGATGTGTTTCAGTGTGTGGGGAAGGGGTTTCAGTGTGTGGGGAATGGTTTCACTGTGTGCGGAAGGGGTTTCAGTGTGTGGAGATGAATTTCAGTATGTGGGAAAGGGGTTTCAGTGTGTGGGGATGTGTTTCAGTGTTTGGGGAAGGGGTTTCAGTGTGAGGGAAAGGGTTTCACTGTGTGCGGAATGGGTTTCAGTGTGTGGGGATATGGTTTCATTGTGTGGGCAAGTCGTTTCAGTGTGTGCGGAAATGGTTTCAGTGTGTGGGGAAGGGGATTCAGAGTGTGGGGAAGGGGTTTCAGTGTGTTGGGAAGGTGTTTCGGTGTGTGCGGAAGTGGCTTCAGTGCTTGCGGAAGGTGTTTCAGTGTGAGGGGAAGGTGTTTGAGTCTTTGGGGAAGGTGTTTCATTGTGTGGGGAAGGGTTTAAAGTGTGTGCGGAAGTGGTTTCAGTGTGTGCGGAAGGTGTTTCAGTGTTTGGGGAAGGTGGTTCAGTGTGTGGGGATGGGTTTCAATGTTTGCGGAAGGGGTTTCAGTGTGTGGGGAACTTGTTTCAGTGTGTGGGGATGTGTTTCAGTGTGTGGGGAAGGGGTTTCACTGTGTGGGGAAGGGGTTTCAGTGTGTGGTGGTGGGGTTTCAGTGTGTGGTGAAGGTGTTTCAGTGTGTGCAGAAGGGGTTTCAGTCTGTGCGGAAGGGGTTTCAGTTTGTGGGGAAGGGGTTTCAGTGTGTGGGGAAGGTGTTTCAGTGTGTGTGGAAGTGGTTTCAGTGTGTGGGGAAGGGGTGTCTGTGTGTGCGGATGTGTTTCAGTGTGTGGGGAAGGGGTTTCAGTGTGTGGGGAATGGTTTCACTGTGTGCGGAAGGGGTTTCAGTGTGTGGGGAAGGGGTTTCAGTGTGTGGGGAAGGTGTTTCAGTTTCTGGGCATGTGTTTCAGTGTGAGTGGAAGGGGTTTCAGTGCGTGGAGATGAATTTCAGTATGTGGGAAAGGGGTTTCAGTGTGTGGGGATGTGTTTCAGTGTTTGGGGAAGGGGTATCAGTGTGAGGGAAAGGGTTTCACTGTGTGCGGAAGGGGATTCAGTGTGTGGGGAAGTGGTTTCATTGTGTGGGGAAGTCGTTTCAGTGTGTGCGGAAGGGGTTTCAGTGTGTGGGGAAGGGGTTTCAGAGTGTGGGGAAGGGGTTTCAGAGTGTTGGGAAGGTGTTTCAGTGTGTGCGGAAGTGGCTTCAGTGTGTGCGGAAGGTGTTTCAGTGTGTGGGGAAGGTGTTTCAGTCTTTGGGGAAGGAGTTTCATTGTGTGGGGAAGGGTTTAAAGTGTGTGGGGAAGGGGTTTCAGTGTGTGGGGAAGGTTTTCACTGTTTGCGGAAGGGGGTTCAGTTTGTGGGGAAGGGGTTTCAGTGTGTGGGGAAGGGGTTTCAGTGTGTGGTGATGAGTTTCACTGTGTGTGGAAGGTGTTTCAGTGTGTGGGGAAGGGGTTTCAGTGCGTGGGGAAGGGGTTTCAGTTTGTGGGGAAGGGGTTTCAGTGTGTGGTGAAGTGTTTCAGTGTGTGGGGAAGGGTTTTAGTGTGTGGGGACGGGGTTTCAGTGTGTGGAGAAGTGGATTCAGTGTGTGGGAAAGTGGTTTCAGTGTGTGTGGAAGGGTCTCAGTGTGTGGAGAAGGGGTTTCAGTGCTTGGGGAAGGGTTTCAGTGTGTGGGGAAGGGGTTTCAGTGTGTGGGGAAGGGGTTTCAGTTTGTGGGGAAGGGGTTTCAGTGTGTGGGGAAGTGTTTCAGTGTGTGGGGAAGGATTACAATGTGTGAGGACCGTATTCAGAGTCTGGGGAAGGAGTTTCAGTGTGTGGGCAATTTCTTTCAGATGTGGGGTAGGGGTTTCAGTGCGTGGGGAATGGGTTTCAGTGTGTGGGGAAGGTGTTTCAGTGTGTGGGGAAGGTATTTCAGTGTGTGGGGAAGGTGATTCTGTTTGTGGGGAAGGTGTTTCAGTGTGTGGGGAAGGTGTTTCTGTGTGTGGGGAAGGATTTCAGTGTGTGGGGAAGTTGTTTCAGTGTGTGGGGATGGGTTCCAGTGTGTGGGGATGGGTTTCAGTGTGTGCGGAAGGGGTTTCAGTGTGTGGGGAAGGTGTTTCAGTGTGTGGGGATGTGTTTAAGTGTGTGGGGAAGGTGTTTCAGTGTGTGCGGAAGGGGTTTCAGTGTGTGGGGAAGGGGTTGCAGTGTGTGGGGTAGGGGTTTCAGTGTGTGGGGAAGGTGTTTCAGTGTGTGCGGAAGGGGTTTCATTGTGTGCGGAAGGTGTTTCAGTTTGTGGGGAAGGGGTTTCAGTGTGTGGGGAAGGTGTTTAACTGTGTGCGGAAGGGGTTTCAGTGTGTGGGGAAGGGGTGTCCGTGTGTGCGGATGTGTTACTGTGTGTGGAGAGGGGGTTTCAGTGTGAGGGGAAGGGTTTCACTGTGTGCGGAAGGGGTTTCAGTGTGTGGGGAAGGGTTTTCAGTGTGTGGGAAGGTGTTTCAGTGTCTGGGGATGTGTTTCATTGTGTGCTGAAGGGGATTCAGTGTGTGGGGATGGGGTTTCAGTTTGTGGGGAATGGGTTTCAGTGTGTGGGGAAGGGTTTAACTGTGTGTGGAAGGTGTTTCAGTGTGTGGGGAAGGGGTTTCAGTGCGTGGAGAAGGGTTTCAGTGCGTGGAGAAGGGTTTCAGTGTGTGGGGAAGGGGTTTCAGTGTGTGGGGAAGGGGTTTCAGTGTGTGGGGAAGGTGTTTCATTGTGTGCGGAAGCGGTTTCAGTGTGTGGGGACGGGGATTCAGTGTGTGGCAAAGATGTTTTATTGTTTGGGGAAGGGTTTAACTGAATGCAGAAGGGGTTTCAGTGTGTGGGGAAGGTGTTTCAGTGTGTGGAGAAGGGGTTTCATTATGTGGGGAAGTGGTTTCAGTGTGTGTTGAACGGTTTCAGTGTGTGGGGAAGGTGTTTCAGTGCGTGGGGAAGGGTTTCAGTGTGTGGGGAAGGGGTTTCAGTGTGTGGGGAAGGGGTTTCAGTTTGTGGGGAAGGGTTTTCAGTGTGTGGGAAAGTGTTTCAGTGAGTGGGGAAGGATTACAGTGTGTGAGGACGGGGTTTCAGAGTGTGGGAAAGGGGTTTCATTGTGTGGGGAAGTTGTTTCAGTGTGTGTGGAAGGGGTGTCAGTGTGTGGCGAAGGGGTTTCAGTGTGTAGGGAAGGTGTTTCAGTGTGTGGGGAAGGTATTTCAGTGTGTGGGGAAGGTGTTTCAGTGTGTGGGGATGGTGTTTCAGTGTGTGCGGATGTGTTTAATGCGTGGGGAAGGATTTCAGTGTGTGGGGAAGTTGTTTCAGTGTGTGGGGATGGGTTTCAGTGTGTGGGGATGGGTTTCAGTGTGTGCGGAAGGGGTTTCAGTGTGTGGGGAAGGTGTTTCAGCGTGTGCGGATGTGCTTCATTGCGTGCGGAAGGTGTTTCTGTGGGTGCGGAAGGGGTTTCAGTGTATGGGGAAGGGGTTGCAGTGTGTGGGGAAGGGGTTTCAGTGTGTGGGGATGGTGTTTCAGTGTGTGCGGAAAGGGTTTCAGTGTGTGCAGAAGGGGTTTCAGTTTGTGGGAAAGGTGTTTCAGTGTGTGGGGAAGGTGTTTCAGTGTGTGCGGAAGGGGTTTCAGTGTGTGGGGAAGGGGTGTCTGTGTGTGCGGATGTGTTTCAGTGTGTGGGGAAGGGGTTCCAGTGTGTGGGAATGGGTTTCACTGTGTGCGGAAGGGGTTTCAGTGTGTGGGGAAGGGTTTTCAGTGTGTGGGGAGGTGTTTCAGTGTGTGGGGATGTGTTTCAGTGTGTGTGGAAGGGGTTTCAGTGTTTGGAGATGTGTTTCAGTGTGTGGGGAAGGGGTTTCAGTGTCTGGGGATGTGTTTCAGTGTTTGGGGAAGGGGTTTCAGTGTGTGGGAAAGGGTATCACTGTGTGCGGAAGGGGTTTCTGTGTGTGGGGAAGTGGTTTCATTGTGTGGGGAAGGCGTTTCAGTGAGTGCGGAAGGGGTTTCAGTGAGTGGGGAAGGGGTTTCAGAGTGTGGGAAAGGGGTTTCATTGTGTGGGGAAGTTGTTTCAGTGTGTGCGGAAGGGGTTTCAGTGTGTGCAGAAGGGGATTAAGTTTGTGGGGAAGGGGTTTCAGTGTGTGGTGAAGTGGTTTCAGTGTGTGGGGATGTATTTCAGTGTGTGTGGAAGGGGTTTCAGTGTGTGGGGATGTGTTTCAGTGTGTGGGAAACGGTTTCACTGTGTGCGGAAGGGAATTCAGTGTGTGGGGAAGTGGTTTCATTGTGTGGGGAAGGCGTTTCAGTGTGTGCGGAAGGTATTTCAGTGTGTGGGGAATGTGTTTCATTGTGTGGGGAAGGTGTTTCAGTGTGTGGGGAAGGTGTTTCCGTGTGTGGAGAAGGATTTCAGTGTGTGGGTAAGTTGTTTCAGTGTGTGGGGATGGGTTCCAGTGTGTGGGGATGGGTTTCAGTGTGTGCGGAAGGGGTTTCAGTGTGTGGGGAAGGTGTTTCAGTGTGTGGGGATGTGTTTCAGTGTGTGGGGAAGGTGTTTCAGTGTGTGCGGAATGGGTTTCAGTGTGTGGGGAAGGGGTTTCAGTGTGTGGGGAAGGGGGTTCAGTGTGTGGGTAAGGTGTTTCAGTGTGTGCGGAAGGGGTTTCATTGTGTGCGGAAGGGGTTTCAGTTTGTGGGGAAGGGGTTTCAGTGTGTGGGGAAGGGGTTTCAGTGTGTGGGGAAGGGGTTTCAGTGTGTGGTGATGAGTTTCAGTGTGTGTGGAAGGGGTTTCAGTGTGTGGGGATGTGTTTCAGTGTTTGGTGAAGGGGTTTCAGTGTGTGGGAAAGGTTTTCACTGTGTGCGGAAGGGGTTTCAGTGTGTGGGGAAGTGGTTTCATTGTGTGGGGAAGGCGTTTCAGTGTGTGCGGAAGGGGTTTCAGTGCGTGTGGAAGGGGTTTCAGAGTGTGGGGAAGGGGTTTCAGTGTGTTGGGAAGGTGTTTCAGTGTGTGCGGAAGTGGCTTCAGTGTGTGCGGAAGGTGTTTCAGTGTGTGGGGAACGTGTATCAGTGTGTGGGGAAGTTGTTTCATTGTGTGCAGAAGCGGTTTCAGTGTGTGGGGACGGGGATTCAGTGTGTGGGGAAGGTGTTTCATTGTGTGGGGAAGGTGTTTCATTGTGTGCTGAAGGGGATTCAGTGTGTGGGGAAGGCGTTTCAGTTTGTGGGGAATGGGTTTCAGTGTGTGGGGAAGGGTTTAACTGTGTGTGGAAGGTGTTTCAGTGTGTGGGGAAGGGGTTTCAGTGCGTGGAGAAGGGTTTCAGTGCGTGGAGAAGGGTTTCAGTGTGTGGGGAAGGGGTTTCAGTGTGTGGGGAAGGTGTTTCATTGTGTGCGGAAGCGGTTTCAGTGTGTGGGGACGGGGATTCAGTGTGTGGGGAAGATGTTTCATTGTGTGGGGAAGGGTTTAACTGTGTGCAGAAGGGGTTTCAGTGTGTGGGGAAGGTGTTTCAGTGTGTGGAGAAGGGGTTTCATTATGTGGGGAAGTGGTTTCAGTGTGTGTTGAACGGTTTCAGTTTGTGGGGAAGGGGTTTCAGTGCGTGGGGAAGGGTTTCAGTGTGTGGGGAAGGGGTTTCAGTGTGTGGGGAAGGGGTTTCAGTTTGTGGGGAAGGGGTTTCAGTGTGTGGGGAAGTGTTTCAGTGTGTGGGGAAGGATTACAGTGTGTGAGGACGGGGTTTCAGAGTGTGGGAAAGGGGTTTCATTGTGTGGGGAAGTTGTTTCAGTGTGTGTGGAAGGGGTGTCAGTGTGTGGCGAAGGGGTTTCAGTGCGTAGGGAAGGTGTTTCAGTGTGTGGGGAAGGTATTTCAGTGTGTGGGGAAGGAGTTTCAGTGTGTGGGGATGTGTTTCAGTGTGTGGGGATGTGTTTCAGTGCGTGAGGAAAGATTTCAGTGTGTGGGGAAGTTGTTTCAGTGTGTGGGGATGGGTTTCAGTGTGTGGGGATGGGTTTCAGTGTGTGCGGAAGGGGTTTCAGTGTGTGGGGAAGGTGTTTCAGTGTGTGGGGATGTGTTTCATTGCGTGCGGAAGGTGTTTCTGTGGGTGCGGAAGGGGTTTCAGTGTGTGGGGAAGGGGTTGCAGTGTGTGGGGAAGGGGTTTCAGTGTGTGGGGATGGTGTTTCAGTGTGTGCGGAAAGGGTTTCAGTGTGTGCGGAAGGGGTTTCAGTTTGTGGGAAAGGTGTTTCAGTGTGTGGGGAAGGTGTTTCAGTGTGTGCGGAAGGGGTTTCAGTGTGTGGGGAAGGAGTGTCTGTGTGTGCGGATGTGTTTCAGTGTGTGGGGAAGGGGTTCCAGTGTGTGGGAATGGGTTTCACTGTGTGCGGAAGGGGTTTCAGTGTGTGGGGAAGGGTTTTCAGTGTGTGGGAAGGTGTTTCAGTGTGTGGGGAAGGGGTTTCAGTGTGTGGTGAAGGGGTTTCAGTGTGTGGGGATTTATTTCAGTGTGTGTGGAAGGGGTTTCAGTGTGTGGGGATGTGTTTCAGTGTGTGGAAAACGGTTTCACTGTGTGGGGAAGGGGTTTCAGTGCGTGGGGAAGGGTTTCAGTGTGTGGGGAAGGGGTTTCAGTGTGTGGGGAAGGGGTTTCAGTTTGTGGGGAAGGGCTTTCAGTGTGTGGGGAAGTGTTTCAGTGAGTGGGGAAGGATTACAGTGTGTGAGGACGGGGTTTCAGAGTGTGGGAAATGGGTTTCATTGTGTGGGGAAGTTGTTTCAGTGTGTGTGGAAGGGGTGTCAGTGTGTGGCGAAGGGGTTTCAGTGTGTAGGGAAGGTGTTTCAGTGTGTGGGGAAGGTATTTCAGTGTGTGGGGAAGGTGTTACAGTGTGTGGGGATGGTGTTTCAGTGTGTGCGGATGTGTTTAATGCGTGGGGAAGTTGTTTCAGTGTGTGGGGATGGGTTTCAGTGTGTGGGGATGGGTTTCAGTGTGTGCAGAAGGGGTTTCAGTGTGTGGGGAAGGTGTTTCAGTGTGTGGGGATGTGTTTCAGTGTGTGGGGAAGGTGTTTCAGTGTGTGCGGAATGGGTTTCAGTGTGTGGGGAAGGGGTTGCAGTGTGTGGGGAAGGGGGCTCAGTGTGTGGGTAAGGTGTTTCAGTGTGTGCGGAAGGGGTTTCATTGTGTGCGGAAGGGGTTTCAGTTTGTGGGGAAGGGGTTTCAGTGTGTGGGGAAGGGGTTTCAGTGTGTGGGGAAGGGGTTTCAGTGTGTGGTGATGAGTTTCAGTGTGTGTGGAAGGGGTTTCAGTGTGTGGGGATGTGTTTCAGTGTGTGGTGAAGGGGTTTCAGTGTGTGGGAAAGGTTTTCACTGTGTGCGGAAGGGGTTTCAGTGTGTGGGGAAGTGGTTTCATTGTGTGGGGAAGGCGTTTCAGTGTGTGCGGAAGGGGTTTCAGTGCGTGAGGAAGGGGTTTCAGAGTGTGGGGAAGGGGTTTCAGTGTGTTGGGAAGGTGTTTCCGTGTGTGGAGAAGGATTTCAGTGTGTGGGTAAGTTGTTTCAGTGTGTGGGGATGGGTTCCAGTGTGTGGGGATGGGTTTCAGTGTGTGCAGAAGGGGTTTCAGTGTGTGGGGAAGGTGTTTCAGTGTGTGGGGATGTGTTTCAGTGTGTGGGGAAGGTGTTTCAGTGTGTGCGGAATGGGTTTCAGTGTGTGGGGAAGGGGTTGCAGTGTGTGGGGAAGGGGGTTCAGTGTGTGGGTAAGGTGTTTCAGTGTGTGCGGAAGGGGTTTCATTGTGTGCGGAAGGGGTTTCAGTTTGTGGGGAAGGGGTTTCAGTGTGTGGGGAAGGGGTTTCAGTGTGTGGGGAAGGGGTTTCAGTGTGTGGTGATGAGTTTCAGTGTGTGTGGAAGGGGTTTCAGTGTGTGGGGATGTGTTTCAGTGTGTGGTGAAGGGGTTTCAGTGTGTGGGAAAGGTTTTCACTGTGTGCGGAAGGGGTTTCAGTGTGTGGGGAAGTGGTTTCATCGTGTGGGGAAGGCGTTTCAGTGTGTGCGGAAGGGGTTTCAGTGCGTGAGGAAGGGGTTTCAGAGTGTGGGGAAGGGGTTTCAGTGTGTTGGGAAGGTGTTTCAGTGTGTGCGGAAGTGGCTTCAGTGTGTGCGGAAGGTGTTTCAGTGTGTGGGGAACGTGTATCAGTGTGTGGGGAAGTTGTTTCATTGTGTGCAGAAGCGGTTTCAGTGTGTGGGGACGGGGATTCAGTGTGTGGGGAAGGTGTTTCATTGTGTGGGGAAGGTGTTTCATTGTGTGCTGAAGGGGATTCAGTGTGTGGGGAAGGCGTTTCAGTTTGTGGGGAATGGGTTTCAGTGTGTGGGGAAGGGTTTAACTGTGTGTGGAAGGTGTTTCAGTGTGTGGGGAAGGGGTTTCAGTGCGTGGAGAAGGGTTTCAGTGCGTGGAGAAGGGTTTCAGTGTGTGGGGAAGGGGTTTCAGTGTGTGGGGAAGGTGTTTCATTGTGTGCGGAAGCGGTTTCAGTGTGTGGGGACGGGGATTCAGTGTGTGGGGAAGATGTTTCATTGTGTGGGGAAGGGTTTAACTGTGTGCAGAAGGGGTTTCAGTGTGTGGGGAAGGTGTTTCAGTGTGTGGAGAAGGGGTTTCATTATGTGGGGAAGTGGTTTCAGTGTGTGTTGAACGGTTTCAGTTTGTGGGGAAGGGGTTTCAGTGCGTGGGGAAGGGTTTCAGTGTGTGGGGAAGGGGTTTCAGTGTGTGGGGAAGGGGTTTCAGTTTGTGGGGAAGGGGTTTCAGTGTGTGGGGAAGTGTTTCAGTGTGTGGGGAAGGATTACAGTGTGTGAGGACGGGGTTTCAGAGTGTGGGAAAGGGGTTTCATTGTGTGGGGAAGTTGTTTCAGTGTGTGTGGAAGGGGTGTCAGTGTGTGGCGAAGGGGTTTCAGTGCGTAGGGAAGGTGTTTCAGTGTGTGGGGAAGGTATTTCAGTGTGTGGGGAAGGTGTTTCAGTGTGTGGGGATGTGTTTCAGTGTGTGGGGATGTGTTTCAGTGCGTGAGGAAAGATTTCAGTGTGTGGGGAAGTTGTTTCAGTGTGTGGGGATGGGTTTCAGTGTGTGGGGATGGGTTTCAGTGTGTGCGGAAGGGGTTTCAGTGTGTGGGGAATGTGTTTCAGTGTGTGGGGATGTGTTTCATTGCGTGCGGAAGGTGTTTCTGTGGGTGCGGAAGGGGTTTCAGTGTGTGGGGAAGGGGTTGCAGTGTGTGGGGAAGGGGTTTCAGTGTGTGGGGATGGTGTTTCAGTGTGTGCGGAAAGGGTTTCAGTGTGTGCGGAAGGGGTTTCAGTTTGTGGGAAAGGTGTTTCAGTGTGTGGGGAAGGTGTTTCAGTGTGTGCGGAAGGGGTTTCAGTGTGTGGGGAAGGAGTGTCTGTGTGTGCGGATGTGTTTCAGTGTGTGGGGAAGGGGTTCCAGTGTGTGGGAATGGGTTTCACTGTGTGCGGAAGGGGTTTCAGTGTGTGGGGAAGGGTTTTCAGTGTGTGGGAAGGTGTTTCAGTGTGTGGGGAAGGGGTTTCAGTGTGTGGTGAAGGGGTTTCAGTGTGTGGGGATGTATTTCAGTGTGTGTGGAAGGGGTTTCAGTGTGTGGGGATGTGTTTCAGTGTGTGGGAAACGGTTTCACTGTGTGCGGAAGGGAATTCAGTGTGTGGGGAAGTGGTTTCATTGTGTGGGGAAGGCGTTTCAGTGTGTGCGGAAGGTATTTCAGTGTGTGCTGAAGGTGTTTCAGTGTGTGGGGAAGGTGTTTCAGTGTGTGGGGAAGGTGTTTCTGTCTGTGGGGAAGGATTTCAGTGTGTGGGGAAGTTGTTTCAGTGTGTGGGGATGGGTTCCAGTGTGTGGGGATGGGTTTCAGTGTGTGCGGAAGGGGTTTCAGTGTGTGGGGAAGGTGTTTCAGTGTGTAGGGATGTGTTTCAGTGTGTGGGGAAGGTGTTTCAGTGTGTGCGGAAGGGGTTTCAGTGTGTGGGGAAGGGGTTGCACTGTGTGGGGAAGGGGTTTCAGTGTGTGGGGAAGGTGTTTCAGTGTGTGCGGAAGGGGTTTCATTGTGTGCGGAAGGGGTTTCAGTTTGTGGGGAAGGGGTTTCAGTGTGTGGGGAAGGGGTGTCTGTGTGTGCGGATGTGTTACAGTGCGTGGCGAAGGGGTTTCAGTATGTGGGGAAGGGTTTTCAGTGTGTGGGCATGTGTTTCAGTGTGTGGGGAATGGGTTTCAGTGTGTGGGAATGGGTTTCACTGTGTGCGGAAGGGGTTTCAGTGTGTGGGGAAGGGGTTTCATTGTGTGGGGAAGGCGTTTCAGTGTGTGCGGAAGGGTTTTCAGTGTGTGGGGAAGGCGTTTCAGAGTGTGGGGAAGGGGTTTCAGTGCGTTGGGAAGGTGTTTCAGTGTGTGCGGAAGGGGTTTCAGTGTGTGGGGAAGGGTTTTCAGTGTGTGGGAAGGTGTTTCAGTGTGTGGGGAAGGGGTTTCAGTGTGTGGTGAAGGGGTTTCAGTGTGTGGGGTTGTATTTCAGTGTGTGTGGAAGGTGTTTCAGTGTGTGGGGATGTGTTTCAGTGTGTGGGAAACGGTTGCACTGTGTGCGGAAGGGAATTCAGTGTGTGGGGAAGTGGTTTCATTGTGTGGGGAAGGCGTTTCAGTGTGTGCGGAAGGTATTTCAGTGTGTGCTGAAGGTGTTTCAGTGTGTGGGGAAGGTGTTTCAGTGTGTGGGGAAGGTGTTTCTGTCTGTGGGGATGTGTTTCAGTGTGTGGGGAAGGATTACAGTGTGTGAGGACGGGGTTTCAGAGTGTGGGAAAGGGGTTTCATTGTGTGGGGAAGTTGTTTCAGTGTGTGTGGAAGGGGTGTCAGTGTGTGGCGAAGGGGTTTCAGTGCGTAGGGAAGGTGTTTCAGTGTGTGGGGAAGGTATTTCAGTGTGTGGGGAAGGTGTTTCAGTGTGTGGGGATGTGTTTCAGTGTGTGGGGATGTGTTTCAGTGCGTGAGGAAAGATTTCAGTGTGTGGGGAAGTTGTTTCAGTGTGTGGGGATGGGTTTCAGTGTGTGGGGATGGGTTTCAGTGTGTGCGGAAGGGGTTTCAGTGTGTGGGGAAGGTGTTTCAGTGTGTGGGGATGTGTTTCATTGCGTGTGGAAGGTGTTTCTGTGGGTGCGCAAGGGGTTTCAGTGTGTGGGGAAGGGGTTGCAGTGTGTGGGGAAGGGGTTTCAGTGTGTGGGGATGGTGTTTCAGTGTGTGCGGAAAGGGTTTCAGTGTGTGCGGAAGGGGTTTCAGTTTGTGGGAAAGGTGTTTCAGTGTGTGGGGAAGGTGTTTCAGTGTGTGCGGAAGGGGTTTCAGTGTGTGGGGAAGGAGTGTCTGTGTGTGCGGATGTGTTTCAGTGTGTGGGGAAGGGGTTCCAGTGTGTGGGAATGGGTTTCACTGTGTGCGGAAGGGGTTTCAGTGTGTGGGGAAGGGTTTTCAGTGTGTGGGAAGGTGTTTCAGTGTGTGGGGAAGGGGTTTCAGTGTGTGGTGAAGGGGTTTCAGTGTGTGGGGATGTATTTCAGTGTGTGTGGAAGGGGTTTCAGTGTGTGGGGATGTGTTTCAGTGTGTGGGAAACGGTTTCACTGTGTGCGGAAGGGAATTCAGTGTGTGGGGAAGTGGTTTCATTGTGTGGGGAAGGCGTTTCAGTGTGTGCGGAAGGTATTTCAGTGTGTGCTGAAGGTGTTTCAGTGTGTGGGGAAGGTGTTTCAGTGTGTGGGGAAGGTGTTTCTGTCTGTGGGGAAGGATTTCAGTGTGTGGGGAAGTTGTTTCAGTGTGTGGGGATGGGTTCCAGTGTGTGGGGATGGGTTTCAGTGTGTGCGGAAGGGGATTCAGTGTGTGGGGAAGGTGTTTCAGTGTGTAGGGATGTGTTTCAGTGTGTGGGGAAGGTGTTTCAGTGTGTGCGGAAGGGGTTTCAGTGTGTGGGGAAGGGGTTGCACTGTGTGGGGAAGGGGTTTCAGTGTTTGGGGAAGGTGTTTCAGTGTGTGCGGAAGGGGTTTCATTGTGTGCGGAAGGGGTTTCAGTTTGTGGGGAAGGGGTTTCAGTGTGTGGGGAAGGGGTGTCTGTGTGTGCGGATGTGTTACAGTGCGTGGCGAAGGGGTTTCAGTATGTGGGGAAGGGTTTTCAGTGTGTGGGCATGTGTTTCAGTGTGTGGGGAATGGGTTTCAGTGTGTGGGAATGGGTTTCACTGTGTGCGGAAGGGGTTTCAGTGTGTGGGGAAGGGGTTTCATTGTGTGGGGAAGGCGTTTCAGTGTGTGCGGAAGGGTTTTCAGTGTGTGGGGAAGGCGTTTCAGAGTGTGGGGAAGGGGTTTCAGTGCGTTGGGAAGGTGTTTCAGTGTGTGCGGAAGGGGTTTCAGTGTGTGCGGAAGGCGTTTCAATGTTTGGGGAAGGTGTTTCAGTGTGTGGGGATGGGTTTCAATGTTTGCGGAAGGGGTTTCAGTGTGTGGGGAACTTGTTTCAGTGTGTGGGTATGTGTTTCAGTGTGTGGGGAAGGGGTTTCAGTGTGTGGGGAAGGGGTTTCAGTGTGTGGGGGTGGGGTTTCAGTGTGTGGGGAATGTGTTTCAGTGTGAGCAGAAGGGGATTCAGTCTGTGCGGAAGGGGTTTCAGTTTGTGGGGAAGGGGTTTCAGTCTGTGCGGAAGGGGTTTCAGTTTGTGGGGAAGGGGTTTCAGTGTGTGGGGAAGGGGTTTCAGTGCGTGGGGAAGGGTTTCAGTGTGTGGGGAAGGGGTTTCAGTGTGTGTTGAACGGTTTCAGTTTGTGGGGAAGGGGTTTCAGTGCGTGGGGAAGGGTTTCAGTGTGTGGGGAAGGGGTTTCAGTGTGTGGGGAAGGGGTTTCAGTTTGTGGGGAAGGGGTTTCAGTGTGTGGGGAAGTGTTTCAGTGTGTGGGGAAGGATTAGAGTGTGTGAGGACGGGGTTTCAGAGTGTGGGAAAGGGGTTTCATTGTGTGGGGAAGGGGTTTCAGTCTGTGCGGAAGGGGTTTCAGTTTGTGGGGAAGGGGTTTCAGTGTGTGGGGAAGGGGTTTCAGTGCGTGGGGAAGGGTTTCAGTGTGTGGGGAAGGGGTTTCAGTGTGTGTTGAACGGTTTCAGTTTGTGGGGAAGGGGTTTCAGTGCGTGGGGAAGGGTTTCAGTGTGTGGGGAAGGGGTTTCAGTGTGTGGGGAAGGGGTTTCAGTTTGTGGGGAAGGGGTTTCAGTGTGTGGGGAAGTGTTTCAGTGTGTGGGGAAGGATTACAGTGTGTGAGGACGGGGTTTCAGAGTGTGGGAAAGGGGTTTCATTGTGTGGGGAAGTTGTTTCAGTGTGTGTGGAAGGGGTGTCAGTGTGTGGCGAAGGGGTTTCAGTGCGTAGGGAAGGTGTTTCAGTGTGTGGGGAAGGTATTTCAGTGTGTGGGGAAGGTGTTTCAGTGTGTGGGGATGTGTTTCAGTGTGTGGGGATGTGTTTCAGTGCGTGAGGAAAGATTTCAGTGTGTGGGGAAGATGTTTCAGTGTGTGGGGATGGGTTTCAGTGTGTGGGGATGGGTTTCAATGTGTGCGGAAGGGGTTTCAGTGTGTGGGGAAGGTGTTTCAGTGTGTGGGGATGTGTTTCATTGCGTGCGGAAGGTGTTTCTGTGGGTGCGGAAGGGGTTTCAGTGTGTGGGGAAGGGGTTGCAGTGTGTGGGGAAGGGGTTTCAGTGTGTGGGGATGGTGTTTCAGTGTGTGCGGAAAGGGTTTCAGTGTGTGCGGAAGGGGTTTCAGTTTGTGGGAAAGGTGTTTCAGTGTGTGGGGAAGGTGTTTCAGTGTGTGCGGAAGGGGTTTCAGTGTGTGGGGAAGGAGTGTCTGTGTGTGCGGATGTGTTTCAGTGTGTGGGGAAGGGGTTCCAGTGTGTGGGGAAGAAGTTTCAGTATGCGGGAAAGGGGTTTCAGTGCGTGGGGAAGAGGTTTCAGTGTGTGGGGAAGAGGTTTCAGTGTGTGGGGAAGGGTTTCAGTCTGTGGCGAAGAGGTTTCAGTGTGTGGGAAGAGGATTCAGTGTGTGGGGATGGGTTTCAGTGTGTGGGGAAGAGGTTTCAGTGTGTGAGGAAGAGTTCTCAGTGTGTGCGGAAGAGGTTTCAGTGCGTGGGGAAGGGGTTTCAGTGTGTGGGGAAGATGTTTCAGTCTGTGGCGAAGTGGTTTCAGTGTGTGGGAAGAGGTTTCAGTGTGTGGGGAAGGGGCTTCAGTGTGTGGGGATGGGTTTCAATGTGTGGGGAAGGGGTTTGAGTGTGTGGGGAAGAGGTTTTAATGTGTGGGGAAGGTGTTTCTGCCTGTGGGGAAGAGGTTTCAGTGTGTGGGGAAGTGGTTTCAGTGTCTGCGGAACGGGATTCAATGTGTGTGGAAGAGGTTCAAGAGTGTGTGCAAGGTGTTTCTGTGTGTGTGGAAGGGATTTCATTGTGTGCCGACGTTGTATCAGTGTGTGGGGAAGAGGTTTCAGTGTGTGGGGAAGAGGTTTCAGTGTGTGGGGATAGGTTTCAGTGTGAGTGAAAGATGTTTCAGTGTGTGGGGAAGAGGTTTCAGTGTGTGGGGAAGAGGTTTCAGTGTGAGTGAAAGATGTTTCAGTGTGTGGGGAAGACGTTTCAGTGTGTGGGGATGGGTTTCAGTGGGTGTGGAGGATGTTTCAGTGCGTGGGGAAGGAGTTTCAGTTTGTGGGGAAGAGGATTCAGTGTGTGGGGAAGAGGTTTCAGTGTGTGGAGAATAGTTTCAGTGTGTGTGGAAGGGGTTTCAGTATGTGGGGAAGGTTCTTCAGTGTGTGCGGAAGGGGTTTCAGCGTGTGGAGAAGTGTTTCCGTGTGTGTGGGAGGGGTTTCAGTATGTGGGGAATGGGTTTCAGTGTGTGTGGAAGGGGTTTCAGTGTGTGAGGAAGGGGTTTCAGTGTGCGGGGAAAGGGTTACATTTTATGTGGAAGCGGTTTCAGTGTGTGTGGAAGTTGTTTCAGTGTGTGTGGGGATGGGTTTCAATGGGTGTGGAAGAAGTTTCAGCGTGTGGGGAAGAGGTTTCAGTGTGTGGGGAAGATGCTTCAGTGTGTGTGGAGGAGGTTTCAGTGCGTGGGGAAGGAGTTTCAGTGTGTGGGGAAGAGGATTCAGTGAGTGGGGAAGAGGTTTCAGTGTGTGGAAAGAGGTTTCAGTTTGTGTGGATGGGTTTCATTGTGTGGGGAATGGATTCAGTGTGTGGGGATGGGTTTCAGTGTGTGGGGATGGGTATCAGTGTGTGCGGAAGGGGTTTCAGTGCATGTGGAAGAGGTTTCAGTGTGTGTGGAAGGGTTTTCAGCTTGTGGGGAAGGGGTTCAGCGTGTGGGGAAGGGATTCAGTGTGCGGGGAAGGGTTTTCAGTGTGCGGGGAAGGGGTTTCAGTGTGTGTGGAAGGGGTTTCAGCGTGTGGGGAAGGGGTTTCAGTGAGCGGGGAAAGGGTTACAGTTTATGTGGAAGCGGTTTCAGCGTGTGTGGAAGTTGTTTCAGTGTGTGTGGATGGGTTTCAGTGGGTGTGGAAGAGGTTTCAGCGTGTGGGGAAGAGGTTTCAGTGTGTGGGGAAGATGTTTCAGTGTGTGTGGAGGAGGTTTCAGTGCGTGGGGAAGGTGTTTCAGTTTGTGGGGAAGAGGATTCAGTGTGTGGGGAAGAGGATTCAGTGTGTGGGGAAGAGGTTTCTGTGTGTGTGGAAGGGGTTTCAGTGCTTGGGGAAGTGGTTTCAGTGTGTGGGGAAGAGGTTTCAGTCTTTGGGGAAGAGCTTTCAGTGTGTGGGGGAGGTGTTTCAGTGTGTGTGGAAGGGGTTGCAGTGTGTGGGGAAGAGGTTTCAGTGTGTGGGGAAGAGATTTGAGTGTGTGGGGAAGTGGTTTCAGTCTGTGTGGAAGGGGTTTCAGTGTGTGGGGAAGAGGATTCAGTGTTTGGGGAAGGGGTTTCAGTGTGTGGGGAAGCGGATCAGTGTGTGGGAAAGAGGTTGCAGTGTGTGGGGAAGGTGTTTCAGTGTGCGGGGAAGGGATTTCTGCGTGTCGGGAAGGATTTCAGTCTGTGGGGAAGAGCTTTCAGTGTGTGGGGAAGAGGTTTCAGAGTGTGGGGATGGGTATCAGTGTGTGGGGATGGGTTTCAGTTTGTGGGGAAGGTGTTTCAGTGTGTGGGGAAGAGGTTTCAGTGTGTGGGGATGGGTTTCAGTGTGTGGGGAAGGGGTTTCAGTGTGTGGGGAAGGGGTTTCAGTGTGTGGGGACGAGATTTCAGTGTGTGGGGATGGGTTTCAGTGTGTGGGGATGGGTTTCAGTGTGTGGTTAAGGGGTTTCAGTCTGTGGGGAAGAGGTTTCAGTGTGTGGGGAAGAGTTTTGAGTGCGTGGGGAAGACGTTTCAGTGTGTGGGGAAGTGGTTTCAGTGTGGGGGGAAGAGGTTTCAGTGTGTGGGGAATAGTATTCAGAGTGTGGGGAAGGGTTTCAGTCTGTGGGGAAGTCGTTCCAGTGCGGAAGAGGTTACAGTGTGTGGGGAAGGGGTTTCAGTGTGTGGTGAAGGGGATTCAGTGTGTGGGGAAGAAGTTTCAGTATGCGGGAAAGGGGTTTCAGTGCGTGGTGAAGAGGTTTCAGTGTGTGGGGAAGAGGTTTCAGTGTGTGGGGAAGGGTTTCAGTCTGTGGCGAAGAGGTTTCAGTGTGTGGGAAGAGGATTCAGTGTGTGGGGATGGGTTTCAGTGTGTGGGGAAGAGGTTTCAGTGTGTGGGGAAGGGTTTCAGTCTGTGGCGAAGAGGTTTCAGTGTGTGGGCATGAGGTTTCAGTGTGTGGGGAAGGTGTTTCACTCTGTGGCGAAGAGGTTTCAGTGTGTGAGCAAGAGGTTTCAGTGTGTGGGGAAGAGCTTTCAGTGTGTGGGGAAGTCTTTTCAGTCTGTGAGGAACGGGTTTCAGTGTGTGGGGAAGAGGTTTCAGTGTGTGGGGAAGTGGCTTCAGTGTGTGGGGAAGGGGTTTCTGTGTGTGGGGAAGAGTTTTCAGTGTGTGGGGAAGAGGTTTCAGTGTGTGGGGATGGGATTCAGTGTCTGGTGAAGGGGATTCAGTGTGTGGGGAAGTGGTTTCAGTGTGTGTGGATGGCTTTCTGTGTGTGGGGAAGGTGTTTCAATGTGTGGGGAAGAGGTTTCAGTGTGTGAGGAAGGTTTTCAGTCTGTAGGGAAATGTTTCAGTGTGTGTGAAAGGGCTTTTAGTGTGTGGGATGGGTTTCAGTGTGTGGGGAAGGGGTTTCAGTCTGTGGGGATGTGTTTCAGTCTGTGGGGATGGGTTTCAGTGTGGGGGGAAGGGGTTTCAGTGTGTGGGGAAGAGGTTTCAGTGTGCGGGGAAGGGGTTTCAGTGTGTGTGGAAGGGGTTTCAGTGTTTGGGGGAGGGGTTTCAGTGTGCGGGGAAGGGGTTACAGTGTGTGTGAAAGGGGTTTCAGTGTGTGGGGAAGGGGCTTCAGTGTGTGTGGAAGAGGTTTCAGTGTGTGTGGAAGGGGTTTCAGTGTGTGGGGATGAGTTTCAGTGCGTGTGGAAGATATTTCAGCGTGTGGGGAAGAGGTTTCAGTGTTTGGGGAAGATGTTTCAGTGTGTGTGGAAGATGATTCAGTGCGTGGGGAAGGAGTTTCAGCGTGAGGGGAAGAGATTTCAGTGTGTGGGGAGGAGGTTTCAGTGTGTGGGGAAGAGGTTTCAGTGTTTGTGGAAGAGATTTCAGTGCGTGGGGAAGGGGTTTCAGTTTGTGGGCAAGATGTTTCAGTGTGTGGGGAAGGGTTTCAGTCTGTGGGGAAGAGCTTTCAGTGTGTGGGGAAGAGGTTTCAGTGTGTGGGGATTGGTTTCAGTGTGTGGGGATGGGTTTCAGTGCATGGGGGAGGGGTTTCAGTGTTTGGCAATGAGGTTTCAGTGTGTGGGGATGGATTTCAGTGTGTGGGGAAGGGGTTTCAGTGTGTGGGGTAGAAGTTTCAGTGTGTGGGGACGGGTTTCAGTGTGTCGGGAAAGGTTTCAGTGTGTGGGGAAGAGATTTCAGTGTGTGGGGAAGAGGTTTCAGTGTGTGGGGATGGGTTTCAGTGTGTGGGGAAGAGGTTTCAGTGTGTGGGGATGGGTTTCAGTGCGTGGGGAAGGGCTTTCAGTGTGTGGGGAAGGGGTTTCAGTGTGTGGGGAAATGATTTCAATGTGTGGGGAAGGGGTTTCAGTGTGTGGGGAAGTGGTTACAGTGTGTGGGGAAGAGGTTTCAGTGTGTGGGGAGATGTTTCGGTGTGTGGGGAAGAGGTTTCAGTGTGTGGGGAAGGGGTTTCAGTGTGTGTTGAACGGGATTCAGTGTGTGGGGAAGAGGTTTCAGTGAGCGGGAAAGGGGTTTCAGTGTGTGGGGAAGAGGTTTCAGTGTGTGGGGAAGAGGTTTCAGTGTGTGTGGAAGAGTTCTCAGTGTTTGTGGAAGAGGTTTCAGTGCGTGGGGAAGGGGTTTCAGTGTGTGGGGAAGAGGTTTCAGTGTGTGGGGACGTGGTTTCAGTGTGTGGGGAAGGGTTTCCGTGTGTGGGGAAGGGGTTTCAGTGTGTGGGGATGGGTTTCAGTGTGTGGGGAAGGGGTTTGAGTGTGTGGGGAAGAGGTTTTAATGTGTGGGGATGGTTTTCAGTGTGTGGGGATGATGTTTCAGTGTGTGGGGATGGGTTTCAGTGTGTGGGGATGTGGTTTCTGCCTGTGGGGAAGAGGTTTCAGAGTGTGGGGAAGAGGTTTAAGTGTGTGGGGAAGGGGTTTCAGTGTTTGGATAAGGGGTTTCATTGTGTGGGGAAGATGTTTCAGTGTGTGGGGATGGGTTTCGGTGTGTGGGGAAGGGTTTCAGTGCGTGTGGAAGAGGTTTAAGAGTGTGTGCAAGGGGTTTCTGTGTGAGTGGAAGGTGTTTCATTGTGTGCGGACGTGGTTTCAGTGTGTGGGAAAGAGGTTTCAGTGTGTGTGAAAGAGCTTTCAGTGTGTGTGGAAGGGTGTTCAGTTTGTGTGGAATGGGTTTCAGCGTGTGGGGAAGGGGTTTCAGCGTGTGGGGAAGGGTTTCTGTGTGTGGGAAAGAGGTTTCACTGTGTGGGGAAGTGGTTTCAGTTTGCGGGGAAGAGGTGTCATTGTGTGGGGATGGGTTTCAGTGTGTGGGGAAGGTGTTTCAGTCTGTGGGGATGGGTTTCAGTGTGTGGGGAATGGGTTTCAGTGTGTGTGGTAGAGGTTTCAGTGTGTGGGGAAGAGGTTTCAGTTTGTGGGGATGGGTTTCATTGTGTGGGGAATGGATTCAGTGTGTGGGAATGGGTTTGAGTGTGTGGGGATGGGTATCAGTGAGTGCGGATGGGGTTTCAGTGCATGTGGAAGAGGTTTCACTGTGTGTGGAAGGGTTTTCAGCGTGTTTGGAAGGGGGTTCAGCGTGTGGGGAAGGGTTGTAGTGTGCGGGGAAGGGTTTTCAGTGTGCGGGGAAAGGATTTCAGTGTGTGTGGAAGGGGTGTCAGTGTGTGGGGAAGGGGTTTCAGTGTGCGGGGAAGGGGCTACAGTGTATGTGGAAGCGGTTTCAGTGTGTGTGGAAGTTGTTTCAGTGTGTGGGGATGGGTTTCAGTGGGTGTGGAAGAAGTTTCAGCGTGTGGGGAAGACGTTTCAGTGTGTGGGGAAGATGTTTCAGTGTGTGTGGAAGACGTTTCATTGCGTGGGGAAGGAGTTTCAGTGTGTGGGGAAGAGGATTCAGTGTGTGGGGAAGAGGTTTCAGTGTGTGGGGAAGAGGTTTCAGTGTGTGTGGAAGGGGTTTCAGTTCGTGGGGAAGTGGTTTCAGTGTGTGGGGAAGAGGTTTCAGTCTGTGGGGGAGAGCTTTGTGTGTGTGGGGGAGTGGTTTCAGTGTGCGTGGAAGGGGTTGCAGTCTGTGGGGAAGGGGTTGCAATGTGCGGGGAAAGCGTTGCAGTACATGTGGAAGGGGTTTCAGTGCGTGGGGAAGGGGTTTCATTTTGTGTGGAAGAGGTTTCAGTGTGTGTGGAAGGGGTTTCAGTGTGTGGGGATGGGTTTCAGTGGGTGTGGAAGAAGTTTCAGCGTGTGGGGAAGAGGTTTCAGTGTGTGGGGAAGATGTTTCAGTGTGTGTGGAAGAGGTTTCAGTGCGTGGGGAAGGAGTTTCAGTGTGTGGGGAAGTGGTTTCAGTGTGTGGGGAAGGTGTTTCAGTGTGTGAATAAGGGGTTTCAGTGTGTGGGGAAGAGGTTTCAGTGTGCGGGGAAGAGGTTTTAGTGTGTGGGGAAGTGGTTTCTGTCTGTGGGGAAGGGTTTTCAGTGTGTGGGGAAGAGGTTTCAGTGTGTGGGGATGGGTTTCAGTGTGTGGGGAAGGGTTTTAGTGTGTGGGGAAGAGGTTTCAGTGTCTGCGGAACGGGATTCAGTGTGTGTGGAAGAGGTTCAAGAGTGTGTGCAAGGGGTTTCTGTGTGTGTGGAAGGGGTTTCATTGTGTGCCGACGTGGTATCAGTGTGTGGGGAAGAGGTTTCAGTGTGTGGGGAAGAGGTTTCAGTGTGTGGGGATGGGTTTCAGTGTGAGTGAAAGATGTTTCAGTGTGTGGGGAAGAGGTTTCAGTGTGTGGGGAAGAGGTTTCAGTGTGAGTGAAAGATGTTTCAGTGTGTGGGGAAGAGGTTTCAGTGTGTGGGGATGGGTTTCAGTGGGTGTGGAAGAGGTTTCAGCGTGTGGGGAAGAGGTTTCAGTGTGTGGGGAAGATGTTTCAGTGTGTGTGGAGGATGTTTCAGTGTGTGGGGACGGGATTTCAGTGTGTGGGGATGGGTTTCAGTGTGTGGGGATGGGTTTCAGTGTGTGGTTAAGGGGTTTCAGTCTGTGGGGAAGAGGTTTCAGTGTGTGGGGAAGAGTTTTGAGTGCGTGGGGAAGACGTTTCAGTGTGTGGGGAAGTGGTTTCAGTGTGGGGGGAAGAGGTTTCAGTGTGTGGGGAATAGTATTCAGAGTGTGGGGAAGGGTTTCAGTCTGTGGGGAAGTCGTTTCAGTGTGTGGGGAAGTGGTTTCAGTGTGGGGGGAAGAGGTTACAGTGTGTGGGGAAGGGGTTTCAGTGTGTGGTGAAGGGGATTCAGTGTGTGGGGAAGAAGTTTCAGTATGCGGGAAAGGGATTTCAGTGCGTGGGGAAGAGGTTTCAGTGTGTGGGGAAGAGGTTTCAGTGTGTGGGGAATGGTTTCAGTCTGTGGCGAAGAGGTTTCAGTGTGTGGGAAGAGGATTCAGTGTGTGGGGATGGGTTTCAGTGTGTGGGGAAGAGGTTTCAGTGTGTGGGGAAGGGTTTCAGTCTGTGGCGAAGAGGTTTCAGTGTGTGGGCATGAGGTTTCAGTGTGTGGGGAAGGTGTTTCACTCTGTGGCGAAGAGGTTTCAGTGTGTGAGCAAGAGGTTTCAGTGTGTGGGGAAGAGCTTTCAGTGTGTGGGGAAGTCTTTTCAGTCTGTGAGGAACGGGTTTCAGTGTGTGGGGAAGAGGTTTCAGTGTGTGGGGAAGTGGCTTCAGTGTGTGGGGAAGGGGTTTCTGTGTGTGGGGAAGAGTTTTCAGTGTGTGGGGAAGAGGTTTCAGTGTGTGGGGATGGGATTCAGTGTCTGGTGAAGGGGATTCAGTGTGTGGGGAAGTGGTTTCAGTGTGTGTGGATGGCTTTCTGTGTGTGGGGAAGGTGTTTCAATGTGTGGGGAAGAGGTTTCAGTGTGTGAGGAAGGTTTTCAGTCTGTAGGGAAAGGTTTCAGTGTGTGTGAAAGGGCTTTTAGTATGTGGGATGGGTTTCAGAGTGTGGGGAAGGGGTTTCAGTCTGTGGGGATGTGTTTCAGTCTGTGGGGATGGGTTTCAGTGTGTGGGGAAGGGGTTTCAGTGTGTGGGGAAGAGGTTTCAGTGTGCGGGGAAGGGGTTTCAGTGTGTGTGGAAGGGGTTTCAGTGTTTGGGGGAGGGGTTTCAGTGTGCGGGGAAGGGGTTACAGTGTGTGTGAAAGGGGTTTCAGTGTGTGGGGAAGGGGCTTCAGTGTGTGTGGAAGAGGTTTCAGTGTGTGTGGAAGGGGTTTCAGTGTGTGGGGATGAGTTTCAGTGCGTGTGGAAGATATTTCAGCGTGTGGGGAAGAGGTTTCAGTGTGTGGGGAAGATGTTTCAGTGTGTGTGGAAGATGATTCAGTGCGTGGGGAAGGAGTTTCAGCGTGAGGGGAAGAGATTTCAGTGTGTGGGGAAGAGGTTTCAGTGTGTGGGGAAGAGGTTTCAGTGTTTGTGGAAGAGATTTCAGTGCGTGGGGAAGGGGTTTCAGTTTGTGGGCAAGATGTTTCAGTGTGTGGGGAAGGGTTTCAGTCTGTGGGGAAGAGCTTTCAGTGTGTGGGGAAGAGGTTTCAGTGTGTGGGGATTGGTTTCAGTGTGTGGGGATGGGTTTCAGTGCATGGGGGAGGGGTTTCAGTGTTTGGCAAAGAGGTTTCAGTGTGTGGGGATGGATTTCAGTGTGTGGGGAAGGGGTTTCAGTGTGTGGGGTAGAAGTTTCAGTGTGTGGGGACGGGTTTCAGTGTGTCGGGAAAGGTTTCAGTGTGTGGGGAAGAGATTTCAGTGTGTGGGGAAGAGGTTTCAGTGTGTGGGGATGGGTTTCAGTGTGTGGGGAAGAGGTTTCAGTGTGTGGGGATGGGTTTCAGTGCGTGGGGAAGGGCTTTCAGTGTGTGGGGAAGGGGTTTCAGTGTGTGGGGAAATGATTTCAATGTGTGGGGAAGGGGTTTCAGTGTGTGGGGAAGTGGTTTCAGTGTGTGGGGAAGAGGTTTCAGTGTGTGGGGAGATGTTTCGGTGTGTGGGGAAGAGGTTTCAGTGTGTGGGGAAGGGGTTTCAGTGTGTGTTGAACGGGATTCAGTGTGTGGGGAAGAGGTTTCAGTGTGCGGGAAAGATGTTTCAGTGTGTGGGGAAGAGGTTTCAGTGTGTGGGGAAGAGGTTTCAGTGTGTGTGGAAGAGTTCTCAGTGTTTGTGGAAGAGGTTTCAGTGCGTGGGGAAGGGGTTTCAGTGTGTGGGGAAGAGGTTTCAGTGTGTGGGGACGTGGTTTCAGTGTGTGGGGAAGGGTTTCCGTGTGTGGGGAAGGGGTTTCAGTGTGTGGGGATGGGTTTCAGTGTGTGGGGAAGGGGTTTGAGTGTGTGGGGAAGAGGTTTTAATGTGTGGGGATGGTTTTCAGTGTGTGGGGATGATGTTTCAGTGTGTGGGGATGGGTTTCAGTGTGTGGGGATGTGGTTTCTGCCTGTGGGGAAGAGGTTTCAGAGTGTGGGGAAGAGGTTTAAGTGTGTGGGGAAGGGGTTTCAGTGTTTGGATAAGGGGTTTCATTGTGTGGGGAAGATGTTTCAGTGTGTGGGGATGGGTTTCGGTGTGTGGGGAAGGGTTTCAGTGCGTGTGGAAGAGGTTTAAGAGTGTGTGCAAGGGGTTTCTGTGTGAGTGGAAGGGGTTTCATTGTGTGCGGACGTGGTTTCAGTCTGTGGGAAAGAGGTTTCAGTGTGTGTGAAAGAGCTTTCAGTGTGTGTGGAAGGGTGTTCAGTTTGTGTGGAAGGGGTTTCAGCGTGTGGGGAAGGGGTTTCAGCGTGTGGGGAAGAGGTTTCTGTGTGTGGGAAAGAGGTTTCACTGTGTGGGGAAGAGGTTTCCGTTTGCGGGGAAGAGGTGTCATTGTGTGGGGATGGGTTTCATGTGTGGGGAAGGTGTTTCAGTCTGTGGGGATGGGTTTCAGTGTGTGGGGAATGGGTTTCAGTGTGTGTGGTAGAGGTTTCAGTGTGTGGGGAAGAGGTTTCAGTTTGTGGGGATGGGTTTCATTGTGTGGGGAATGGATTCAGTGTGTGGGAATGGGTTTGAGTGTGTGGGGATGGGTATCAGTGTGTGCGGATGGGTTTTCAGTGCATGTGGAAGAGGTTTCACTGTGTGTGGAAGGGTTTTCAGCGTGTTTGGAAGGGGGTTCAGCGTGTGGGGAAGGGTTGTAGTGTGCGGGGAAGGGTTTTCAGTGTGCGGGGAAGGGATTTCAGTGTGTGTGGAAGGGGTGTCAGTGTGTGGGGAAGGGGTTTCAGTGTGCGGGGAAGGGGCTACAGTGTATGTGGAAGCGGTTTCAGTGTGTGTGGAAGTTGTTTCAGTGTGTGGGGATGGGTTTCAGTGGGTGTGGAAGAAGTTTCAGCGTGTGGGGAAGACGTTTCAGTGTGTGGGGAAGATGTTTCAGTGTGTGTGGAAGACGTTTCAGTGCGTGGGGAAGGAGTTTCAGTGTGTGGGGAAGAGGATTCAGTGTGTGGGGAAGAGGTTTCTGTGTGTGGGGAAGAGGTTTCAGTGTGTGTGGAAGGGGTTTCAGTTCGTGGGGAAGTGGTTTCAGTGTGTGGGGAAGAGGTTTCAGTCTGTGGGGGAGAGCTTTGTGTGTGTGGGGGAGTGGTTTCAGTGTGTGTGGAAGGGGTTGCAGTCTGTGGGGAAGGGGTTGCAATGTGCGGGGAAAGCGTTGCAGTACATGTGGAAGGGGTTTCAGTGCGTGGGGAAGGGGTTTCATTTTGTGTGGAAGAGGTTTCAGTGTGTGTGGAAGGGGTTTCAGTGTGTGGGGATGGATTTCAGTGGGTGTGGAAGAAGTTTCAGTGTGAGTGAAAGATGTTTCAGCGTGTGGGGAAGAGGTTTCAGTGCGTGGGGAAGAGGTTTCAGTGTGAGTGAAAGATGTTTCAGTGTGTGGGGAAGAGGTTTCAGTGTGTGGGGAAGGGTTTCAGTGGGTGTGGAAGAGGTTTCAGCGTGTGGGGAAGAGGTTTCAGTGTGTGGGGAAGATGTTTCAGTGTGTGTGGAGGATGTTTCAGTGTGTGGGGACGAGATTTCAGTGTGTGGGGATGGGTTTCAGTGTGTGGGGATGGGTTTCAGTGTGTGGTTAAGGGGTTTCAGTCTGTGGGGAAGAGGTTTCAGTGTGTGGGGAAGAGTTTTGAGTGCGTGGGGAAGACGTTTCAGTGTGTGCGGAAGTGGTTTCAGTGTGGGGGGAAGAGGTTTCAGTGTGTGGGGAATAGTATTCAGAGTGTGGGGAAGGGTTTCAGTCTGTGGGGAAGTCGTTTCAGTGTGTGGGGAAGTGGTTTCAGTGTGGGGGGAAGAGGTTACAGTGTGTGGGGAAGGGGTTTCAGTGTGTGGTGAAGGGGATTCAGTGTGTGGGGAAGAAGTTTCAGTATGCGGGAAAGGGATTTCAGTGCGTGGGGAAGAGGTTTCAGTGTGTGGGGAAGAGGTTTCAGTGTGTGGGGAATGGTTTCAGTCTGTGGCGAAGAGGTTTCAGTGTGTGGGAAGAGGATTCAGAGTGTGGGGATGGGTTTCAGTGTGTGGGGAAGAGGTTTCAGTGTGTGGGGAAGGGTTTCAGTCTGTGGCGAAGAGGTTTCAGTGTGTGGGCATGAGGTTTCAGTGTGTGGGGAAGGTGTTTCACTCTGTGGCGAAGAGGTTTCAGTGTGTGAGCAAGAGGTTTCAGTGTGTGGGGAAGAGCTTTCAGTGTGTGGGGAAGTCTTTTCAGTCTGTGAGGAACGGGTTTCAGTGTGTGGGGAAGAGGTTTCAGTGTGTGGGGAAGTGGCTTCAGTGTGTGGGGAAGGGGTTTCTGTGTGGGGGGAAGAGTTTTCAGTGTGTGGGGAAGAGGTTTCAGTGTGTGGGGATGGGATTCAGTGTCTGGTGAAGGGGATTCAGTGTGTGGGGAAGTGGTTTCAGTGTGTGTGGATGGCTTTCTGTGTGTGGGGAAGGTGTTTCAATGTGTGGGGAAGAGGTTTCAGTGTGTGAGGAAGGTTTTCAGTCTGTAGGGAAAGGTTTCAGTGTGTGTGAAAGGGCTTTTAGTATGTGGGATGGGTTTCAGAGTGTGGGGAAGGGGTTTCAGTCTGTGGGGATGTGTTTCAGTCTGTGGGGATGGGTTTCAGTGTGTGGGGAAGGGGTTTCAGTGTGTGGGGAAGAGGTTTCAGTGTGCGGGGAAGGGGTTTCAGTGTGTGTGGAAGGGGTTTCAGTGTTTGGGGGAGGGGTTTCAGTGTGCGGGGAAGGGGTTACAGTGTGTGTGAAAGGGGTTTCAGTGTGTGGGGAAGGGGCTTCAGTGTGTGTGGAAGATGTTTCAGTGTGTGTGGAAGGGGTTTCAGTGTGTGGGGATGAGTTTCAGTGCGTGTGGAAGATATTTCAGCGTGTGGGGAAGAGGTTTCAGTGTGTGGGGAAGATGTTTCAGTGTGTGTGGAAGATGATTCAGTGCGTGGGGAAGGAGTTTCAGCGTGAGGGGAAGAGATTTCAGTGTGTGGGGAAGAGGTTTCAGTGTGTGGGGAAGAGGTTTCAGTGTTTGTGGAAGAGATTTCAGTGCGTGGGGAAGGGGTTTCAGTTTGTGGGCAAGATGTTTCAGTGTGTGGGGAAGGGTTTCAGTCTGTGGGGAAGAGCTTTCAGTGTGTGGGGAAGAGGTTTCAGTGTGTGGGGATTGGTTTCAGTGTGTGGGGATGGGTTTCAGTGCATGGGGGAGGGGTTTCAGTGTTTGGCAAAGAGGTTTCAGTGTGTGGGGATGGATTTCAGTGTGTGGGGAAGGAGTTTCAGTGTGTGGGGTAGAAGTTTCAGTGTGTGGGGACGGGTTTCAGTGTGTCGGGAAAGGTTTCAGTGTGTGGGGAAGAGATTTCAGTGTGTGGGGAAGAGGTTTCAGTGTGTGGGGATGGATTTCAGTGTGTGGGGAAGAGGTTTCAGTGTGTGGGGATGGGTTTCAGTGCGTGGGGAAGGGCTTTCAGTGTGTGGGGAAGGGGTTTCAGTGTGTGGGGAAATGATTTCAATGTGTGGGGAAGGGGTTTCAGTGTGTGGGGAAGTGGTTTCAGTGTGTGGGGAAGAGGTTTCAGTGTGTGGGGAGATGTTTCGGTGTGTGGGGAAGAGGTTTCAGTGTGTGGGGAAGGGGTTTCAGTGTGTGTTGAACGGGATTCAGTGTGTGGGGAAGAGGTTTCAGTGTGCGGGAAAGGGGTTTCAGTGTGTGGGGAAGAGGTTTCAGTGTGTGGGGAAGAGGTTTCAGTGTGTGTGGAAGAGTTCTCAGTGTTTGTGGAAGAGGTTTCAGTGCGTGGGGAAGGGGTTTCAGTGTGTGGGGAAGAGGTTTCAGTGTGTGGGGACGTGGTTTCAGTGTGTGGGGAAGGGTTTCCGTGTGTGGGGAAGGGTTTTCAGTGTGTGGGGATGGGTTTCAGTGTGTGGGGAAGGGGTTTGAGTGTGTGGGGAAGAGGTTTTAATGTGTGGGGATGGTTTTCAGTGTGTGGGGATGATGTTTCAGTGTGTGGGGATGGGTTTCAGTGTGTGGGGATGTGGTTTCTGCCTGTGGGGAAGAGGTTTCAGAGTGTGGGGAAGAGGTTTAAGTGTGTGGGGAAGGGGTTTCAGTGTTTGGATAAGGGGTTTCATTGTGTGGGGAAGATGTTTCAGTGTGTGGGGATGGGTTTCGGTGTGTGGGGAAGGGTTTCAGTGCGTGTGGAAGAGGTTTAAGAGTGTGTGCAAGGGGTTTCTGTGTGAGTGGAAGGGGTTTCATTGTGTGCGGACGTGGTTTCAGTGTGTGGGAAAGAGGATTCAGTGTGTGTGAAAGAGCTTTCAGTGTGTGTGGAAGGGTGTTCAGTTTGTGTGGAAGGGGTTTCAGCGTGTGGGGAAGGGGTTTCAGCGTGTGGGGAAGGGTTTCTGTGTGTGGGAAAGAGGTTTCACTGTGTGGGGAAGAGGTTTCCGTTTGCGGGGAAGAGGTGTCATTGTGTGGGGATGGGTTTCAGTGTGTGGGGAAGGTGTTTCAGTCTGTGGGGATGGGTTTCAGTGTGTGGGGAATGGGTTTCAGTGTGTGTGGTAGAGGTTTCAGTGTGTGGGGAAGAGGTTTCAGTTTGTGGGGATGGGTTTCATTGTGTGGGGAATGGATTCAGTGTGTGGGAATGGGTTTGAGTGTGTGGGGATGGGTATCAGTGTGTGCAGATGGGGTTTCAGTGCATGTGGAAGAGGTTTCACTGTGTGTGGAAGGGTTTTCAGCGTGTTTGGAAGGGGGTTCAGCGTGTGGGGAAGGGTTGTAGTGTGCGGGGAAGGGTTTTCAGTGTGCGGGGAAGGGATTTCAGTGTGTGTGGAAGGGGTGTCAGTGTGTGGGGAAGGGGTTTCAGTGTGCGGGGAAGGGGCTACAGTGTATGTGGAAGCGGTTTCAGTGTGTGTGGAAGTTGTTTCAGTGTGTGGGGATGGGTTTCAGTGGGTGTGGAAGAAGTTTCAGCGTGTGGGGAAGACGTTTCAGTGTGTGGGGAAGATGTTTCAGTGTGTGTGGAAGACGTTTCAGTGCGTGGGGAAGGAGTTTCAGTGTGTGGGGAAGAGGATTCAGTGTGTGGGGAAGAGGTTTCAGTGTGTGGGGAAGAGGTTTCAGTGTGTGTGGAAGGGGTTTCAGTTCGTGGGGAAGTGGTTTCAGTGTGTGGGGAAGAGTTTTCAGTCTGTGGGGGAGAGCTTTGTGTGTGTGGGGGAGTGGTTTCAGTGTGTGTGGAAGGGGTTGCAGTCTGTGGGGAAGGGGTTGCAATGTGCGGGGAAAGCGTTGCAGTACATGTGGAAGGGGTTTCAGTGCGTGGGGAAGGGGTTTCATTTTGTGTGGAAGAGGTTTCAGTGTGTGTGGAAGGGGTTTCAGTGTGTGGGGATGGGTTTCAGTGGGTGTGGAAGAAGTTTCAGCGTGTGGGGAAGAGGTTTCAGTGTGTGGGGAAGATGTTTCAGTGTGTGTGGAAGAGGTTTCAGTGCGTGGGGAAGGAGTTTCAGTGTGTGGGGAAGTGGTTTCAGTGTGTGGGGAAGGTGTTTCAGTGTGTGAATAAGGGGTTTCAGTGTGTGGGGAAGAGGTTTCAGTGTGCGGGGAAGAGGTTTTAGTGTGTGGGGAAGTGGTTTCTGTCTGTGGGGAAGGGTTTTCAGTGTGTGGGGAAGAGGTTTCAGTGTGTGGGGATGGGTTTCAGTGTGTGGGGAAGGGTTTCAGTGTGTGGGGAAGAGGTTTCAGTGTCTGCGGAACGGGATTCAGTGTGTGTGGAAGAGGTTCAAGAGTGTGTGCAAGGGGTTTCTGTGTGTGTGGAAGGGGTTTCATTGTGTGCCGACGTGGTATCAGTGTGTGGGGAAGAGGTTTCAGTGTGTGGGGAAGAGGTTTCAGTGTGTGGGGATGGGTTTCAGTGTGAGTGAAAGATGTTTCAGTGTGTGGGGAAGAGGTTTCAGTGTGTGGGGAAGAGGTTTCAGTGTGAGTGAAAGATGTTTCAGTGTGTGGGGAAGAGGTTTCAGTGTGTGGGGATGGGTTTCAGTGGGTGTGGAAGAGGTTTCAGTGCATGTGGGGAAGAGGTTTCAGTGTGTGTGGAAGGGTTTTCAGCTTGTGGGGAAGGGGTTCAGCGTGTGGGGAAGGGATTCAGTGTGCGGGGAAGGGTTTTCAGTGTGCGGGGAAGGGGTTTCAGTGTGTGTGGAAGGGGTTTCAGCGTGTGGGGAAGGGGTTTCAGTGAGCGGGGAAAGGGTTACAGTTTATGTGGAAGCGGTTTCAGCGTGTGTGGAAGTTGTTTCAGTGTGTGGGGATGGGTTTCAGTGGGTGTGGAAGAGGTTTCAGCGTGTGGGGAAGAGGTTTCAGTGTGTGGGGAAGATGTTTCAGTGTGTGTGGAGGAGGTTTCAGTGCGTGGGGAAGGTGTTTCAGTTTGTGGGGAAGAGGATTCAGTGTGTGGGGAAGAGGTTTCAGTGTGTGGGGAAGAGGTTTCTGTGTGTGTGGAAGGGGTTTCAGTGCTTGGGGAAGTGGTTTCAGTGTGTGGGGAAGAGGTTTCAGTCTTTGGGGAAGAGCTTTCAGTGTGTGGGGGAGGTGTTTCAGTGTGTGTGGAAGGGGTTGCAGTGTGTGGGGAAGAGGTTTCAGTGTGTGGGGAAGAGCTTTCAGTGTGTGGGGAAGTGGTTTCAGTCTGTGTGGAAGGGGTTTCAGTGTGTGGGGAAGAGGATTCAGTGTTTGGGGAAGGGGTTTCAGTGTGTGGGGAAGCGGATCAGTGTGTGGGGAAGAGGTTGCAGTGTGTGGGGAAGGGGTTTCAGTGTGCGGGGAAGGGATTTCTGCGTGTCGGGAAGGATTTCAGTCTGTGGGGAAGAGCTTTCAGTGTGTGGGGAAGAGGTTTCAGAGTGTGGGGATGGGTATCAGTGTGTGGGGATGGGTTTCAGTTTGTGGGGAAGGTGTTTCAGTGTGTGGGGAAGAGGTTTCAGTGTGTGGGGATGGGTTTCAGTGTGTGGGGAAGGGGTTTCAGTGTGTGGGGAAGGGGTTTCAGTGTGTGGGGACGAGATTTCAGTGTGTGGGGATGGGTTTCAGTGTGTGGGGATGGGTTTCAGTGTGTGGTTAAGGGGTTTCAGTCTGTGGGGAAGAGGTTTCAGTGTGTGGGGAAGAGTTTTGAGTGCGTGGGGAAGACGTTTCAGTGTGTGGGGAAGTGGTTTCAGTGTGGGGGGAAGAGGTTTCAGTGTGTGGGGAATAGTATTCAGTGTGTGGGGAAGGGTTTCAGTCTGTGGGGAAGTCGTTTCGGTGCGGAAGAGGTTACAGTGTGTGGGGAAGGGGTTTCAGTGTGTGGTGAAGGGGATTCAGTGTGTGGGGAAGAAGTTTCAGTATGCGGGAAAGGGGTTTCAGTGCGTGGGGAAGAGGTTTCAGTGTGTGGGAAGAGGATTCAGTGTGTGGGGATGGGTTTCAGTGTGTGGGGAAGAGGTTTCAGTGTGTGGGGAAGGGTTTCAGTCTGTGGCGAAGAGGTTTCAGTGTGTGGGCATGAGGTTTCAGTGTGTGGGGAAGGTGTTTCAGGTGTGGGGAAGAGGATTCAGTGTGTGGGGAAGAGGTTTCAGTGTGTGGGGAAGAGGTTTCTGTGTGTGTGGAAGGGGTTTCAGTGCTTGGGGAAGTGGTTTCAGTGTGTGGGGAAGAGGTTTCAGTCTTTGGGGAAGAGCTTTCAGTGTGTGGGGGAGGTGTTTCAGTGTGTGTGGAAGGGGTTGCAGTGTGTGGGGAAGAGGTTTCAGTGTGTGGGGAAGAGCTTTCAGTGTGTGGGGAAGTGGTTTCAGTCTGTGTGGAAGGGGTTTCAGTGTGTGGGGAAGAGGATTCAGTGTCTGGGGAAGGGGTTTCAGTGTGTGGGGAAGCGGATCAGTGTGTGGGGAAGAGGTTGCAGTGTGTGGGGAAGGGGTTTCAGTGTGTGGGGAAGGGATTTCTGCGTGTCGGGAAGGATTTCAGTCTGTGGGGAAGAGCTTTCAGTGTGTGGGGAAGAGGTTTCAGAGTGTGGGGATGGGTATCAGTGTGTGGGGATGGGTTTCAGTTTGTGGGGAAGGTGTTTCAGTGTGTGGGGAAGAGGTTTCAGTGTGTGGGGATGGGTTTCAGTGTGTGGGGAAGGGGTTTCAGTGTGTGGGGAAGGGGTTTCAGTGTGTGGGGACGAGATTTCAGTGTGTGGGGATGGGTTTCAGTGTGTGGGGATGGGTTTCAGTGTGTGGTTAAGGGGTTTCAGTCTGTGGGGAAGAGGTTTCAGTGTGTGGGGAAGAGTTTTGAGTGCGTGGGGAAGACGTTTCAGTGTGTGGGGAAGTGGTTTCAGTGTGGGGGGAAGAGGTTTCAGTGTGTGGGGAATAGTATTCAGTGTGTGGGGAAGGGTTTCAGTCTGTGGTGAAGTCGTTTCAGTGCGGAAGAGGTTACAGTGTGTGGGGAAGGGGTTTCAGTGTGTGGTGAAGGGGATTCAGTGTGTGGGGAAGAAGTTTCAGTATGCGGGAAAGGGGTTTCAGTGCGTGGGGAAGAGGTTTCAGTGTGTGGGAAGAGGATTCAGTGTGTGGGGATGGGTTTCAGTGTGTGGGGAAGAGGTTTCAGTGTGTGGGGAAGGGTTTCAGTCTGTGGCGAAGAGGTTTCAGTGTGTGGGCATGAGGTTTCAGTGTGTGGGGAAGGTGTTTCACTCTGTGGCGAAGAGGTTTCAGTGTGTGAGCAAGAGGTTTCAGTGTGTGGGGAAGAGCTTTCAGTGTGTGGGGAAGTCTTTTCAGTCTGTGAGGAACGGGTTTCAGTGTGTGGGGAAGAGGTTTCAGTGTGTGGGGAAGTGGCTTCAGTGTGTGGGGAAGGGGTTTCTGTGTGTGGGGAAGAGTTTTCAGTGTGTGGGGAAGAGGTTTCAGTGTGTGGGGATGGGATTCAGTGTCTGGTGAAGGGGATTCAGTGTGTGGGGAAGTGGTTTCAGTGTGTGTGGATGGCTTTCTGTGTGTGGGGAAGGTGTTTCAATGTGTGGGGAAGAGGTTTCAGTGTGTGAGGAAGGTTTTCAGTCTGTAGGGAAAGGTTTCAGTGTGTGTGAAAGGGCTTTTAGTGTGTGGGATGGGTTTCAGTGTGTGGGGAAGGGGTTTCAGTCTGTGGGGATGTGTTTCAGTCTGTGGGGATGGGTTTCAGTGTGTGGGGAAGGGGTTTCAGTGTGTGGGGAAGAGGTTTCAGTGTGCGGGGAAGGGGTTTCAGTGTGTGTGGAAGGGGTTTCAGTGTTTGGGGGACGGGTTTCAGTGTGCGGGGAAGGGGTTACAGTGTGTGTGAAAGGGGTTTCAGTGTGTGGGGAAGGGGCTTCAGTGTGTGTGGAAGAGGTTTCAGTGTGTGTGGAAGGGGTTTCAGTGTGTGGGGATGAGTTTCAGTGCGTGTGGAAGATATTTCAGCGTGTGGGGAAGAGGTTTCAGTGTGTGGGGAAGATGTTTCAGTGTGTGTGGAAGATGATTCAGTGCGTGGGGAAGGAGTTTCAGCGTGAGGGGAAGAGATTTCAGTGTGTGGGGAAGAGGTTTCAGTGTGTGGGGAAGAGGTTTCAGTGTTTGTGGAAGAGATTTCAGTGCGTGGGGAAGGGGCTTCAGTTTGTGGGCAAGATGTTTCAGTGTGTGGGGAAGGGTTTCAGTCTGTGGGGAAGAGCTTTCAATCTGTGGGGAAGAGGTTTCAGTGTGTGGGGATTGGTTTCAGTTTGTGGGGATGGGTTTCAGTGCATGGGGGAGGGGTTTCAGTGTTTGGCAAAGAGATTTCAGTGCGTGGGGAAGGGGCTTCAGTTTGTGGGCAAGATGTTTCAGTGTGTGGGGAAGGGGTTTCAGTGTGTGGGGTAGAAGTTTCAGTGTGTGGGGACGGGTTTCAGTGTGTCGGGAAAGGTTTCAGTGTGTGGGGAAGAGATTTCAGTGTGTGGGGAAGAGGTTTCAGTGTGTGGGGATGGGTTTCAGTGTGTGGGGAAGAGGTTTCAGTGTGTGGGGATGGGTTTCAGTGCGTGGGGAAGGGCTTTCAGTGTGTGGGGAAGGGGTTTCAGTGTGTGGGGAAATGATTTCAATGTGTGGGGAAGGGGTTTCAGTGTGTGGGGAAGTGGTTTCAGTGTGTGGGGAAGAGGTTTCAGTGTGTGGGGAGATGTTTCGGTGTGTGGGGAAGAGGTTTCAGTGTGTGGGGAAGGGGTTTCAGTGTGTGTTGAACGGGATTCAGTGTGTGGGGAAGAGGTTTCAGTGTGCGGGAAAGGGGTTTCAGTGTGTGGGGAAGAGGTTTCAGTGTGTGGGGAAGAGGTTTCAGTGTGTGGGGATGGGTTTCAGTGTGTGGGGAAGAGGTTTCAGTGTGTGGGGATGGGTTTCAGTGCGTGGGGAAGGGCTTTCAGTGTGTGGGGAAGGGGTTTCAGTGTGTGGGGAAATGATTTCAATGTGTGGGGAAGGGGTTTCAGTGTGTGGGGAAGTGGTTTCAGTGTGTGGGGAAGAGGTTTCAGTGTGTGGGGAGATGTTTCGGTGTGTGGGGAAGAGGTTTCAGTGTGTGGGGAAGGGGTTTCAGTGTGTGTTGAACGGGATTCAGTGTGTGGGGAAGAGGTTTCAGTGTGCGGGAAAGGGGTTTCAGTGTGTGGGGAAGAGGTTTCAGTGTGTGGGGAAGAGGTTTCAGTGTGTGTGGAAGAGTTCTCAGTGTTTGTGGAAGAGGTTTCAGTGCGTGGGGAAGGGGTTTCAGTGTGTGGGGAAGAGGTTTCAGTGTGTGGGGACGTGGTTTCAGTGTGTGGGGAAGGGTTTCCGTGTGTGGGGAAGGGGTTTCAGTGTGTGGGGATGATTTTCAGTGTGTGGGGAAGGGGTTTGAGTGTGTGGGGAAGAGGTTTTAATGTGTGGGGATGGTTTTCAGTGTGTCGGGAAAGGTTTCAGTGTGTGGGGAAGAGATTTCAGTGTGTGGGGAAGAGGTTTCAGTGTGTGGGGATGGGTTTCAGTGTGTGGGGAAGAGGTTTCAGTGTGTGGGGATGGGTTTCAGTGCGTGGGGAAGGGCTTTCAGTGTGTGGGGAAGGGGTTTCAGTGTGTGGGGAAATGATTTCAATGTGTGGGGAAGGGGTTTCAGTGTGTGGGGAAGTGGTTTCAGTGTGTGGGGAAGAGGTTTCAGTGTGTGGGGAGATGTTTCGGTGTGTGGGGAAGAGGTTTCAGTGTGTGGGGAAGGGGTTTCAGTGTGTGTTGAACGGGATTCAGTGTGTGGGGAAGAGGTTTCAGTGTGCGGGAAAGGGGTTTCAGTGTGTGGGGAAGAGGTTTCAGTGTGTGGGGAAGAGGTTTCAGTGTGTGTGGAAGAGTTCTCAGTGTTTGTGGAAGAGGTTTCAGTGCGTGGGGAAGGGGTTTCAGTGTGTGGGGAAGAGGTTTCAGTGTGTGGGGACGTGGTTTCAGTGTGTGGGGAAGGGTTTCCGTGTGTGGGGAAGGGGTTTCAGTGTGTGGGGATGATTTTCAGTGTGTGGGGAAGGGGTTTGAGTGTGTGGGGAAGAGGTTTTAATGTGTGGGGATGGTTTTCAGTGTGTGGGGATGATGTTTCAGTGTGTGGGGATGGGTTTCAGTGTGTGGGGATGTGGTTTCTGCCTGTGGGGAAGAGGTTTCAGAGTGTGGGGAAGAGGTTTAAGTGTGTGGGGAAGGGGTTTCAGTGTTTGGATAAGGGGTTTCATTGTGTGGGGAAGATGTTTCAGTGTGTGGGGATGGGTTTCGGTGTGTGGGGAAGGGTTTCAGTGTGTGTGGAAGAGGTTTAAGAGTGTGTGCAAGGGGTTTCTGTGTGAGTGGAAGGGGTTTCATTGTGTGCGGACGTGGTTTCAGTGTGTGGGAAAGAGGTTTCAGTGTGTGTGAAGGAGCTTTCAGTGTGTGTGGAAGGGTGTTCAGTTTGTGTGGAAGGGGTTTCAGCGTGTGGGGAAGGGGTTTCAGCGTGTGGGGAAGGGTTTCTGTGTGTGGGAAAGAGGTTTCACTGTGTGGGGAAGAGGTTTCAGTTTGCGGGGAAGAGGTGTCATTGTGTGGGGATGGGTTTCAGTGTGTGGGGTAGGTGTTTCCGTCTGTGGGGATGGGTTTCAGTGTGTGGGGAATGGGTTTCAGTGTGTGTTGTAGAGGTTTCAGTGTGTGGGGAAGAGGTTTCAGTTTGTGGGGATGGGTTTCATTGTGTGGGGAATGGATTCAGTGTGTGGGAATGGGTTTGAGTGTGTGGGGATGGGTATCAGTGTGTGCGGATGGGGTTTCAGTGCATGTGGAAGAGGTTTCACTGTGTGTGGAAGGGTTTTCAGCGTGTTTGGAAGGGGGTTCAGCGTGTGGGGAAGGGTTGTAGTGTGCGGGGAAGGGTTTTCAGTGTGCGGGGAAGGGATTTCAGTGTGTGTGGAAGGGGTGTCAGTGTGTGGGGAAGGGGTTTCAGTGTGCGGGGAAGGGGCTACAGTGTATGTGGAAGCGGTTTCAGTGTGTGTGGAAGTTGTTTCAGTGTGTGGCGATGGGTTTCAGTGGGTGTGGAAGAAGTTTCAGCGTGTGGGGAAGACGTTTCAGTGTGTGGGGAAGATGTTTCAGTGTGTGTGGAAGACGTTTCAGTGCGTGGGGAAGGAGTTTCAGTGTGTGGGGAAGAGGATTCAGTGTGTGGGGAAGAGGTTTCAGTGTGTGGGGAAGAGGTTTCAGTGTGTGTGGAAGGGGTTTCAGTTCGTGGGGAAGTGGTTTCAGTGTGTGGGGAAGAGGTTTCAGTCTGTGGGGGAGAGCTTTGTGTGTGTGGGGGAGTGGTTTCAGTGTGTGTGGAAGGGGTTGCAGTCTGTGGGGAAGGGGTTGCAATGTGCGGGGAAAGCGTTGCAGTACATGTGGAAGGGGTTTCAGTGCGTGGGGAAGGGGTTTCATTTTGTGTGGAAGAGGTTTCAGTGTATGTGGAAGGGGTTTCAGTGTGTGGGGATGGGTTTCAGTGGGTGTGGAAGAAGTTTCAGCGTGTGGGGAAGAGGTTTCAGTGTGTGGGGAAGATGTTTCAGTGTGTGTGGAAGAGGTTTCAGTGCGTGGGGAAGGAGTTTCAGTGTGTGGGGAAGAGGTTTCAGTGTGTGGGGAAGGGGTTTCAGTGTGTGGGGAAATGATTTCGGTGTGTGGGGAAGGGGTTTCAGTGTGTGGGGAAGATGTTTCAGTGTGTGAGGAAGGTTTTCAGTCTGTAGGGAAAGGTTTCAGTGTGTGTGAAAGGGCTTTCAGTGTGTGGGATGGGTTTCAGTGTGTGGGGAAGGGGTTTCAGTCTGTGGGGATGTGTTTCAGTCTGTGGGGATAGGTTTCAGTGTGTGGGGAAGGGGTTTCAGTGTGTGGGGAAGAGGTTTCAGTGTGCGGGGAAGGGGTTTCAGTGTGTGTGGAAGGGGTTTCAGTGTTTGGGGGAGGGGTTTCAGTGTGTGGGGATGTGTTTCAGTGTGTGAGGAAGTGGTTTCAGTGTGTGGGGAAGGGGTTTCAGTGTGTGGGGAAGGGTTTCACTGTGTGCGGAAGGGGTTTCAGTATGTGGGAAGGGGTTTCAGTGTGTGGGGAAGGGGTTACAGTGTGTACGGAAGGGGTTTCAGTGTGTGGGGAAGGGGTTTCAGTGTGTGCGGAAGGGGTTTAAGTGTTTGCGGAAGGGGTTTCAATGTGTGCGGAAAGGGTTTCAGTGTGTGGGGAAGGTGTTTCAGTGTCTGCAGACGGTGTTTCAGTGTGTGGGGAAGGGGTTTCAGTGTGTGGGGATGTGTTTCAGTGTGTGGGGAAGGGGTTTCAGTGTGTGGGGAAGGGTTTCACTGTGTGCAGAAGGGGTTTCAGTATGTGGGGAAGGTGTTTCAGTGTCTGCGGACGGTGTGTCAGTGTGTGGGGAAGGTGTTTCAGTTTGTGCGGAAGGGGTTTCAGTGTGTGGGGAAGGGTTTCAGTGTGTGGGGAAGGTGTTTTAGTGTGTGCGGAAGGGGTTTCAGTGTGTGGTGAAGGTGTTTCAGTGTGTGGCGAAGGGGTTTCAGTGTGTGGGGAAGGCTTTCAGTGTGTGGGGAAGGTGTTTCAGTGTGTGGGGAAGGGTTTCAGTGTGTGGGGAATGTGTTTCAGTTTGTGCGGAAGGGGTTTCAGTGTGTGGGGAATGTGTTTCAGTGTGTTGGGAAGGTGTTTCAGTGGGTACGGCAGGGGTTTCACTGTGTGCGGAAGGTGTTTCTGTTTGTGGGGAGGGGTTTCAGTGTGTGGGGAAGGTGTTTTAGTGTGTGCGGAAGGGGTTTCAGTGTGTGGTGAAGGTGTTTCAGTGTGTGGCGAAGGGGTTTCAGTGTGTGCGGAAGGCTTTCAGTGTGTGGGGAAGGTGTTTCAGTGTGTGGGGAAGGGTTTCAGTGTGTGGGGAATGTGTTTCAGTTTGTGCGGAAGGGGTTTCAGTGTGTGGGGAATGTGTTTCAGTGTGTTGGGAAGGTGTTTCAGTGGGTACGGCAGGGGTTTCACTGTGTGCGGAAGGTGTTTCTGTTTGTGGGAAGGGGTTTCAGTGAGTGGGGAAGGTGTTTGAGTGTGTGCGGAAGAGGTTTCAGTGTGTGGGGAAGGGGTTTCTGTGTGTGGGGATGGGTTTCAGTGCGTGGGGAAGGGTTTCACGGTACGCGGAAGGGGTTTCAGTGTGTGGGGAAGGGTTTCACGGTACGCGGAAGGGGTTTCAGTGTGTGGGGATGGGATTTCAGTGTGTGGGGATGTGTTTCAGTGTGTGGGGAAGGTGTTTCAGTGTGTGGGGATGTGTTTCAGTGTGTGGGGAAGGGGTTTCAGTGTGTGGGGAAGTGTTTCAGTGTGTGGGGAAGGGGTTTCAGTGTGTGAGGAAGGGTTTCACTGTGTGTGGAAGGGGTTTCAGTGTGTGGGGATGTGGTTTCAGTGTGTGGGGAAGGTGTTTCAGGTTGTGCGGAAGGGGTTTCAGTGTATGGGGAATGTGTTTCAGTGTGTTGGGAAGGTGTTTCAGTGTGTACGGAAGGGGTTTCACTGTGTGCGGAAGGTGTTTCTGTTTGTGGGAAGGGGATTCAGTGTGTAGGGAAGGGTTTTCAGTGTGTGGGGAAGGTGTTTCAGTGTGTGGGGAATTGTTTAACTGTGTGCGGAATGGGTTACAGAGTGTGGGGTAGGTGTTTCAGTGTGTGGGGAAGGGGTTTCAGTATGTGGGGAAGGGTTTCAGTCTGTGGGGAAAGGTTTCAGTGTGTGGGGAAGGTTTTCAGTTTGTGGGCAAGGGGTTTCAGTGAGTGGGGAAGGGGTTTCAGTGTGTGGGGAAGTATTTCAGTGAGTGTGGAAGGGGTTTCAGTGTGTGGGGATGTGTTTCAGTTTGTGGGGAAGGGATTTCAGTGTGTGGGGAGGGGGTTTCAGTGTGTGGGGAAGGGTTTAACTGTGTGCGGAAGGGGTTTCAGTGTGTGGGGAAGGTGTTTCAGTGTGTGGGGAAGGGGTTTTAGAATGTGGGAAGTGGTTTCAGTATGCGGGGAACGGTTACAGTGTGTGGGGAAGGGTTTCAGTGTGTGGTGAAGGGGTTTCAGTGTGTGAGGTATTGTTTCAGTGTGTGGGGAAGGGGTTTCAGTGTGTGGGGAAGGGGTTTCAGTGCGTGGGGAAGGGTTTCAGTGTGTGTGGAAGGGGTTTCAGTGTGTGGGGAAGGGTTTCAGAGTGTGGGGAAGGTGTTTCAGTGTGTGCGGAAGGGGTTTCAGTTTGTGGCGATGGTGTTTCAGTGTTTGTGGATGGTTTTTCAGTGTGTGGGGAAGGGGTATCAGTGAGTGGGAAAGGTGTTTCAGTGTGTGGGGAAGGGTTTCAGTGTGTGGGGATGGGGTATCAGTGTGTGGGGAAGGTGTTTCAGTGTGTGCGGAAGGTGTTTCAGTGTGTGGGGAAGGTGTTTCTGTGTGTGGGGATGTGATTCAGTGTGCGGGCATGGGTTTCAGCGTGTGGGGAAGGGTTTCACGGTATGCGGAAGGGGTTTCAGTGTGCGGGGATGGGATTTCAGTGTTTGGGGATGTGTTTCAGTGTGTGGGGAAGGGGTTTCAGTGTGTGGGGATGTGTTTCAGTGTGTGGGGAAGGGGTTTCAGAGTGTGGGGAAGTGTTTCAGTGTGAGGGGAAGGTGTTTCAGTGTGTGGGGAAAGGTTTCACTGTGTGCGGAAGGGGTTTCAGTGTGTGGGGATGTGGTTTCAGTGTGTGGGGAAGGTGTTTCAGTTTGTGCGGAAGGAGTTTCAGTGTGTAGGGAAGGTGTTTCAGTGTGTTGGGAATGTGTTTCAGTGTGTGCGGAAGGGGTTTCAGTGTGTGCGGATGGTGTTTCTGTGTGTGCGGAGGGGTTTCAGTGTGTGGGGAAGGGTTTCAGTGTGTTGGGAAGGTGTTTTAGTGTGTGCGGAAGGGGTTTCAGTGTGTGGTGATGGTGTTTCAGTGTGTGGGGAAGGCTTTCAGTGTGTGGGGAAGGTGTTTCAGTGTGTGGGGAAGGGTTTCAGTGTGTGGGGAAGGAGTTGCAGAGTGTGCAGAAGGGGTTTCAGTGTGTGGGGAAGGTGTTTCAGTGTGTCGAGAAGGTGTTTCAGTGTGTGGGGAAGGTGTTACAGTGTGTGCGGAAGTGGTTTCAGTGTGTGGGGAAGGGGTTTCAGTGTATGGGGAACGGGTTTCAGAGTGTGGGGAAGGGGTTTCAGTGTGTGGAGAAGGTGTTTCAGTGCGTGCGGAAGGGGTTTCAATGTGAGCGGAAGGGGTTTCAGTGTGTGGGGAAGGGGTTTCAGTGAGTGGGGAAGGTGTTTGAGTGTGTGCGGTAGAGGGTTTCAGTGTGTGGGGAAGGGGTTTCTGTGTGTGGGGATGAGTTTCAGTGTGTGGGGATGGGGTTTCAGCGTGTGGGGAAGGGTTTCACGGTACGCGGAAGGGGTTTCAGTGTGTAGGGATGGGATTTCAGTGTGTGGGGATGTGTTTCAGTGTGTGGAGAAGGTGTTTCAGTGTGTGGGGATGTGTTTCAGTGTGTGGGGAAGGGGTTTCAGTGTGTGGGGTAGTGTTTCAGTGTGTGGGGAAGGGGTTTCAGTGTGTGAGGAAGGGTTCCACTGTGTGTGGAAGGGGTTTCAGTGTGTGGGGATGTGGTTTCAGTGTGTGGGGAAGGTGTTTCAGTTTGTGCGGAAGGGGTTTCAGTGTGTGGGGAAGGTGTTACAGTGTGTACGGAAGCGGTTTCAGTGTGTGGGGAAGGGGTTTTCAGTGTGTGCGGAAGGGGTTTAAGTGTTTGCGGAAGGGGTTTCAGTGTGTGCGGAAAGGGTTTCAGTGTGTGGGGAAGGTGTTTCAGTGTATGCAGACGGTGTTTCAGTGTGTGGGGAAGGGGTTTCAGTGTGTGGTGAAGGGTTTCACTGTGTGCAGAAGGGATTTCAGTATGTGGGGAAGGTGTTTCAGTGTCTGCGGATGCAGTTTCAGTGTGTGGGGAAGGTGTTTCAGTTTGTGCGGAAGGGGTTTCAGTGTGTGGGGAAGGGTTTCAGTGTGTGGGGAAGGTGTTTTAGTGTGTGCGGAAGGGGTTTCAGTGTGTGGTGATGGTGTTTCAGTGTGTGGGGAAGGGTTTCAGTGTGTGGGGAAGGCTTTCAGTGTGTGGGGAAGGTGTTTCAGTGTGTGGGGAAGGGTTTCAGTGTGTGGGGAAGGAGTTTCAGAGTGTGCAGAAGGGGTTTCAGTGTGTGTGGAAGGTGTTTCAGTGTGTGGAGAAGGTGTTTCAGTGTGTTGGGAAGGGGTTACAGTGTGTGCGGAAGTGGTTTCAGTGAGTGGGGAAGGGGTTTCAGTGTATGGGGAAGGGGTTTCAGAGTGTGGGGAAGGGGTTTCAGTGTGTGGAGAAGGTGTTTCAGTGTGTGCGGAAGGGGTTTCAATGTGAGCGGAAGGGGTTTCAGTGTGTGGGGAAGGGGTTTCAGTGAGTGGGGAAGGTGTTTGAGTGTGTGCGGAAGAGGTTTCAGTGTGTGGGGAAGGGGTTTCTGTGTGTGGGGATGAGTTTCAGTGTGTGGGGATGGGGTTTCAGCGTGTGGGGAAGGGTTTCACGGTGCGCGGAAGGGGTTTCAGTGTGTGGGGATGGGATTTCAGTGTGTGGGGATGTGTTTCAGTGTGTGGGGAAGGTGTTTCAGTGTGTGGGGATGTGTTTCAGTGTGTGGGGAAGGGGTTTCAGTGTGTGGGGAAGTGTTTCAGTGTGTGGGGAAGGGGTTTCAGTGTGTGAGGAAGGGTTTCACTGTGTGTGGAAGGGGTTTCAGTGTGTGGGGATGTGGTTTCAGTGTGTGGGGAAGGTGTTTCAGTTTGTGCGGAAGGGGTTTCAGTGTGTGGGGAATGTGTTTCAGTGTGTTGGGAAGGTGTTTCAGTGTGTACGGAAGGGGTTTCACTGTGTGCGGAAGGTGTTTCTGTTTGTGGGAAGGGGATTCAGTGTGTAGGGAAGGGTTTTCAGTGTGTGGGGAAGGGGTTTCAGTGTGTGGGGAATTGTTTAACTGTGTGCGGAATGGGTTACAGTGTGTGGGGTAGGTGTTTCTGTGTGTGGGGAAGGGGTTTCAGTATGTGGGGAAGGGGTTTCAGTCTGTGGGGAAAGGTTTCAGTGTGTGGGGAAGGATTTCAGTTTGTGGGGAAGGGGTTTCAGTGTGTGGGGAAGGGGTTTCAGTGTGTGGGGAAGTGTTTCAGTGAGTGTGGAAGGGGTTTCAGTGTGTGGGGATGTGTTTCTGTTTGTGGGGAAGGGATTTCAGTGTGTGGGGAGGGGGTTTCAGTGTGTGGGGAAGGGTTTAACTGTGTGCGGAAGGGGTTTCAGTGTGTGGGGAAGGTGTTTCAGTGTGTGGGGAAGGGGTTTTAGAATGTGGGAAGTGGTTTCAGTATGCGGGGAACGGTTACAGTGTGTGGGGAAGGGTTTCAGTGTGTGGTGAAGGGGTTTCAGTGTGTGGGGTATTGTTTCAGTGTGTGGGGAAGGGGTTTCAGTGTGTGGGGAAGGGGTTTCAGTGCGTGGGGAAGGGTTTCAGTGTGTGCGGAAGGGGTTTCAGTGTGTGGGGAAGGGTTTCAGAGCGTGGGGAAGGATTTTCAGTGTGTGCGGAAGGGGTTTCAGTTTGTGGCGATGGTGTTTCAGTGTTTGTGGATGGTTTTTCAGTGTGTGGGGAAGGGGTATCAGTGAGTGGGAAAGGTGTTTCAGTGTGTGGGGAAGGGGTTTCAGTGTGTGAGGAAGGGTTTCACTGTGTGTTGGAAGGGGTTTCAGTGTGTGGGGATGTGGTTTCAGTGTGTGGGGAAGGTGTTACAGTTTGTGCGGAAGGGGTTTCAGTGTGTGGGGAAGGTGTTACAGTGTGTACGGAAGCGGTTTCAGTGTGTGGGGAAGGGGTTTCAGTGTGTGCGTAAGGGGTTTAAGTGTTTGGGGAAGGGTTCCAGTGTGTGCGGAAAGGGTTTCAGTGTGTGGGGAGGTGTTTCAGTGCATGCAGACGGTGTTTCAGTGTGTGGGGAAGGGGTTTCAGTGTGTGGTGAAGGGTTTCACTGTGTGCAGAAGGGTTTTCAGTATGTGGGAAGGTGTTTCAGTGTCTGCGGACGGTGTTTCAGTGTGTGGGGAAGGTGTTTCAGTTTGTGCGGAAGGGGTTTCAGTGTGTGGGGAAGGGTTTCAGTGTGTGGGAAAGGTGTTTTTAGTGTGTGCGGAAGGGGTTTCAGTGTGTGGTGATGGAGTTTCAGTGTGTGTGGGAAGGGTTTCAGTGTGTGGGGAAGGCTTTCAGTGTGTGGGGAAGGTGTTTCAGTGTGTGGGGAAGGGTTTCAGTGTGTGGGGAAGGAGTTTCAGAGTGTGCAGAAGGGGCTTCAGTGTGTGGGGAAGGTGTTTCAGTGTGTGGAGAAGGTGTTTCAGTGTGTGGGGAAGGGGTTACAGTGTGTGCGGAAGTGGTTTCAGTGTGTGGGGAAGGGGTTTCAGTGTATGGGGAAGGGGTTTCAGAGTGTGGGGAAGGGGTTTTCAGTGTGTGGAGAAGGTGTTTCAGTGTGTGCGGAAGGGGTTTCAATGTGAGCGGAAGGGGTTTCAGTGTGTGGGGAAGGGGTTTTCAGTGAGTGGGGAAGGTGTTTGAGTGTGTGCGGAAGAGGTTTCAGTGTGTGGGAAGGGTTTCAGTATGTGGGGAAGGGGTTTCAGTCTGTGGGGAAAGGTTTCAGTGTGTGGGGAAGGTTATCAGTTTGTGGGGAAGGGGTTTCAGTGAGTGGGGAAGGTGTTTGAGTGTGTGCGGAAGAGGTTTCAGTGTGTGGGGAAGGGGTTTCTGTGTGTGGGGATGGGTTTCAGTGCGTGGGGATGGGGTTTCAGCGTGTGGGAAGGTTTCACGGTACGCAGAAGGGGTTTCAGTGTGTGGGGATGGGATTTCAGTGTGTGGGGATGTGTTTCAGTGTGTGGGGAAGGTGTTTCAGTGTGTGGGGATGTGTTTCAGTGTGTGGGGAAGGGGTTTCAGTGTGTGGGGAAGTGTTTCAGTGTGTGGGGAAGGGGTTTCAGTGTGTGAGGAAGGGTTTCACTGTGTGTGGAAGGGGTTTCAGTGTGTGGGGATATGGTTTCAGTGTGTGGGGAAGGTGTTTCAGTTTGTGCGGAAGGGGTTTCAGTGTGTGGGGAATGTGTTTCAGTGTGTTGGGAAGGTGTTTCAGTGTGTGAGGAAGGGTTTCACTGTGTGTGGAAGGGGTTTCAGTTTGTGGCGATGGTGTTTCAGTGTTTGTGGATGGTTTTTCAGTGTGTGGGAAGGGGTATCAGTGAGTGGGAAAGGTGTTTCAGTGTGTGAGGAGGGGGTTTCAGTGTGTGAGGAAGGGTTTCACTGTGTGTGGAAGGGGTTTCAGTGTGTGGGGATGTGGTTTCAGTGTGTGGGGAAGGTGTTACAGTTTGTGCGGAAGGGGTTTCAGTGTGTGGGGAAGGTGTTACAGTGTGTACGGAAGCGGTTTCAGTGTGTGGGGAAGGGGTTTCAGTGTGTGCGTAAGGGGTTTAAGTGTTTGGGGAAGGGGTTCCAGTGTGTGCGGAAAGGGTTTCAGTGTGTGGGGAAGGTGTTTTCAGTGCATGCAGACGGTGTTTCAGTGTGTGGGGAAGGGGTTTCAGTGTGTGGTGAAGGGTTTCACTGTGTGCAGAAGGGTTTCAGTATGTGGGGAAGGTGTTTCAGTGTCTGCGGACGGTGTTTCAGTGTGTGGGGAAGGTGTTTCAGTTTGTGCGGAAGGGGTTTCAGTGTGTGGGGAAGGGTTTCAGTGTGTGGGAAAGGTGTTTTAGTGTGTGCGGAAGGGGTTTCAGTGTGTGGTGATGGAGTTTCAGTGTGTGGGGAAGGGTTTCAGTGTGTGGGAAGGCTTTCAGTGTGTGGGGAAGGTGTTTCAGTGTGTGGGGAAGGGTTTCAGTGTTTGGGGAAGGAGTTTCAGAGTGTGCAGAAGGGGTTTCAGTGTGTGGGGAAGGTGTTTCAGTGTGTGGAGAAGGTGTTTCAGTGTGTGGGGAAGGGGTTACAGTGTGTGCGGAAGTGGTTTCAGTGTGTGGGGAAGGGGTTTCAGTGTATGGGGAAGGGGTTTCAGAGTGTGGGGAAGGGGTTTCAGTGTGTGGAGAAGGTGTTTCAGTGTGTGCGGAAGGGGTTTCAATGTGAGCGGAAGGGGTTTCAGTGTGTGGGGAAGGGGTTTCAGTGAGTGGGGAAGGTGTTTGAGTGTGTGCGGAAGAGGTTTCAGTGTGTGGGGAAGGGGTTTCAGTATGTGGGGAAGGGGTTTCAGTCTGTGGGGAAAGGTTTCAGTGTGTGGGGAAGGTTATCAGTTTGTGGGGAAGGGGTTTCAGTGAGTGGGGAAGGTGTTTGAGTGTGTGCGGAAGAGGTTTCAGTGTGTGGGGAAGGGGTTTCTGTGTGTGGGGATGGGTTTCAGTGCGTGGGGATGGGGTTTCAGCGTGTGGGGAAGGGTTTCACGGTACGCGGAAGGGGTTTCAGTGTGTGGGGATGGGATTTCAGTGTGTGGGGATGTGTTTCAGTGTGTGGGGAAGGTGTTTCAGTGTGTGGGGATGTGTTTCAGTGTGTGGGGAAGGGGTTTCAGTGTGTGGGGAAGTGTTTCAGTGTGTGGGGAAGGGGTTTCAGTGTGTGAGGAAGGGTTTCACTGTGTGTGGAAGGGGTTTCAGTGTGTGGGGATATGGTTTCAGTGTGTGGGGAAGGTGTTTCAGTTTGTGCGGAAGGGATTTGTGTGTGTGGAATGTGTTTCAGTGTGTTGGGAAGGTGTTTCAGTGTGTACGGAAGGGGTTTCACTGTGTGCGGAAGGTGTTTCTGTTTGTGGGAAGGGGATTCAGTGTGTAGGGAAGAGTTTTCAGTGTGTGGGGAAGGGGTTTCAGTGTGTGGGGAATTGTTTAACTGTGTGCGGAATGGGTTACAGTGTGTGGGGTAGGTGTTTCAGTGTGTGGGGAAGGGGTTTCAGTATGTGGGGAAGGGGTTTCAGTCTGTGGGGAAAGGTTTCAGTGTGTGGGGAAGGTTTTCAGTTTGTGGGGAAGGGGTTTCAGTGTGTGGGGAAGGGGTTTCAGTGTGTGGGGAAGTGTTTCAGTGAGTGTGGAAGGGGTTTCAGTGTGTGGGGATGTGTTTCAGTTTGTGGGGAAGGGATTTCAGTGTGTGGGGAGGGGGTTTCAGTGTGTGGGGAAGGGTTTAACTGTGTGCGGAAGGGGTTTCAGTGTGTGGGGAAGGGGTTTTAGAATGTGGGAAGTGGTTTCAGTATGCGGGGAACGGTTACAGTGTGTGGGGAAGGGTTTCAGTGTGTGGTGAAGGGGTTTCAGTGTGTGGGGTATTGTTTCAGTGTGTAGGGAAGGGGTTTCAGTGTGTGGGGAAGGGGTTTCAGTGCGTGGGGAAGGGTTTCAGTGTGTGCGGAAGGGGTTTCAGTGTGTGGGGAAGGGTTTCAGAGTGTGGGGAAGGTGTTTCAGTGTGTGCGGAAGGGGTTTCAGTTTGTGGCGATGGTGTTTCAGTGTTTGTGGATGGTTTTTCAGTGTGTGGGGAAGGGGTATCAGTGAGTGGGAAAGGTGTTTCAGTGTGTGGGGAAGGGTTTCAGTGTGTGGGGAAGGGGTATCAGTGTGTGGGGAAGGTGTTTCAGTGTGTGCGGAAGGTGTTTCAGTGTGTGGGGAAGGTGTTTCTGTGTGTGGGGATGTGATTCAGTGTGTGGGCATGGGTTTCAGCGTGTGGGGAAGGGTTTCACGGTATGCGGAAGGGGTTTCAGTGTGTGGGGATGGGATTTCAGTGTGTGGGGATGTGTTTCAGTGTGTGGGGAAGGGGTTTCAGTGTGTGGGGATGTGTTTCAGTGTGTGGGGAAGGGGTTTCAGAGTGTGGGGAAGTGTTCCAGTGTGAGGGGAAGGGGTTTCAGTGTGTGGGGAAGGGTTTCACTGTGTGCGGAAGGGGTTTCAGTGTGTGGGGATGTGGTTTCAGTGTGTGGGGAAGGTGTTTCAGTTTGTGCGGAAGGGGTTTCAGTCTGTAGGGAAGGTGTTTCAGTGTGTTGGGAATGTGTTTCAGTGTGTGCGGAAGGGGTTTCAGTGTGTGCGGATGGTGTTTCAGTGTGTGCGGAGGGGTTTCAGTGTGTGGGGAAGGGGACTCAGTGTGTGGTGAAGGTGTTTCATTGTGTGGGGAAGGTGTTTCATTTTGTGCGGAAGGGGATTCATTGTGTAGGGAAGGGTTTCAGTGTGTGGGGAAGCGGTTTCAGTGCGTGGGGAAGGGGTTTCAGTGTGTGACGAAGGGTTTCAGTGTGTGGGGAAGGTTTCAGTTTGTGGGGCAGGGGTTTCAGTGTGTGGGGAAGAGGTTTCAGTGTGTGGGGAAGTGTTTTCAGTGAGTGTGGAAGGGGTTTCAGTGTGTGGGGATGTGTTTCAGTTTGTGGGGAAGGGATTTCAGTGTGTGAGGAGGGGGTTTCAGTGTGTGGGGAAGGGTTTAACTGTGTGCGTAAGGGGTTTCAGTGTGTGCAGAAGGTGTTTCTGTGTGTGGGGAAGGTGTTTCATTGTGTGCGGAAGGGGTTTCAGTGTGTGGGGAAGGGGATTCAGTGTGTGGGGAAGATGTTTCATTGTTTGGGGAAGGTGTTTCATTGTGTGCGGAAGGGGATTCAGTGTGTAGGGAAGGGGTTTCAGTGTGTGGGGAAGGGGTTTCAGTGTGTGGGGAAGGTGTTTCTGTGTGTGGCGATGTTTTTCAGTGTGTGGGGATGGGGTTTCAGTGTGTGGGGAAGGGGTTTCAGTGTGTGGGGATGGGTTTCAGTGTGTGGGGATGGGTTTCAGTGTGTGCAGAAGGGGTTTCAGTGAGTGGGCAAGGGGTTTCAGTTTGTGGGGAAGGGTTTTCAGTGTGTGGGGAAGGAGTTTCAGTGAGTGGGGAAGGGGTTTCAGTGTGTGGGGATGTGTTTCAGTGTGTGAGGAAGTGGTTTCAGTGTGTGGGGAAGGGGTTTCAGTGTGTGGGGAAGGGTTTAACTTTGTGCGGAAGGGGTTTCAGTATGTGGGGAAGGGGTTTCAGTGTGTGGGGAAGGTGTTACAGTGTGTACGGAAGCGGTTTCAGTGTGTGGGGAAGGGGTTTCAGTGTGTGCGGAAGGAGTTTAAGTGGTTTGCGGAAGGGGTTTCAGTGTGTGCGGAAAGGGTTTCAGTGTGTGGGGAAGGTGTTTCAGTGTATGCAGACGGTGTTTCAGTGTGTGGGGAAGGGGTTTCAGTGTGTGGTGAAGGGTTTCACTGTGTGCAGAAGGGGTTTCAGTATGTGGGGAAGGTGTTTCAGTGTCTGCGGACGGTGTTTCAGTGTGTGGGGTAGGTGTTTCAGTTTGTGCGGAAGGGGTTTCAGTGTGTGGGGAAGGGGTTTCAGTTTGTGGGGAAGGGTTTTCGGTGTGTGGGGAAGGAGTTTCAGTGAGTGGGGAAGGGGTTTCAGTGTGTGGGGATGTGTTTCAGTGTGTGAGGAAGTGGTTTCAGTGTGTGGGGAAGGGGTTTCAGTGTGTGGGGAAGGGTTTAACTTTGTGCGGAAGGGGTTTCAGTATGTGGGGAAGGGGTTTCAGTGTGTGGGGAAGGTGTTACAGTGTGTACGGAAGCGGTTTCAGTGTGTGGGGAAGGGGTTTCAGTGTGTGCGGAAGGAGTTTAAGTGTTTGCGGAAGGGGTTTCAGTGTGTGCGGAAAGGGTTTCAGTGTGTGGGGAAGGTGTTTCAGTGTATGCAGACGGTGTTTCAGTGTGTGGGGAAGGGGTTTCAGTGTGTGGTGAAGGGTTTCACTGTGTGCAGAAGGGGTTTCAGTATGTGGGGAAGGTGTTTCAGTGTCTGCGGACGGTGTTTCAGTGTGTGGGGAAGGTGTTTCAGTTTGTGCGGAAGGGGTTTCAGTGTGTGGGGAAGGGTTTCACTGTGTGCGGAAGGGGTTTCAGTGTGTGGGGATGTGGTTTCAGTGTGTGGGGAAGGTGTTTCAGTTTGTGCGGAAGGGGTTTCAGTGTGTAGGGAAGGTGTTTCAGTGTGTTGGGAATGTGTTTCAGTGTGTGCGGAAGGGGTTTCAGTGTATGCGGATGGTGTTTCTGTGTGTGCGGAGGGGTTTCAGTGTGTGGGGAAGGGGACTCAGTGTGTGGTGAAGGTGTTTCATTGTGTGGGGAAGGTGTTTCATTTTGTGCGGAAGGGGATTCATTGTGTAGGGAAGGGTTTCAGTGTGTGGGGAAGCGGTTTCAGTGCGTGGGGAAGGGGTTTCAGTGTGTGACGAAGGGTTTCAGTGTGTGGGGAAGGTTTTCAGTTTGTGGGGAAGGGGTTTCAGTGTGTGGGGAAGGGGTTTGAGTGTGTGGGGAAGTGTTTCAGTGAGTGTGGAAGGGGTTTCAGTGTGTGGGGATGTGTTTCAGTTTGTGGGGAAGGGATTTCAGTGTGTGAGGAGGGGGTTTCAGTGTGTGGGGAAGGGTTTAACTGTGTGCGGAAGGGGTTTCAGTGTGTGCAGAAGGTGTTTCTGTGTGTGGGGAAGGTGTTTCATTGTGTGCGGAAGGGGTTTCAGTGTGTGGGGAAGGGGATTCAGTGTGTGGGGAAGATGTTTCATTGTGTGGGGAAGGTGTTTCATTGTGTGCGGAAGGGGATTCAGTGTGTAGGGAAGGGGTTTCAGTGTGTGGGGAAGGTGTTTCTGTGTGTGGCGATGTGTTTCAGTGTGTGGGGATGGGGTTTCAGTGTGTGGGGAAGGGGTTTCAGTGTGTGGGGATGGGTTTCAGTGTGTGGGGATGGGTTTTCAGTGTGTGCAGAAGGGGTTTCAGTGAGTGGGCAAGGGGTTTCAGTTTGTGGGGAAGGGTTTTCAGTGTGTGGGGAAGGAGTTTCAGTGAGTGGGGAAGGGGTTTCAGTGTGTGGGGATGTGTTTCAGTGTGTGAGGAAGTGGTTTCAGTGTGTGGGGAAGGGGTTTCAGTGTGTGGGGAAGGGTTTAACTTTGTGCGGAAGGGGTTTCAGTATGTGGGGAAGGGGTTTCAGTGTGTGGGGAAGGTGTGACAGTGTGTACGGAAGCGGTTTCAGTGTGTGGGGAAGGGGTTTCAGTGTGTGCGGAAGGAGTTTAAGTGTTTGCGGAAGGGGTTTCAGTGTGTGCGGAAAGGGTTTCAGTGTGTGGGGAAGGTGTTTCAGTGTATGCAGACGGTGTTTCAGTGTGTGGGGAAGGGGTTTCAGTGTGTGGTGAAGGGTTTCACTGTGTGCAGAAGGGGTTTCAGTATGTGGGGAAGGTGTTTCAGTGTCTGCGGACGGTGTTTCAGTGTGTGGGGAAGGTGTTTCAGTTTGTGCGGAAGGGGTTTCAGTGTGTGGGGAAGGGCTTCAGTGTGTGGGGAAGGTGTTTTAGTGTGTGCGGAAGGGGTTTCAGTGTGTGGTGATGGTGTTTCAGTGTGTGGGGAAGGGTTTCAGTGTGTGGGGAAGGCTTTCAGTGTGTAGGGAAGGTGTTTCAGTGTGTGGGGAAGGGTTTCAGTGTGTGGGGAAGGAGTTTCAGAGTGTGCAGAAGGGGTTTCAGTGTGTGGGGAAGGTGTTTCAGTGTGTGGAGAAGGTGTTTCAGTGTGTGGGGAAGGGGTTACACTGTGTGCGGAAGTGGTTTCAGTGTGTGGGGAAGGGGTTTCAGTGTATGGGGAAGGGGTTTCAGAGTGTGGGGAAGGGGTTTCAGTGTGTGGAGAAGGTGTTTCAGTGTGTGCGGAAGGGGTTTCAATGTGAGCGGAAGGGGTTTCAGTGTGTGGGGAAGGGGTTTCAGTGAGTGGGGAAGGTGTTTGAGTGTGTGCGGAAGAGGTTTCAGTGTGTGGGGAAGGGGTTTCTGTGTGTGGGGATGAGTTTCAGTGTGTGGGGATGGGGTTTCAGCGTGTGGGGAAGGGTTTCACGGTACGCGGAAGGGGTTTCAGTGTGTGGGGATGGGATTTCAGTGTGTGGGGATGTGTTTCAGTGTGTGGGGAAGGTGTTTCAGTGTGTGGGGATGTGTTTCAGTGTGTGGGGAAGGGGTTTCAGTGTGTGGGGAAGTGTTTCAGTGTGTGGGGAAGGGGTTTCAGTGTGTGAGGAAGGGTTTCACTGTGTGTGGAAGGGGTTTCAGTGTGTGGGGATGTGGTTTCAGTGTGTGGGGAAGGTGTTTCAGTTTGTGCGGAAGGGGTTTCAGTGTGTGGGGAATGTGTTTCAGTGTGTTGGGAAGGTGTTTCAGTGTGTACGGAAGGGGTTTCACTGTGTGCGGAAGGTGTTTCTGTTTGTGGGAAGGGGATTCAGTGTGTAGGGAAGGGTTTTCAGTGTGTGGGGAAGGGGTTTCAGTGTGTGGGGAATTGTTTAACTGTGTGTGGAATGGGTTACAGTGTGTGGGGTAGGTGTTTCAGTGTGTGGGGAAGGGGTTTCAGTATGTGGGGAAGGGGTTTCAGTCTGTGGGGAAAGGTTTCAGTGTGTGGGGAAGGTTTTCAGTTTGTGGGGAAGGTGTTTCAGTGTGTGGGGAAGGGGTTTCAGTGTGTGGGGAAGTGTTTCAGTGAGTGTGGAAGGGGTTTCAGTGTGTGGGGATGTGTTTCAGTTTGTGGGGAAGGGATTTCAGGGTGTGGGGAGGGGGTTTCAGTGTGTGGGGAAGGGTTTAACTGTGTGCGGAAGGGGTTTCAGTGTGTGGGGAAGGTGTTTCAGTGTGTGGGGAAGGGGTTTTAGAATGTGGGAAGTGGTTTCAGTATGCGGGGAACGGTTACAGTGTGTGGGGAAGGGTTTCAGTGTGTGGTGAAGGGGTTTCAGTGTGTGGGGTATTGTTTCAGTGTGTGGGGAAGGGGTTTCAGTGTGTCGGGAAGGGGTTTCAGTGCGTGGGGAAGGGTTTCAGTGTGTGCGGAAGGGGTTTCAGTGTGTGGGGAAGGGTTTCAGAGTGTGGGGAAGGTGTTTCAGTGTGTGCGGAAGGGGTTTCAGTTAGTGGCGATGGTGTTTCAGTGTTTGTGGATGGTTTTTCAGTGTGTGGGGAAGGGGTATCAGTGAGTGGGAAAGGTGTTTCAGTGTGTGGGGAAGGGTTTCAGTGTGTGGGGAAGGGGTATCAGTGTGTGGGGAAGGTGTTTCAGTGTGTGCGGAAGGTGTTTCAGTGTGTGAGGCAGGAGTTTCTGTGTGTGGGGATGTGATTCAGTGTGTGGGCATGGGTTTCAGCGTGTGGGGAAGGGTTTCACGGTATGCGGAAGGGGTTTCAAGTGTGTGGGGATGGGATTTCAGTGTGTGGGGATGTGTTTCAGTGTGTGGGGAAGGGGTTTCAGTGTGTGGGGATGTGTTTCAGTGTGTGGGGAAGGGGTTTCAGAGTGTGGGGAAGTGTTTCAGTGTGAGGGGAAGTGGTTTCAGTGTGTGGGGAAGGGTTTCACTGTGTGCGGAAGGGGTTTCAGTGTGTGGGGATGTGTTTCAGTTTGTGGGGAAGGGATTTCAGTGTGTGAGGAGGGGGTTTCAGTGTGTGGGGAAGGGTTTAACTGTGTGCGGAAGGGGTTTCAGTGTGTGCAGAAGGTGTTTCTGTGTGTGGGGAAGGTGTTTCATTGTGTGCGGAAGGGGTTTCAGTGAGTGGGGAAGGGAATTCAGTGTGTGGGGAAGATGTTTCATTGTGTGCGGAAGGGGTTTCAGTGTGTGGGGAAGGGGTTTCAGTGTGTGGGGAAGGTGTTTCTGTGTGTGGCGATGTGTTTCAGTGTGTGGGGATGGGGTTTCAGTGTGTGAGGAAGGGGTTTCAGTGTGTGGGGATGGGTTTCAGTGTGTGGGGATGGGTTTCAGTGTGTGCAGAAGGGGTTTCAGTGAGTGGGCAAGGGGTTTCAGTTTGTGGGGAAGGGTTTTCAGTGTGTGGGGAAGGAGTTTCAGTGAGTGGGGAAGGGGTTTCAGTGTGTGGGGATGTGTTTCAGTGTGTGAGGAAGGGGTTTCAGTGTGTGGGGAAGGGGTTTCAGTGTGTGGGGAAGGGTTTAACTTTGTGCGGAAGGGGATTCAGTATGTGGGGAAGGGGTTTCAGTGTGTGGGGAAGGTGTTACAGTGTGTACGGAAGCGGTTTCAGTGTGTGGGGAAGGGGTTTCAGTGTGTGCGGAAGGGGTTTAAGTGTTTGCGGAAGGGGTTTCAGTGTGTGCGGAAAGGGTTTCAGTGTGTGGGGAAGGTGTTTCAGTGTATGCAGACGGTGTTTCAGTGTGTGGGGAAGGGGTTTCAGTGTGTGGTGAAGGGTTTCACTGTGTGCAGAAGGGGTTTCAGTATGTGGGGAAGGTGTTTCAGTGTCTGCGGACGGTGTTTCAGTGTGTGGGGAAGGTGTTTCAGTTTGTGCGGAAGGGGTTTCAGTGTGTGGGGAAGGGTTTCAGTGTGTGGGGAAGGTGTTTTAGTGTGTGCGGAAGGGGTTTCAGTGTGTGGTGATGGTGTTTCAGTGTGTGGGGAAGGGTTTCAGTGTGTGGGGAAGGCTTTCAGTGTGTGGGGAAGGTGTTTCAGTGTGTGGGGAAGGGTTTCAGTGTGTGGGGAAGGAGTTTCAGAGTGTGCAGAAGGGGTTTCAGTGTGTGGGGAAGGTGTTTCAGTGTGTGGAGAAGGTGTTTCAGTGTGTGGGGAAGGGGTTACAGTGTGTGCGGAAATGGTTTCAGTGTGTGGGGAAGGGGTTTCAGTGTATGGGGAAGGGGTTTCAGAGTGTGGGGAAGGGGTTTCAGTGTGTGGAGAAGGTGTTTCAGTGTGTGCGGAAGGGGTTTCAATGTGAGCGGAAGGGGTTTCAGTGTGTGGGGAAGGGGTTTCAGTGAGTGGGGAAGGTGTTTGAGTGTGTGCGGAAGAGGTTTCAGTGTGTGGGGAAGGGGTTTCTGTGTGTGGGGATGAGTTTCAGTGTGTGGGGATGGGGTTTCAGCGTGTGGGGAAGGGTTTCACGGTACGCGGAAGGGGTTTCAGTGTGTGGGGATGGGATTTCAGTGTGTGGGGATGTGTTTCAGTGTGTGGGGAAGGTGTTTCAGTGTGTGGGGAAGGTGTTTCAGTGTGTGGGGAAGGGGTTTCAGTGTGTGGGGAAGTGTTTCAGTGTGTGGGGAAGGGGTTTCAGTGTGTGAGGAAGGGTTTCACTGTGTGTGGAAGGGGTTTCAGTGTGTGGGGATGTGGTTTCAGTGTGTGGGGAAGGTGTTTCAGTTTGTGCGGAAGGGGTTTCAGTGTGTGGGGAATGTGTTTCAGTGTGTTGGGAAGGTGTTTCAGTGTGTACGGAAGGGGTTTCACTGTGTGCGGAAGGTGTTTCTGTTTGTGGGAAGGGGATTCAGTGTGTAGGGAAGGGTTTTCAGTGTGTGGGGAAGGGGTTTCAGTGTGTGGGGAATTGTTTAACTGTGTGCGGAATGGGTTACAGTGTGTGGGGTAGGTGTTTCAGTGTGTGGGGAAGGGGTTTCAGTATGTGGGGAAGGGGTTTCAGTCTGTGGGGAAAGGTTTCAGTGTGTGGGGAAGGTTTTCAGTTTGTGGGGAAGGGGTTTCAGTGTGTGGGGAAGAGGTTTCAGTGTGTGGGGAAGTGTTTCAGTGAGTGTGGAAGGGGTTTCAGTGTGTGGGGATGTGTTTCAGTTTGTGGGGAAGGGATTTCAGTGTGTGGGGAGGGGGTTTCAGTGTGTGGGGAAGGGTTTAACTGTGTGCGGAAGGGGTTTCAGTGAGTGGGGAAGGTGTTTCAGTGTGTGGGGAAGGGGTTTTAGAATGTGGGCAGTGGTTTCAGTATGCGGGGAACGGTTATAGTGTGTGGGGAAGGGTTTCAGTGTGTGGTGAAGGGGTTTCAGTGTGTGGGGTATTGTTTCAGTGTGTGGGGAAGGGGTTTCAGTGTGTGGGGAAGGGGTTTCAGTGCGTGGGGAAGGGTTTCAGTGTGTGCGGAAGGGGTTTCAGTGTGTGGGGAAGGGTTTCAGAGTGTGGGGAAGGTGTTTCAGTGTGTGCGGAAGGGGTTTCAGTTTGTGGCGATGGTGTTTCAGTGTTTGTGGATGGTTTTTCAGTGTGTGGGGAAGGGGTATCAGTGAGTGGGAAAGGTGTTTCAGTGTGTGGGGAAGGGTATCAGTGTGTGGGGAAGGTGTTTCAGTGTGTGCGGAAGGTGTTTCAGTGTGTGGGGAAGGTGTTTCTGTGTGTGGGGATGTGATTCAGTGTGTGGGCATGGGTTTCAGCGTGTGGGGAAGGGTTTCACGGTATGCGGAAGGGGTTTCAGTGTGTGGGGATGGGATTTCAGTGTGTGGGGATGTGTTTCAGTGTGTGGGGAAGGGGTTTCAGTGTGTGGGGATGTGTTTCAGTGTGTGAGGAAGGGGTTTCAGAGTGTGGGGAAGTGTTTCAGTGTGAGGGGAAGGGGTTTCAGTGTGTGGGGAAGGGTTTCACTGTGTGCGGAAGGGGTTTCAGTGTGTGGGGATGTGGTGTCAGTGTGTGGGGAAGGTGTTTCAGTTTGTGCGGAAGGGGTTTCAGTGTGTAGGGAAGGTGTTTCAGTGTGTTGGGAATGTGTTTCAGTGTGTGCGGAAGGGGTTTCAGTGTGTGCGGATGGTGTTTCTGTGTGTGCGGAGGGGTTTCAGTGTTTGGGGAAGGGGACTCAGTGTGTGGTGAAGGTGTTTCATTGTGTGGGGAAGGTGTTTCATTTTGTGCGGAAGGGGTTTCAGTGTGTAGGGAAGGTGTTTCAGTGTGTAGGGAATGTGTTTCAGTGTGTGCGGAAGGGGTTTCAGTGTGTGCGGATGGTGTTTCTGTGTGTGCGGAGGGGTTTCAGTGTGTGGGGAAGGGGTTTCAGTGTGTGGGGAAGGGGTTTCAGTGTGTGGGGAAAGGTTTCAGTGAGTGTGGAAGGGGTTTCAGTGTGTGGGGATGTGTTTCAGTTTGTGGGGAAGGGATTTCAGTGTGTGGGGAGGGGGTTTCAGTGTGTGGGGAAGGGTTTAACTGTGTGCGGAAGGGGTGTCAGTGTGTGGGGAAGGTGTTTCAGTGTGTGGGGAAGGGGTTTTAGAATGTGGGAAGTGGTTTCAGTATGCGGGGAACTGTTACAGTGTGTGGGGAAGAGTTTCAGTGAGTGGTGAAGGGGTTTCAGTGTGTGGGGTATTGGTCCAGTGTGTGGGGAAGGGTTTCAGTGTGTGGGGAAGATGTTTCAGTGTGTGCGGAAGGGGTGTCAGTTTGTGGCGATGGTGTTTCAGTATTTGTGGATGGTGTTTCAGTGTGTGGGGAAGGGTTTCACTGTGTGGGGAAGGGGTATCAGTGTGTGGGGAAGGTGTTTCCGTGTGTGCGGAAGGTGTTTCAGTGTGTGGGGAAGGGGTTTCTGTGTGTGGGGAAGGGGTTTCTCTGTGTGGGGATGTTTTTCAGTGTGTGGGCATGGGGTTTCAGCGTGTGGGGAAGGGTTTCACGGTATGCGGAAGGGGTTTCAGTGTGTGGGGATGGGATTTCAGTGTGTGGGGATGTGTTTCAGTGTGTGGGGAAGGGGTTTCAGTGTGTGGGGATGTGTTTCAGTGTGTGGGGAAGGGGTTTCAGTGTGTGGGGAAGTGTTTCAGTGTGAGGGGAAGGGGTTTCAGTGTGTGGGGAAGGGTTTCACTGTGTGCGGAAGGGGTTTCAGTGTGTGGGGAAGGTGTTTCAGTTTGTGCGGAAGGGGTTTCAGTGTGTGGGGAAGGTGTTTCAGTGTGTTGGGAATGTGTTTCAGTGTGTGCGGAAGGGGTTTCAGTGTGTGCGGATGGTGTTTCTGTGTGTGCGTAGGGGTTTCAGTGTGTGGGGAAAGTGTTTCATTGTGTGCGGAAGGGGTTTCAGTGTGTAGGGAAGGGGACTCAGGTAGTGGTGTAGGTGTTTCATTGTGTGGGGAAGGTGTTTCATTGTGTGCGGAAGGGGATTCAGTGTGTAGGGAAGGGTTTCAGTGTGTGGGGAAGCGGTTTCAGAGTGTGGGGAAGGGGTTTCAGTGTGTGGGGAAGGGTTTCAGTGTGTGGGGAAGGGGTTTCAGTGTGTGGGGAAGGGTTTCAGTGTGTGGGAAAGGGGTTTCAGTGTGTGGGGATGGGTTTCACTGTGTGGGGAAGGTGTTTCAGTGTGTGCAGAAGCTGTTTCTGTGTGTGGGGAAGGTGTTTCAGTCTGTGTGGAAGGTGTTTCAGTGTGTGCAGAAGTTGTTTCTGCGTGTGGGGAAGGTGTTTCATTGTGTGCGGAAGGGGTTTCAGTGTGTGGGGAAGGGGATTCAGTGTGTGGGGAAGATGTTTCATTGTGTGTGGAAGGTGTTTCATTGTGTGCGGAAGGGGATTCAGTGTGTAGGGAAGGGGTTTCAGTGTGTGGGGAAGGGGTTTCAGTGTATGGGGAAGGTGTTTCTGTGTGTGGCGATGTGTTTCAGTGTGTGGGGAAGGGGTTTCAGTGTGTAGGGATGGGTTTCAGTGTGTGGGGATGGGTTTCAGTGTGTGCAGAAGGGTTTCAGTGAGTGGGCAAGGGGTTTCAGAGTGTGTGGAAGGGTTTCAGTTTGTGGGGAAGGGTTTTCAGTGTGTGGAAAAGGAGTTTCAGTGAGTGGGGAAGGGGTTTCAGTGTGTGGGGATGTGTTTCAATGTGTGAGGAAGTGGTTTCAGTGTGTGGGGAAGGGGTTTAAGTGTGTGGGGAAGGGTTTCACTGTGTGCGGATGGGGTTTCAATATGTGGGAAAGGGGTTTCAGTGTGTGGGGAAGGTGTTACAGTGTGTACGGAAGGGGTTTCAGTGTGTGGGGAAGGGGTTTCAGTGTGTGCGGAAGGGGTTTAAGTGTTTGCGGAAGGGGTTTTAGTGTGTGCGGAAAGGGTTTCAGTGTGTGGGGAAGGTGTTTCAGTGTCTGCGGACGGTGTTTCAGTGTGTGGGGAAGAGGTTTCAGTGTGTGGGGATGTGTTTCAGTGTGTGGGGAAGGGGTTTCAGTGTGTGCAGAAGGGGTTTCAGTATGTGGGGAAGGTGTTTCAGTGTCTGCGGACGGTGTTTCAGTGTGTGGGGAAGGTGTTTCAGTTTGTGCGGAAGGGGTTTCAGTGTGTGGGGAAGGGTTTCAGTGTGTGGGGAAGGTGTTTTAGTGTGTGCGGAAGGGGTGTCACTGTGTGGTGAAGGTGTTTCAGTGTGTGGGGAAGGGTTTCAGTGTGTGGGGAAGGAGTTTCAGAGTGTGCAGAAGGGGTTTCAGTGTTTGGGGAAGGGGTTTCAGTGTGTGGGGAAGGGTTTCACTGTGTGCGGATGGGGTTTCAATATGTGGGGAAGGGGTTTCAGTGTGTGGGGAAGGTGTTACAGTGTGTACGGAAGGGGTTTCAGTGTGTGGGGAAGGGGTTTCAGTGTGTGCGGAAGGGGTTTTAGTGTTTGCGGAAGGGGTTTTAGTGTGTGCGGAAAGGGTTTCAGTGTGTGGGGAAGGTGTTTCAGTGTCTGCGGACGGTGTTACAGTGTGTGGGGAAGAGGTTTCAGTGTGTGGGGATGTGTTTCAGTGTGTGGGGAAGGGGTTTCAGTGTGTGCAGAAGGGGTTTCAGTATGTGGGGAAGGTGTTTCAGTGTCTGCGGACGGTGTTTCAGTGTGTGGGGAAGGTGTTTCAGTTTGTGCGGAAGGGGTTTCAGTGTGTGGGGAAAGGTTTCAGTGAGTGTGGAAGGGGTTTCAGTGTGTGGGGATGTGTTTCAGTTTGTGGGGAAGGGATTTCAGTGTGTGGGGAGGGGGTTTCAGTGTGTGGGGAAGGGTTTAACTGTGTGCGGAAGGGGTGTCAGTGTGTGGGGAAGGTGTTTCAGTGTGTGGGGAAGGGGTTTTAGAATGTGTGAAGTGGTTTCAGTATGCGGGGAACGGTTACAGTGTGTGGGGAAGGGTTTCAGTGAGTGGTGAAGGGGTTTCAGTGTGTGGGGTATTGTTTCAGTGTGTGGGGAAGGGTTTCAGTGTGTGGGGAAGATGTTTCAGTGTGTGCGGAAGGGGTTTCAGTTTGTGGCGATGGTGTTTCAGTATTTGTGGATGGTGTTTCAGTGTGTGGGGAAGGGTTTCACTGTGTGGGGAAGGGGTATCAGTGTGTGGGGAAGGTGTTTCCGTGTGTGCGGAAGGTGTTTCAGTGTGTGGGGAAGGGGTTTCTGTGTGTGGGGAAGGGGTTTCTCTGTGTGGGGATGTTTTTCAGTGTGTGGGCATGGGGTTTCAGCGTGTGGGGAAGGGTTTCACGGTATGCGGAAGGGGTTTCAGTGTGTGGGGATGGGATTTCAGTGTGTGGGGATGTGCTTCAGTGTGTGGGGAAGGGGTTTCAGTGTGTGGGGATGTGTTTCAGTGTGTGGGGAAGGGGTTTCAGTGTGTGGGGAAGTGTTTCAGTGTGAGGGGAAGGGGTTTCAGTGTGTGGGGAAGGGTTTCACTGTGTGCGGAAGGGGTTTCAGTGTGTGGGGAAGGTGTTTCAGTTTGTGCGGAAGGGGTTTCAGTGTGTGGGGAAGGTGTTTCAGTGTGTTGGGAATGTGTTTCAGTGTGTGCGGAAGGGGTTTCAGTGTGTGCGGATGGTGTTTCTGTGTGTGCGTAGGGGTTTCAGTGTGTGGGGAAAGTGTTTCATTGTGTGCGGAAGGGGTTTCAGTGTGTAGGGAAGGGGACTCAGGTAGTGGTGTAGGTGTTTCATTGTGTGGGGAAGGTGTTTCATTGTGTGCGGAAGGGGATTCAGTGTGTAGGGAAGGGTTTCAGTGTGTGGGGAAGCGGTTTCAGAGTGTGGGGAAGGGGTTTCAGTGTGTGGGGAAGGGTTTCAGTGTGTGGGGAAGGGGTTTCAGTGTGTGGGGAAGGGTTTCAGTGTGTGGGAAAGGGGTTTCAGTGTGTGGGGATGGGTTTCACTGTGTGGGGAAGGTGTTTCAGTGTGTGCAGAAGCTGTTTCTGTGTGTGGGGAAGGTGTTTCAGTCTGTGTGGAAGGTGTTTCAGTGTGTGCAGAAGTTGTTTCTGCGTGTGGGGAAGGTGTTTCATTGTGTGCGGAAGGGGTTTCAGTGTGTGGGGAAGGGGATTCAGTGTGTGGGGAAGATGTTTCATTGTGTGCGGAAGGTGTTTCATTGTGTGCGGAAGGGGATTCAGTGTGTAGGGAAGGGGTTTCAGTGTGTGGGGAAGGGGTTTCAGTGTATGGGGAAGGTGTTTCTGTGTGTGGCGATGTGTTTCAGTGTGTGGGGAAGGGGTTTCAGTGTGTAGGGATGGGTTTCAGTGTGTGGGGATGGGTTTCAGTGTGTGCAGAAGGGGTTTCAGTGAGTGGGCAAGGGGTTTCAGAGTGTGTGGAAGGGTTTCAGTTTGTGGGGAAGGGTTTTCAGTGTGTGGAAAAGGAGTTTCAGTGAGTGGGGAAGGGGTTTCAGTGTGTGGGGATGTGTTTCAATGTGTGAGGAAGTGGTTTCAGTGTGTGGGGAAGGGGTTTAAGTGTGTGGGGAAGGGTTTCACTGTGTGCGGATGGGGTTTCAATATGTGGGAAAGGGGTTTCAGTGTGTGGGGAAGGTGTTACAGTGTGTACGGAAGGGGTTTCAGTGTGTGGGGAAGGGGTTTCAGTGTGTGCGGAAGGGGTTTAAGTGTTTGCGGAAGGGGTTTTAGTGTGTGCGGAAAGGGTTTCAGTGTGTGGGGAAGGTGTTTCAGTGTCTGCGGACGGTGTTTCAGTGTGTGGGGAAGAGGTTTCAGTGTGTGGGGATGTGTTTCAGTGTGTGGGGAAGGGGTTTCAGTGTGTGCAGAAGGGGTTTCAGTATGTGGGGAAGGTGTTTCAGTGTCTGCGGACGGTGTTTCAGTGTGTGGGGAAGGTGTTTCAGTTTGTGCGGAAGGGGTTTCAGTGTGTGGGGAAGGGTTTCAGTGTGTGGGGAAGGTGTTTTAGTGTGTGCGGAAGGGGTGTCACTGTGTGGTGAAGGTGTTTCAGTGTGTGGGGAAGGGTTTCAGTGTGTGGGGAAGGAGTTTCAGAGTGTGCAGAAGGGGTTTCAGTGTTTGGGGAAGGGGTTTCAGTGTGTGGGGAAGGGTTTCACTGTGTGCGGATGGGGTTTCAATATGTGGGGAAGGGGTTTCAGTGTGTGGGGAAGGTGTTACAGTGTGTACGGAAGGGGTTTCAGTGTGTGGGGAAGGGGTTTCAGTGTGTGCGGAAGGGGTTTTAGTGTTTGCGGAAGGGGTTTTAGTGTGTGCGGAAAGGGTTTCAGTGTGTGGGGAAGGTGTTTCAGTGTCTGCGGACGGTGTTACAGTGTGTGGGGAAGAGGTTTCAGTGTGTGGGGATGTGTTTCAGTGTGTGGGGAAGGGGTTTCAGTGTGTGCAGAAGGGGTTTCAGTATGTGGGGAAGGTGTTTCAGTGTCTGCGGACGGTGTTTCAGTGTGTGGGGAAGGTGTTTCAGTTTGTGCGGAAGGGGTTTCAGTGTGTGGGGAAGGGTTTCAGTGTGTGGGGAAGGTGTTTTAGTGTGTGCGGAAGGGGTGTCACTGTGTGGTGAAGGTGTTTCAGTGTGTGGGGAAGGGTTTAAGTGTGTGGGGAAGGAGTTTCAGAGTGTGCAGAAGGGGTTTCAGTGTGTGGGGAAGGTGTTTCAGTGTGTGGAGAAGGTGTTTCAGTGTGTGGGGAAGGGGTTACAGTGTGTGCGGAAGTGGTTTCAGTGTGTGGGGAAGGGGTTTCAGTGTATGGGGAAGGGGTTTCAGAGTGTGGGGAAGGGGTTTCAGTGTGTGGAGAAGCTGTTTCAGTGTGTGCGGAAGGGGTTTCAATGTGAGCGGAAGGGGTTTCAGTGTGTGGGGAAGGGGTTTCAGTGTGTGGGGAAGGTGTTTCAGTGTGTGCGGAAGAGGTTTCAGTGTGTGGGGAAGGGGTTTCTGTGTGTGGGGATGTGTTTCAGTTTGTGGGGATGGGGTTTCAGCGTGTGGGGAAGGGTTTCACGGTACGCGGAAGGGGTTTCAGTGTGTGGGGATGGGATTTCAGTGTGTGGGGATGTGTTTCAGTGTGTGGGGAAGGGGTTTCAGTGTGTGGGGATGTGTTTCAGTGTGTGGGGAAGGGGTTTCAGTGTGTGGGGAAGTGTTTCAGTGTGTGTGGAAGGGGTTTCAGTGAGTGGGGATGTGGTTTCAGTGTGTGGGGAAGTTGTTTCAGTTTGTGCGGAAGGGGTTTCACTGTGTGGGGAAGGTGTTACAGTGTTTACGGAAGGGGTTTCAGTGTGTGGGGAAGGGGTTTCAGTGTGTGCAGAAGGGGTTTAAGTGTTTGCGGAAGGGGTTTTAGTGTGTGCGGAAAGGGTTTCAGTGTGTGGGGAAGGTGTTTCAGTGTCTGCGGACGGTGTTTCAGTGTGTGGGGAAGAGGTTTCAGTGTGTGGGGATGTGTTTCAGTGTGTGGAGAAGGGGTTTCAGTGTGTGCAGAAGGAGTTTCAGTATGTGGGGAAGGTGTTTCAGTGTCTGCGGACGGTGTTTCAGTGTGTGGGGAAGGTGTTTCAGTTTGTGCGGAAGGGGTTTCAGTGTGTGGGGAAGGGTTTCAGTGTGTGGGGAAGGTGTTTTAGTGTGTGCGAAAGGGGTTTCAGTGTGTGGTGTAGGTGTTTCAGTGTGTGGGGAAGGGTTTCAGTGTGTGGGGAAGGAGTTTCAGAGTGTGCAGAAGGGGTTTCAGTTTGTGGGGAAGGTGTTTCAGTGTGTGGAGAAGGTGTTTCAGTGTGTGGGGAAGGGGTTACAGTGTGTGCGGAAGTGGTTTCAGTGTGTGGGGAAGGGGTTTCGGTGTATGGGGAAGGGGTTTCAGAGTGTGGGGAAGGGGTTTCAGTGTGTGGAGAAGGTGTTTCAGTGTGTGCGGAAGGGGTTTCAATGTGAGCGGAAGGGGTTTCAGTGTGTGGGGAAGGGGTTTCAGTGTGTGGGGAAGGTGTTTCAGTGTGTGCGGAAGAGGTTTCAGTGTGTGGGGAAGGGGTTTCTGTGTGTGGGGATGTGTTTCAGTTTGTGGGGTTGGGGTTTCAGCGTGTGGGGAAGGGTTTCACGGTACGCGGAAGGGGTTTCAGTGTGTGGGGATGGGATTTCAGTGTGTGGGGATGTGTTTCAGTGTGTGGAGAAGGTGTTTCAGTGTGTGGGGAAGGGGTTACAGTGTGTGCGGAAGTGGTTTCAGTGTTTGGGGAAGGGGTTTCAGTGTATGGGGAAGGGGTTTCAGAGTGTGGGGAAGGGGTTTCAGAGTGTGGAGAAGGTGTTTCAGTGTGTGCGGAAGGGGTTTCAATGTGAGCGGAAGGGGTTTCAGTGTGTGGGGAAGGGGTTTCAGTGTGTGGGGAAGGGGTTTCAGAGTGTGGAGAAGGTGTTTCAGTGTGTGCGGAAGGGGTTTCAATGTGAGCGGAAGGGGTTTCAGTGTATGGGGAAGGGGTTTCAGAGTGTGGGGAAGGGGTTTCAGAGTGTGGAGAAGGTGTTTCAGTGTGTGCGGAAGGGGTTTCAATGTGAGCGGAAGGGGTTTCAGTGTGTGGGGAAGGGGTTTCAGTGTGTGGGGAAGGTGTTTCAGTGTGTGCGGAAGAGGTTTCAGTGTGTGGGGAAGGGGTTTCTGTGTGTGGGGATGTGTTTCAGTTTGTGGGGTTGGGGTTTCAGCGTGTGGGGAAGGGTTTCACGGTACGCGGAAGGGGTTTCAGTGTGTGGGGATGGGATTTCAGTGTGTGGGGATGTGTTTCAGTGTGTGGGGAAGGGGTTTCAGTTTGTGGGGATGTGTTTCAGTGTGTGGGGAAGGGGTTTCAGTGTGTGGGGAAGTGTTTCAGTGTGTGTGGAAGGGGTTTCAGTGTGTGGGGATGTGGTTTCAGTGTGTGGGGAAGTTGTTTCAGTTTGTGCGGAAGGGGTTTCAGTGTGTGGGGAATGTGTTTCAGTGTGTTTGGAAGGTGTTTCAGTGTGTACGGAAGGGGTTTCTGTTTGTGGGGAGGGGTTTCAGTGTGTGGGGAATGTGTTTCATTGCGTGCTGAAGGGGTTTCAGTGTGTGAGGAAGGGGATTCAGTGTCTAGGGAAGGGTTTTCAGTGTGTGGGGAAGGGGTTTCAGTGTGTGGGGAATTGTTTAACCGTGTGCGGAATGGGTTACAGTGTGGGTCGTAGGTGTTTCAGTGTGTGGGGAAGGGGTTTCAGTATGTGGGAAGGGGTTTCAGTCTGTGGGGAAAGGTTTCAGTGTGTGGGGAAGGATTTCAGTTTGTGGGGAAGGGGTTTCAGTGTGTGGGGAAGGGGTTTCAGAGTGTGGGGAAGTGTTTCAGTGAGTGTGGAAGGGGTTTCAGTGTGTGGGGATGTGTTTCAGTTTGTGGGGAAGGGATTTCAGTGTGTGGGGAGGGGGTTTCAGTGTGTGGGGACGGGTTTAACTGTGTGCGGAAGGGGTTTCAGTGTGTGGGGAAGGTGTTTCAGTTTGTGCGGAAGGGGTTTCAGTGTGTGGGGAAGGGTTTCAGTGTGTGGGGAAGGTGTTTTAGTGTGTGCGGAAGGGGTTTCAGTGTGTGGTGAAGGTGGTTCAGTGTGTGGGGAAGGGTTTCAGTGTGTGGGGAAGGAGTTTCAGAGTGTGCAGAAGGGGTTTCAGTGTGTGGGGAAGGTGTTTCAGTGTGTGGAGAAGGTGTTTCAGTGTGTGGGGAAGGGGTTACAGTGTGTGCGGAAGTGGTTTCAGTGTGTGGGGAAGGGGTTTCGGTGTATGGGGAAGGGGTTTCAGAGTGTGGGGAAGGGGTTTCAGTGTGTGGAGAAGGTGTTTCAGTGTGTGCGGAAGGGGTTTCAATGTGAGCGGAAGGGGTTTCAGTGTGTGGGGAAGGGGTTTCAGTGTGTGGGGAAGGTGTTTCAGTGTGTGCGGAAGAGGTTTCAGTGTGTGGGGAAGGGGTTTCTGTGTGTGGGGATGTGTTTCAGTTTGTGAGGTTGGGGTTTCAGCGTGTGGGGAAGGGTTTCACGGTACGCGGAAGGGGTTTCAGTGTGTGGGGATGGGATTTCAGTGTGTGGGGATGTGTTTCAGTGTGTGGGGAAGGGGTTTCAGTTGGTGGGGATGTGTTTCAGTGTGTGGGGAAGGGGTTTCAGTGTGTGGGGAAGGGTTTCAGTGTGTGTGGAAGGGGTTTCAGTGTGTGGGGATGTGGTTTCAGTGTGTGGGGAAGTTGTTTCAGTTTGTGCGGAAGGGGTTTCAGTGTGTGGGGAATGTGTTTCAGTGTGTTTGGAAGGTGTTTCAGTGTGTACGGAAGGGGTTTCAGTGTGTGGTGAAGGTGTTTCAGTGTGTGGGGAAGGGTTTCAGTGTGTGGGGAAGGAGTTTCAGAGTGTGCAGAAGGGGTTTCAGTGTGTGGGGAAGGTGTTTCAGTGTGTGGAGAAGGTGTTTCAGTGTGTGGGGAAGGGGTTACAGTGTGTGCGGAAGTGGTTTCAGTGTGTGGGGAAGGGGTTTCAGTGTATGGGGAAGGGGTTTCAGAGTGTGGGGAAGGGGTTTCAGTGTGTGGAGAAGGTGTTTCAGTGTGTGCGGAAGGGGTTTCAATGTGAGCGGAAGGGGTTTCAGTGTGTGGGGAAGGTGTTTCAGTGTGTGGGGAAGGTGTTTCAGTGTGTGCGGAAGAGGTTTCAGTGTGTGGGGAAGGGGTTTCTGTGTGTGGGGATGTGTTTCAGTTTGTGGGGTTGGGGTTTCAGCGTGTGGGGAAGGGTTTCACGGTACGCGGAAGGGGTTTCAGTGTGTGGGGATGGGATTTCAGTGTGTGGGGATGTGTTTCAGTGTGTGGGGAAGGGGTTTCAGTTTGTGGGGATGTGTTTCAGTGTGTGGGGAAGGGGTTTCAGTGTGTGGGGAAGTGTTTCAGTGTGTGTGGAAGGGGTTTCAGTGTGTGGGGATGTGGTTTCAGTGTGTGGGGAAGTTGTTTCAGTTTGTGCGGAAGGGGTTTCAGTGTGTGGGGAATGTGTTTCAGTGTGTTTGGAAGGTGTTTCAGTGTGTACGGAAGGGGTTTCTGTTTGTGGGGAGGGGTTTCAGTGTGTGGGGAATGTGTTTCATTGCGTGCTGAAGGGGTTTCAGTGTGTGAGGAAGGGGATTCAGTGTCTAGGGAAGGGTTTTCAGTGTGTGGGGAAGGGGTTTCAGTGTGTGGGGAATTGTTTAACCGTGTGCGGAATGGGTTACAGTGTGGGTCGTAGGTGTTTCAGTGTGTGGGGAAGGGGTTTCAGTATGTGGGAAGGGGTTTCAGTCTGTGGGGAAAGGTTTCAGTGTGTGGGGAAGGATTTCAGTTTGTGGGGAAGGGGTTTCAGTGTGTGGGGAAGGGGTTTCAGAGTGTGGGGAAGTGTTTCAGTGAGTGTGGAAGGGGTTTCAGTGTGTGGGGATGTGTTTCAGTTTGTGGGGAAGGGATTTCAGTGTGTGGGGAGGGGGTTTCAGTGTGTGGGGAAGGGTTTAACTGTGTGCGGAAGGGGTTTCAGTGTGTGGGGAATTTGTTTCAGTGTGTGGGGAAGGGGTTTTAGAATTTTGGAAGTGGTTTCAGTATGCGGGGAACGGTTACAGTGTGTGGGGAAGGGTTTCAGTGTGTGGGGTATTGTTTCAGTGTGTGGGGAAGGGGTTTCAGTGTGTGGGGAAGGTGTTTCAGTGTGTGGGGAAGTGGTATCAGTGAGTGGGGAAGGTGTTTCAGTGTGTGGGGAAGGGTTTCAGTGTGTGGGGAAGGGGTATCAGTGTGTGGGGAAGGTGTTTCAGTGTGTGCGGAAGGTGTTTCAGTGTGTGGGGAAGGGGTTACTGTGTGTGGGGATGTGTTTCAGTGTGTGGGCATGGGGTTTCAGCGTGTGGGGAAGGGTTTAACGGTATGCGGAAGGGGTTTCAGTGTTTGGGGATGGGATTTCAGTGTGTAGGGATGTGTTTCAGTTTGTGGGGAAGGGGTTTCAGTGTGTGGGGAAGTGTTTCAGTGTGAGGGGAAGGGGTTGCAGTGTGTGGGGAAGGGTTTCACTGTGTGCGGATGTGGTTTCAGTGTGTTGGGAAGGTGTTTCAGTTTGTGCGGAAGGGGTTTCCGTGTGTGGGAAAGGTGTTTCAGTGTGTTGGGAATGTGTTTCAGTGTGTGCGGAAGGGGTTTCAGTGTGTGCGGATGGTGTTTCTGTGTGTGAGGAGGGGTTTCAGTGTGTGGGGAAAGTGTTTCATTGTGTGCGGAAGGGGTTTCAGTGTGTGGGGAAGGGGACTCAGTGTGTGGTGAAGGTGTTTCATTGTGTGGGGAAGGTGTTTCATTGTTTGCGGAAGGGGATTCAGTGTGTAGGGAAGGGTTTCAGTGTGTGGGGAAGCGGTTTCATTGTGTGGGGAAGGGGTTTCAGTGTGTGGAGAAGGGTTTCAGTGAGTGGGGAAGGGGTTTCAGTGTGTGGGGAAGGGTTTCATTGTGTGGGAAAGGGGCTTCAGTGGGTGGGGATGGGTTTCAGTGTGTGCGGAAGGTGTTTCAGTGTGTGCAGAAGGTGTTTCTGTGTGTGGGGCAGGTGTTTCAGTCTGTGCGGAAGGGGTTTCAGTGTGTGGGGAAGGTGTTTCAGTGTGTGGGGATGTTTTTCAGTGTGTGGGGAAGGTGTTTCAGTGTGTGGGGAAGGGGTTTCACGGTGTGGGGAAGGTGTTTCAGTGTGTGCGGAAGGGGTTTCAGTGTGTGCGGAAGGGGTTTCAGTGTGTGGGGAAGCGGTTTCTGTGTGTGGGGATGTGTTTCAGTGTGTGGGGAAGGGGTTTCAGTGTGTGGGGAAGGGTTTCACGGTATGCCGAAGGGGTTTCAGTGTGTGGGGAAGGTGTTTCAGTGTCTGCGGAAGGTCTTTCAGTGTGTGGGAATGGTGTTTCAGTGTGTGGGGATGTGTTTCAGTGTGTGGGGAAGGGGTTTCAGTGTGTGGGCAAGGGTTTCACTGTGTGCAGAAGGGGTTTCAGTATGTGGGGAAGGTGTTTCAGTGCATGGGGAAGGTGTTTCAGTGTTTGGCGAAGGGGTTTCAGTGTGTGGGGATGTGTTTCAGTGTGTGGGGAATGTGTTTCAGTGTGTGGCGAAGGGTTTCACTGTGTGCGGAAGGGGTTTTAGAGTGTGGGGAAGGGGTTTCAGTGTGTGGGGAAGGTGTTTCAGTATGTGCGGAAGGGATTTCAGTGTGTGGGGAAGGGGTTTCAGTGTGTGTGGATGGTGTTTCAGTGTGTGGGGATGTGTTGCAGTGTGTGGGGATGGGGTTTCAGTGTGCGGGGAAGGTGTTTCAGTGTGTGGGGAAGGGGTTTCAGTGTGTGGGGAAGAGTTTCCCGTGTTTGGGGAAGGTGTTTCAATGTGTGGGGAAGTGTTTCAGTGTGGGGGAAGTTGTTTCAGTGTGTGCGGAAGGGTTTCAGTGTGTGGGGAAGGTGCTTCAGTTTGTGTGGGAGGGGTTTCAGTGTGTGGGGAAGGTGTTTCAGTGTGTGGGGAAGGTGTTTCAGTGTGTGCGGAAGGGGTTTCAGTGTGTGGGGAAGTTGTTTCAGTGTGTGGGGAAGGTGTTTCAGTGTGTGGGGAAGGTGTTCCAGTGTGTGGGGAAGGGGTTTCGGTGTGTGGGGTAGCTGTTTCACTGTCTGGGGAAGGGGTTTCCGTGTTTGGGGAAGGTGTTTCAGTGTGTTGGGTAGGGTTCCAGTGTGTGGAGAAGGGGTTTCAGTGTGTGGGAAAGGTGTTTCAGTGAGTGGGGATGGTATTTCCGTGTGTGGGGAAGGTGCTTCAGTGTGTGGGGAAGGTGTTTTAGTGTGTGGGGAAGGGGTTTCACTTTGTGCGGTAGGTGTTTCAGTGTGTCGGGATGTGTTTCAGTGTGTGGCGATGTGTTTCATTGTGTGGGGATGGGTTTCAGTGTGAGGGGATGGGTTTCAGTGTGTGGGGATGTGTTTCAGTCTGTGGGGAAGGTGGTTCAGTGTGTGGGGAATGGTTTCAGTGTGTGGGGAATGTGTTTTAGTGTGTGCCGTAGGGGTTTCAGTGTGTGTGGAAGGTGTTTCAGTGTGTGGGGAAGGGGTTTCAGTGTGTGGGGAAGGTTTTCTGTGTGTGGGGAAGGTGTTTCAGTGTGTGGGGAAGGGGTTCCAGTGTGTGCGGAAGTGGTTTCAGTGTGTGGGGAAGGGGTTTCAGTGTGTGGAGAAGGCGTTTCAGTGTGTGCGGACGGGGTTTCAATGTGTGCGGATGGGGTTTCAGTTTGTGGGGAAGGTGTTTCAGTGTGTGGGGAAGGGGTTTCAGTGTGTGGGGAAGGGGTTTCTGTGTGTGGGGACGAGTTTCAGTGTGTGGGGATGGGGTTTCAGCTTGTGGGGAAGGGTTTCATGGCATGCGGAAGGGGTTTCAGTGTGTGGGGATGGGATCTCAGTGTTTGGGGATGTGTTTCAGTGTGTGGGGAAGGGGTTTCAGTGTGTGGGGATGTGTTCCAGTATGTGGGGAAGTGGTTTCAATGTGTGGGGATGGTGTTTGAGGGTGTGGGGATGGTGTTTGAGTGTGTGGGGATGTGTTGCAGTGTCTGGGGATGGGGTTTCAGTGTGTGGGGAAGGGGTTTCAGTGTGTGGGGAAGTGTTTCAGTGCGTGGGGGAAGGTGTTTCAGTGTGTGGGGAAGGGTTTCAGTGTGTGGGGAAGGTGTTTCAGTGTGTGGGGATGGTGTTTCAGTGTGTGGGGATGTGTTTCAGTGTGTGGGGATGGGGTTTCTGTGTGTGGGGAAGGTGTTTCAGTGTGTGGGGAAGGGGTTTCAGTGTGTGGGGAAGAGTTTCCAGTGTTTGGGGAAAGTGCTTCAATGTGTGCGGAAGGGGTTTCAGTGTGTGGGGTAGGTGTTTCAGTGTGTGGGGAAGGTGTTTCAGTGTGTGCGGAAGGAGTTTTAGCGTGTGGGGAAGTTGTTTCAGTGTTTGGGGAAGATGTTTCAGTGTGTGGGGAAGGTGTTGCAGTGTGTGGGGAAGGGGTTTCAGTGTGTGGGGAAGCTGTTACAGTGTCAGGGGAAGGGGTTTCAGTGTTTGGGGAAGGTGTTTCAATGTGTGGGGTAGGGTTCCAGTGTGTGGGGAAGGGGTTTCAGTCTGTGGGGAAGGTGTTTCAGTGAGTGGGGATGGTATTTCCGTGTGTGGGGAAGGTGCTTCAGTGTGTGGGGAAGGTGTTTTAGTGTGTGGGGAAGGGGTTTCAGTTTTGGGGTCGGTGTTTCAGTGTGTCGGGATGTGTTTCAGTGTGTGGGGATGTGTTTCATTGTGTGGGGATGGGTTTCAGTGTATGGGGATGGGTTTCAGTGTGTGGGGATGTGTTTCAGTCTGTGGGGAAGGTGTTTCAGTGAGTGGGGAAGGGTTTCAGTGTGTGGGGATGGTGTTTTAGTGTGTGCGGTAGGGGTTTCAGTGTGTGGGGAAGGTGTTTCTGAGTGTGGGGAAGGTGTTTCAGTGTGTGGGGATGGGTTTCAGTGTATGGGGATGGGTTTCAGTGTGTGGGGATGTGTTTCAGTCTGTGGGGAAGATGTTGCAGTGTGTGGGGAAGAGTTTCAGTGTGTGGGGAAGGTGTTTTATTGTGTGCAGAAGTGGTTTCAGTGTGTGGGGAAGGTGTTTCAGTGTGTGGGGAAGGGGTTTCAGTCTGTCGGGAAGGCTTTCAGTGTGTGGGGAAGGTGTTTTAGTGTGTGGGGAAGGGTTTCAGTGTGTGGGGAAGGAGTTTCAGTGTGTGCAGAAGGGGTTTCAGTGAGTGGGGAAGGTGTTTCAGTGTGTGGGGAGGGTGTTTCAGTGTGTGGGGAAGGGGTTACAGTGTGTGCGGAAGTGGTTTCAGCGTGTGGCGAAGGGGTTTCAGTATATGGGGAAGGGGTTTCTGTGTGTGCGGAGGGGTTTCAGTGTGTGGGGAAAGTGTTTCATTGTGTGCGGAAGGGGTTTCAGTGTGTGGGGAAGGGGACTCAGTGTGTGGTGTAAGTGTTTCATTGTGTGGGGAAGGTGTTTCATTGTGTGCGGAAGGGGATTCAGTATGTAGGGAAGTGTTTCAGTGTGTGGGGAAGCGGTTTCAGTGTGTGGGCAAGGGGTTTCAGTGTGTGGGGAATGGTTTCAGTGTGTGGGGAAGGGGTTTCAGTGTGTGGGGAAGGGTTTCAGTGCGTGGGAAAGGGGTTTCAGTGTGTGGGGATGGGTTTCAGTGTGTGGGGAAGGTGTTTCAGTGTGTGGGGAAGGGGTTTCAGTGTGTGGGTAAGGTGTTTCAGTGGGTGCGGAAGGTGTTTCAGTGTTTGCGGAAGGGTTTTCAGTGTGTCGGGAAGGGATTTCAGAGTGTGGGGAAGGGGTTTCAGTGTGTGGGGAAGGTGTTTCAGTGTGTGCGGAAGGGGTTTCAGTTTGTGCGGAAGGGGTTTCAGTGTGTGGGGAAGGGGTTTCAGTGTGTGGGGATGGTGTTAAAGTGTGTGGGGAAGGTGTTTCAGTGTGTGGGGAAGCGGTTTCTGTGTGTGGGGATGTGTTTCAGTGTGTGGGGAAGGGGTTTCAGTGTGTGGGGAAGTGTTTCACGGTATGCTGAAGGGGTTTCAGTGTGTGGGGAAGGTGTTTCAGTGTCTGCGGAAGGTGTTTCAGTGTGTGGGGAAGGTGTTTCAGTGTGTGGGGATGTGTTTCAGTGTGTGGAGAAGTTGTTTCAGTGTGTGGGCAAGGGTTTCACTGTGTGCAGAAGGGGTTTCAGTTTGTGGGGAAGGTGTTTCAGTGCATGGGGAAGGTGTTTCAGTGTGTGGGGAAGGGGTTTCAGTGTGTGGGGATGTGTTTCAGTGTGTGGGGAATGTGTTTCAGTGTGTGGTGAAGGGTTTCACTGTGTGCGGAAGGGGTTTCAGAGTGTGGTGAAGGGGTTTCAGTGTGTGGGGAAGGTGTTTCAGTATGTGCGGAAGGGATTTCAGTGTGTGGGGAAGGGGTTTCAGTGTGTGGGGATGGTGTTTCAGTGTGTGGGGATGTGTTGCAGTGTGTGGGGATTGGGTTTCAGTGTGCGGGGAAGGTGTTTCAGTGTGTGGAGAAGGGGTTTCAGTGTGTGGGGAAGAGATTCCAGTGTGTGGGGAAGGTGTTTCAGTGTGTGGGGATGGGTTTCAGTGTGTGGGGAAGGTGCTTCAGTTTGTGCGGAAGGAGTTTCAGTGTGTGGGGAAGGTGTTTCAGTGTGTGGGGAAGGTGTTTCAGGGTGTGCGGAAGGTGTTTCAGTGTGTGGGGACGTTGTTTCAGTGTGTGGGGAAGGTGTTTCAGTGTGTGGGGAAGGTGTTCCAGTGTGTGAGGAAGGGGTTTCGGTGTGTGGGGTAGCTGTTTCAGTGTCTGGGGAAGGGGTTTAGGTATTTGGGGAAGGTGTTTCAGTGTGTTGGGTAGGGTTCCAGTGTGTGGGGAAGGGGTTTCAGTGTGTGGGAAAGGTGTTTCAGTGAGTGGGAATGGTATTTCAGTGTGTGGGGAAGGTGCTTCAGTGTGTGGGGAAGGTGTTTTAGTGTGTGGGGAAGGGGTTTCACTTTGTGCGGTCGGTGTTTCAGTGTGTTGGGATGTGTTTCAGTGTGTGGGAATGTGTTTCATTGTGTGGGGATGGGTTTCAGTGTGAGGGGATGGGTTTCAGTGTGTGGGGATGTGTTTCAGTCTGTGGGGAAGGTGTTTCAGTGTGTGGGGAAGGGTTTCAGTGTGTGGGGAAGGTGTTTTAGTGTGTGCGGAAGGGGTTTCAGTGTGTTGGGAAGGTGTTTCAGTGTGTGGGGAAGGTGTTTCAGTGTGTGGGGATGGGTTTCAGTGTATGGGGGTGGGTTTCAGTGTCTGAGGATGTGTTTCAGTCTGTGGGGAAGGTGTTTCAGTGTGTGGGGAAGGGTTTCAGTGTGTGGGGAATGTGTTTTAGTGTGTGCCGTAGGGGTTTCAGTGTGTGTGGAAGGTGTTTCAGTGTGTGGGGAAGGGGTTTCAGTGTGTGGGGAAGGTATTCTGTGTGTGGGAAAGGTGTTTCAGTGTGTGGGGAAGGGTTTCAGTGCATGGGGAAGGTGTTTCAGAGTGTGCAGAAGGGGTTTCAGTGTGTGGGGAAGGTGTTTCAGTGTGTGGGGAAGGGGTTACAGTGTGTGCGGAAGTGGTTTCAGTGGGTGGGGAAGGGGTTTCAGTGTGTGGGGAAGGGGTCTCAGATTGTGGGGAAGGGGTTTCAGTGTGTGGAGAAGGCGTTTCAGTGTGTGCGGAAGGGGTTTCAATGTGTGCGGAAGGGGTTTCAGTTTGTGGGGAAGGTGTTTCAGTATGTGCGGAAGGGGTTTCAGTGTGTGGGGAAGGGGTTTCTGTGTGTGGGGACGAGTGTCAGTGTGTGGGGATGGGGTTTCAGCTTGTGGGGAAGGGTTTCACGGTATGCGGAAGGGGTTTCAGTGTGTGGGGATGGGATTTCAGTGTTTGGGGATGTGTTTCAGTGTGTGGGGAAGGGGTTTCAGTGTGTGGGGATGTGTTTCAGTGTGTGGGGAAGTGGTTTCAGTGTGTGGGGATGGTGTTTGAGTGTGTGGGGATGTGTTGCAATGTCTGGGGATGGGGTTTCAGTGTGTGGGGAAGGTGTTTCAGTGTGTGGGGAAGGGGTTTCAGTGTGTGGGGAAGTGTTTCAGTGCATGGGAAGGTGTTTCAGTGTGTGGGGAAGGGTTTCGGTGTGTGGGGAAGGTGTTTCAGTGTGCGGGGATGGTGTTTCAGTGTGTGGGGATGTGTTTCAGTGTGTGAGGATGGGGTTTCAGTGTGTGGGGATGTGTTTCAGTGTGTGGGGATGGGTTTCAGTGTATGGGGATGGGTTTCAGTGTGTGGGGATGTGTTTCAGTCTGTGGGGAAGATGTTTCAGGGTGTGGGGAAGGGTTTCAGTGTGTGGGGAAGGTGTTTCAGTGTGTGGGGAAGGGGTTCCAGTGTATCGGGAAGGCTTTCAGTGTGTGAGGAAGGTGTTTCAGTGTGTGGGGAAGGGTTTCAGTGTGTGGGGAAGGAGTTTCAGTGTGTGCAGAAGGGGTTTCAGTGTGTGGGGAAGGTGTTTCAGTGTGTGGGGAAGGTGTTTCAGTGTGTGGGGAAGGGGTTACAGTGTGTGCGGAAGTGGTTTCAGTGTGTGGGGAAGGGGTTTCAGTGTATGGGGAAGGGGTTTCAGTGAGTGCGGAAGGGGTTTCAATGTGAGCGGAAGGGGTTTCAGTGTGTGGGAAAGGGGTGTCAGTGTGTGGGGAAGGTGTTTCAGTGTGTGCGGAAGGGGTTTCAGTGTGTGCGGAAGGGGTTTCTGTGTGTGGGGAAGGGTTTCACGGTACGCGGAAGGGGTTTCAGTGTGTGGGGATGGGATTTCAGTGTGTGGGGATGTGTTTCACTGTGTGGGGAAGGGGTTTCAGTGTGTGGGGAAGGGGTTTTAGTGTGTGGGGAAGGGTTTCAGTGTGTGGGGAAGGAGTTTCAGTGTGTGCAGAAGGGGTTTCAGTGTGTGGGGAAGGTGTTTCATTGTGTGAGGAAGGTGTTTCAGTGTGTGGGGATGGGGCTACAGTGTGTGCGGAAGTGGTTTCAGCGTGTGGGGAAGGGGTTTCAGTGTGTGGGGAAGGGGTTCACGTTATGCTGAAGGGGTTTCAGTATGTGGGGAAGGTGTTTCAGTGTCTGCGGAAGGTGTTTCAGTGTGTGGGGAAGGTGTTTCAGTGTGTGGGGATGTGTTTCAGTGTGTGGGGAAGGGGTTTCAGTGTGTGCGGAAGGGGTTTCAGTGTGTGGGGATGTAGTTTCAGTGTGTGGGGATGTTTTTCAGTGTGTGGGGAAGGGGTTTCAGTGGGTGGGGAAGGGGTTTCAATGTGTGGGGAAGGGGTTTCACTGTGTGCGGAAGGGGTTTCAGTTTGTGGGGAAGGGGTTTCAGTGTGTGGGGAAGGTGTTTCAGAGTGTGGGGATGACGTTTCAGTGTGTGCGGAAGGGGTTTCAATGTGTGGGGAAGGGTTTTCAGAGTGTGGGGAAGGGGTTTCATTGTGTGGGGAAGGTGTTTCAGTGTGTGCGGAAGGGGTTTCAGTGTGTGCGGAAGGGGTTTCAGTGTGTGGGGAAGGGTTTCAGTGTGTGGAGAAGGTGTTTCAGTGTGTGTGTGGATGGGGTTTCAGTGTTTGGGGAAGGGGTTTCTGTGTGTGGGGATGTGTTTCAGTGTGTGGGGAAGGGGTTTCAGTGTGTGGGGATGCGTTTCAGTGTGTGGGGAAGGGGTTAAAGTGTTCGGGGTAGTGTTCCACTGTGTGGGGAAGGGGTTTCAGTCTGTGGGGAAGGGTTTCACTGTGTGCGGAAGGGTTTTCAGTGTGTGGGGATGTGGTTTCAGTGTGTGGGGAAGGTGTTTCAGTGTGTGCGGAAGGGGTTTCAGTGTGTGGGGAAGGTGTTTCATTGTGTGCAGAAGGGGTTTCCGTGTGTGGGGAAGGGGATTCAGTTTGTGGGGAAGGTGTTTCATTGTGTGGGGAAGGGGTTTCATTGTGTGCGGAAGGGGATGCAGTGTGTAGGGAAGGGGTTTCAGTGTGTGGGGAAGGGGTTTCAGTGTGTGGGGAATTGTTTAACTGTGTGCGGACGGGGTTTCAGTGTGTGGGGAAGGTGTTTCAGTGTGTGGGGAAGGGGTTTCAGTATGTGGGGAAGGGGTTTCAGTGTGCAGGGAAGGGTTTCATTGTGTGGGGAAGGGTTTCAGTTTGTGCGGAAGGGGTTTCAGTGCGTGGGGAAGGGGTTTCAGAGTGTGTGGAAGGGTTTCAGTGTGTGTGGAAGGGGTTTCAGTGTGTGGGGATGTGTTTCAGTGTGTGGGGAAGGAGTTTCAGTGTGTGGGGAGAGGGTTTCAGTGCGTGGGAGAGGGTTTAACTGTGTGCGGAAGGGGTTTCAGTGTGTGGGGAAGGTGTTTCAGTGTGTGGGGAAGGGTATCAGTGTGTGGGGAAGGGTTTCAGTTTGTGGGGAAGCGTTTAACTGTGTGTGGGAAAGGGGTTTCAGTGTGTGGGGAAGGGTTTCAGTGTGTGGGAAATGGCTAACAGTTTGTGGGGAAGGGGTTTCAGTGTGTGGGGAAGGGGTTTCAGTGTGTGGGGAAGGTGTTTCAGTGTCTGGGGAAGGTATTTCAGTGTGTGGGGAAGGGATTTCAGTTTGTGGGGAAGGTGCTTCAGTGTGTGGGGAAGGGGTTTCAGTGTGTGGGGAAGGGGTTTCAGTGTGTGGGGAAGGGTTACAGTGTGTGGGGACGGGGTTTCCGTGTGTGGGGAAGGGGTTTCAGTGTGTGGGTAAGAGTTTTAGTGTGTGGGGAAGGTGTTTCAGTGTCTGGGGAAGGTGTTTCATTGTGTGGGGAAGGGTTTCAGTGTGTGGGGAAGGAGTATCAGTGTGTGGGGAAGGTGTTTCAGTGTCTGGGGAAGGTGTTTCAGTGTGTGGGGATGGTACTTCAGTGTGTGGGGAAGGTGATTCAGTGTGTGGGGAAGGTGTTTTAGTGTGTGTGGAAGGGGTTTCAGTGTGTGGGGAAGGTGTTTCAGTGTGTGGGGATGTGTTTCAGTGTGTGGGGAAGTGTTTCAGTGTGTGGGGAATGGTTTCAGTCTGTGGGGAATGTGTTTCAGTGTGTGGGGATGGGTTTCAGTGTGTGGGGATGGGTTTCAGTGTGTGGGGATAGGTTTCAGTGTGTGCGGAAGGGGTTTCAGTGTGTGGGGAAGCTATTTCAGTGTGTTTGGAAGGTGTTTTAGTGTGTGTGGAAGGGGTTTCAGTGTGTGGGGTAGGTGTTTCAGTGTGTTGGGATGTGTTTCAGTGTGTGGGGATGTGTTTCATTGTGTGGGGAAGGGTTGCAGTGTGTGGGGAAGGTGTTTCAGTGTGTGGGGATTGGTTTCAGTGTATGGGGATGGGTTTCAGTGTGTGGGGAAGGGGTATCAGTGAGTGGGGAAGGTGTTTCATTGTGTGGGGAAGAGTTTCAGTGTGTGGGGAAGGAGTATCAGTGTGTGGGGAAGGTGTTTCAGTGTCTGGGGAAGGTATTTCATTGTGTGCGGAAGGGATTTCAGTTTGTGGGGAAGGGGTTTCAGTGTGTGGGGATGGGTGTCAGTGTGTGGGGAAGGTGTTTCAGTGTGTGGGGAATGTGTTTCAGTGTGTGGGGAAGGGGTTTCAGTGTGTGGGGAAGGTGTTTCAGTGTGTGGGGATGTTCTTCACTGTGTGGGGCAGGTGTTTCAGTGTGTGAGGATGGGTTTCAGTGTGTAGGGATGGGTTTCAGTGTGTGAGGATGGGTTTCTGTGAGTGCGGAAGGGGTTTCAGTGCGTGGGGAAGGTGTTTCTGTGTGTGGGGATGTGTTTCAGTGTGTGGGGATGGGGTTTCCGTGAGTGGGGAAGGGGTTTCAGTGTGTGGGGATGGGTTTCAGTGTGTGGGGATGGGTTTCAGTGTGTGCGGAAGGGGTTTCAGTTTGTGTGGAAGGTGTTTCAGTGTGTGGGGATGGGGTTTCAGTTTGTGGGGAAGGTGTTTCAGTGTGTGGGGAAGGGTTTCAGTGTGTGGGGAAGGGTTTCAGTGTGTGGGGAAGGTGTTTCAGTGTGTGGGGAAGATGTTTTAGTGTGTGGGGAAGGGGTTTCAGAGTGTGGGTAAGGGTTTCAGTGTGTGGGGAAGGTGTTTCAGTGAGTGGGGAAGGGGTTTCAGAGTGTGGGGAAGGTGTTTCAGTGTGTGGGGAAGTGTTTCAATGTGTGCGGAAGGTGTTTCAGTGTGTGGGGAAGGGGTTTCAGTCTGTGGGGAAGTTGTTTCATTGTGTGCGGAAGGGGTTTCAGTGAGTGGGGAAGGGGTTTCAGTCTGTGGGGAACGTGTTTCAGTGTGTGCTGAAGGGGTTTCAGAGTGTGCAGAAGGGTTTTCAGTTTGTGGGGAAGCGGTTTCAGTGTGTGGTGAAGGTGTTTCAGTGTCTGCGGAAGGGGTTTCAGTGTGTGGGGATGGGTTTCAGTGTGTGGGGATAGGTTTCAGTGCGTGCGGAAGGGTTTTCAGTGTGTGGGGAAGGTATTTCAGTGTGTGAGGAAGTGTTTCAGTGTTTGGGGAAGAGATTTCACTGTGTGGGGATGGGTTTTATTTTGTATGGATGGGTTTCATTGTGTGCCGAAGGGGTTTCAGTGTGTGGGGAAGGGGTTTCACAGTGTGGGGAAGGGGTTTCAGTGTGTAGCGAAGGGGTTTCAGTTTGTGGGGGAGGTGCTTCAGTGTGTGGGGATGTGTTTCATTGTGTGGGGAAGGGTTCCAGTGTGTGGGGATGGTGTTTCAGTGTGTGAGGATGGGTTTCAGTGTATGGGGATGGGTTTCAGTGTGTGGGGATGGGTTTCAGTGTGTGCAGAAGGGGTTTCAGTGTGTGGGGATGTTGTTTCAGTGTGTGGGGATGTTTTTCAGTGTGTGGGGAAGGGGTTTCACTGTGTGCGGAAGGGGTTTCAGTGTGTGGGGAAGGTGTTTCAGTGTGTGGGGAAGGTGTTTCAGTGTGTGCGGAAGGGGTTTCAGTGTGTGGTGAAGGGTTTTCAGAGAGTGGGGAAGGGGTTTCAGTGTGTGGGGAAGGTGTTTCAGTGTGTGCGGAAGGGTTTTCAGTTTGTGTGGAAGGGGTTTCTGTGTGTGGGGAAGTGTTTCAGTGTGTGGGGAAGGTGTTTCAGTGTGTGCGGAAGGGGTTTCAGTGTGTGGGGATGTGTTTCAGTGTGTTGGGTAGGGGTTTCAGTGTGTGGGGATGTGTTTCAGTGTGTGGGGAAGGGGTTTCAGCGTGTGGGGAAGTGTTTCAGTGTGTGGGGAAGGGGTTTCAGTGTGTGGGGAAGGGTTTCACTGTGTGCGGAAGGGTTTTCAGTGTGTGGGGATGTGGTTTCAGTGTGTGGGGAAGGTGTTTCAGTGTGTGCGGAAGGAGTTTCAGTGTGTGAGGAAGGGGTTTCTGTGTGTGGGGAAGGTGTTTCAGTGTGTTGGAAAGGTCTTTCAGTGTGTGCGGAAGGGGTTTCAGTGTGTGCGGAAGGTGTTTCAGTGTGTGGGGAAGGGGTATCAGTGTGTGGGGAAGGTGTATCATTGCGTGCAGAAGCGGTTTCAGAGTGTGGGGAAGGGGATTCAGTTTGTGGGGAAGGTGTTTCATTGTGTGGGGAAGGGGTTTCATTGTGTGCGGATGGGGATGCTGTGTGTAGGGAAGGGGTTTCAGTTTGTGGGGAAGGGTTTTCAATGTGTGGGGTATTGTTTAACTGTGTGCGGACGGGGTTTCAGTGTGTGGGGAAGGTGTTTCAGTGTGTGTGGAAATGGTTTCACTATGTGGGGAAGGGGTTTCAGTGTGTGGGGAAGGGTTTCACTGTGTGGGGAAGGGTTTCAGTTGGTGGGGAAGGGGTCTCAGTGCGTGGGGAAGGGGTTTCAGTGTGTGGGGAAGGGTTTCAGTGTGTGTGGAAGGGGTTTCATGTGTGTGGGGATGTGTTTCAGTGTGTGGGGAAGGCATTTCAGTGTGTGGGGAGGGGGATTCAGTGTGTGGGGAAGGGTTTAACTGTGTGCGGAAGGGGTTTCAGTGTGTGGGGAAGGTGTTTCAGTGTGTGGGGAAGTGGTTTTAGTATGTGGGGAAGGGGTTTCAGTGTGTGGGGAAGGGTTTCAGTGTGTGGGGAAGGTTTCAGTGTGTGAGGAAGGGGTTTCGGTGTGTGGGGAAGGGTTTCAGTATGTGGGCAAGGTTTTCAGTGTGTGGGGATGTGGTTTCAGTGTGTGGGGAAGGGGTTTCAGTGTGTGGGGAAGGATTACAGTGTGTGGGGACGGGGTTTCCGTGTGTGGGGAAGGGGTTTCAGTGTGTGGGGAAGGGTTTCAGTGTGTGCGGAAGGGGTTTCAGTTTGTGGGGAAGGGTTTCAGTGTGTGGGGAAGGTGTTTCAGTGTGTGCAGAAGGGGTTTCAGTGTGTGGGGATGGTGTTTCAGTGTGTGGGAAAGGTGTTTCAGTGTGTGGGGAAGGGTGTTTCAGTGTGTGGGGAAGGGGTTTCAGTGAGTGGGGAAGGGGTTTCAGAGTGTGGGGAAGGGGTTCAGTGTGTGGGGAAGGGTTTTCAGTGTGTGGGGAACGGGTTTCAGTGTTTGGGGAAGGGGATTCAGTGTGTGAGGAAGGGGTTTCAGTCTGTGGGGAAGTTGTTTCATTGTGTGCGGAAGGGGTTTCAGTGTGTGGGGAAGGGGTTTCAGTCTGTGGGGAACGTGTTTCAGTGTGTGGGGATGGGTTTCAGTGTGTGTGGAAGGGGTTTCAGTGTGTGGGGATGTTGTTTCAGTGTGTGGGGATGTTTTTCAGTGTGTGGGGAACGGGTTTCAGTGTGTGGGGAAGGGGTTTCACTGTGTGCGGAAGGGGTTTCAGTGTTTGGGGAAGGTGTTTCAGTGTGTGGGGAAGGTGTTTCAGTGTGTGCGGAAGGGGTTTCAGTGTGTGGTGAAGGGTTTTCAGAGAGTGGGGAAGGGGTTTCAGTGTGTGGGGAAGGTGTTTCAGTGTGTGCGGAAGGGGTTTCAGTTTGTGTGGAAGGGGTTTCTGTGTGTGGGGAAGTGTTTCAGTGTGTGGGGAAGGTGTTTCAGTGTGTGCGGAAGGGGTTTCAGTGTGTGGGGATGTGTTTCAGTGTGTTGGGTAGGGGTTTCAGTGTGTGGGGATGTGTTTCAGTGTGTGGGGAAGGGGTTTCAGCGTGTGGGGAAGCGTTTCAGTGTGTGGGGAAGGGGTTTCAGTGTGTGGGGAAGGGTTTCACTGTGTGCGCAAGGGTTTTCAGTGTGTGGGGATGTGGTTTCAGTGTGTGGGGAAGGTATTTCAGTGTGTGCGGAAGGAGTTTCAGTGTGTGAGGAAGGGGTTTCTGTGTGTGGGGAAGGTGTTTCAGTGTGTTGGAAAGGTCTTTCAGTGTGTGCGGAAGGGGTTTCAGTGTGTGGGGAAGGTGTATCATTGCGTGCAGAAGCGGTTTCAGAGTGTGGGGAAGGGGATTCAGTTTGTGGGGAAGGTGTTTCATTGTGTGGGGAAGGGGTTTCATTGTGTGCGGAAGGGGATGCTGTGTGTAGGGAGGGGTTTCAGTTTGTGGGGAAGGGTTTTCAATGTGTGGGGTATTGTTTAACTGTATGCGGACGAGGTTTCAGTGTGTGGGGAAGGTGTTTCAGTGTGTGTGGAAGTGGTTTCACTATGTGGGGATGGGGTTTCAGTATGTGGGGAAGGGTTTCAGTGTGTGGAGAAGGGTTTCAGTTGGTGGGGAAGGGGTTTCAGTGCGTGGGGAAGGGGTTTCAGTGTGTGGGGAAGGGTTTCAGTGTGTGTGGAAGGGGTTTCAGTGTGTGGGGATGTGTTTCAGTGTGTGGGGAAGGCATTTCAGTGTGTGGGGAGGGGGATTCAGTGCGTGGGGAAGGGTTTAACTGTGTGCGGAAGGGGTTTCAGTGTGTGGGGAAGGTGTTTCAGTGTGTGGGGAAGTGGTTTTAGTATGTGGGGAAGGGGTTTCAGTGTGTGGGGAAGGTTTTCAGTGTGTGGGGAAGGGTTTCAGTGTGTGGGGAAGGGGTTTCGGTGTGTGGGGAAGGGTTTCAGTATGTGGGCAAGGGTTTCAGTGTGTGGGGAAGTGGTTTCAGTGTGTGGCGAAGGGGTTTCAGTGTGTGGGGAAGGGTTACAGTGTGTGGGGACGGGGTTTCCGTGTGTGGGGAAGGGGTTTCAGTGTGTGGGGAAGGGTTTCAGTGTGTGCGGAAGGGGTTTCAGTTTGTGGGGAAGGGTTTCAGTGTGTGGGGAAGGTGTTTCAGTGTGTGCAGAAGGGGTTTCAGTGTGTGGGGATGGTGTTTCAGTGTGTGGGAAAGGTGTTTCAGTGTGTGGGGAAGGGTGTTTCAGTGTGTGGGGAAGGGGTTTCAGTGAGTGGGGAAGGGGTTTCAGAGTGTGGGGAAGGGTTTCAGTGTGTGGGGAAGGGTTTTCAGTGTGTGGGGAACGGGTTTCAGTGTTTTGGGAAGGGGATTCAGAGTGTGGGGATGTGTTTCAGTGTGTGAGGAAGTGGTTTCTGTGTTTGGGGTAGGGGTTTCAGTGTGTGGGGAAGGGTTTCACTGTGTGTGGAAGGGGTTTCAGTGTGTGGGGAAGGGGTTTCAGTGTGTGGGGAAGGTGTTTCAGTGTTTGCGGAAGGGGTTTCAGTGTGTGGGAAAGGGGTTTCAGTGTGTGGGGATGTGTTTCAGTGTGTGGGGAAGGGGTTTCAGTGTGTGGGGATGGGTTTCACTATGTGCAGTATGGGATTCAGTGTGTGGGGATGGTGTTTCAGTGCGTGGGGAAGGTGTTTCAGTGTGTGGGGAAGGGGATTTGGTGTGTGGGGATGTGGTACAGTGTGTGGGGAAGGGGTTTCAGTGTGTGGGGATGTGTTTCAGTGTGTGTGGAATGTGTTTCAGTGTGGGGGGAAGGGTTTCACTGTGTGCGGAAGGGGTTTCAGTGTGTGACGAAGGGGTTTCATTGTGTGGGGAAGGTGTTTCAGTATGTGCGGAAGTGGTTTCAGTGTGTGGGGAAGGGCTTTCAGTGTGTGGGGAAGGTGTTTCAGTGTGTGCGGAAGGGGTTTCAGTGGGTGCGGAAGGCGTTTCAGTGTGTGGGGAAGGGGTTTTGGTGTGTGGGGAAGGGGTTTCAGTGTGTGGGGAATGTGTTTCAGTGTGTTTGGAAGGGTTTAATGTGTGGGGAATGTGTTTCAGTGTGTGGTGAATGGTTTTCAGAGTGTGGCGAAGGTGTTTTAGTGTGTGGGGAAGGGGTTTCAGTTTGTGGGGTCGGTGTTTCAGTGTGTAGGGATGTGTTTCAGTGTGTGGGGATGTGTTTCATTGTGTGGGGCAGGGTTTCAGTGTGTGGGGAAGGTGTTTCAGTGTGTGGGGATGGGTTTCATTGTATGGGGATGGGTTTCAGTGTGCGGGGATGTGTTTCAGTGTGTGGGGATGTGTTTCAGTGTGTGGGGAAGGGTTTCAGTTTGTGGGAAAGGTGTTTCAGTTTGTGGGGATGGGTTTCAGTGTGTGGGGATGGGTTTCAGTGTGCGGGGATTGGTTTCAATGTGTGCAGAAGGGGTTTCAGTGTGTGGGGAAGGTGTTGCAGTGTGTGGGGAAGGTTTTTCAGTGTGTGGGGAATGTGTTTTAGTGTGTGGGGAAGTGGTTTCAGTGTGTGGGGAAGGTGTTTCAGTGTGTGGGGATGTGGTTTCTGTGTGTGGGGTAGGGGTTTCAGAGTGTGGGGAAGGGTTTCACTGTGTGTGGAAATGGTTTCACTATGTGGGGAAGGGGTTTCAGTGTGTGGGGAAGGGTTTCAGTGTGTGGGGAAGGGTTTCAGTTGGTGGGGAAGGGGTCTCAGTGCGTGGGGAAGGGGTTTCATGTGTGTGGGGATGTGTTTCAGTGTGTGGGGAAGGCATTTCAGTGTGTGGGGAGGGGGATACAGTGTGTGGGGAAGGGTTTAACTGTGTGCGGAAGGGGTTTCAGTGTGTGGGGAAGGTGTTTCAGTGTGTGGGGAAGTGGTTTTAGTATGTGGGGAAGGGGTTTCAGTGTGTGGGGAAGGGTTTCAGTGTGTGGGGAAGGTTTCAGTGTGTGAGGAAGGGGTTTCGGTGTGTGGGGAAGGGTTTCAGTATGTGGGCAAGGTTTTCAGTGTGTGGGGATGTGGTTTCAGTGTGTGGGGAACGGGTTTCAGTGTGTGGGGAAGGATTACAGTGTGTGGGGACGGGGTTTCCGTGTGTGGGGAAGGGGTTTCAGTGTGTGGGGAAGGGTTTCAGTGTGTGCGGAAGGGGTTTCAGTTTGTGGGGAAGGGTTTCAGTGTGTGTGGAAGTGGTTTCACTATGTGGGGATGGGGTTTCAGTATGTGGGGAAGGGTTTCAGTGTGTGGAGAAGGGTTTCAGTTGGTGGGGAAGGGGTTTCAGTGTGTGGGGAAGGGTTTTCAGTGTGTGGGGAACGGGTTTCAGTGTTTTGGGAAGGGGATTCAGAGTGTGGGGATGTGTTTCAGTGTGTGAGGAAGGGGTTTCAGTGTGTGGGGAAGGGGTTTCAGTGTGTGGGGAAGGTGTTTCAGTGTTTGCGGAAGGGGTTTCAGTGTGTGGGAAAGGGGTTTCAGTGTGTGGGGATGTGTTTCAGTGTGTGGGGAAGGGGTTTCAGTGTGTGGGGATGGGTTTCACTATGTGCAGTATGGGATTCAGTGTGTGGGGATGGTGTTTCAGTGCGTGGGGAAGGTGTTTCAGTGTGTGGGGAAGGGGTTTTGGTGTGTGGGGATGTGGTACAGTGTGTGGGGAAGGGGTTTCAGTGTGTGGGGATGTGTTTCAGTGTGTGTGGAATGTGTTTCAGTGTGGGGGGAAGGGTTTCACTGAGTGCGGAAGGGGTTTCAGTGTGTGAGGAAGGGGTTTCATTGTGTGGGGAAGGTGTTTCAGTATGTGCGGAAGTGGTTTCAGTGTGTGGGGAAGGGCTTTCAGTGTGTGGGGAAGGTGTTTCAGTGTGTGCGGAAGGGGTTTCAGTGGGTGCGGAAGGCGTTTCAGTGTGTGGGGAAGGGGTTTTGGTGTGTGGGGAAGGGGTTTCAGTGTGTGGGGAATGTGTTCCAGTGTGTTTGGAAGGGTTTAATGTGTGGGGAATGTGTTTCAGTGTGTGGTGAATGGTTTTCAGAGTGTGGCGAAGGTGTTTTAGTGTGTGGGGAAGGGGTTTCAGTTTGTGGGGTCGGTGTTTCAGTGTGTAGGGATGTGTTTCAGTGTGTGGGGATGTGTTTCATTGTGTGGGGCAGGGTTTCAGTGTGTGGGGAAGGTGTTTCAGTGTGTGGGGATCGGTTTCATTGTATGGGGATGGGTTTCAGTGTGCGGGGATGTGTTTCAGTGTGTGGGGATGTGTTTCAGTGTGTGGGGAAGGGTTTTAGTTTGTGGGAAAGGTGTTTCAGTTTGTGGGGATGGGTTTCAGTGTGTGGGGATGGGTTTCAGGGTGCGGGGATTGGTTTCAATGTGTGCAGAAGGGGTTCCAGTGTGTGGGGAAGGTGTTGCAGTGTGTGGGGAAGGTTTTTCAGTGTGTGGGGAATGTGTTTTAGTGTGTGGGGAAGGGGTTTCAGTGTGTGGGGAAGGTGTTTCAGTGTGTGGGGATGTGGTTTCTGTGTGTGGGGTAGGGGTTTCAGAGTGTGGGGAAGGGTTTCACTGTGTGTGGAAATGGTTTCACTATGTGGGGAAGGGGTTTCAGTGTGTGGGGAAGGGTTTCAGTGTGTGGGGAAGGGTTTCAGTTGGTGGGGAAGGGGTCTCAGTGCGTGGGGAAGGGGTTTCATGTGTGTGGGGATGTGTTTCAGTGTGTGGGGAAGGCATTTCAGTGTGTGGGGAGGGGGATACAGTGTGTGGGGAAGGGTTTAACTGTGTGCGGAAGGGGTTTCAGTGTGTGGGGAAGGTGTTTCAGTGTGTGGGGAAGTGGTTTTAGTATGTGGGGAAGGGGTTTCAGTGTGTGGGGAAGGGTTTCAGTGTGTGGGGAAGGTTTCAGTGTGTGAGGAAGGGGTTTCGGTGTGTGGGGAAGGGTTTCAGTATGTGGGCAAGGTTTTCAGTGTGTGGGGATGTGGTTTCAGTGTGTGGGGAAGGGGTTTCAGTGTGTGGGGAAGGATTACAGTGTGTGGGAACGGGGTTTCCGTGTGTGGGGAAGGGGTTTCAGTGTGTGGGGAAGGGTTTCAGTGTGTGCGGAAGGGGTTTCAGTTTGTGGGGAAGGGTTTCAGTGTGTGTGGAAGTGGTTTCACTATGTGGGGATGGGGTTTCAGTATGTGGGGAAGGGTTTCAGTGTGTGGAGAAGGGTTTCAGTTGGTGGGGAAGGGGTTTCAGTGCGTGGGGAAGGGGTTTCAGTGTGTGGGGAAGGGTTTCAGTGTGTGTGGAAGGGGTTTCAGTGTGTGGGGATGTGTTTCAGTGTGTGGGGAAGGCATTTCAGTGTGTGGGGAGGGGGATTCAGTGCGTGGGGAAGGGTTTAACTGTGTGCGGAAGGGGTTTCAGTGTGTGGGGAAGGTGTTTCAGTGTGTGGGGAAGTGGTTTTAGTATGTGGGGAAGGGGTTTCAGTGTGTGGGGAAGGTTTTCAGTGTGTGGGGAAGGGTTTCAGTGTGTGGGGAAGGGGTTTCGGTGTGTGGGGAAGGGTTTCAGTATGTGGGCAAGGGTTTCAGTGTGTGGGGAAGTGATTTCAGTGTGTGGCGAAGGGGTTTCAGTGTGTGGGGAAGGGTTACAGTGTGTGGGGACGGGGTTTCCGTGTGTGGGGAAGGGGTTTCAGTGTGTGGGGAAGGGTTTCAGTGTGTGCGGAAGGGGTTTCAGTTTGTGGGGAAGGGTTTCAGTGTGTGGGGAAGGTGTTTCAGTGTGTGCAGAAGGGGTTTCAGTGTGTGGGGATGGTGTTTCAGTGTGTGGGAAAGGTGTTTCAGTGTGTGGGGAAGGGTGTTTCAGTGTGTGGGGAAGGGGTTTCAGTGAGTGGGGAAGGGGTTTCAGAGTGTGGGGAAGGGTTTCAGTGTGTGGGGAAGGGTTTTCAGTGTGTGGGGAACGGGTTTCAGTGTTTTGGGAAGGGGATTCAGAGTGTGGGGATGTGTTTCAGTGTGTGAGGAAGTGGTTTCTGTGTTTGGGGTAGGGGTTTCAGTGTGTGGGGAAGGGTTTCACTGTGTGTGGAAGGGGTTTCAGTGTGTGGGGAAGGGGTTTCAGTGTGTGGGGAAGGTGTTTCAGTGTTTGCGGAAGGGGTTTCAGTGTGTGGGAAAGGGGTTTCAGTGTGTGGGGATGTGTTTCAGTGTGTGGGGAAGGGGTTTCAGTGTGTGGGGATGGGTTTCACTATGTGCAGTATGGGATTCAGTGTGTGGGGATGGTGTTTCAGTGCGTGGGGAAGGTGTTTCAGTGTGTGGGGAAGGGGTTTTGGTGTGTGGGGATGTGGTACAGTGTGTGGGGAAGGGGTTTCAGTGTGTGGGGATGTGTTTCAGTGTGTGTGGAATGTGTTTCAGTGTGGGGGGAAGGGTTTCACTGTGTGCGGAAGGGGTTTCAGTGTGTGACGAAGGGGTTTCATTGTGTGGGGAAGGTGTTTCAGTATGTGCGGAAGTGGTTTCAGTGTGTGGGGAAGGGCTTTCAGTGTGTGGGGAAGGTGTTTCAGTGTGTGCGGAAGGGGTTTCAGTGGGTGCGGAAGGCGTTTCAGTGTGTGGGGAAGGGGTTTTGGTGTGTGGGGAAGGGGTTTCAGTGTGTGGGGAATGTGTTTCAGTGTGTTTGGAAGGGTTTAATGTGTGGGGAATGTGTTTCAGTGTGTGGTGAATGGTTTTCAGAGTGTGGCGAAGGTGTTTTAGTGTGTGGGGAAGGGGTTTCAGTTTGTGGGGTCGGTGTTTCAGTGTGTAGGGATGTGTTTCAGTGTGTGGGGATGTGTTTCATTGTGTGGGGCAGGGTTTCAGTGTGTGGGGAAGGTGTTTCAGTGTGTGGGGATGGGTTTCATTGTATGGGGATGGGTTTCAGTGTGCGGGGATGTGTTTCAGTGTGTGGGGATGTGTTTCAGTGTGTGGGGAAGGGTTTCAGTTTGTGGGAAAGGTGTTTCAGTTTGTGGGGATGGGTTTCAGTGTGTGGGGATGGGTTTCAGTGTGCGGGGATTGGTTTCAATGTGTGCAGAAGGGGTTTCAGTGTGTGGGGAAGGTGTTGCAGTGTGTGGGGAAGGTTTTTCAGTGTGTGGGGAATGTGTTTTAGTGTGTGGGGAAGTGGTTTCAGTGTGTGGGGAAGGTGTTTCAGTGTGTGGGGATGTGGTTTCTGTGTGTGGGGAAGGGTTTCACTGTGTGTGGAAATGGTTTCACTATGTGGGGAAGGGGTTTCAGTGTGTGGGGAAGGGTTTCAGTGTTTGGGGAAGGGTTTCAGTTGGTGGGGAAGGGGTCTCAGTGCGTGGGGAAGGGGTTTCATGTGTGTGGGGATGTGTTTCAGTGTGTGGGGAAGGCATTTCAGTGTGTGGGGAGGGGGATACAGTGTGTGGGGAAGGGTTTAACTGTGTGCGGAAGGGGTTTCAGTGTGTGGGGAAGGTGTTTCAGTGTGTGGGGAAGTGGTTTTAGTATGTGGGGAAGGGGTTTCAGTGTGTGGGGAAGGGTTTCAGTGTGTGGGGAAGGTTTCAGTGTGTGAGGAAGGGGTTTCGGTGTGTGGGGAAGGGTTTCAGTATGTGGGCAAGGTTTTCAGTGTGTGGGGATGTGGTTTCAGTGTGTGGGGAAGGGGTTTCAGTGTGTGGGGAAGGATTACAGTGTGTGGGGACGGGGTTTCCGTGTGTGGGGAAGGGGTTTCAGTGTGTGGGGAAGGGTTTCAGTGTGTGCGGAAGGGGTTTCAGTTTGTGGGGAAGGGTTTCAGTGTGTGTGGAAGTGGTTTCACTATGTGGGGATGGGGTTTCAGTATGTGGGGAAGGGTTTCAGTGTGTGGAGAAGGGTTTCAGTTGGTGGGGAAGGGGTTTCAGTGTGTGGGGAAGGGTTTTCAGTGTGTGGGGAACGGGTTTCAGTGTTTTGGGAAGGGGATTCAGAGTGTGGGGATGTGTTTCAGTGTGTGAGGAAGTGGTTTCTGTGTTTGGGGTAGGGGTTTCAGTGTGTGGGGAAGGGTTTCACTGTTTGCGGAAGGGGTTTCAGTGTGTGGGGAAGGGGTTTCAGTGTGTGGGGAAGGTGTTTCAGTGTTTGCGGAAGGGGTTTCAGTGTGTGGGAAAGGGGTTTCAGTGTGTGGGGATGTGTTTCAGTGTGTGGGGAAGGGGTTTCAGTGTGTGGGGATGGGTTTCACTATGTGCAGTATGGGATTCAGTGTGTGGGGATGGTGTTTCAGTGCGTGGGGAAGGTGTTTCAGTGTGTGGGGAAGGGGTTTTGGTGTGTGGGGATGTGGTACAGTGTGTGGGGAAGGGGTTTCAGTGTGTGGGGATGTGTTTCAGTGTGTGTGGAATGTGTTTCAGTGTGGGGGGAAGGGTTTCACTGAGTGCGGAAGGGGTTTCAGTGTGTGAGGAAGGGGTTTCATTGTGTGGGGAAGGTGTTTCAGTATGTGCGGAAGTGGTTTCAGTGTGTGGGGAAGGGCTTTCAGTGTGTGGGGAAGGTGTTTCAGTGTGTGCGGAAGGGGTTTCAGTGGGTGCAGAAGGCGTTTCAGTGTGTGGGGAAGGGGTTTTGGTGTGTGGGGAAGGGGTTTCAGTGTGTGGGGAATGTGTTCCAGTGTGTTTGGAAGGGTTTAATGTGTGGGGAATGTGTTTCAGTGTGTGGTGAATGGTTTTCAGAGTGTGGCGAAGGTGTTTTAGTGTGTGGGGAAGGGGTTTCAGTTTGTGGGGTCGGTGTTTCAGTGTGTAGGGATGTGTTTCAGTGTGTGGGGATGTGTTTCATTGTGTGGGGCAGGGTTTCAGTGTGTGGGGAAGGTGTTTCAGTGTGTGGGGATCGGTTTCATTGTATGGGGATGGGTTTCAGTGTGCGGGGATGTGTTTCAGTGTGTGGGGATGTGTTTCAGTGTGTGGGGAAGGGTTTCAGTTTGTGGGAAAGGTGTTTCAGTTTGTGGGGATGGGTTTCAGTGTGTGGGGATGGGTTTCAGGGTGCGGGGATTGGTTTCAATGTGTGCAGAAGGGGTTTCAGTGTGTGGGGAAGGTGTTGCAGTGTGTGGGGAAGGTTTTTCAGTGTGTGGGGAATGTGTTTTAGTGTGTGGGGAAGGGGTTTCAGTGTGTGGGGAAGGTGTTTCAGTGTGTGGGGATGTGGTTTCTGTGTGTGGGGTAGGGGTTTCAGAGTGTGGGGAAGGGTTTCACTGTGTGTGGAAATGGTTTCACTATGTGGGGAAGGGGTTTCAGTGTGTGGGGAAGGGTTTCAGTGTGTGGGGAAGGGTTTCAGTTGGTGGGGAAGGGGTCTCAGTGCGTGGGGAAGGGGTTTCATGTGTGTGGGGATGTGTTTCAGTGTGTGGGGAAGGCATTTCAGTGTGTGGGGAGGGGGATACAGTGTGTGGGGAAGGGTTTAACTGTGTGCGGAAGGGGTTTCAGTGTGTGGGGAAGGTGTTTCAGTGTGTGGGGAAGTGGTTTTAGTATGTGGGGAAGGGGTTTCAGTGTGTGGGGAAGGGTTTCAGTGTGTGGGGAAGGTTTCAGTGTGTGAGGAAGGGGTTTCGGTGTGTGGGGAAGGGTTTCAGTATGTGGGCAAGGTTTTCAGTGTGTGGGGATGTGGTTTCAGTGTGTGGGGAAGGGGTTTCAGTGTGTGGGGAAGGATTACAGTGTGTGGGAACGGGGTTTCCGTGTGTGGGGAAGGGGTTTCAGTGTGTGGGGAAGGGTTTCAGTGTGTGTGGAAGGGGTTTCAGTGTGTGGGGATGTGTTTCAGTGTGTGGGGAAGGCATTTCAGTGTGTGGGGAGGGGGATTCAGTGTGTGGGGAAGGGTTTAACTGTGTGCGGAAGGGGTTTCAGTGTGTGGGGAAGGTGTTTCAGTGTGTGGGGAAGTGGTTTTAGTATGTGGGGAAGGGGTTTCAGTGTGTGGGGAAGGTTTTCAGTGTGTGGGGAAGGGTTTCAGTGTGTGGGGAAGGGGTTTCGGTGTGTGGGGAAGGGTTTCAGTATGTGGGCAAGGGTTTCAGTGTGTGGGGAAGTGGTTTCAGTGTGTGGCGAAGGGGTTTCAGTGTGTGGGGAAGGGTTACAGTGTGTGGGGACGGGGTTTCCGTGTGTGGGGAAGGGGTTTCAGTGTGTGGGGAAGGGTTTCAGTGTGTGCGGAAGGGGTTTCAGTTTGTGGGGAAGGGTTTCAGTGTGTGGGGAAGGTGTTTCAGTGTGTGCAGAAGGGGTTTCAGTGTGTGGGGATGGTGTTTCAGTGTGTGGGAAAGGTGTTTCAGTGTGTGGGGAAGGGTGTTTCAGTGTGTGGGGAAGGGGTTTCAGTGAGTGGGGAAGGGGTTTCAGAGTGTGGGGAAGGGTTTCAGTGTGTGGGGAAGGGTTTTCAGTGTGTGGGGAACGGGTTTCAGTGTTTTGGGAAGGGGATTCAGAGTGTGGGGATGTGTTTCAGTGTGTGAGGAAGTGGTTTCTGTGTTTGGGGTAGGGGTTTCAGTGTGTGGGGAAGGGTTTCACTGTGTGTGGAAGGGGTTTCAGTGTGTGGGGAAGGGGTTTCAGTGTGTGGGGAAGGTGTTTCAGTGTTTGCGGAAGGGGTTTCAGTGTGTGGGAAAGGGGTTTCAGTGTGTGGGGATGTGTTTCAGTGTGTGGGGAAGGGGTTTCAGTGTGTGGGGATGGGTTTCACTATGTGCAGTATGGGATTCAGTGTGTGGGGATGGTGTTTCAGTGCGTGGGGAAGGTGTTTCAGTGTGTGGGGAAGGGGTTTTGGTGTGTGGGGATGTGGTACAGTGTGTGGGGAAGGGGTTTCAGTGTGTGGGGATGTGTTTCAGTGTGTGTGGAATGTGTTTCAGTGTGGGGGGAAGGGTTTCACTGTGTGCGGAAGGGGTTTCAGTGTGTGAGGAAGGGGTTTCATTTTGTGGGGAAGGTGTTTCAGTATGTGCGGAAGTGGTTTCAGTGTGTGGGGAAGGGCTTTCAGTGTGTGGGGAAGGTGTTTCAGTGTGTGCGGAAGGGGTTTCAGTGGGTGCGGAAGGCGTTTCAGTGTGTGGGGAAGGGGTTTTGGTGTGTGGGGAAGGGGTTTCAGTGTGTGGGGAATGTGTTTCAGTGTGTTTGGAAGGGTTTAATGTGTGGGGAATGTGTTTCAGTGTGTGGTGAATGGTTTTCAGAGTGTGGCGAAGGTGTTTTAGTGTGTGGGGAAGGGGTTTCAGTTTGTGGGGTCGGTGTTTCAGTGTGTAGGGATGTGTTTCAGTGTGTGGGGATGTGTTTCATTGTGTGGGGCAGGGTTTCAGTGTGTGGGGAAGGTGTTTCAGTGTGTGGGGATGGGTTTCATTGTATGGGGATGGGTTTCAGTGTGCGGGGATGTGTTTCAGTGTGTGGGGATGTGTTTCAGTGTGTGGGGAAGGGTTTCAGTTTGTGGGAAAGGTGTTTCAGTTTGTGGGGATGGGTTTCAGTGTGTGGGGATGGGTTTCAGTGTGCGGGGATTGGTTTCAATGTGTGCAGAAGGGGTTTCAGTGTGTGGGGAAGGTGTTGCAGTGTGTGGGGAAGGTTTTTCAGTGTGTGGGGAATGTGTTTTAGTGTGTGGGGAAGGGGTTTCAGTGTGCGGGGAAGGTGTTTCAGTGTGTGGGGATGTGGTTTCTGTGTGTGGGGTAGGGGTTTCAGAGTGTGGGGAAGGGTTTCACTGTGTGTGGAAATGGTTTCACTATGTGGGGAAGGGGTTTCAGTGTGTGGGGAAGGGTTTCAGTGTGTGGGGAAGGGTTTCAGTTGGTGGGGAAGGGGTCTCAGTGCGTGGGGAAGGGGTTTCATGTGTGTGAGGATGTGTTTCAGTGTGTGGGGAAGGCATTTCAGTGTGTGGGGAGGGGGATACAGTGTGTGGGGAAGGGTTTAACTGTGTGCGGAAGGGGTTTCAGTGTGTGGGGAAGGTGTTTCAGTGTGTGGGGAAGTGGTTTTAGTATGTGGGGAAGGGGTTTCAGTGTGTGTGGAAGGGTTTCAGTGTGTGGGGAAGGTTTCAGTGTGTGAGGAAGGGGTTTCGGTGTGTGGGGAAGGGTTTCAGTATGTGGGCAAGGTTTTCAGTGTGTGGGGATGTGGTTTCAGTGTGTGGGGAAGGGGTTTCAGTGTGTGGGGAAGGATTACAGTGTGTGGGGACGGGGTTTCCGTGTGTGGGGAAGGGGTTTCAGTGTGTGGGGAAGGGTTTCAGTGTGTGCGGAAGGGGTTTCAGTTTGTGGGGAAGGGTTTCAGTGTGTGGGGAAGGTGTTTCAGTGTTTGCAGAAGGGGTTTCAGTGTGTGGGGATGGTGTTTCAGTGTGTGGGAAAGGTGTTTCAGTGTGTGGGGAAGGGTGTTTCAGTGTGTGGGGAAGGGGTTTCAGTGAGTGGGGAAGGGGTTTCAGAGTGTGGGGAAGGGGTTCAGTGTTTGGGTAAGGGTTTTCAGTGTGTGGGGAACGGGTTTCAGTGTTTGGGGAAGGGGATTCAGTGTGTGAGGAAGGGGTTTCAGTCTGTGGGGAAGTTGTTTCATTGTGTGCGGAAGGGGTTTCAGTGTGTGGGGAAGGGGTTTCAGTCTGTGGGGAACGTGTTTCAGTGTGTACTGAAGGGGTTTCAGTGTGTGCAGAAGGGGTTTCAGATTGTGGGGAAGGGGTTTCAGTGTGCGGGGAAGGGGTTTCAGTGTGTAGCGAAGGGGTTTCAGTTTGTGGGGGAGGTGTTTCAGTGTGTGGGGATGTGTTTCATTGTGTGGGGAAGGGTTCCAGTGTGTGGGGATGGTGTTTCAGTGTGTGGGGATGGGTTTCAGTGTATGGGGATGGGTTTCAGTGTGTGGGGATGGGTTTCAGTGTGTGTGGAAGGGGTTTCAGTGTGTGGGGATGTTGTTTCAGTGTGTGGGGATGTTTTTCAGTGTGTGGGGAACGGGTTTCAGTGTGTGGGGAAGGGGTTTCACTGTGTGCGGAAGGGGTTTCAGTGTGTGGGGAAGGTGTTTCAGTGTGTGGGGAAGGTGCTTCAGTGTGTGCGGAAGGGGTTTCAGTGTGTGGTGAAGGGTTTTCAGAGAATGGGGAAGGGGTTTCATTGTGTGGGGAAGGTGTTTCAGTGTGTGCGGAAGGGGTTTCAGTTTGTGTGGAAGGGGTTTCTGTGTGTGGGGAAGTGTTTCAGTGTGTGGGGAAGGTGTTTCAGTGTGTGCGGAAGGGGTTTCAGTGTGTGGGGATGTGTTTCAGTGTGTTGGGTAGGGGTTTCAGTGTGTGGGGATGTGTTTCAGTGTGTGGGGAAGGGGTTTCAGCGTGTGGGGAAGCGTTTCAGTGTGTGGGGAAGGGGTTTCAGTGTGTGGGGAAGGGTTTCACTGGGTGCGGAAGGGTTTTCAGTGTGTGGGATGTGGTTTCAGTGTGTGGGGAAGGTATTTCAGTGTGTGCGGAAGGAGTTTCAGTGTGTGAGGAAGGGGTTTCTGTGTGTGGGGAAGGTGTTTCAGTGTGTTGGAAAGGTCTTTCAGTGTGTGCGGAAGGGGTTTCAGTGTGTGCGGAAGGTGTTTCAGTGTGTGGGGAAGGGGTTTCAGTGTGTGGGGAAGGTGTATCATTGCGTGCAGAAGCGGTTTCAGAGTGTGGGGAAGGGGATTCAGTTTGTGGGGAAGGTGTTTCATTGTGTGGGGAAGGGGTTTCATTGTGTGCGGAAGGGGATGCTGTGTGTAGGGAAGGGGTTTCAGTTTGTGGGGAAGGGTTTTCAATGTGTGGGGTATTGTTTAACTGTGTGCGGACGAGGTTTCAGTGTGTGGGGAAGGTGTTTCAGTGTGTGTGGAAGTGGTTTCACTATGTGGGGATGGGGTTTCAGTATGTGGGGAAGGGTTTCAGTGTGTGGAGAAGGGTTTCAGTTGGTGGGGAAGGGGTTTCAGTGCGTGGGGAAGGGGTTTCAGTGTGTGGGGAAGGGTTTCAGTGTGTGTGGAAGGGGTTTCAGTGTGTGGGGATGTGTTTCAGTGTGTGGGGAAGGCATTTCAGTGTGTGGGGAGGGGGATTCAGTGTGTGGGGAAGGGTTTAACTGTGTGCGGAAGGGGTTTCAGTGTGTGGGGAAGGTGTTTCAGTGTGTGGGGAAGTGGTTTTAGTATGTGGGGAAGGGGTTTCAGTGTGTGGGGAAGGTTTTCAGTGTGTGGGGAAGGGTTTCAGTGTGTGGGGAAGGGGTTTCGGTGTGTGGGGAAGAGTTTCAGTATGTGGGCAAGGGTTTCAGTGTGTGGGGAAGTGGTTTCAGTGTGTGGCGAAGGGGTTTCAGTGTGTGGGGAAGGGTTACAGTGTGTGGGGACGGGGTTTCCGTGTGTGGGGAAGGGGTTTCAGTGTGTGGGGAAGGGTTTCAGTGTGTGCGGAAGGGGTTTCAGTTTGTGGGGAAGGGTTTCAGTGTGTGGGGAAGGTGTTTCAGTGTGTGCAGAAGGGGTTTCAGTGTGTGGGGATGGTGTTTCAGTGTGTGGGAAAGGTGTTTCAGTGTGTGGGGAAGGGTGTTTCAGTGTGTGGGGAAGGGGTTTCAGTGAGTGGGGAAGGGGTTTCAGAGTGTGGGGAAGGGTTTCAGTGTGTGGGGAAGGGTTTTCAGTGTGTGGGGAACGGGTTTCAGTGTTTTGGGAAGGGGATTCAGAGTGTGGGGATGTGTTTCAGTGTGTGAGGAAGTGGTTTCTGTGTTTGGGGTAGGGGTTTCAGAGTGTGGGGAAGGGTTTCACTGTGTGTGGAAGGGGTTTCAGTGTGTGGGGAAGGGGTTTCAGTGTGTGGGGAAGGTGTTTCAGTGTTTGCGGAAGGGGTTTCAGTGTGTGGGAAAGGGGTTTCAGTGTGTGGGGATGTGTTTCAGTGTGTGGGGAAGGGGTTTCAGTGTGTGGGGATGGGTTTCACTATGTGCAGTATGGGATTCAGTGTGCGGGGATGGTGTTTCAGTGCGTGGGGAAGGTGTTTCAGTGGGTGGGGAAGGGGTTTTGGTGTGTGGGGATGTGGTACAGTGTGTGGGGAAGGGGTTTCAGTGTGTGGGGATGTGTTTCAGTGTGTGTGGAATGTGTTTCAGTGTGGGGGGAAGGGTTTCACTGTGTGCGGAAGGGGTTTCAGTGTGTGAGGAAGGGGTTTCATTGTGTGGGGAAGGTGTTTCAGTATGTGCGGAAGTGGTTTCAGTGTGTGGGGAAGGGCTTTCAGTGTGTGGGGAAGGTGTTTCAGTGTGTGCGGAAGGGGTTTCAGTGGGTGCGGAAGGCGTTTCAGTGTGTGGGGAAGGGGTTTTGGTGTGTGGGGAAGGGGTTTCAGTGTGTGGGGAATGTGTTTCAGTGTGTTTGGAAGGGTTTAATGTGTGGGGAATGTGTTTCAGTGTGTGGTGAATGGTTTTCAGAGTGTGGCGAAGGTGTTTTAGTGTGTGGGGAAGGGGTTTCAGTTTGTGGGGTAGGTGTTTCAGTGTGTAGGGATGTGTTTCAGTGTGTGGGGATGTGTTTCATTGTGTGGGGCAGGGTTTCAGTGTGTGGGGAAGGTGTTTCAGTGTGTGGGGATGGGTTTCATTGTATGGGGATGGGTTTCAGTGTGCGGGGATGTGTTTCAGTGTGTGGGGATGTGTTTCAGTGTGTGGGGAAGGGTTTCAGTTTGTGGGAAAGGTGTTTCAGTTTGTGGGGATGGGTTTCAGTGTGTGGGGATGGGTTTCAGTGTGCGGGGATTGGTTTCAATGTGTGCAGAAGGGGTTTCAGTGTGTGGGGAAGGTGTTGCAGTGTGTGGGGAAGGTTTTTCAGTGTGTGGGGAATGTGTTTTAGTGTGTGGGGAAGGGGTTTCAGTGTGTGGGGAAGGTGTTTCAGTGTGTGGGGATGTGGTTTCTGTGTGTGGGGTAGGGGTTTCAGAGTGTGGGGAAGGGTTTCACTGTGTGAGGAAGGGGTTTCAGTGTGTGGGGAAGGGGTTTCAGTGTGTGGGGAAGGTGATTCAGTGTGTGCGGAAGGGGTTTCAGTGTGTGGGGAAGGGGTTTCAGTGTGTGGGGAATCTGTTTCAGTGTGTGCTGAAGGGGTTTCAGTGTGTGCGGAAGGGGTTTCAGTGTGTGGGGAAGGGGTTTCAGTGTGTGGGGAAGGTGTGTCAGTGTCTGCGGAAGGGGTTTCAGTGTGTGGGGAAGGGGTTTCAGTGTGTGGGGATGTGTTTCAGTGTGTGGGGAAGGGGTTTCAGTGTGTGGGGAAGGGTTTCACTATGTGCAGTAGGGGATTCAGTGTGTGGGGATGGTGTTTCAGTGCGTGGGGAAGTTGTTTCAGTGTGTGGGGAAGGTGTTTCAGTGTGTTGGGATGTGTTTCAGTGTGTGTGAATGTGTTTCAGTGCGTGGGGAAGGGTTTCAGTGTGTGGGGAAGGTGTTTCTGTGTGTGGGGATGTGGTTTCAGTGAATGGCGAAGGTGTTTCAGTGTGTGCGGAAGGGCTTTCAGTGTGTGAGGAAGGGGTTTCATTGTGAGGGGAAGGTGTTTCAGTGTGTTGGGAAGGTGCTTCAGTGTGTGTGGAAGGGGTTTCAGTGTGTGCGGAAGGTGTTTCAGTGTGTGGGGAAGGGGTTTCAGTGTGTGGGGAAGGTGTTTCATTGTGTGCAGAAGGGGTTTCAGTGTGTGGGGAAGAGGATTCAGTTTGTGGGGAAGGTGTTTCAGTGTGTGGGGAAGGGGTTTCAGTGTGTGGGGAAGGGTTTTCAGTGTGTGGGGATGGGTTTCAGTGTGTGGGGATGGGTTTCAGTGTGTGCGGAAGAGGTTTCAGTGTTTGGGGAAGGTGCTTCAGTGTGTGGGGAAGGAGTTTAAGAGTGTGGGTAAGGGTTTCAGTGTGTGGGGAAGGGGTTTCAGTGTCTGGGGAAGGTGTTTCAGTGTGTGGGGAAGGTCTTTCAGTGTGTGGGGATGTTTTGCAGTGTGTGGGGAAGGGGTTTCAGCGTGTGGGGAAGCGTTTCAGTGTGTGGGGAAGGGGATTCAGTGTGTGGGGAAGGGTTTCACTGTGTGCGGAAGGGTTTTCAGTGTGTGGGGATGTGGTTTCAGTGTGTGGGGAAGGTATTTCAGTGTGTGCGGAAGGAGTTTCAGTGTGTGAGGAAGGGGTTTCTGTGTGTGGGGAAGGTGTTTCAGTGTGTTGGAAAGGTCTTTCAGTGTGTGCGGAAGGGGTTTCAGTGAGTGCGGAAGGTGTTTCAGTGTGTGGGGAAGGGGTTTCAGTGTGTGGGGAAGGTGTATCATTGCGTGCAGAAGCGGTTTCAGAGTGTGGGGAAGGGGATTCAGTTTGTGGGGAAGGTGTTTCATTGTGTGGGGAAGGGGTTTCATTGTGTGCGGAAGGGGATGCTGTGTGTAGGGAAGGGGTTTCAGTTTGTGGGGAAGGGTTTTCAATGTGTGGGGTATTGTTTAACTGTGTGCGGACGAGGTTTCAGTGTGTGGGGAAGGTGTTTCAGTGTGTGTGGAAGTGGTTTCACTATGTGGGGATGGGGTTTCAGTATGTGGGGAAGGGTTTCAGTGTGTGGAGAAGGGTTTCAGTTGGTGGGGAAGGGGTTTCAGTGCGTGGGGAAGGGGTTTCAGTGTGTGGGGAAGGGTTTCAGTGTGTGTGGAAGGGGTTTCAGTGTGTGGGGATGTGTTTCAGTGTGTGGGGAAGGCATTTCAGTGTGTGGGGAGGGGGATTCAGTGTGTGGGGAAGGGTTTAACTGTGTGCGGAAGGGGTTTCAGTGTGTGGGGAAGGTGTTTCAGTGTGTGGGGAAGTGGTTTTAGTATGTGGGGAAGGAGTTTCAGTGTGTGGGGAAGGTTTTCAGTGTGTGGGGAAGGGTTTCAGTGTGTGGGGAAGGGGTTTCGGTGTGTGGGGAAGGGTTTCAGTATGTGGGCAAGGGTTTCAGTGTGTGGGGAAGTGGTTTCAGTGTGTGGCGAAGGGGTTTCAGTGTGTGGGGAAGGGTTACAGTGTGTGGGGACGGGGTTTCCGTGTGTGGGGAAGGGGTTTCAGTGTGTGGGGAAGGGTTTCAGTGTGTGCGGAAGGGGTTTCAGTTTGTGGGGAAGGGTTTCAGTGTGTGGGGAAGGTGTTTCAGTGTGTGCAGAAGGGGTTTCAGTGTGTGGGGATGGTGTTTCAGTGTGTGGGAAAGGTGTTTCAGTGTGTGGGGAAGGGTGTTTCAGTGTGTGGGGAAGGGGTTTCAGTGAGTGGGGAAGGGGTTTCAGAGTGTGGGGAAGGGTTTCAGTGTGTGGGGAAGGGTTTTCAGTGTGTGGGGAACGGGTTTCAGTGTTTTGGGAAGGGGATTCAGAGTGTGGGGATGTGTTTCAGTGTGTGAGGAAGTGGTTTCTGTGTTTGGGGTAGGGGTTTCAGAGTGTGGGGAAGGGTTTCACTGTGTGTGGAAGGGGTTTCAGTGTGTGGGGAAGGGGTTTCAGTGTGTGGGGAAGGTGTTTCAGTGTTTGCGGAAGGGGTTTCAGTGTGTGGGAAAGGGGTTTCAGTGTGTGGGGATGTGTTTCAGTGTGTGGGGAAGGGGTTTCAGTGTGTGGGGATGGGTTTCACTATGTGCAGTATGGGATTCAGTGTGCGGGGATGGTGTTTCAGTGCGTGGGGAAGGTGTTTCAGTGGGTGGGGAAGGGGTTTTGGTGTGTGGGGATGTGGTACAGTGTGTGGGGAAGGGGTTTCAGTGTGTGGGGATGTGTTTCAGTGTGTGTGGAATGTGTTTCAGTGTGGGGGGAAGGTTTTCACTGTGTGCGGAAGGGGTTTCAGTGTGTGAGGAAGGGGTTTCATTGTGTGGGGAAGGTGTTTCAGTATGTGCGGAAGTGGTTTCAGTGTGTGGGGAAGGGCTTTCAGTGTGTGGGGAAGGTGTTTCAGTGTGTGCGGAAGGGGTTTCAGTGGGTGCGGAAGGCGTTTCAGTGTGTGGGGAAGGGGTTTTGGTGTGTGGGGAAGGGGTTTCAGTGTGTGGGGAATGTGTTTCAGTGTGTTTGGAAGGGTCTAATGTGTGGGGAATGTGTTTCAGTGTGTGGTGAATGGTTTTCAGAGTGTGGCGAAGGTGTTTTAGTGTGTGGGGAAGGGGTTTCAGTTTGTGGGGTAGGTGTTTCAGTGTGTAGGGATGTGTTTCAGTGTGTGGGGATGTGTTTCATTGTGTGGGGCAGGGTTTCAGTGTGTGGGGAAGGTGTTTCAGTGTGTGGGGATGGGTTTCATTGTATGGGGATGGGTTTCAGTGTGCGGGGATGTGTTTCAGTGTGTGGGGATGTGTTTCAGTGTGTGGGGAAGGGTTTCAGTTTGTGGGAAAGGTGTTTCAGTTTGTGGGGATGGGTTTCAGTGTGTGGGGATGGGTTTCAGTGTGCGGGGATTGGTTTCAATGTGTGCAGAAGGGGTTTCAGTGTGTGGGGAAGGTGTTGCAGTGTGTGGGGAAGGTTTTTCAGTGTGTGGGGAATGTGTTTTAGTGTGTGGGGAAGGGGTTTCAGTGTGTGAGGAAGGTATTTCAGTGTGTGGGGATGTGGTTTCTGTGTGTGGGGTAGGGGTTTCAGAGTGTGGGGAAGGGTTTCACTGTGTGAGGAAGGGGTTTCAGTGTGTGGGGAAGGGGTTTCAGTGTGTGGGGAAGGTGATTCAGTGTGTGCGGAAGGGGTTTCAGTGTGTGGGGAAGGGGTTTCAGTGTGTGGGGTATCTGTTTCAGTGTGTGCTGAAGGGGTTTCAGTGTGTGCGGAAGGGGTTTCAGTGTGTGGGGAAGGGGTTTCAGTGTGTGGGGAAGGTGTGTCAGTGTCTGCGGAAGGGGTTTCAGTGTGTGGGGAAGGGGTTTCAGTGTGTGGGGATGTGTTTCAGTGTGTGGGGAAGGGGTTTCAGTGTGTGGGGAAGGGTTTCACTATGTGCAGTAGGGGATTCAGTGTGTGGGGATGGTGTTTCAGTGCGTGGGGAAGTTGTTTCAGTGTGTGGGGAAGGTGTTTCAGTGTGTTGGGATGTGTTTCAGTGTGTGTGAATGTGTTTCAGTGCGTGGGGAAGGGTTTCAGTGTGTGGGGAAGGTGTTTCTGTGTGTGGGGATGTGGTTTCAGTGAATGGCGAAGGTGTTTCAGTGTGTGCGGAAGGGGTGTCAGTGTGTGAGGAAGGGGTTTCATTTTGAGGGGAAGGTGTTTCAGTGTGTTGGGAAGGTGCTTCAGTGTGTGTGGAAGGGGTTTCAGTGTGTGCGGAAGGTGTTTCAGTGTGTGGGGAAGGGGTTTCAGTGTGTGGGGAAGGTGTTTCACTGTGTGCAGAAGGGGTTTCAGTGTGTGGGGAAGAGGATTCAGTTTGTGGGGAAGGTGTTTCAGTGTGTGGGGAAGGGGTTTCAGTGTGTGGGGAAGGGTTTTCAGTGTGTGGGGATGGGTTTCAGTGTGTGGGGATGGGTTTCAGTGTGTGCGGAAGAGGTTTCAGTCTTTGGGGAAGGTGCTTCAGTGTGTGGGGAAGGGGTTTAAGAGTGTGGGTAAGGGTTTCAGTGTGTGGGGAAGGGGTTTCAGTGTCTGGGGAAGGTGTTTCAGTGTGTGGGGAAGGTCTTTCAGTGTGTGGGGATGTTTTGCAGTGTGTGGGGAAGTGGTTTCAGTGTGTGGGGAAGGTGTTTCAGTGTGTGGGGAAGGGGTTTCACTGTGTGTGGAAGGGGTTTCAGTGTGTGGGGAAGGGGCTTCAGTGTGTGGGGAAGGTGTTTCAGTGTGTGGGGAAGGTGTTTCAGTGTGTGCGGAAGGGGTTTCAGTGTGTGGGGAAGGGTTTTCAGAGTGTGGGGAATGGGTTTCATTGTGTGGGGAAGGGCTTTCAGTGTGTGCGGAAGGGGTTTCAGTGTGTGCGGATGGGGTTTCAGTGTGTGGGAAAGGGTTTCACTGTGTGGGGAAGGTGTTTCAGTGTGTGCGGAAGGGGTTTCAGTCTGTGGGGCAGGTGTTTCAGTTTGTGGGGATGTGTTTCAGTGTGTGTGTGGATGTGTTTCAGTGTGTGGGGAAGGGGTTTCAGTGTGTGGGGATGTGTTTCAGTGTGTGGGGAATGGTTTTCAGTGTGTGGGGAAGGGTTTCACTGTGTGCGGAAGGGGTTTCAGTGTGTGGGGATGTGGCTTCAGTGTGTGGGGAAGGTGTTTCAGTGTGTGCAGAAGGGGTTTCAGTGTGTGAGGAAGCGCTTTCAGTGTGTGGGGAAGGTGTTTCAGTGTGTTGGGAAAGTGTTTCAGTGTGTGGGGAAGGGGTATCAGTGTGTGGGGAAGGTGTTTCAGTGTGTGGGAAGGTGTTTCAGTGTGTGCGGAAGGGGTTTCAGTGTGTGGGGAAGGGTTTTCAGTGTGTGGGGAATGTGTTTCAGTGTGTTTGGAAGGGTTTAATGTGTGGGGAATGTGTTTCAGTGTGTGGTGAATGGTTTTCAGTGTGTGGCGAAGTTGTTTTAGTGTGTGGGGAAGGGGTTTCAGTTTGTGGGGTAAGTGTTTCAGTGTGTAGGGATGTGTTTCAGTGTGTGGGGATGTGTTTCATTGTGTGGGGCAGGGTTTCAGTGTGTGGGGAAGGTGTTTCAGTGTGTGGGGATGGGTTTCATTGTATGGGGATGGGTTTCAGTGTGCGGGGATGTGTTTCAGTGTGTGGGGATGTGTTTCAGTGTGTGGGGAAGTGTTTTAGTGTGTGGGAAAGATGTTTCGGTTTGTGGGGATGGGTTTCAGTGTGTGGGGATGGGTTTCAGTGTGCGGGGATTGGTTTCAATGTGTGCGGAAGGGGTTTCAGTGTGTGGGGAAGGTGTTGCAGTGTGTGGGGAAGGTTTTTCAGTGTGTGGGGAAGGTGTTTTAGTGTGTGGGGAAGGGGTTTCAGTGTGTGGGGAAGGTGTTTCAGTGTGTGGGGATGTGGTTTCTGTGTGTGGGGTAGGGGATTTCAGAGTGTGGGGAAGGGTTTCACTGTGTGAGGAAGGGGTTTCAGTGTGTGGGGAAGTGGTTTCAGTGTGTGGGGAAGGTGATTCAGTGTGTGCGGAAGGGGTTTCAGTGTGTGGGGAAGGGGTTTCAGTGTGTGGGGAATCTGTTTCAGTGTGTGCTGAAGGGGTTTCAGTGTGTGCGGAAGGGGTTTCAGTGTGTGGGGAAGGGGTTTCAGTGTGTGGGGAAGGTGTGTCAGTGTCTGCGGAAGGGGTTTCAGTGTGTGGGGAAGGGGTTTCAGTGTGTGGGGATGTGTTTCAGTGTGTGGGGAAGGGGTTTCAGTGTGTGGGGAAGGGTTTCACTATGTGCAGTAGGGGATTCAGTGTGTGGGGAAGGTGTGTCAGTGCGTGGGGAAGTTGTTTCAGTGTGTGGGGAAGGTGTTTCAGTGTGTGGGGATGTGTGTCAGTGTGTGTGAATGTGTTTCAGTGCGTGGGGAAGGGTTTCAGTGTGTGGGGAAGGTGTTTCTGTGTGTGGGGATGTGGTTTCAGTGAATGGCGAAGGTGTTTCAGTGTGTGCAGAAGGGGTTTCAGTGTGTGAGGAAGGGGTTTCATTGTGAGGGGAAGGTGTTTCAGTGTGTTGGGAAGGTGTTTCAGTGTGTGTGGAAGGGGTTTCAGTGTGTGCGGAAGGTGTTTCAGTGTGTGGGGAAGGGGTTTCAGTGTGTGGGGAAGGTGTTTCACTGTGTGCAGAAGGGGTTTCAGTGTGTGGGGAAGAGGATTCAGTTTGTGGGGAAGGTGTTTCAGTGTGTGGGGAAGGGGTTTCAGTGTGTGGGGAAGGGTTTTCAGTGTGTGGGGATGGGTTTCAGTGTGTGGGGATGGGTTTCAGTGTGTGCGGAAGAGGTTTCAGTGTTTGGGGAAGGTGCTTTAGTGTGTGGGGAAGGGGTTTAAGAGTGTGGGTAAGGGTTTCAGTGTGTGGGGAAGGGGTTTCAGAGACTGGGGAAGGTGTTTCAGTGTGTGGGGAAGGTCTTTCAGTGTGTGGGGATGTTTTGCAGTGTGTGGGGAAGTGGTTTCAGTGTGTGGGGAAGGTGTTTCAGTGTGTGGGGAAGGTGTTTCAGTGTGTGCGGAAGGTCTTTCAGTGTGTGGGGAAGGGTTTTCAGAGTGTGGGGAAGGGGTTTCATTGTGTGGGGAAGGGCTTTCAGTGTGTGCGGAAGGGGTTTCAGTGTGTGCGGATGGGGTTTCAGTGTGTGGGAAAGGGTTTCACTATGTGGGGAAGGTGTTTCAGTGTGTACGGAAGGGGTTTCAGTCTGTGGGGAAGGGGTTTATCTGTGTGGGGATGTGTTTCATTGTGTGGGGAAGGGGTTTCAGTATGTGGGGAAGGGTTTCACGGTATGCCGAAGGAGTTTCAGTGTGTGGGGCAGGTGTTTCAGTTTGTGGGGATGTGTTTCAGTGTGTGTGTGGATGTGTTTCAGTGTGTGGGGAAGGGGCGTCAGTGTGTGGGGATGTGTTTCAGTGTGTGGGGAATGGTTTTCAGTGTGTGGGGAAGGGTTTCACTGTGTGCGGAAGGGGTTTCAGTGTGTGGGGATGTGGCTGCAGTGTGTGGGGAAGGTGTTTCAGTGTGTGCAGAAGGGGTTTCAGTGTGTGAGGAAGCGGTTTCAGTGTGTGGGGAAGGTGTTTCAGTGTGTTGGGAAGGTGTTTCAGTGTGTGGGGAAGGGGTATCAGTGTGTGGGGAAGGTGGTACAGTGTGTGGGAAGCTGTTTCAGTGTGTGCGGAAGGGGTTTCAGTGTGTGGGGAAGGGTTTTCAGAGTGTGGGGAAGGGGTTTCATTGTGTGCCGAAGGGGTTTCAGTGTGTGGGGAAGGTGTTTCAGTGTGTGCGGAAGGGGTTTCAGTCTGTGGGGAAGGGGTTTATCTGTGTGGGGATGTGTTTCATTGTGTGGGGAAGGGGTTTCAGTATGTGGGGAAGGGTTTCACGGTATGCCAAAGGGGTTTCAGTGTGTGGGGAAGGTGTTTCAGTTTGTGGGGATGTGTTTCAGTGTGTGGGGAAGGGGTTTCAGTGTGTGGGGATGTGTTTCAGTGTGTGGGGAAGGGGTTTCAGTGTGTGGGGAAGTGTTTCAGTGTGTGGGGAATGGTTTTCAGTGTGTGGGGAAGGGTTTCACTGTGTGCGGAAGGGGTTTCAGTGTGGGGGGATGTGGTTTCAGTGTGTGGGGAAGGTGTTTCAGTGAGTGCGGAAGGTGTTTCAGTGTGTGAGGATGCGGTTTCAGTGTGTGGGGAAGGTGTTTCACTGTGTGGGGAAGGGGTATCTGTGTGTGCAGAAGGTGTTTCAGTGTGTGGGGAAGGGGTTTCAGTGTGTGGGGAAGGTGATTCATTGTGTGCGGAAGGGGTTTCAGTGTGTGGGGAAGGGGATTCAGTTTGTGGGGAAGGTGTTTCATTGTGTGGGGAAGGGGTTTTATTGAGTGCGGAAGGGTTACAGTTTGTGGGGACGGGGTTTCCGCGTGTGGGGAAGGGGATTCAGTGTGTGGGGAAGGGTTTCAGTGTGTGCGGAAGGGGTTTCAGTTTGTGGGGAAGGATTTCACTGTGTGGGGAAGGTGTTTCAGTGTGTACGGAAGGGGTTTCAGTCTGTGGGGAAGGGGTTTCTCTGTGTGGGGATGTGTTTCAGTGTGTGGTGAAGGTGTTTCAGTGTGTGCGGAAGGGGTTTCAGTGTGTGCGGAAGGTGTTTCAGTATGTGGGGAAGGGGTTTCAGTGTGTGGGGAAGGTGTTTCACTGTGTGCGGAAGGGGTTTCAGTGTGTGGGGAGGGGGATTCAGTTTGTGGGGAAGGTGTTTCATTGTGTGGGGAAGGGGTTTTATTGTGTGCGGAAGGGGATGCAGTGTGTAGGGATGGGGTATCAGTGTGTGGGGAAGGGGTTTCAGTGTGTGGGGAATTGTTTAACTGTGTGCGGAAGGGGTTTCAGTGTGTGGGGAAGGTGTTGCAGTGTGTGCAGAAGGGGTTTCAGTGTGTGGGGAAGAGGATTCAGTTTGTGGGGAAGGTGTTTCAGTGTGTGGGGAAGGTGTTTCAGTGTGTGGGGAAGGGTTTTCAGTGTGTGGGGATGGGTTTCAGTGTGTGGGGATGGGTTTCAGTGTGTGCGGAAGAGGTTTCAGTGTTTGGGGAAGGTGCTTTAGTGTGTGGGGAAGGGGTTTAAGAGTGTGGGTAAGGGTTTCAGTGTGTGGGGAAGGGGTTTCAGAGACTGGGGAAGGTGTTTCAGTGTGTGGGGAAGGTCTTTCAGTGTGTGGGGATGTTTTGCAGTGTGTGGGGAAGTGGTTTCAGTGTGTGGGGAAGGTGTTTCAGTGTGTGGGGAAGGTGTTTCAGTGTGTGCGGAAGGTCTTTCAGTGTGTGGGGAAGGGTTTTCAGAGTGTGGGGAAGGGGTTTCATTGTGTGGGGAAGGGCTTTCAGTGTGTGCGGAAGGGGTTTCAGTGTGTGCGGATGGGGTTTCAGTGTGTGGGAAAGGGTTTCACTATGTGGGGAAGGTGTTTCAGTGTGTACGGAAGGGGTTTCAGTCTGTGGGGAAGGGGTTTATCTGTGTGGGGATGTGTTTCATTGTGTGGGGAAGGGGTTTCAGTATGTGGGGAAGGGTTTCACGGTATGCCGAAGGAGTTTCAGTGTGTGGGGCAGGTGTTTCAGTTTGTGGGGATGTGTTTCAGTGTGTGTGTGGATGTGTTTCAGTGTGTGGGGAAGGGGCGTCAGTGTGTGGGGATGTGTTTCAGTGTGTGGGGAATGGTTTTCAGTGTGTGGGGAAGGGTTTCACTGTGTGCGGAAGGGGTTTCAGTGTGTGGGGATGTGGCTGCAGTGTGTGGGGAAGGTGTTTCAGTGTGTGCAGAAGGGGTTTCAGTGTGTGAGGAAGCGGTTTCAGTGTGTGGGGAAGGTGTTTCAGTGTGTTGGGAAGGTGTTTCAGTGTGTGGGGAAGGGGTATCAGTGTGTGGGGAAGGTGTTACAGTGTGTGGGAAGCTGTTTCAGTGTGTGCGGAAGGGGTTTCAGTGTGTGGGGAAGGGTTTTCAGAGTGTGGGGAAGGGGTTTCATTGTGTGCCGAAGGGGTTTCAGTGTGTGGGGAAGGTGTTTCAGTGTGTGCGGAAGGGGTTTCAGTCTGTGGGGAAGGGGTTTATCTGTGTGGGGATGTGTTTCATTGTGTGGGGAAGGGGTTTCAGTATGTGGGGAAGGGTTTCACGGTATGCCAAAGGGGTTTCAGTGTGTGGGGAAGGTGTTTCAGTTTGTGGGGATGTGTTTCAGTGTGTGGGGAAGGGGTTTCAGTGTGTGGGGATGTGTTTCAGTGTGTGGGGAAGGGGTTTCAGTGTGTGGGGAAGTGTTTCAGTGTGTGGGGAATGGTTTTCAGTGTGTGGGGAAGGGTTTCACTGTGTGCGGAAGGGGTTTCAGTGTGTGGGGATGTGGTTTCAGTGTGTGGGGAAGGTGTTTCAGTGAGTGCGGAAGGTGTTTCAGTGTGTGAGGATGCGGTTTCAGTGTGTGGGGAAGGTGTTTCACTGTGTGGGGAAGGGGTATCTGTGTGTGCAGAAGGTGTTTCAGTGTGTGGGGAAGGGGTTTCAGTGTGTGGGGAAGGTGATTCATTGTGTGCGGAAGGGGTTTCAGTGTGTGGGGAAGGGGATTCAGTTTGTGGGGAAGGTGTTTCATTGTGTGGGGAAGGGGTTTTATTGAGTGCGGAAGGGTTACAGTTTGTGGGGACGGGGTTTCCGCGTGTGGGGAAGGGGATTCAGTGTGTGGGGAAGGGTTTCAGTGTGTGCGGAAGGGGTTTCAGTTTGTGGGGAAGGATTTCACTGTGTGGGGAAGGTGTTTCAGTGTGTACGGAAGGGGTTTCAGTCTGTGGGGAAGGGGTTTCTCTGTGTGGGGATGTGTTTCAGTGTGTGGTGAAGGTGTTTCAGTGTGTGCGGAAGGGGTTTCAGTGTGTGCGGAAGGTGTTTCAGTATGTGGGGAAGGGGTTTCAGTGTGTGGGGAAGGTGTTTCACTGTGTGCGGAAGGGGTTTCAGTGTGTGGGGAGGGGGATTCAGTTTGTGGGGAAGGTGTTTCATTGTGTGGGGAAGGGGTTTTATTGTGTGCGGAAGGGGATGCAGTGTGTAGGGATGGGGTATCAGTGTGTGGGGAAGGGGTTTCAGTGTGTGGGGAATTGTTTAACTGTGTGCGGAAGGGGTTTCAGTGTGTGGGGAAGGTGTTGCAGTGTGTGGGGAAGGGGTTTCAGGAAGTGGGGATGGGGTTTCTGTGTGTGGCGAAGGGTTTCAGTGTGTGGGGAAGGGTTTCAGTTGTGGGGAAGGGGTTTCGGTGTGTGGGGAAGGGTTTCAGTGTGTGGGGAAGGGTTTCAGTGTGTGGGGAAGTGTTTCTGTGTGTGCGGAAGGGGTTTCAGTTTGTGGGGAAGAGTTTCAGTGTGTGGGGAAGGTGTTTCAGTGTGTGGGGAAGGGTTTCAGTGTGTGGGGAAGGGTTTCTGTGTGTGCGGAAGGGGTTTCAGTTTGTGGGGAAGGGTTTCAGTGTGTGGGAAAGCTGTTTCAGTGTGCGGGGAAGGGTTTCAGTTTGTGGGGAAGGGGTATCAGTGTGTGGGGAAGGTGTTTCGGTGTCTGGGGAAGGTATTTCAGTGTTTGGGGAAGGGATTTCATTTTATGGGGAAGGTGTTTCAGTGTGTGGGGAAGGTGTTTCAGTGTGTGGGGAAGGGGTTTCAGTGTGTGGGGACGGTGTTTCAGTGTGTGGTGATGTGCTTCTGAGTGTGGGGAACGGTTTCACTGTGTGGGGAAGGTGTTCCAGTGTGTGGGGATGGTCTTCAGTGTGTAGGGATGGGTTTCAGTGTGTGGGGATGGGTTTCAGTGTGTGCAGAAGGGGTTTCAGTGTGTGGGGAAGGTGTTTCTGTGTGTGGGGATGCGTTTCAGTGTGTGGGGAAGGTGTTTCAGTGTGTGGGGAAGGGGTTTCAGTGTGTGGGGACGGTGTTTCTGTTTGTGGTGATGTGCTTCTGTGTGTGGGGAACGGTTTCACTGTGTGGGGAAGGTGTTTCAGTGTGTGGGGATGGTTTTCAGTGTGTAGGGATGGGTTTCAGTGTGTGGGGATGGGTTTCAGTGTGTGCAGAAGGGGTTTCAGTGTGTGGGGAAGGTGTTTCTGTATGTGGGAATGTGTTTCAGTGTGTAGGGAAGGGGTTGCAGTGTGTGGGGAAGGGGTTTCATTGTGTGGGGAAGGTTTTTCAGTGTGTGGGGAAAGTTTTTCTGTGTCTGGGGATGTTTTGCAGTCTGTGGGGAAGGGGTTTCAGTGTGTGAGCAAGGGGTTTCAAAGTGTGCGGAAGGGGTTTCACTGTGTGCGGAAGGGGTTTCAGTGTGTGGGGAAGGTGTTTCAATGTATGGGGAAGGTGTTTCAGTGTGTGGGGAAGGTGTTTCAGTGTGTGGGGAAGGGGTTTCAGTGTGTGGGAAAGGTGTTTCAGTGTGTGCGGAAGGGGTTTCAGTGTGTGCGGAAGGTGTTTCAATGTATGGGGAAGGTGTTTCAGTGTGTGCGGAAGTGGTTGCAGTGTGTGGGGAAGGTGTTTCATTGTGTGCGGAAGGGGTTTCAGTGTGTGGGGAAGGTGTTTCAGTGTGTGCGGAAGTGGTTGCAGTGTGTGGGGAAGGTGTTTCATTGTGTGCGGAAGTGGTTGCAGTGTGTGAGGAAGCGGTTTCAGTGTGTGGGGAAGGTGTTTCAGTGTGTTGGGAAGGTGTTTCAGTGTGTGGGGAAGGGGTATCAGTGTGTGCAGAAGTTGTTTCAGTGTGTGGGGAAGGGGTTTCAGTGTGTGGGGAAGGTGTTTCATTGTGTGCGGAAGGGGTTTCAGTGTGTGGGGAAGGGGATTCTGTTTGAGGTGAAGGTGTTTCATTGTGCGGGGAAGAGGTTTTATTGTGTGCGGAAGGGGATGCACTGTGTAGGGAAGGGGTTTCAGTGTGTGGGGAAGGGGTTTCAGTGTCTGGGGAATTGTTTAACTGTGTGCGGAAGGGGTTTCAGTGTGTGGCGAAGGGGTTTCAGTATGTGGGGAAGGGGTTTCAGTGTGTGGGGAAGGGTTTCAGTGTGTGGGGAAGGGTTTCAGTTGTGGGGAAGGCGTTTCGGTGTGTGGGGAAGGGATTCAGTGTGTGGGAAAGGGGTTTCAGTGTGTGGGGAAGTGGTTTCAGTGTTTGGGGAACTGGTTTCAGTGTGTGGGGAAGGGTTTCAGTGTGTGGGGACGGGGTTTCCGTGTGTGGGGAAGGGGATTCAGTGTGTGGGGAAGGGTTTCAGTGTGTGCGGAAGGTGTTTCAATGTGTGGGGATGGTGTTTCAGTGTGTGGGAAAGGTGTTTCAGTGTGTGGGGAAGGGGTTTCAGTGTGTGGGGAAGGGTTTCAGTGTGTAGGGAATGTGTTTCAGTGAGTGCGGAAGGGGTTTCAATGTGTGGGGATGGTGTTTCAGTGTGTGGGAAAGGTGTTTCAGTGTGTGGGGAAGGAGTTTCAGTGTGTGGGGAAGGGGTTTCAGTGTGTGGGGATGGTTTTCAGTGTGTGGGGATGGGTTTCAGTGTGTGCGGAAGGTATTTCAGTGTGTGGGGAAGGGGTTTCAGAGTGTGGGTAATGGTTTCAGTGTGTGGGGAAGGGGTTTCAGTGAGTGTGGAAGGGGTTTCAGGGTGTGGGGAAGGGTTCCAGTGTGTGGGGAAGGTTTTTCAGTGTGTCCGGAAGGGGTTTCAGTGTGTGGGGAAGGTGTTTCAGTGTGTGGGGATGTGTGTCAGTGTGTGCGGAAGTGGTTTCTGTGTGTGGGGAAGGGGTTTCAGTGTGTGGGGAAGGGTTTCACTGTGTGCGGAAGGGGTTTCAGTGTGTGGGGAAGGGGTTTCAGTGTGTGTGGAACGTGTTTCAGTGTGTGCGGAAGGGGTTTCAGTGTGTGGGGAAGGGGTTTCAGTGTGTGGGGAACGTGTTTCAGTGTGTGCTGAAGGGGTTTCAGTGTGTGCGGAAGGGGTTTCAGTGTGTGGGGAAGGGGTTTCAGTGTGTGGGGAAGGTGTTTCAGTGTCTGCGGAAGGGGTTTCAGTGTGTGGGGAAGGGGTTTCAGTGTGTGGGGATGTGTTTCAGTGTGTGGGGAAGGGGTTTCAGTAAGTGGGGAAGGGTTTCACTATGTGAAGAATGGGTTTCAGTGAGTGGGGATGGTGTTTCAGTGCGTCGGGAAGGTGTTTCAGTGTGTGGGGAAGGGGCTTCGGTGTGTGGGGATGTGATTCAGTGTGTGGGGAAGTGGTTTCAGTGTGTGGGGATGTGTTTCAGTGTGTGGGGAATGTGTTTCAGTGTGGGGGAAAGGTTTCACTGTGTGCGGAAGGGGTTTCAGTGTGTGGGGAAGGGCTTTCAGTGTGTGGGGAAGGTGTTTCAGTATGTGCGGATGTGGTTTCAGTGTGTGGGGAAGGGCTTTCAGTCTGTGGGGAAGGTGATTCAGTGTGTGCAAAGGGGTTTCAGTGAGTGCGGAAGGCGTTTCAGTGTGTGGGGAAGGGGTTTCAGTGTGTGGGGAAGGGGTTTCAGTGTGTGGGCAATGTGTTTCAGTGTGTTTGGAAGGGTTTATTGTGTGGGGATGTGTTTCATTGTGTGGGGAAGGCTTTCAGTGTGTGGGGAAGTTGTTTCAGAGTGTGGGGATGAATTTCAGTGTATGGGGATGAATTTCAGTGTGTGGGGATGTGTTTCAGTGTGTGGGGATGTGTTTCAGTGTGTGGGGAAGTTTTTCAGTGTGTGGGGAAGGTGTTTCAGTGTGTGGGGATGGGTTTCAGTGTGTGGGGCTGGGTTTCAGTGTGTGTGGATTGGTTTCAGTGTGTGCGGAGGGGTTTTCAGTGTGTGGGGAAGGTGTTTCAGTGTGTGGGGAAGGTGTTTCAGTGTGTGGGGAAGGGGTTTATGTGTGTGGGGAAGGGGTTTCAGTGTGTGGGGATGGGTTTCAGTTTGTGGGGATGGGTTTCATTGTGTGTGGAAGGTGTTTCAGTGTGTGGGGAAGGTGTTTCAGTGTGTGGGGAAGGGATTCAGTGTGCGGGGAAGGGGTTTCAGTGTTTGGGGAAGGGTTTCAGTGTGTGGGGAATGTGTTTCAGTGTGTGCGGAAAGGGTTTCAGTGTATGGGGAAGGATTTTCAGTGTCAGGGGAAGGTGTGTCAGTGAGTGGGGTAGGATTCCAGTGTGTGGGGAAGGGGTTTCAGAGTGTGGGAAAGGTGTTTCAGTGTGTGGGGATGGTGTTTCAGTGTGTGGGGAAGGTGTTTCAGTGAGTGGGGAAGGTGTTTTAGTGTGTGGGGAAGGGGTTTCAGTGTGTGGGGAAGGTGTTTCAGTGTGTGGGGATGTGTTTCAGTGTGTGGGGATGTGTTTCAGTGTGTGGGGAAGGGTTTCAGTGTGTGGGGAAGGTGTTTCAGTGTGTGGGGATGGTTATCATTGTGTGGGGATGGTTTTCACTGTGTGGGGATGGGTTTCAGTGACTGCGCAAGGGGTTTCGGTGTGTGGAGAAGGTACTATAGGGTGTGGGGAAGTGTTTAAGTGTGTGGGGAAGGTGTTTCAGTGTGTGGGGAAGGGGTTTCAGTTTGTATGGATGGGTTTTATCGTGTGCCGAAGGGGTTTCAGTGTGTGGGGAAGGGATTTCAGTGCATGGAGAAGGGGTTTCTGTGTGTGGGGAAGGTGTTTCCGTTTCTGGGGAAGCGGTTTCAGAGTGTGGGGAAGGGGTTTCAATGTGTGGCGAAGGTGTTTCAGTGTGTGGGGAAGGGTTTTTTTCAGTGTGTGGGGAAGCTGTTTCAGTGTGTGGGGAAGGGTTTCAGTGTGTGGGGAAGTGGTTTCAGTGTGTGGGGATGGGGATTCTGTGTGTGGGGAAGGCGTTTCAATGTGTGGGAAGGTGTTTCAGTGTGTGGGGATAGGGGTTTCAGTGAGTGGGGAAGGGTTTCACTATGTGCAGAATGGGTTTCAGTGTGTGGGGATGGTGTTTCAGTGCGTGGGGAAGGTGTTTCAGTGTGTGGGGAAGGGGCGTCGGTGTGTGGGGATGTGATTCAGCGTGTGGGGAAGTGGTTTCAGTGTGTGGGGATGTGTTTCAGTGTGTGGGGAATGTGTTTCAGTGTGGGGGAAAGGTTTCACTGTGTGCGGAAGGGGTTTCAGTGTGTGGGGAAGGGCTTTCAGTCTGTGGGGAAGGTGATTCTGTGTGTGCGGAAGGGGTTTCAGTGAGTGCGGAAGGCGCTTCAGTGTGTGGGGAAGGGGTTTCAGTGTGTGGGGAAGGGGTTTCAGTGTGTGGGGAATGTGTTTCAGTGTGTTTGGAAGGGTTTAATGTGTGGGGATGTGTTTCATTGTGTGGGGAAGGGTTTCAGTGTGTGGGGAAGTTGTTTCAGAGTGTGGGGATGAATTTCAGTGTATGGGGATGAATTTCAGTGTGTGGGGATGTGTTTCAGTGTGTGGGGATGTGTTTCAGTGTGTGGGGAAGGTTTTCAGTGTGTGGGGAAGGTGTTTCAGTGTGTGGGGATGGGTTTCAGTGTGTGTGGATTGGTTTCAGTGTGTGCGGAGGGGGTTTCAGTGTGTGGGGAAGGTGTTTCAGTGTGTGGGGAAGGTGTTTCAGTGTGTGGGGAAGGGGTTTATGTGTGTGGGGAAGGGGTTTCAGTGTGTGGGGATGGGTTTCAGTTTGTGGGGATGGGTTTCATTGTGTGTGGAAGGTGTTTCAGTGTGCGGGGAAGGTGTTTCAGTGTGTGGGGAAGGGGTTTCAGTGTGTGGGGAAGGTGTTTCAGTGTGTGGGGAAGGTGTTTCAGTGTGTGGGGAAGGGATTCAGTGTGCGGGGAAGGTGTTTCAGTGAGTGGCGAAGGTGGTTATGTTTGTGGGGAAGGCTTTTCAGTGTGTGGGGTAGGTGTTTCAGTGTTTGGGGAATGTGTTTCAGTGTGTGGGGAAGGGGTTTCAGTATGTGGGGAACGGTTCCAGTGCGTGGGGAAGGGGTTTCAGTGTTTGGGGAAGGGTTTCAGTGTGTGGGGAATGTGTTTCAGTGTGTGCGGAAAGGGTTTCAGTATATGGGGAAGGATTTTCAGTGTCAGGGGAAGGTGTTTCAGTGAGTGGGGTAGGATTCCAGTGTGTGGGGAAGGGGTTTCAGAGTGTGGGAAAGGTGTTTCAGTGTGTGGGGATGGTATTTCAGTGTGTGGGGAAGGTGTTTCAGTGAGTGGGGAAGGTGTTTTAGTGTGTGGGGAAGGGGTTTCAGTGTGTGGGGAAGGTGTTTCAGTGTGTGGGGATGTGTTTCAGTGTGTGGGGATGTGTTTCAGTGTGTGGGGAAGGGTTTCAGTGTGTGGGGAAGGTGTTTCAGTGTGTGGGGATGGTTATCATTGTGTGGGGATGGTTTTCACTGTGTGGGGATGGGTTTCAGTGACTGCGCAAGGGGTTTCGGTGTGTGGGGAAGGTATATCAGGGTGTGGGGAAGTGTTTAAGTGTGTGGGGAAGGTGTTTCAGTGTGTGGGGAAGGGGTTTCAGTTTGTATGGATGGGTTTTATCGTGTGCCGAAGGGGTTTCAGTGTGTGGGGAAGGGATTTCAGTGCATGGGGAAGGGGTTTCTGTGTGTGGGGAAGGTGTTTCAGTTTCTGGGGAAGCGGTTTCAGAGTGTGGGGAAGGGGTTTCAATGTGTGGCGAAGGTGTTTCAGTGTGTGGGGAAGGGGTTTTTTCAGTGTGTGGGGAAGCTGTTTCAGTGTGTGGGGAAGGGTTTCAGTGTGTGGGGAAGTGGTTTCAGTGTGTGGGGATGGGGATTCTGTGTGTGGGGAAGGGGTTTCAATGTGTGGGGAAGGTGTTTCAGTGTGTGGGGAAGGGGTTTCAGTGAGTGGGGAAGCTGTTTCAGTGTGTGGGGAAGGGGTTTCTGTGTGTCGGGAAGGTGTTTCAGTGTGTGGGGAAGGTGTTTCAGTGTGTGGCGAAGGGGTTTCAGTGTGTGGGGAAGGGTTTCAGTGTGTGGGGAAGTGGTTTCAGTGTGTGGGGATAGGGATTCTGTGTGTGGGGAAGGGTTTCACTGTGTGCGGAATGGGTTTCAGTGTGTGGGGAAGTGGCTTCAGTGTGTGGGGAAGATGTTTCAGTGTGTGCGGAAGAAGTTTCAGTGTGTGGGGAAGGGGTTTCACTGTGTGGGGAAGGGGTTTCAGTGTGTTGGGAAGGTGTTTCAGTGCGTGCGGAAGGGGTTTCAGTGTTTGCGGAAGGTGTTTCAGTGAGTGGGGATGGGGATTCTGTGTGTGGGGAAGGTGTTTCAGTGTGTTGGGAAGAGGTTTCAGATTGTGGGGAAGGGGTTTCTGACTGTGGGGAAGTGATTTCGGTTTTGTGGGGAAGAGGTTTCAGTGTGTGGGGAAGGGGTTTCAGTGTGTGGTGAAGGGGATTCAGTGTGTGGGGAAGAAGTTTCAGTGTGTTGGGAAGAGGTTTCAGATTGTGGGGAAGGGGTTTCTGACTGTGGGGAAGTGATTTCGGTTTTGTGGGGAAGAGGTTTCAGTGTGTGGGGAAGGGGTTTCAGTGTGTGGTGAAGGGGATTCAGTGTGTGGGGAAGAGGTTTCAGTGTGCGGGGAAGGGGTTTCAGTGTGTGGAGAAGATGTTTCAGTGTGTGGGGAAGAGGTTTCAGTGCGTGGGGAAGAGGTTTCAGTGTGTGTGGAAGAGGTTTCAGAGCGTGAGGAAGGGGTTTCAGTGTGTGGGGAAGTGGTTTCAGTCTGTGGCGAAGAGGTTTCAGTGCGTGGGAAGGGGTTTCAGTGTGTGGGGAAGGGTTTCAGTGTGTGGGGATGGGTTTCAGTGTGTGGGGAAGGGGTTTCAGTGTGTGGGGAAGAGGTTTCAGTGTGTGGGGATGTGTTTCAGTGTGTGGGGATGGGTTTCAGTGTTTGGGGAAGGGGTTTCAGTGTGTGGGGAAGAGGTTTCAGTGTGTGGGGATGGGTTTCAGTGTGTGGGGAAGGGGTTTCAGTCTGTGGGGAAGAGGTTTCAGTTTGTGGGGAAGAGGTTTCAGTGTGTGGGGAAGGGGTTTCAGTGTTTGGATAAGTGGTTTCATGGTGTGGGGAAGAGGTTTCAGTGTGTGGGGAAGGGGTTTCAGTGTGTGGGGAAGAGGTTTCAGTGTGTGGGGAAGGGGTTTCAGTGTGTGGGGACGGGGTATCAGTGTGTGGGGATGAGGTTTCAGTGTGTGGGGAAGGGGTTTCAGTGTGTGTGGAAGAGGTTGCAGTGTGTGGGGAATAGGTTTCAGTGTGTGGGGAAGGGTTTCAGTTTGTGGGGAAGTGGTTCAGTCTGTGGCGAAGAGATTTCAGTGCGTGGGAAGAGGTTTCAGTGTGTGGGGATGGGTTTCAGTGTGTGGGGATGGGTTTCAGTGCGTGGGGAAGGGGTTTCAGTGTGTGGGGATGGGCTTCAGTGTGTGGGGAAGGGGTTTCAGTGTGTGGGGAAGAGGTTTTAGTGTGTGGGGATGGGTTTCAGTGTGTGGGGATGGGGTTTCAGTGTGTGTGGAAGAGGTTTCAGTGTTTGGGGATGCGGTTTCAGTGTGTGGGGATGGGTTTCAGTGTGTGGGGAAGGGGTTTCTGCCTCTGGGGAAAAGCTTTCTGTGTGTGGGGAAGAGGAATCAGTGTGTGGGGAAGGGTTTTCAGTGTGTGGATAAGGGGTTTCAGTGTGTGGGGAAGAGTTTTCTGTGTGAGGGGAAGAGGTTTTTGTGTGTTGGGAAGTGGTTTCAGTCTGTGGGGAAGGGGTTTCAGTGTGTGGGGAAGAGGTTTCAGTGTGAGGGGAAGGGGTTTCAGTGTGTGGGGAAGGGGTTTCAGAGTGTGGGGAAGAGGTTTCAGTGTGTGTGGAAGAGGTTTAAGTGTGTGTGCAAGGGGTTTCAGTGTGTGCGGAAGGGGTTTCAGTGTGTGGGGAAGAGGTTTCAGTTTGTGGGGAAGAGGTTTCAGTGTGTGGGGATGGGTTTCGGTGTGAGTGAAAGATGTTTCAGTGTGTGGGGAAGTGGTTTCAGTGTGTGGAGAAGGGTTTCAGTGTGTGGGGAAGCGTTTCAGTATGTGGGGAATGAGCTTCATTGTGTGTGGAAGGGATTTCAGCGTGTGGGGAAGGGGTTTCAGTGTTTGTGAAAGAGGTTTCAGTGTGTGTGGAAGGGTTTTCAGTGTGTGTGGAAGCGGTTTCAGTTTGTGGGGAAGAGGTTTCAGTGTGTGGAGAAGGGTTTCAGTGTGTGGGGAAGGGTTTCAGTATGTGGGGAAGGGGCTTCAGTGTGTGTGGAAGGGGTTTCAGCGTGTGGGCAAGGGGTTTCAGTGTGTGTGGAAGAGGTTTCAGTGTGTGTGGAAGGGTTTTCAGTGTGTGGGGAAGGGGTTTCAGCGTGTAGGGAAGGGTTTATGTGTGTGGGGAAGAGGTTTCAGTGTGTGGGGGAGAGGTTTCAGTTTGCGGGGAAGATGTTTCAGTGTGTGGGGAAGGGGTATCAGTGTGTGGGGAAGAGATTACAGTGTGCGGGGATGGGTTTCAGTGTGTGGTTAAGGGTTTTCAGTCTGTGGGGAAGGGGTTTCAGTGTGTGGGGAAGATGTTTCAGTGTGTGGGGAAGGGGTTTCAGTGTGTGGTGAAGGGGATTCAGTGTGTGGGGAAGAGGTTTCAGTGTGCGGGGAAGGGGTTTCAGTCTGTGGAGAAGATGTTTCAGTGTGTGGGGAAGAGGTTTCAGTGCGTGGGGAAGAGGTTTCAGTGTGTGTGGAAGAGGTTTCAGAGCGTGAGGAAGGGGTTTCAGTGTGTGGGGAAGTGGTTTCAGTCTGTGGCGAAGAGGTTTCAGTGCGGGGGAAGGGGTTTCAGTGTGTGGGGAAGGGTTTCAGTGTGTGGGGATGGGTTTCAGTGTGTGGGGAAGGGGTTTCAGAGTGTGGGGAAGAGGTTTCAGTGTGTGTGGAAGAGGTTTAAGTGTGTGTGCAAGGGGTTTCAGTGTGTGCGGAAGGGGTTTCAGTGTGTGGGGAAGAGGTTTCAGTTTGTGGGGAAGAGGTTTCAGTGTGTGGGGATGGGTTTCGGTGTGAGTGAAAGATGTTTCAGTGTGTGGGGAAGTGGTTTCAGTGTGTGGAGAAGGGTTTCAGTGTGTGGGGAAGCGTTTCAGTATGTGGGGAATGAGCTTCATTGTGTGTGGAAGGGATTTCAGCGTGTGGGGAAGGGGTTTCAGTGTTTGTGAAAGAGGTTTCAGTGTGTGTGGAAGGGTTTTCAGTGTGTGTGGAAGCGGTTTCAGTTTGTGGGGAAGAGGTTTCAGTGTGTGGAGAAGGGTTTCAGTGTGTGGGGAAGGGTTTCAGTATGTGGGGAAGGGGCTTCAGTGTGTGTGGAAGGGGTTTCAGCGTGTGGGCAAGGGGTTTCAGTGTGTGTGGAAGAGGTTTCAGTGTGTGTGGAAGGGTTTTCAGTGTGTGGGGAAGGGGTTTCAGCGTGTAGGGAAGGGTTTATGTGTGTGGGGAAGAGGTTTCAGTGTGTGGGGGAGAGGTTTCAGTTTGCGGGGAAGATGTTTCAGTGTGTGGGGAAGGGGTATCAGTGTGTGGGGAAGAGATTACAGTGTGCGGGGATGGGTTTCAGTGTGTGGTTAAGGGTTTTCAGTCTGTGGGGAAGGGGTTTCAGTGTGTGGGGAAGATGTTTCAGTGTGTGGGGAAGGGGTTTCAGTGTGTGGTGAAGGGGATTCAGTGTGTGGGGAAGAGGTTTCAGTGTGCGGGGAAGGGGTTTCAGTCTGTGGAGAAGATGTTTCAGTGTGTGGGGAAGAGGTTTCAGTGCGTGGGGAAGAGGTTTCAGTGTGTGTGGAAGAGGTTTCAGAGCGTGAGGAAGGGGTTTCAGTGTGTGGGGAAGTGGTTTCAGTCTGTGGCGAAGAGGTTTCAGTGCGGGGGAAGGGGTTTCAGTGTGTGGGGAAGGGTTTCAGTGTGTGGGGATGGGTTTCAGTGTGTGGGGAAGGGGTTTCAGTGTGTGGGGAAGAGGTTTCAGTGTGTGGGGATGTGTTTCAGTGTGTGGGGATGGGTTTCAGTGTTTGGGGAAGGGGTTTCAGTGTGTGGGGAAGAGGTTTCAGTGTGTGGGGATGGGTTTCAGTGTGTGGGGAAGGGGTTTCAGTCTGTGGGGAAGAGGTTTCAGTTTGTGGGGAAGAGGTTTCAGTGTGTGGGGAAGGGGTTTCAGTGTTTGGATAAGTGGTTTCATGGTGTGGGGAAGTGGTTTCAGTGTGTGGGGAAGGGGTTTCAGTGTGTTTGGAAGAGGTTTCAGTGTGTGGGGAAGGGGTTTCAGTGTGTGGGGACGGGGTATCAGTGTGTGGGGATGAGGTTTCAGTGTGTGGGGAAGGAGTTTCAGTGTGTGTGGAAGAGGTTGCAGTGTGTGGGGAATAGGTTTCGGTGTGTGGGGATGGGTTTCAGTTTGTGGGGAAGTGGTTCAGTCTGTGGCGAAGAGATTTCAGTGCGTGGGAAGAGGTTTCAGTGTGTGGGGATGGGTTTCAGTGTGTGGGGATGGGTTTCAGTGCGTGGGGAAGGGGTTTCAGTGTGTGGGGATGGGCTTCAGTGTGTGGGGAAGGGGTTTCAGTGTGTGGGGAAGAGGTTTTAGTGTGTGGGGATGGGTTTCAGTGTGTGGGGATGGGGTTTCAGTGTGTGTGGAAGGGGTTTCAGTGTTTGGGGATGCGGTTTCAGTGTGTGGGGATGGGTTTCAGTGTGTGGGGAAGGGGTTTCTGCCTCTGGGGAAAAGCTTTCTGTGTGTGGGGAAGAGGAATCAGTGTGTGGGGAAGGGTTTTCAGTGTGTGGATAAGGGGTTTCAGTGTGTGGGGAAGAGTTTTCTGTGTGAGGGGAAGAGGTTTTAGTGTGTTGGAAGTGGTTTCAGTCTGTGGGGAAGGGGTTTCAGTGTGTGGGGAAGAGGTTTCAGTGTGAGGGGAAGGGGTTTCAGTGTGTGGGGAAGGGGTTTCAGAGTGTGGGGAAGAGGTTTCAGTGTGTGTGGAAGAGGTTTAAGTGTGTGTGCAAGGGGTTTCAGTGTGTGCGGAAGGGGTTTCAGTGTGTGGGGAAGAGGTTTCAGTTTGTGGGGAAGAGGTTTCAGTGTGTGGGGATGGGTTTCGGTGTGAGTGAAAGATGTTTCAGTGTGTGGGGAAGTGGTTTCAGTGTGTGGAGAAGGGTTTCAGTGTGTGGGGAAGCGTTTCAGTATGTGGGGAATGAGCTTCATTGTGTGTGGAAGGGATTTCAGCGTGTGGGGAAGGGGTTTCAGTGTTTGTGAAAGAGGTTTCAGTGTGTGTGGAAGGGTTTTCAGTGTGTGTGGAAGCGGTTTCAGTTTGTGGGGAAGAGGTTTCAGTGTGTGGAGAAGGGTTTCAGTGTGTGGGGAAGGGTTTCAGTATGTGGGGAAGGGGCTTCAGTGTGTGTGGAAGGGGTTTCAGCGTGTGGGCAAGGGGTTTCAGTGTGTGTGGAAGAGGTTTCAGTGTGTGTGGAAGGGTTTTCAGTGTGTGGGGAAGGGGTTTCAGCGTGTAGGGAAGGGTTTATGTGTGTGGGGAAGAGGTTTCAGTGTGTGGGGGAGAGGTTTCAGTTTGCGGGGAAGATGTTTCAGTGTGTGGGGAAGGGGTATCAGTGTGTGGGGAAGAGATTACAGTGTGCGGGGATGGGTTTCAGTGTGTGGTTAAGGGTTTTCAGTCTGTGGGGAAGGGGTTTCAGTGTGTGGGGAAGATGTTTCAGTGTGTGGGGAAGGGGTTTCAGTGTGTGGTGAAGGGGATTCAGTGTGTGGGGAAGAGGTTTCAGTGTGCGGGGAAGGGGTTTCAGTCTGTGGAGAAGATGTTTCAGTGTGTGGGGAAGAGGTTTCAGTGCGTGGGGAAGAGGTTTCAGTGTGTGTGGCAGAGGTTTCAGAGCGTGAGGAAGGGGTTTCAGTGTGTGGGGAAGTGGTTTCAGTCTGTGGCGAAGAGGTTTCAGTGCGGTGGAAGGGTTTTCAGTGTGTGGGGAAGGGTTTCAGTGTGTGGGGATGGGTTTCAGTGTGTGGGGAAGGGGTTTCAGTGTGTGGGGAAGAGGTTTCAGTGTGTGGGGATGTGTTTCAGTGTGTGGGGATGGGTTTCAGTGTTTGGGGAAGGGGTTTCAGTGTGTGGGGAAGAGGTTTCAGTGTGTGGGGATGGGTTTCAGTGTGTGGGGAAGGGGTTTCAGTCTGTGGGGAAGAGGTTTCAGTTTGTGGGGAAGAGGTTTCAGTGTGTGGGGAAGGGGTTTCAGTGTTTGGATAAGTGGTTTCATTGTGTGGGGAAGAGGTTTCAGTGTGTGGGGAAGGGGTTTCAGTGTGTGGGGAAGAGGTTTCAGTGTGTAGGGAAGGGGTTTCAGTGTGTGGGGACGGGGTATCAGTGTGTGGGGATGAGGTTTCAGTGAGTGGGGAAGGGGTTTCAGTGTGTGTGGAAGAGGTTGCAGTGTGTGGGGAATAGGTTTCCGTGTATGGGGAAGGGTTTCAGTTTGTGGGGAAGTGGTTCAGTCTGTGGCGAAGAGATTTCAGTGCGTGGGAAGAGGTTTCAGTGTGTGGGGATGGGTTTCAGTGTGTGGGGATGGGCTTCAGTGTGTGGGGAAGGGGTTTCAGTGTGTGGGGAAGAGGTTTTAGTGTGTGGGGATGGGTTTCAGTGTGTGGGGATGGGTTTTCAGTGTGCGTGGAAGGGGTTTCAGTGTTTGGGGATGCGGTTTCAGTGTGTGGGGATGGGTTTCAGTGTGTGGGGAAGGGGTTTCTGCCTCTGGGGAAAAGCTTTCTGTGTGTGGGGAAGAGGATTCAGTGTGTGGGGAAGGGTTTTCAGGGTGTGGATAAGGGGTTTCAGTGTGTGGGGAAGAGTTTTCAGTGTGAGGGGAAGAGGTTTTAGTGTGTTGGGAAGTGGTTTCAGTCTGTGGGGAAGGGGTTTCAGTGTGTGGGGAAGAGGTTTCAGTGTGAGGGGAAGGGGTTTCAGTGTGTGGGGAAGGGGTTTCAGAGTGTGGGGAAGGGGTTTCAGCGTGTAGGGAAGGGTTTCTGTGTGTGTGCAAGGGGTTTCAGTGTGTGCGGAAGGGGTTTCAGTGTGTGGGGAAGAGGTTTCAGTTTGTGGGGAAGAAGTTTCAGTGTGTGGAGAAGGGTTTCAGTGTGTGGGGAAGGGTTTCAGTATGTGGGGAAGGGGCTTCAGTGTGTGTGGAAGGGGTTTCAGCGTGTGGGCAAGGGGTTTCAGTGTGTGTGGAAGAGGTTTCAGTGTGTGTGGAAGGGCTTTCAGTGTGTGGGGAAGGGGTTTCAGCGTGTAGGGAAGGGTTTCTGTGTGTGGGGAAGAGGTTTCAGTGTGTGGGGGAGAGGTTTCAGTTTGCGGGGAAGATGTTTCAGTGTGTGGGGAAGGGGTATCAGTGTGTGGGGAAGAGATTACAGTGTGCGGGGATGGGTTTCAGTGTGTGGTTAAGGGTTTTCAGTCTGTGGGGAAGGGGTTTCAGTGTGTGGGGAAGATGTTTCAGTGTGTGGGGAAAGGGTTTCAGTGTGTGGGGAAGTGGTTTCAGTGTGTGGGGAAGAGATTTCAGTGTGTTGGGAAGAGGTTTCAGATCGTGGGGAAGGGGTTTCTGACTGTGGGGAAGTGGTTTCTGTTTTGTGGCGAAGAGGTTTCAGTGTGTGCGGCAGCGGTTTCAGTGCGTGGTGAAGGGGATTCAGTTTGTGGGGAAGAGGTTTCAGTGTGCGGGGAAGGGGTTTCAGTGTGTGGAGAAGATGTTTCAGTGTGTGGGGAACAGGTTTCAGTGCGTGGAGAAGAGGTTTCAGTGTGTGTGGAAGAGGTTTCAGAGCGTGAGGAAGGGGTTTCAGTGTGTGGGGAAGTGGTTTCAGTCTGTGGCGAAGAGGTTTCAGTGCGTGGGAAGGGGTTTCAGTGTGTGGGGAAGGGTTTCAGTTTGTGGGGATGGGTTTCAGTGTGTGGGGAAGGGGTTTCAGTGTGTGGGGATGGGTTTCATTGTGTGGGGAAGGTGTTTCAGTGTGTGTGGAAGAGGTTTTAGTGTGTGGGGATGGGGTTCAGTGTGTGGGGAAGGGGTTTCAGTGTTTGGGGATGAGGTTTCAGTGTGTGGGGATGGGTTTCAGTGTGTGGGGAAGGTGTTTCTGCCTGTGGGGAAGAGGTTTCAGTGTGTGGGGAAGAGGTTTCAGTGTGTGGGGAATGGGTTTCAGTGTGTGGATAAGGGGTTTCAGTGTGTGGGGTAGTGTTTTCAGTGTGTGGGGAAGAAGTTTTAGTGTGTTGGGAAGTGGTTTCTGTCTGTGGGGATGGGTTTCAGTTTTTGGGGAAGAGTGTTCAGTGTGTGGGGAAGGGGTTTCAGTTTGTGGGGAACGGGTTTCAGTGTGTGGGGAAGATGTTTCAGTGTGTGGGGATGGGTTTCAGTGTGTGGGGAAGGGATTCAGTTGGTGGGGAAGAGGTTTCAGTGTTTGTGGAAGAGGTATAAGTGTGTGTGCAAACGGTTTCAGTGTGTGTGGAAGGTGTTTCAGTGTGTGCGGAAGGGGTTTCAGTGTGTGGGGGAAGAGGTTTCAGTGTTTGGGGAAGAGGTTTCAGAGTGTGGGGATGGGTTTCAGTGTGAGTGAAAGATGTTTCAGTGTGTGGGGAAGAGGTTTCAGTGAGTGGAGAAGGGTTTCAGTGTGTGGGGAAGAGTTTCAGTATGTGGGGAAGTGGCTTCAGTGTGTGTGGAAGGGGTTTCAGTGTGTGGGGAAGGGGTTTCAGTGTCTGTGGAAGAGGTTTGAATGTGTGTGGAAGGGTTTTCAGTGTATGTGGAATAGGTTTCAGCGTGTGGGGAAGGGGTTTCAGCGTGTAGGGAAGGGTTTCTGTGTGTGGGGAAGAGGTTTCAGTTTGTGGGGATGGGTTTCAGTGTGTGGGGAAGAGGTTTCAGTCTGTGGGGATGGGTTTCAGTGTGTGGGGAATGGGTTTCAGTGTGTGTGGAAGAGGTTTCAGTGTGTGTGGAAGGGTTTTCAGTGTGTGGGGAAGGGGTTTCAGCGTGTAGGGAAGGGTTTCTGTGTGTGGGGAAGAGGTTTCAGTGTGTGGGGAAGAGGTTTCAGTTTGCAGGGAAGATGTTTCAGTGTGTGGGGATGGGTATCAGTGTGTGGGGAAGAGATAACAGTTTGCGGGGATGGGTTTCAGTGTGTGGTTAAGGGGTTTCAGTCTGTGGGGAAGGGGTTTCAGTGTGTGGGGAAGATGTTTCAGTGTGTGGGGAAAAGGTTTCAGTGTGTGGGGAAGTGGTTTCAGTGTGTGGGGAAGAGACTTCAGTGTGTTGGGAAGAGGTTTCAGATTGTGGGGAAGGGATTTCTGACTGTGGGGAAGTGGTTTCGGTTTTGTGGGGAAGAGGTTTCAGTGTGTGGGCAAGGGGTTTCAGTGTGTGGTGAAGGGGATTCAGTGTGTGGGGAAGAGGTTTCAGTGTGCGGGGAAGGGGTTTCAGTGTGTGGGGAAGATGTTTCAGTGTGTGGGGAAGAGGTTTCAGTGCGTGCGGAAGACGTTTCAGTGTGTGTGGAAGAGGTTTCAGAGCGTGAGGAAGGGGTTTCATTGTGTGGGGAAGTGGTTTCAGTCTGTGGCGAAGAGGTTTCAGTGCGTGGGAAGGGGTTTCAGTGTGTGGGGAAGGGTTTCAGTGTGTGGGGATGGGTTTCAGTGTGTGGGGAAGGGGTTTCAGTGTGTGGGGATGGGTTTCATTGTGTGGGGAAGGTGTTTCAGTGTGTGTGGAAGAGGTTTTAGTGTGTGGGGATGGGTTTCAGTGTGTGGGGATGGGGTTCGGTGTGTGGGGAAGGGGTTTCAGTGTTTGGGGATGAGGTTTCAGTGTGTGGGGATGGGTTGCAGTGTGTGGGGAAGGTGTTTCTGCCTGTGGGGAAGAGGTTTCAGTGTGTGGGGAAGAGGTTTCAGTGTGTGGGGAATGGGTTTCAGTGTGTGGATAAGGGGTTTCAGTGTGTGGGGTAGTGTTTTCAGTGTGTGGGGAAGAAGTTTTAGTGTGTTGGGAAGTGGTTTCTGTCTGTGGGGATGGGTTTCAGTTTTTGGGGAAGAGTTTTCACTGTGTGGGGAAGGGGTTTCAGTTTGTGGGGAACGGGTTTCAGTGTGTGGGGAAGATGTTTCAGTGTGTGGGGATGGGTTTCAGTGTGTGGGGAAGGGATTCAGTTGGTGGGGAAGAGGTTTCAGTGTGTGTGGAAGAGGTATAGGTGTGTGTGCAAGGGGTTTCAGTGTGTGTGGAAGGTGTTTCAGTGTGTGGGGAAGAGGTTTCAGTGAGTGGAGAAGGGTTTCAGTGTGTGGGGAAGAGTTTCAGTATGTGGGGAAGGGGCATCAGTGTGTGTGCAAGGGGTTTCAGTGTGTGCGGAAGGGGTTTCAGTGTGTGTGGAAGAGGTTTCAGTGTGTGTGGAAGGGTTTTCAGTGTATGTGGAATAGGTTTCAGCGTGTGGGGAAGGGGTTTCAGCGTGTAGGGAAGGGTTTCTGTGTGTGGGGAAGAGGTTTCAGTTTGTGGGGATGGGTTTCAGTGTGTGGGGAAGATGTTTCAGTGTGTGGGGAAGAGGTTTCAGTGCGTGGGGAAGACGTTTCAGTGTGTGTGGAAGAGGTTTCAGAGCGTGAGGAAGGGGTTTCATTGTGTGGCGAAGTGGTTTCAGTCTGTGGCGAAGAGGTTTCAGTGCGTGGGAAGGGGTTTCAGTGTGTGGGGAAGGGTTTCAGTGTGTGGGGATGGGTTTCAGTGTGTGTCGAAGGGGTTTCAGTGTGTGGGGATGGGTTTCATTGTGTGGGGAAGGTGTTTCAGTGTGTGTGGAAGAGGTTTTAGTGTGTGGGGATGGGTTTCAGTATGTGGGGATGGGGTTCAGTGTGTGGGGAAGGGGTTTCAGTGTTTGGGGATGAGGTTTCAGTGTGTGGGGATGGGTTGCAGTGTGTGGGGAAGGTGTTTCTGCCTGTGGCGAAGAGGTTTCAGTGTGTGGGGAAGAGGTTTCAGTGTGTGGGGAATGGGTTTCAGTGTGTGGATAAGGGGTTTCAGTGTGTGGGGTAGTGTTTTCAGTGTGTGGGGAAGAAGTTTTAGTGTGTTGGGAAGTGGTTTCTGTCTGTGGGGATGGGTTTCAGTTTTTGGGGAATAGTTTGCACTGTGTGGGGAAGGGGTTTCAGTTTGTGGGGAACGGGTTTCAGTGTGTGGGGAAGATGTTTCAGTGTGTGGGGATGGATTTCAGTGTGTGGGGAAGGGATTCAGTTGGTGGGGAAGAGGTTTCAGTGTGTGTGGAAGAGGTATAAGTGTGTGTGCAAGGGGTTTCAGTGTATGTGGAAGGTGTTTCAGTGTGTGCGGAAGGGGTTTCAGTGTGTGGGGGAAGAGGTTTCAGTGTTTGGGGAAGAGGTTTCAGTGTGTGGGGATGGGTTTCAGTGTGAGTGAAAGATGTTTCAGTGTGTGGGGAAGAGGTTTCAGTGAGTGGAGAAAGGCTTCAGTGTGTGGGGAAGAGTTTCAGTATGTGGGGAAGAGGTTTCAGTCTGTGGGGATGGGTTTCAGTGTGTGGGGAATGGGTTTCAGTGTGTGTGGAAGGGGTTTCAGCGTGTGGGGAATGGGTTTCAGTGTGTGGGGAATGGGTTTCAGTGTGTGGGGAAGCGGTTTCAGTGTGTGAGGAAGAGGTTTCAGTGTTAGGGGATGGGTTTCATTGTGTGGGGATTGGATTCAGAGTGTGGGGATGGGTTTCAGTGTGTGGGGATGGGTATCAGTGTGTGCGGTAAGATGTTTCAGTGTGTGGGGAAGGTGTTTCAGTGTGTGGGGAAGTGGTTTCAGTGTGTGGGGAAGAGATTTCAGTGTGTGGGGAAGATGTTTCAGTGTGTGGGGAAGGTGTTTCAGTGTGTGGGGAAGTGGTTTCAGTGTGTGGGGAAGAGATTTCAGTGTGTTGGGAAGAGGTTTCAGATAGTGGGGAAGTGGTTTCGGTTTTGTGGGGAAGAAGTTTCAGTGTGTGGGGAAGGGGTTTCAGTGTCTGTTGAAGGGGATTCAGTTTGTGGGGAAGAGGTTTCAGTGTGCGGGGAAGGGGTTTCAGTGTGTGGGGAAGATGTTTCAGTGTGTGGGGAAGAGGTTTCAGTGCGTGGTGAAGAGGTTTCAGAGTGTTTGGAAGAGGTTTCAGAGCGTGAGGAAGGGGTTTCAGTGTGTGGGGAAGTGGTTTCAGTCTGTGGCGAAGAGGTTTCAGTGCGTGGGAAGGGGTTTCAGTGTGTGGGGAAGGGTTTAAGTGTGTGGGGATTGGTTTCAGTGAGTGGGGAAGGGGTTTCAGTGTGTGGGGATGGGTTTCATTGTGTGGGGAATGTGTTTCAGTGTGTGGGGAAGTGGTTTCAGTGAGTGGGGAAGAGGTTTCAGAGTGTGGGGAACGGGTTTCAGTCTGTGGGGAAGTGGTTTCAGTTTGTGGGGAAGAAGTTTCAGTATGTGGGGAAGGGGTTTCAGTGTGTGGTGAAGGGGATGCAGTGTGTGGGAAAGAGGTTTCAGTGTGCGAGGAGGGGGTTTCAGTGTGGTGGGAAGAGGTTTCAGCGTGTGGGGAAGAGGTTTCAGTGTGTGTGGAAGAGGTTTAACTGTGTGTGCAAGGTGTTTCAGTGTGTGTGGAAGGGGTTTCAGTGTGTGTGGAAGGGGTTTCAGTGTGTGGGAAAGAGGTTTCAGTTTGTGGGGAAGAGGTTTCAGTGTGTGGGGATGGGTTTCGGTGTGAGTGAAAGATGTTTCAGTGTGTGGGGAAGTGGTTTCAGTGTGTGGAGAAGGGTTTCAGTGTGTGGGGAAGCGTTTCAGTATGTGGGGAATGAGCTTCAGTGTGTGTGGAAGGGATTTCAGCGTGTGGGGAAGGGGTTTCAGTGTGTGTGTAAGAGGTTTCAGTGTGTGTGGAAGGGTTTTCAGTCTGTGTGGAAGCGGTTTCAGTTTGTGGGGAAGAGGTTTCAGTGTGTGGAGAAGGGTTTCAGTGTGTGGGGAAGGGTTTCAGTATGTGGGGAAGGGGCTTCAGTGTGTGTGGAAGGGGTTTGAGCGTGTGGGCAAGGGGTTTCAGTGTGTGTGGAAGAGGTTTCAGTGTGTGTGGAAGGGTTTTCAGTGTGTGGGGAAGGGGTTTTAGCGTGTAGGGAAGGGTTTCTGTGTGTGGGGAAGAGGTTTCAGTGTGTGGGGAAGAGGTTTCAGTTTGAGGGGAAGATGTTTCAGTGTGTGGGGAAGGGGTATCATTGTGTGGGGAATGGGTTTCAGTGTGTGGGGAAGTGGTTTCAGTGTGTGGGGAAGAGATTTCAGTGTGTTGGGAAGAGGTTTCACATTGTGGGGAAGGGGTTTCTGACTGTGGGGAAGTGGTTTCGGTTTTGTGGGGAAGAGGTTTCAGTGTGTGGGGAAGGGGTTTCAGTGTGTAGTGAAGGGGATTCAGTGTGTGGGGAAGAGGTTTCAGTGTGCGGGGAAGGGGTTTCAGTGTGTGGGGAAGATGTTTCAGTGTGTGGGGAAGAGGTTTCAGTGCGTGGGGAAGAGGTTTCAGTGTGTGCGGAAGAGGTTTCAGAGCGTGAGGAAGGGGTTTCAGTGTGTGGGGAAGTGGTTTCAGTGTGTGGGGAAGAGATTTCAGTGTGTTGGGAAGAGGTTTCAGATAGTGGGGAAGTGGTTTCGGTTTTGTGGGGAAGAAGTTTCAGTGTGTGGGGAAGGGGTTTCAGTGTCTGTTGAAGGGGATTCAGTTTGTGGGGAAGAGGTTTCAGTGTGCGGGGAAGGGGTTTCAGTGTGTGGGGAAGATGTTTCAGTGTGTGGGGAAGAGGTTTCAGTGCGTGGTGAAGAGGTTTCAGAGTGTTTGGAAGAGGTTTCAGAGCGTGAGGAAGGGGTTTCAGTGTGTGGGGAAGTGGTTTCAGTCTGTGGCGAAGAGGTTTCAGTGCGTGGGAAGGGGTTTCAGTGTGTGGGGAAGGGTTTAAGTGTGTGGGGATTGGTTTCAGTGAGTGGGGAAGGGGTTTCAGTGTGTGGGGATGGGTTTCATTGTGTGGGGAATGTGTTTCAGTGTGTGGGGAAGTGGTTTCAGTGAGTGGGGAAGAGGTTTCAGAGTGTGGGGAACGGGTTTCAGTCTGTGGGGAACTGGTTTCAGTTTGTGGGGAAGAAGTTTCAGTATGTGGGGAAGGGGTTTCAGTGTGTGGTGAAGGGGATGCAGTGTGTGGGAAAGAGGTTTCAGTGTGCGAGGAGGGGGTTTCAGTGTGGTGGGAAGAGGTTTCAGCGTGTGGGGAAGAGGTTTCAGTGTGTGTGGAAGAGGTTTAACTGTGTGTGCAAGGTGTTTCAGTGTGTGTGGAAGGGGTTTCAGTGTGTGTGGAAGGGGTTTCAGTGTGTGGGAAAGAGGTTTCAGTTTGTGGGGAAGAGGTTTCAGTGTGTGGGGATGGGTTTCGGTGTGAGTGAAAGATGTTTCAGTGTGTGGGGAAGTGGTTTCAGTGTGTGGAGAAGGGTTTCAGTGTGTGGGGAAGCGTTTCAGTATGTGGGGAATGAGCTTCAGTGTGTGTGGAAGGGATTTCAGCGTGTGGGGAAGGGGTTTCAGTGTGTGTGTAAGAGGTTTCAGTGTGTGTGGAAGGGTTTTCAGTCTGTGTGGAAGCGGTTTCAGTTTGTGGGGAAGAGGTTTCAGTGTGTGGAGAAGGGTTTCAGTGTGTGGGGAAGGGTTTCAGTATGTGGGGAAGGGGCTTCAGTGTGTGTGGAAGGGGTTTGAGCGTGTGGGCAAGGGGTTTCAGTGTGTGTGGAAGAGGTTTCAGTGTGTGTGGAAGGGTTTTCAGTGTGTGGGGAAGGGGTTTTAGCGTGTAGGGAAGGGTTTCTGTGTGTGGGGAAGAGGTTTCAGTGTGTGGGGAAGAGGTTTCAGTTTGAGGGGAAGATGTTTCAGTGTGTGGGGAAGGGGTATCATTGTGTGGGGAATGGGTTTCAGTGTGTGGGGAAGTGGTTTCAGTGTGTGGGGAAGAGATTTCAGTGTGTTGGGAAGAGGTTTCACATTGTGGGGAAGGGGTTTCTGACTGTGGGGAAGTGGTTTCGGTTTTGTGGGGAAGAGGTTTCAGTGTGTGGGGAAGGGGTTTCAGTGTGTAGTGAAGGGGATTCAGTGTGTGGGGAAGAGGTTTCAGTGTGCGGGGAAGGGGTTTCAGTGTGTGGGGAAGATGTTTCAGTGTGTGGGGAAGAGGTTTCAGTGCGTGGGGAAGAGGTTTCAGTGTGTGCGGAAGAGGTTTCAGAGCGTGAGGAAGGGGTTTCAGTGTGTGGGGAAGTGGTTTCAGTCTGTGGCGAAGAGGGTTCAGTGTGTGGGGCAGGGATTCAGTTGGTGGGGAAGAGGTTTCAGTGTGTGTGGAAGAGGTATAAGTGTTTGTGCAAGGGGTTTCAGTGTGTGTGGAAGGTGTTTCAGTGTGTGCGGAAGGGGTTTCAGTGTGTGGGGGAAGAGGTTTCAGTGTTTGGGGAAGAGGTTTCAGTGTGTGGGGATTGGTTTCAGTGTGAATGAAAGATGTTTCAGTGTGTGGGGAAGAGGTTTCGGTGAGTGGAGAAGGGTTTCAGTGTGTGGGGAAGAGTTTCAGTATGTGGGGAAGGGGCTTCAGTGTGTGTGGAAGGGGTTTCAGTGTGTGGGGAAGGGGTTTCAGTGTGTGTGGAAGAGGTTTCAGTGTGTGTGGAAGGGTTTTCAGTGTATGTGGAATAGGTTTCAGCGTGTGGGGAAGGGGTTTCAGCGTGTAGGGAAGGGTTTCTGTTTGTGGGGAAGAGGTTTCAGTTTGTGGGGATGGGTTTCAGTGTGTGGGGAAGAGATTTCAGTCTGTGGGGATGGGTTTCAGTGTGTGGGGAATGGGTTTCAGTGTGTGTGGAAGGGGTTTCAGCGTGTGGGGAAGGGGTTTCAGCGCGTGGGGAAGAGATTTCAGTGTGTGCGGAAGAGGTTTCAGTGTTAGGGGATGGGTTCATTGTGTGGGGATAGGATTCAGAGTGTGGGGAAGTTGTTTCAGTGTGTGTGGAAGAGGTTTTAGTGTGTGGGGATGGGTTTCAGTGTGTGGGGATGGGTATCAGTGTGTGCGGAAGGGGTTTCAGTGTGTGGGGATGGGTTTCATTGAGTGGGGAAGGTGTTTCAGTGTGTGTGGAAGAGGTTTTAGCGTGTGGGGATGGGTTTCAGTGTGTGGGGATGGGTATCAGTGTGTGCGGAAGGGGTTTCAGTGCATGTGGAAGAGGTTTCAGTGTGTATGGAAGGGGTTTCAGCGTGTGGGGAAGGGGGTTCAGCGTGTGGGGAAGGGTTGCAGTGTGCGGGGAAGGTTTTTCAGTGTGCGGGGAAGGTGTTTCAGTGTGTGTGGAAGGGGTTTCAGTGAGTGGGGAAGGGGTTTCAGTGTGCGGGGAAGGGATTACAGTTTTTGGGGAAGGGTTTCAGTCTGTGGGGAAGAACTTTCATTGTGTGGGAAAGAGGTTTCAGTGTGTGGGGAAGGGGTTTCAGTGTGTGGGGAAGTGGTTTCAGTGTGTGGGGAAGAGGTTTCAGAGTGTGGGGAAGGTGTTTCAGTCTGTGGGGAAGTGGTTTCAGTGTGTGGGGAAGAGGTTTCAGTGTGTGGGGAAGGGGTTTCAGTGTCTGGTGAAGGGGATACAGTGTGTGGGAAAGAGGTTTCAGTGTGCGGGGAAGGGGTTTCAGTGTGGTGGGAAGAGGTTTCAGCGTGTGGGGAAGAAGTTTCAGTGTGTGGGGAAGGGTTTCAGCCTGTGGCGCAGAGGTTTCAGTGTGTGGGAAGAGGTTTCAGTGTGTGGGGAAGGGTTACTGTGTGGGGGGATGGGTTTCAGTGTGTAGGGAAGAGGTTTCAGTGTGTGGGGAAGATGATTCAGTGTGTGGGGAAGGGGTTTCAGTGTTTGGATAAGGGGTTTCATTGTGTGGGGAAGAGGTTTCAGTATGTGGGGAAGGGGTTTCAGTGTGTGGGGAAGTGGTTTCAGTGTGTGGGGAAGAGGTTTCAGAGTGTGGGGAAGGGGTTTCAGTCTGTGGGGAAGTAGTTTCAGTGTGTGGGTAAGAGGTTTCAGTGTGTGGGGAAGAGGTTTCAGTGCGTGGTGAAGGGGTTTCAGTGTGTGGGGATGGGTTTCAGTGTGTGGGGAAGGGGTTTCAGTGTGTGGGGAAGAGGTTTCAGTGTGTGGGGATGTGTTTCAGTGTCTGGGGATGGATTTCAGTGTTTGGGGAAGGGGTTTCAGTGAGTGGGGAAGAGGTTTCAGTGTTTGGGGATGGGTTTCAGTGTGTGGGGAATGGGTTTCAGTGTGCGGGGAAGGGGTTTCAGTGTGGTGGGAAGAGGCTTCAGCGTGTGGGGAAGAGGTTTCAGAGTGTGGGGAAGGGTTTCAGTCTGTGGCGAAGAGGTTTCAGGGTGTGGGAAGAGGTTTCAGTGTGTGGGGAAGGTTTTCTGTGTGTGGGGATGGGTTTCAGTGTGTGGGGAAGATGTTTCAGTGTTTGGGGAAGGGGTTTCAGTGTGTGGGGAAGGGGTTTCAGTGAGTGGGGAAGTGGTTTCAGTGTGTGGAAAATAAGTTTCAGAGTGTGGGGAAGGGGTTTCAGTGTGTGGGGAAGTGGTTTCAGTGTGTGGGGAAGAGGTTTCAGTGTGTGGGGAAGGGGTTTCAGTGTGTGGTGAAGGGGTTTCAGTGTGTGGGGATGGGTTTCAGTGTGTGGGGAAGGGGTTTCAGTGTGTGGGGAAGAGGTTTCAGTGTTTGGGGATGTGTTTCAGTGTGTGGGGATGGGTTTCATTGTTTGGGGAAGGGGTTTCAGTGTGTGGGGAAGAGGTTTCAGCTTGTGGGGATGCGTTTCAGTGTGAGGGGAAGGGGTTTCAGTCTGTGGGGAAGAGGTTTCAGTTTGTGGGGAAGATGTTTCAGTGTGTGGGGAAGGGGTTTCAGTGTTTGGATAAGGGGTTTCATTGTGTGGGGAAGAGGTTTCAGTGTGTGGGGAAGGGGTTTCAGTGTGTGGGGAAGAGGTTTCAGTGTGTGGGGAAGGGGTTTCAGTGTTTGGATAAGGGGTTTCATTGTGTGGGGAAGAGGTTTCAGTGTGTGGGGAAGGGGTTTCAGTGTGTGGGGAAGAGGTTTCAGTGTGTGGGGAAGGGGCTTCAGTGTGTGTGGAAGAGGTTGCAGTGTGTGGGGAATAGGTTTCAGTGTGTGGGGAAGGGTTTCAGTGTGTGGGGAAGTGGTTCAATCTGTGGCGAAGAGATTTCAGTGCGTGGAAAGAGGTTTCAGTGTGGGGGATGGGTTTCAGTGTGTGGGGAAGGGGTTTCAGTGTGTGGGGAAGAGGTTTCAGTCATTGGGGAAGGGGATTCAGTGTGTGGGGAAGAGGTTTCAGTGTGTGGGGAAGGGGTTTCAGTGTGTGGTGAAGGGTTTTCAGTGTGTAGATAGGGGTTTCAGTGTGTGGGGAAGAGGTTTCAGTGTTTGTGGAAGAGGTTTCAATGTGTTTGGAAGTGGTTTCAGTCATTGGGGAAGTGGATTCAGTGTGTGGGGAAGAGGTTTCAGTGTGTGGGGAAGGGGTTTCTGTGTGTGGGGAAGTATTTCAGTGTGTGGGGAGAAGTTTTCAGAGTGTGCGGAAGGGGTTTCAGTGTGTCTGGAAGTGGTGTAAGTTTATTGGGAACCGGTTTCAGTGTGTGTGGAAGGGGTTTCAGTGTGTCCTGAAGGGGTTTCAGTGTGTGGGGAAGAAGTTTAAGAGTGTGGGGAAGAGGTTTCAGTGTGTGGGGATGGGTTTCAGTGTGCGGGGAAAGGATTACAGTTTGTGGGGAAGGGTTTCAGTCTGTGGGGAAGAGCTTTCAGTGTGTGGGAAAGAGGTTTCAGTGTGTGGGGAAGGGGTTTCAGTGTGTGGGGAAGTGGTTTCAGTGTGTGGGGAAGAGGTTTCAGAGTGTGGGTAAAGGGTTTCAGTCTGTGGGGAAGTGGTTTCAGTGTGTGGGGAAGAGGTTTCAGTGCGTGGGGAAGGGGTGTCAGTGTGTGGTGAAAGGGAAACAGTGTGTGGGAAAGAGGTGTCAGTGTGCGGGGAAGGGGTTTCAGTGTTGTGGGAAGAGGTTTCAGCGTGTGGGGAAGAGGTTTCAGTGTGTGGGGAAGGGTTTCAGTCTGTGGCGAAGACGTTTCAGTGTGTGGGAAGAGGTTTCAGTGTGTGGGGAAGGGGTACTGTGTGTGGGGATGGGTTTCAGTGTGTGGGGAAGAGGTTTCAGTGTGTGGGGAAGGGATTTCAGTGTTTGGATAAGGGGTTTCATTGCGTGGGGAAGAGGTTTCAGTGTGTGGGGAAGGGGTTTCTGTGTGTGGGGAAGTATTTCAGTGTGTGGGGAGAAGTTTTCAGAGTGTGCGGAAGGGGTTTCAGCGTGTGTGGAAGTGGTGTAAGTTTATTGGGAACGGGTTTCAGTGTGTGTGGAAGGGGTTTAACTGTGTCCTGAAGGGGTTTCAGCGTGTGGGGAAGAAGTTTAAGAGTGTGGGGAAGAGGTTTCAGTGTGTGGGGATGGGTTTCAGTGTGTGTGAAAGATGTTTCAGTGTGTGGGGAAGCGGTTTCAGTGTGTGGAGAAGCGTTGCAGTGTGTGGGGAAGGGTTTACGCATGTGGGGAAGAGGTTTCAGTGCATGTGGAAGAGGTTTCAGTGTGTATGGAAGGGGTTTCAGCGTGTGGGGAAGGGGATTCAGCTTGTGGGGAAAGGTTTCAGTGTGCGGGGAAGGGTTTTCAGTCTGCGGGGAAGGTGTTTCAGTGTGTGTGGAAGAGGTTTCAGTGACTGGGGAAGGGGTTTCAGTGTGCGGGTAAGGGATTACAGCTTGTGGGGAAGGGTTTCAGTCTGTGGGGAAGAGCTTTCAGTGTGTGGGAAAGAGGTTTCAGTGTGTGGGGAAGGGGTTTCAGTGTGTGGGGAAGTGGTTTCAGTGTGTGGGGAAGAGGTTTCAGAGTGTGGGGAAGGGGTTTCAGTCTGTGGGGAAGTGGTTTCAGTGTGTGGGGAAGAAGTTTCAGTGTGTGTGGAAGGGGTGTCAGTGTGTGGTGAAAGGGAAACAGTGTGTGGGAAAGAGGTTTCACTGTGCGTGGAAGGTGTTTCAGTGTGGTGGGAAGAGGTTTCAGCGTGTGGGGAAGTGGTTTCAGTGTGTGGGGATGGGTTTCAGTGTGTGGGGAAGAGGTTTCAGTGTGTGGGGAAGATGTTTCAGTGTGTGTGGAAGGGGCTTCAGTGTTTGGATAAGGGGTTTCATTGCGTGGGGAAGAGGTTTCAGTGTGTGGGGAAGGGGTTTCAGTGTGTGGGGACGTGGTTTCTGTGTGTGGGGAAGAGGTTTCAGAGTGTGGGGAAGGGGTTTCAGTCTGTGGGGAAGTGGTTTCAGTGTGTGGGGAAGAGGTTTCAGTGTGTGGGGAAGAGGTTTCAGTGTGTGGGGAAGAGGTTTCAGTCTGTGGCGAAGAGGTTTCAGTGTGTGGGAAGAGGTTTCAGTGTGTGGCAAGGTTTTCAGTGTGTGGGGATGGGTTTTCACTGTGTGGGGATGGGTTTCAGTGTGTGGGGAAGGGGTTTCAGTGTGTGGGGAAGGGGTTTCAGTTTAGTTTAGTTTAGTTTAGTTTAGAGATACAGCACTGAAACAGGCCCTTCGGCCCAGCGAGTCTGTGCCGACCATCAACCACCCATTTATACTAATCCTACTCGAATCCCATATTCCAATAACATCCCCACCGGTCCCTATATATTTCTTACCCTCGTACCTACACTAGGGGCAATTTATAATGGCCAATTAACCTCTCAACCTGCAAGTCTTTGGCATGTGGGAGGAAACCGGAGCACCCGGAGGTAACCCACGCAGACACAGGGAGAACTTGCAAACTCCGCACAGGCAGTACCCAGAATCGAACACGGGTCCCTGGAGCTGTGAGGCTGCAGTGCTAACCACTGTGCCACTGTGCCTCCCAGTGTGTGGGGATGAGGTTTCAGTGTGTGGGAGTGGGTTTCAGTGTGTGGGTAAGGGGTTTGAGTCTGTGGGGAAGAGGTTTCAGTGTGTGGGGAAGAGGTTTCAGTGTGTGGGGAAGGGTTTTCAGTGTGTAGATAAGGGGTTTCAATGTGTGGGGAAGTGGTTTCAGTCATTGGGGAAGGGGATTCAGTGTGTGGGGAAGAGGTTTCAGTGTGTGGGGAAGGGGTTTCTGTGTGTGGGGAAGTATTTCACTGTGTGGGGAGAAGTTTTCAGATTGTGCGGAAGGGGTTTCAGTGTGTGTGGAAGTGGTGTAAGTTTATTGGGAACGGGTTTCAGTGTGTGTGGAAGGGGTTTAAGTGTGTCCTGAAGGGGTTCAGTGTGTGGGGAAGAAGTGTAAGAGTGTGAGGAAGAGTTTTCAGTGTGTGGGGATGGGTTTCAGTGTGTGTGAAAGATGTTTCAGTGTGTGGGGAAGTGGTTTCAGTGTGTGGAGAAGCGTTTCAGTGTGTGGGGAAGGGTTTAAGTATGTGGGGAAGGGGTTTCAGTGTGTGTGGAAGGGGTTTCAGTGTGTGGGGAAGGGGTTTCATTGTGTGTGGAAGAGATTTCAGTGTGTGTGGAAGGGGTTTCAGTGTGTGTGGAAGGGGTTTCAGTGTGTGTGGAAGGGGTTTCAGCGTGTGGGGAAGGGGTTTCAGCGTGTGGGGAAGGAATTCTGTGAGTTGTGAAGAGGTTTCAGTTTGTGGGGAAGAGGTTTCAGTGTGCGGGAAAGAGGTTTCAGTGTGTGGGGGTGGGTTTCAGTGTGTGGAGAAGAGGTTTCAGTCTTTGGGGATGGGTTTCAGTGTGTGGGGAATGGGTTTCAGTGTGTGTGGAAGAGGTTTCAGTGTGTGGGGATGGGTTTCATTGTGTGGGGAATTGTTTCAGTGTGTGGGGATCAGTTTCAGTGTGTGGGGATGGTTTTCAGTGTGGGCGGACGGGGTTTCAGTGCATGTGGAAGAGGTTTCAGTGTGTGTGGAAGGGGTTTCAGTGTGCGGGGAAGGGGTTACAGTGTGTGTGGAAGGGGGTTCAGTGTGTGCGGAAGGGATTTCAGTGTGTGGGGGAAGAGGTTTCAGTGTTTGGCGAAGAGGTTTCAGTGTGTAGGGATGGGTTTCAGTGTGAGTGAAAGATGTTTCAGTGTGTGGGGAAGAGGTTTCAGTGAGTGGAGAAGGGTTTCAGTGTGTGGGTAGGATTTTCAGTATGTGGGGAAGGGGCTTCAGTGTTTGTGGAAGGGGTTTCAGTGTGTGGGGAAGGGGTTTCAGTGTGTGTGGAAGAGGTTTCAGTGTGTGTGGAAGGGTTTTCAGTGTATGTGGAATAGGTTTCAGCGTGTGGGGAAGGGGTTTCAGCGTGTCGGGAAGGGTTTCTGTGTGTGGGGAAGAGGTTTCAGTTTGTGGGGATGGGTTTCTGTGTGTGGGGAAGAGGTTTCAGTCTGTGGGGATGGGTTTCAGTGTGTGGGGAATGGGTTTCAGTGTGTGTGGAAGGGGTTTCAGCGTGTGGGCAAGGGGTTTCAGCGTGTGGGGAAGAGGTTTCAGTGTTTGGGGAAGAGGTTTCAGTGTTAGGGGATGGGTTTCATTGTGTGGGGATTGGATTCAGAGTGTGGGGATGGGTTTCAGAGTGTGGGGATGGGTTTAAGTGTGTGGGGATGGGTTTCAGTGTGTGGGGAAGGGGTTTCTGTGTGTGGGGAAGTATTTCAGTGTGTGGGGAGATGTTTTCAGAGTGTGCGCAAGGGGTTTCAGTTTGTGTGGAAGTGGTGTAGGTTTATTGGGAACGGGTTTCAGTGTGTGTGGAAGGGGTTTAAGTGTGTCCTGAAGGGGTTTCAGTGTGTGGGGAAGAAGTTTTAGAGTGTGTGGCAGAGGTTTCAATGTGTGGGGATGGGTTTCAGTGTGTGTGAAAGATGTTTCAGTGTTTGGATAAGGGGTTTCATTGCGTGGGGAAGAGGTTTCAGTGTGTGGGGAAGGGGTTTCAGTGTGTGGGGACGGGGTTTCAGTGTGTGGGGAAGAGGTTTCAGAGTGTGGGGAAGGGGTTTCAGTCTGTGGGGAAGTGGTTTCAGTGTGTGGGGAAGAGGTTTCAGTGTGTGCGGAAGGGGTTTCAGTGTGTGGTGAAGGGGATTCAGTGTGTGGGGATGGGTTTCAGTGTGTGGGGAAGGGGTTTCAGTGTGTGGGGAAGAGGTTTCAGTGTGTGGGGATGTGTTTCAGTGTCTGGGGATGGGTTTCAGTGTTTGGGGAAGAGGTTTCAGTGTGTGGGGAAGAGGTTTCAGTGTGTGGGGATGGGTTTCAGTGTGTGGGGAAGGGGTTTCAGTGTGCGGGGAAGTAGTTTCGGAGTGTGGGGAAGAGGATTCAGCGTGTGGGGAAGAGGTTTCAGTGTGTGGGGAAGGGTTTCAGTCTGTGGCGAAGAGGTTTCAGTGTGTGGGAAGAGGTTTCAGTGTGTGGGGAAGGTTTTCTGTGTGTGGGGATGGGTTTCAGTGTGTGGGGAAGAGGTTTCAGTGTGTGGGGAAGATGTTTCAGTGTGTGGGGAAGGGCTTTCAGTGTTTGGATAAGGGGTTTCATTGTGTGGGGAAGAGGTTTCAGTGTGTGGGGAAGGGGTTTCAGTGTGTGGAAAAGAGGTTTCACAGTGTGGGGAAGGGGATTCAGTCTGTGGGGAAGTGGTTTCAGTGTGTGGGGAAGAGGTTTCAGTGTGTGGGGAAGGGGTTTCAGTGTGTGGTGAAGGGGTTTCAGTGTGTGGGGATGGGTTTCAGTGTGTGGGGAAGGGGTTTCAGTGTGTGGGAAGAGGTTTCAGTTGGTGGGGATGTGTTTCAGTGTGTGGGGATGGTTTTCAGTGTTTGGGGAAGGGGTTTCAGTGTGTGGGGAAGAGGTTTCAGTGTGTGGGGATGGGTTTCAGTGTGTGGGGAAGGGGTTTCAGTCTGTGGCGAAGAGGTTTCAGTTTGTGGGGAAGATGTTTCAGTGTGTGGGGAAGGGGTTTCAGTGTTTGGATAAGGGGTTTCATTGTGTGGGGAAGAGGTTTCAGTGTGTGGGAAAGGGGTTTCAGTGTGTGGGGAAGAGGTTTCAGTGTGTGGGGAAGGGGTTTGAGTGTGTGGGGAAGGGGTATCAGTGTGTGGGGATGAGGTTTCAGTGTGTGGGGAAGGGGTTTCAGTGTGTGTGGAAGAGGTTGCAGTGTGTGGGAAATAGGTTTCAGTGTGTGGGGAAGGGTTTCAGTGTGTGGGGAAGTGGTTCAGTCTGTGGCGAAGAGATTTCAGTGCGTGGGAAGAGGTTTCAGTGTGTGGGGATGGGTTTCAGTGTGTGGGGATGGGTTTCAGTGTGTGGGGAAGCGGTTTCAGTGTGTGGGGATGGGTTTCAGTGTGTGGGGAAGGGGTTTCACTGTGTGGGGAATGGGTTTTAGTGAGTGGGGATGGGTTTCAGTGTGTGGGGATGGGGTTTCAGTGTGTGTGGAAGGGGTTTCAGTGTGTGGGGATGAGGTTTCAGTGTGTGGGGATGAGGTTTCAGTGTGTGGGGAAGGGGTTTCTGCCTCTGGGGAAAAGGTTTCAGTGTGTGAGGAAGAGGATTCAGTGTGTGGGGAAGGGGTTTCATTGTTTGGATAAGGGGTTTCAGTGTGTGGGGAAGAGTTTTCAGTGTGAGGGGAACAGGTTTTAGTGTGTTGGGAAGTGGTTTCAGTCTGTGGGGAAGGGGTTTCACTGTGTGGGGAAGAGGTTTCAGTGTGAGGGGAAGGGGTTTTAGTGTGTGGGGAAAGGGTTTCAGTGTGTGGGGAAGATGTTTCAGTGTGTGGAGATGGGTTTCAGTGTGTGGGGAAAGGTTTCAGTGTGTGGGGAAGGGGTTTCAGTGTGTGTGGAAGAGGTTTAAGTGTGTGTGCAAGGGGTTTCAGTGTGTGTGGAAGGGGTTTCAGTGTGTGCGGAAGGGGTTTCAGTGTGTGGGGAAGAGGTTTCAGTTTGTGGGGAAGAGGTTTCAGTGTGTGGGGAAGCGTTTCAGTATGTGGGGAAGGAGCTTCAGTGTGTGTGGAAGGGATTTCAGCGTGTGGGGAAGGGGTTTCAGTGTGTGTGGAAGAGGTTTCAGTGTGTGTGGAAGGGTTTTCAGTGTGTGTGGAAGAGCTTTCAGTTAGTGGGGAAGAGGTTTCAGTGTGTGGAGAAGGGTTTCAATGTGTGGGGAAGGGTTTCAGTATGTGGGGAAGGGGCTTCAGTGTGTCTGGAAGGGGTTTCAGCGTGTGGGCAAGGGGTTTCAGTGTGTGTGGAAGGGTTTTCAGTATGTGGGGAAGGGGTTTCAGCGTGTAGGGAAGGGTTTCTGTGTGTGGGGAAGAGTTTTCAGTGTGTGGGGAAGAGGTTTCAGTTTGCGGGGAAGATGTTTCAGTGTGTGGGGATGGGTTTCAGTGTGTGGGGAAGAGGATTCAGTGTGTGGGGAAGAGGTTTCAGAGTGTGGGGAAGGGGTTTCAGTCTGTGGGGAAGAGGTTTCAGTGTGTGGGGAAGAGGTTTCAGTGTGTGGGGAAGGGGTGTCAGTGTGTGGTGAAAGGGAAACGGTGTGTGGGAAAGAGGTTTCAGTGTGCGGGGAAGGGGTTTCAGTGTGGTGGGAAGAGGTTTCAGCGTGTGGGGAAGAGGTTTCAGTGTGTGGGGAAGGGTTTCAGTCTGTGGCGAAGAGGTTTCAGTGTGTGGGAAGAGGTTTCAGTGTGTGGGGAAGTGTTACTGTGTGTTGGGATGGGTTTCAGTGTGTGGGGAAGAGGTTTCAGAGTGTGGGGAAGATGTTTCAGTGTGTGGGGAAGGGGTTACAGTGTTTGGATAAGGGGTTTCATTGTGTGGGGAAGAGGTTTCAGTGTGTGGGGAAGGGGTTTCAGTGTGTGGGGACGTGGTTTCAGTGTGTGGGGAAGAGGTTTCAGAGTGTGCGGAAGGGGTTTCAGTCTGTGGGGAAGTGGTTTCAGTGTGTGGGGAAGAGGTTTCAGTGTGTGGGGAAGGGGTTTCAGTGTGTGGTGAAGGGGTTTCAGTGTGTGGGGATGGGTTTCAATGTGTGGGGAAATGGTTGCAGTGTGTGGGGAAGAGGTTTCAGTGTGTGGGGATGTGTTTCAGTGTCTGGGGATGGGTTTCAGTGCTTGGGGAAGAGGTTTCAGTGTGTGGGGAAGAGGTTTCAGTGTGTGGGGATGGGTTTCAGTGTGTGGGGAAGGGGTTTCAGTGTGCGGGGAAGTGGTTTCAGTGTGGTGGGAAGAGGTTTCAGCGTGTGGGGAAGTGGTTTCAGTGTGTGGGGAAGGGTTTCAGTCTGTGGCGAAGAGGTTTCAGTGTGTGGGAAGAGGTTTCAGTGTGTGGGGAAGGTTTTCTGTGTGTGGGGATGGGTTTCAGTGTGTGGGGAAGAGGTTTCAGAGTGTGGGGAAGGGGTTTCAGTCTGTGGGGAAGTGGTTTCAGTGTGTGGGGAAGAGGTTTCAGTGTGTGGGGAAGGGGTTTCAGTGTGTGGTGAAGGGGTTTCAGTGTGTGGGGATGGGTTTCAATGTGTGGGGAAGGGGTTTCAGTGTGTGGGGAAGAGGTTTCAGTGTGTGGGGATGTGTTTCAGTGTCTGGGGATGGGTTTCAGTGCTTGGGGAAGAGGTTTCAGTGTGTGGGGAAGAGGTTTCAGTGTGTGGGGATGGGTTTCAGTGTGTGGGGAAGGGGTTTCAGTGTGCGGGGAAGTGGTTTCAGTGTGGTGGGAAGAGGTTTCAGCGTGTGGGGAAGAGGTTTCAGTGTGTGGGGAAGGGTTTCAGTCTGTGGCGAAGAGGTTTCAGTGTGTGGGAAGAGGTTTCAGTGTGTGGGGAAGGTTTTCTATGTGTGGGGATGGGTTTCAGTGTGTGGGGAAGAGGTTTCAGTGTGTGGGGAAGATGTTTCAGTGTGTGGGGAAGGGGTTTCAGTGTTTGGATAAGGGGTTTCATTGTGTGGGGAAGAGGTTTCAGTGTGTGGGGAAGGGGTTTCAGTGTGTGGGGAAGTGGTTTCAGTGTGTGGAAAAGAGGTTTCAGAGTGTGGGGAAGGGGTTTCAGTCTGTGGGGAAGTGGTTTCAGTGTGTGGGGAAGAGGTTTCAGTGTGTGGGGAAGGCGTTTCAGTGTGTGGTGAAGGGGTTTCAGTGTGTGGGGAAGGGGTTTCTGTGTGTGGGGAAGAGGTTTCAGTGTGTGGGGATGTGTTTCAGTGTGTGGGGATGGGTTTCAGTATTTGGGGAAGGGGTTTCAGTGTGTGGGGAAGAGGTTTCAGTGTGTGGGGATGTGTTTCAGTGTGTGGGGAAGGGGTTTCAGTCTGTGGCGAAGAGGTTTCTGTTTGTGGGGAAGATGTTTCAGTGTGTGGGGAAGGGGTTTCAGTGTTTGGATAAGGGGTTTCATTGTGTGGGGAAGAGGTTTCAGTGTGTGGGGAAGGGGTTTCAGTGTGTGGGTAAGAGGTTTCAGTGTGTAGGGAAGGGGTTTCAGTGTGTGGGGAAGGGGTATCAGTGTGTGGGGATGAGGTTTCAGTGTGTGGGGAAGGGATTTCAGTGTGTGTGGAAGAGGTTGCAGTGTGTGGGAAATAGGTTTCAGTGTGTGGGGAAGGGTTTCAGTGTGTGGGGAAGTGGTTCAGTCTGTGGCGAAGTGATTTCAGTGCGTGGGAAGAGGTTTCAGTGTGTGGGGATGGGTTTCAGTGTGTGGGGATGGGTTTCAGTGTGTGGGGAAGCGGTTTCAGTCTGTGGGTATGGGTTTCAGTGCGTGGGGAAGGGGTTTCAGTGTGTGGGGAAGAGGTTTTAGTGAGTGGGGATGGGTTTCAGTGTGTGGGGATGGGGTTTCAGTGTGTGTGGAAGGGGTTTCAGTGTGTGGGGAAGATGTTTCAGTGTGTGGGGAAGGGGTTACAGTGTTTGGATAAGGGGTTTCATTGTGTGGGGAAGAGGTTTCAGTGTGTGGGGAAGGGGTTTCAGTGTGTGGGGACGTGGCTTCAGTGTGTGGGGAAGAGGTTTCAGAGTGTGGGGAAGGGGTTTCAGTCTGTGGGGAAGTGGTTTCAGTGTGTGGGGAAGAGGTTTCAGTGTGTGGGGAAGGGGTTTCAGTGTGTGGTGAAGGGGTTTCAGTGTGTGGGGATGGGTTTCAATGTGTGGGGATGGGGTTTCAGTGTGTGGGGAAGAGGTTTCAGTGTGTGGGGATGTGTTTCAGTGTCTGGGGATGGGTTTCAGTGCTTGGGGAAGAGGTTTCAGTGTGTGGGGAAGAGGTTTCAGTGTGTGGGGATGGGTTTCAGTGTGTGGGGAAGGGGTTTCAGTGTGCGGGGAAGTGGTTTCAGTGTGGTGGGAAGAGGTTTCAGCGTTAGGGGAAGAGGTTTCAGTGTGTGGGGAAGGGTTTCAGTCTGTGGCGAAGAGGTTTCAGTGTGTGGGAAGAGGTTTCAGTGTGTGTGGAAGGTTTTCTGTGTGTGGGGATGGGTTTCAGTGTGTGGGGAAGAGGTTTCAGTGTGTGGGGAAGATGTTTCAGTGTGTGGGGAAGGGGTTTCAGTGTTTGGATAAGGGGTTTCATTGTGTGGGGAAGAGGTTTCAGTGTGTGGTGAAGGGGTTTCAGTGTGTGGGGAAGTGGTTTCAGTGTGTGGAAATGAGGTTTCTGAGTGTGGGGAAGGGGTTTCAGTCTGTGGGGAAGTGGTTTCAGTGTGTGGGGAAGAGGTTTCAGTGTGTGGGGAAGGCGTTTCAGTGTGTGGTGAAGGGGTTTCAGTGTGTGGGGAAGGGGTTTCTGTGTGTGGGGAAGAGGTTTCAGTGTGTGGGGATGTGTTTCAGTGTGTGGGGATGGGTTTCAGTATTTGGGGAAGGGGTTTCAGTGTGTGGGGAAGAGGTTTCAGTGTGTGGGGATGGGTTTCAGTGTGTGGGGAAGGGGTTTCAGTCTGTGGCGAAGAGGTTTCAGTTTGTGGGGAAGATGTTTCAGTGTGTGGGGAAGGGGCTTCAGTGTTTGGATAAGGGGTTTCATTGTGTGGGGAAGAGGTTTCAGTGTGTGGGGAAGGGGTTTCAGTGTGTGGGTAAGAGGTTTCAGTGTGTAGGGAAGGGGTTTCAGTGTGTGGGGAAGGGGTATCAGTGTGTGGGGATGAGGTTTCAGTGTGTGAGGAAGGGGTTTCAGTGTGTGTGGAAGAGGTTGCAGTGTGTGGGAAATAGGTTTCAGTGTGTGGGGAAGGGTTTCAGTGTGTGGGGAAGTGGTTCAGTCTGTGGCGAAGAGATTTCAGTGCGTGGGAAGAGGTTTCAGTGTGTGGGGATGGGTTTCAGTGTGTGGGGATGGGTTTCAGTGTGTGGGGAAGCGGTTTCAGTCAGTGGGTATGGGTTTCAGTGCGTGGGGAAGGGGTTTCAGTGTGTGGGGAAGAGGTTTTAGTGAGTGGGGATGGGTTTCAGTGTGTGGGGATGGGGTTTCAGTGTGTGTGGAAGGGGTTTCAGTGTGTGGGGATGAGGTTTCAGTGTGTGGGGATGGGTTTCAGAGTGTGGGGAAGGGGTTTCTGCCTCTGGGGAAAAGGTTTCTGTGTGTGGGGAGGAGGGTTCAGTTTGTGGGGAAGGGGTTTCAGTGTTTGGATAAGGGGTTTCAGTGTGTGGGGAAGAGTTTTCAGTGTGAGGGGAAGGGGTTTTAGTGTGTGGGGAAGGGGTTTCAGTGTGTGGGGAAGATGTTTCAGTGTGTGGAGATGGGTTTCAGTGTGTGGGGAAAGGTTTCAGTGTGTGGGGATGGGTTTCAGTGTGTGGGGAAGGGGTTTCTGCCTCTGGGGAAAAGGTTTCTGTGTGTGGGGAGGAGGGTTCAGTGTGTGGGGAAGGGGTTTCAGTGTTTGGATAAGGGGTTTCAGTGTGTTTAGGGAAGAGGTTTCAGTGTGTGTGGAAGAGGTTGAAGTGTGTGTGCAAGGGGTTTCAGTGTGTGTGGAAGGGGTTTCAGTGTGTGCGGAAGGGGTTTCAGTGTGTGGGGAAGAGGTTTCAGTTTGTGGGGAAGAGGTTTCAGTGTGTGGGGATGGGTTTCGGTGTGAGTGAAAGATGTTTCAGTGTGTGGCGAAGTGGTTTCAGTGTGTGGAGAAGGGTTTCAGTGTGTGGGGAAGGGTTTCAGTATGTGGGGAAGGGGCTTCAGTGTGTGCGGAAGGGGTTTCAGCGTGTGGGCAAGGGGTTTCAGTGTGTGTGGAAGAGGTTTCAGTGTGTGTGGAAGGGTTTTCAGTATGTGGGGAAGGGGTTTCAGCGTGTAGGGAAGGGTTTCTTTGTGTGGGGAAGAGGTTTCAGTGTGTGGGGAAGATGTTTCAGTGTGTGGAGATGGGTTTCAGTGTGTGGGGAAGAGGTTTCAGTGTGTGTGGAAGAGGTTGAAGTGTGTGTGCAAGGGGTTTCAGTGTGTGTGGAAGGGGTTTCAGTGTGTGCGGAAGGGGTTTCAGTGTGTGGGGAAGAGGTTTCAGTTTGTGGGGAAGAGGTTTCAGTGTGTGGGGATGGGTTTCGGTGTGAGTGAAAGATGTTTCAGTGTGTGGCGAAGTGGTTTCAGTGTGTGGAGAAGGGTTTCAGTGTGTGGGGAAGGGTTTCAGTATGTGGGGAAGGGGCTTCAGTGTGTGTGGAAGGGGTTTCAGCGTGTGGGCAAGGGGTTTCAGTGTGTGGGGATGAGGTTTCAGTGTGTGGGGAAGGGGTTTCTGTGTGTGGGGAAGTATTTCAGTGTGTGGGGAGAAGTTCTCAGTGTGTGTGGAAGGGGTTTCAGTGTGTGGGGAAGAGGTTTCAGTGTGTGGGGAAGGGGTTTCTGTGTGTGGGGAAGTATTTCAGTGTGTGGGGAGAAGTTTTCAGTGTGTGTGGAAGAGGTTTCAGTGTGTGGGGATGGGTTTCGGTGTGAGTGAAAGATGTTTCAGTGTGTGGCGAAGTGGTTTCAGTGTGTGGAGAAGGGTTTCAGTGTGTGGGGAAGGGTTTCAGTATGTGGGGAAGGGGCTTCAGTGTGTGTGGAAGAGGTTTCAGTGTGTGGGGAAGAGGTTTCAGTTTGTGTGGAAGATGTTTCATTGCGTGGGGAAGGGGTTTCAGTGTGTGGGGAAGAGGTTTCAGTGAGTGGGGAAGAGGTTTCAGTCTGTGGGGAAGGGGTTTCAGTGTGTGGTGAAGAGGTTTCAGTGTGTGGGGAAGGGGTTTCTGTGTGTGGGGAAGTATTTCAGTGTGTGGGGAGAAGTTTTCAGTGTGTGTGGAAGGGGTTTCAGTGTGTCCTGAAGGGGTTTCAGTGTGTGCGGAAGAAGTTTCAGAGTGTGGGGAAGAGGTTTCAGTGTGTGGGGATGGGTTTCAGTGTGTGTGAAAGATGTTTGAGTGTGTGGGGAAGAGGTTTCAGTCTGTGGCGAAGAGGTTTCAGTGTGTGGGAAGAGGTTTCATTGTGTGGCAAGGTTGTCAGTGTGTGGGGATGGGTTTCAGTGTGTGGGGATGGGTTTCAGTGTGTGGGGAGTGGGTTTCAGTGAGTGGGGAAGAGGTTTCGGTGTGTGGGAATGGATTTCAGTGTGTGGGGAAGAGTTTTCAGTGTGTGGGGAAGTGGTTTCAGTGTGTGGGGAAGGGGTTTCAGTGTGTGGGGAAGTATTTCTGTGTGTGGGGAGAAGTGTTCAGTGCGTGTGGAAGGGGTTTCAGTGTCTCCTGAAGGGGTTTCAGTGTGTGGGGAAGAAGTTTCAGAGTGTGGGGAAGAGGTTTCAGTGTGTGGGGATGGGTTTCAGTGTGTGTGAAAGATGTTTCAGTGTGTGGGGAAGTGGTTTCAGTGTGTGGAGAAGCGTTTCAGTGTGTGGGGAAGGGTTTAAGTATGTGGGGAAGGGGTTTCAGTGTGTGTGGAAGGGGTTTCAGTGTGTGGGGAAGGGGTTTGATTGTGTGTGGAAGAGATTTCAGTGTTTGTGGAAGGGGTTTCAGTGTGTGTGGAAGGGGTTTCAGTGTGTGTGGAAGGGGATTCAGCGTGTGGGGAAGGGGTTTCAGCGTGTGGGGAAGGAATTCTGTGAGTGGTGAAGAGGTTTCAGTTTGTGGGGAAGAGGTTTCAGTGTGCGGGAAAGAGGTTTCAGTGTGTGGGGAAGAGGTTTCAGTGTGTGGGGATGGGTTTCATTGTGTGGGGAATTGTTTCAGTGTGTGGGGATCGGTTTCAGTGTGTGGGGATGGGTTTCAGTGTGGGCGGAAGGGGTTTCAGTGCATGTGGAAGAGGTTTCAGTGTGTGTGGAAGGGGTTTCAGCGTGTGTGGAAGGGGTTGCAGCGTGTGGGGAAGGGGTTTCAGCGTGTGGGGAAGGAATTCTGTGAGTGGTGAAGAGGTTTCAGTCTGTGGGGATGGGTTTGAGTGTGTGGGGAATGGGTTTCAGTGTGTGTGGAAGAGGTTTCAGTGTGTGGGGATGGGTTTCATTGTGTGGGGAATTGTTTCAGTGTGTGGGGATCGGTTTCAGTGTGTGGGGATGGGTTTCAGTGTGGGCGGAAGGGGTTTCAGTGCATGTGGAAGAGGTTTCAGTGTGTGTGGAAGGGGTTTCAGCGTGTGGGGAAGGGGTTGCAGCGTGTGGGGTAGGGTTTCAGTGTGCGGGGAAGGGATTTCAGTGTGCGGGCAAGGGGTTTCAGTGTGTGTGGAAGGGGTTTCAGTGTGTGGGGAAGGGGTTTCAGTGTGCGGGGAAGGTGTTACAGTGTGTGTGGAAGGGGTTTCAGCGTGTGGGGATGGGTTTCAGTGGGTGTGGAAGAAGTTTTAGCGTGAGGAGAAGGGGTTTCAGTGTGTGGGGAAGAGGTTTCAGTGTGTGTGGAAGAGGTTTCAGTGCGTGGGGAAGGGGTTTCAGTGTGTGGGGAAGAGGTTTCAGTGTGTGGGGAATAGGTTTCAGTGTGTGTGGAAGAGGTTTCAGTGCGTGGGGAAGGGGTTTCAGTGTGTGGGGAAGGGGTTTCAGTGTGTGGGGAAGAGATTACAGTGTGTGGGGATGGTTATCAGTGTGTGGTTAAGGGGTTTCAGTCAGTGGGGAAGGGGTTTCAGTGTGTGGGGAAGTGGTTTCAGTGTGTGGGGAAGATAATTCAGTGTTTTGGGAAGAGGTTTCAGAGTGTGGGGAAGGGGTTTCTGTCTGTGGGGAAGAGGTTTCAGTGTGCGGGGAAGGGGTTTCAGTGTGTGGGGAAGATGTTTCAGTGTGTGGGGAAAAGGTTTCAGTGCGTGGGGAAGAGGTTTCAGTGTGTGTGGAAGAGGTTTCAGTGCGTGAGGAAGGGGTTTCAGTGTGTGAGGAAGGGGTTTCAGTGTGTGGGGAAGTGGTTTCAGTCTGTGTCGAAGAGGTTTCAGTGCATGGGTAGGGGTTTCAGTGTGTGGGGAAGGGTTTCAGTGTGTGGGGATGGGTTTCAGTGTGTGGGGAAGGGGTTTCAGTGTGTGGGGATGGGTTTCATTGTGTGGGGAAGGGGTTTCAGTTTGTGTGGAAGAGGTTTTAGTGTGTGGGGATGGGTTTCAGTGTGTGGTGATGGGGTTTCAGTGTGTGGGGAAGGGGTTTCACTGTGTGGGGATGAGGTTTCAGTGTGTGGGGATGGGTTTCAGTGTGTGTGGAAGGTGTTTCTGCCTGTGGGAAAGAGGTTTCAGTGAGTGGGGAAGAGGTTTCAGTGTGTGGGGAAGGGGTTTCAGTGTGTGGATAAGGGGTTTCAGTGTGTGGGGTAGAGTTTTCAGTGTGTGGGGAAGAAGTTTTAGTGTGTTGGGAAGTGGTTTCTGTATGTGGGGATGGGTTTCAGTTTTTGGGGAAGAGGTTTCAGTATGTGGGGAAGGGGTTTCAGTGTGTGGGGAAGGGGTTTCAGTGTGTGGGGAAGATGTTTCAGTGTGTTGGGATGGGTTTCAGTGTGTGGAGAAGGTTTTCAGTGTGTGGCGAAGAGGTTTCAGTGTGTGTGGAAGAGGTTTAAGTGTGTGTGCAAGGGGTTTCAGTGTGTGTGGAAGGTGTTTCAGTGTGTGCGGAAGGGGTTTCAGTGTGTGTGGGAAGAGGTTTCAGTGTGTGGGGAAGAGGTTTCAGTGTGTGGCGATGGGTTTCAGTGTGAGTGAAAGATGTTTCACTGTGTGGGGAAGAGGCTTCAGTGAGTGGAGAAGGGTTTCAGTGTGTGGGGAAGGGTTTCAGTGTGTGGGGAAGGGGCTTCAGTGTGTGTGGAAGGGGTTTCAGCGTGTGGGGAAGGGGTTTCAGTGTGTGTGGAAGAGGTTTCAGTGTGTGTGGAAGGGTTTTCAGTGTATGTGGAATGGGTTTCAGCGTGTGGGGAAGGGGTTGCAGCGTGTAGGGAAGGGTTTCTGTGTGTGGGGAAGATGTTTCAGTGTGTGGGGATGGGTTTCAGTGTGTGGGGAAGAGGTTTCAGTCTGTGGGGATGGGTTTCAGTGTGTGCGGAATGTGTTTCAGTGTGTGTGGAAGGGGTTTCAGCATGTGGGGAAGGGGTTTCAGCGTGTGGGGAAGAGGTTTCAGTGTGTGGGGAAGAGGTTTCAGTGTTAGGGGATGGGTTTCATTGTGTGGGGAAGGGGTTTCAGTGTGTGTGGAAGAGGTTTCAGTGTGTGTGGAAGGGTTTTCAGTGTATGTGGAATGGGTTTCAGCGTGTGGGGAAGGGGTTGCAGCGTGTAGGGAAGGGTTTCTGTGTGTGGGGAAGATGTTTCAGTGTGTGGGGATGCGTTTCAGTGTGTGGGGAAGAGGTTTCAGTCTGTGGGGATGGGTTTCAGTGTGTGCGGAATGTGTTTCAGTGTGTGTGGAAGGGGTTTCAGCATGTGGGGAAGGGGTTTCAGCGTGTGGGGAAGAGGTTTCAGTGTGTGGGGAAGAGGTTTCAGTGTTAGGGGATGGGTTTCAATGTGTGGGGAAGGGGTTTCAGTGTGTGGGGAAGAGGTTTCAGTGTGTGGGGATGTGTTTCAGTGTCTGGGGATGGGTTTCAGTGCTTGGGGAAGAGGTTTCAGTGTGTGGGAAAAGGTTTCAGTGTGTGGGGATGGGTTTCAGTGTGTGGGGAAAGGGTTTCAGTGTGTGGGGAAGTGGTTTCAGTGTGGTGGGAAGAGGTTTCAGCGTGTGGGGAAGAGGTTTCAGTGTGTGGGGAAGGGTTTCAGTCTGTGGCGAAGAGGTTTCAGTGTGTGGGAAGAGGTTTCAGTGTGTGGGGAAGGTTTTCTGTGTGTGGGGATGGGTTTCAGTGTGTGGGGAAGAGGTTTCAGTGTGTGGGGAAGATGTTTCAGTGTGTGGGGAAGGGGTTTCAGTGTTTGGATAAGGGGTTTCATTGTGTGGGGAAGAGGTTTCAGTGTGTGGTGAAGGGGTTTCAGTGTGTGGGGAAGTGGTTTCAGTGTGTGGAAATGAGGTTTCTGAGTGTGGGGAAGGGGTTTCAGTCTGTGGGGAAGTGGTTTCAGTGTGTGGGGAAGAGGTTTCAGTGTGTGGGGAAGGCGTTTCAGTGTGTGGTGAAGGGGTTTCAGTGTGTGGGGAAGGGGTTTCTGTGTGTGGGGAAGAGGTTTCAGTGTGTGGGGATGTGTTTCAGTGTGTGGGGATGGGTTTCAGTATTTGGGGAAGGGGTTTCAGTGTGTGGGGAAGAGGTTTCAGTGTGTGGGGATGGGTTTCAGTGTGTGGGGAAGGGGTTTCAGTCTGTGGCGAAGAGGTTTCAGTTTGTGGGGAAGATGTTTCAGTGTGTGGGGAAGGGGCTTCAGTGTTTGGATAAGGGGTTTCATTGTGTGGGGAAGAGGTTTCAGTGTGTGGGGAAGGGGTTTCAGTGTGTGGGTAAGAGGTTTCAGTGTGTAGGGATGGGGTTTCAGTGTGTGGGGAAGGGGTATCAGTGTGTGGGGATGAGGTTTCAGTGTGTGGGGAAGGGGTTTCAGTGTGTGTGGAAGAGGTTGCAATGTGTGGGAAATAGGTTTCAGTGTGTGGGGAAGGGTTTCAGTGTGTGGGGAAGTGGTTCAGTCTGTGGCGAAGAGATTTCAGTGCGTGGGAAGAGGTTTCAGTGTGTGGGGATGGGTTTCAGTGTGTGGGGATGGGTTTCAGTGTGTGGGGAAGCGGTTTCAGTCTGTGGGTATGGGTTTCAGTGCGTGGGGAAGGGGTTTCAGTGTGTGGGGAAGAGGTTTTAGTGAGTGGGGATGGGTTTCAGTGTGTGGGGATGGGGTTTCAGTGTGTGTGGAAGGGGTTTCAGTGTGTGGGGATGAGGTTTCAGTGTGTGGGGATGGGTTTCAGAGTGTGGGGAAGGGGTTTCTGCCTCTGGGGAAAAGGTTTCTGTGTGTGGGGAGGAGGGTTCAGTTTGTGGGGAAGGGGTTTCAGTGTTTGGATAAGGGGTTTCAGTGTGTGGGGAAGAGTTTTCAGTGTGAGGGGAAGGGGTTTTAGTGTGTGAGGAAGGGGTTTCAGTGTGTGGGGAAGATGTTTCAGTGTGTGGAGATGGGTTTCAGTGTGTGGGGAAAGGTTTCAGTGTGTGGGGATGGGTTTCAGTGTGTGGGGAAGGGGTTTCTGCCTCTGGGGAAAAGGTTTCTGTGTGTGGGGAGGAGGGTTCAGTGTGTGGGGAAGGGGTTTCAGTGTTTGGATAAGGGGTTTCAGTGTGTTTAGGGAAGAGGTTTCAGGGTGTGTGGAAGAGGTTGATGTGTGTGTGCAAGGGGTTTCAGTGTGTGTGGAAGGGGTTTCAGTGTGTGCGGAAGGGGTTTCAGTGTGTGGGGAAGAGGTTTCAGCTTGTGGGGAAGAGGTTTCAGTGTGTGGGGATGGGTTTCGGTGTGAGTGAAAGATGTTTCAGTGTGTGGCGAAGTGGTTTCAGTGTGTGGAGAAGGGTTTCAGTGTGTGGGGAAGGGTTTCAGTATGTGGGGAAGGGGCTTCAGTGTGTGTGGAAGGGGTTTCAGCGTGTGGGCAAGGGGTTTCAGTGTGTGTGGAAGAGGTTTCAGTGTGTGTGGAAGGGTTTTCAGTATGTGGGGAAGGGGTTTCAGCGTGTAGGGAAGGGTTTCTTTGTGTGGGGAAGAGGTTTCAGTGTGTGGGGAAGATGTTTCAGTGTGTGGAGATGGGTTTCAGTGTGTGGGGAAGAGGTTTCAGTGTGTGTGGAAGAGGTTGAAGTGTGTGTGCAAGGGGTTTCAGTGTGTGTGGAAGGGGTTTCAGTGTGTGCGGAAGGGGTTTCAGTGTGTGGGGAAGAGGTTTCAGTTTGTGGGGAAGAGGTTTCAGTGTGTGGGGATGGGTTTCGGTGTGAGTGAAAGATGTTTCAGTGTGTGGCGAAGTGGTTTCAGTGTGTGGAGAAGGGTTTCAGTGTGTGGGGAAGGGTTTCAGTATGTGGGGAAGGGGCTTCAGTGTGTGTGGAAGGGGTTTCAGCGTGTGGGCAAGGGGTTTCAGTGTGTGGGGATGAGGTTTCAGTGTGTGGGGAAGGGGTTTCTGTGTGTGGGGAAGTATTTCAGTGTGTGGGGAGAAGTTCTCAGTGTGTGTGGAAGGGGTTTCAGTGTGTCCTGAAGGGGTTTCAGTGTGTGCGGAAGAAGTTTCAGAGTGTGGGGAAGGGGTTTCAGTGTGTGGGGAAGAGGTTTCAGTGTGTGGGGAAGAGGTTTCAGTTTGTGTGGAAGATGTTTCATTGCGTGGGGAAGGGGTTTCAGTGTGTGGGGAAGAGGTTTCAGTGAGTGGGGAAGAGGTTTCAGTCTGTGGGGAAGGGGTTTCAGTGTGTGGGGAAGAGGTTTCAGTGTGTGGGGAAGGGGTTTCTGTGTGTGGGGAAGTATTTCAGTGTGTGGGGAGAAGTTTTCAGTGTGTGTGGAAGGGGTTTCAGTGTGTCCTGAAGGGGTTTCAGTGTGTGCGGAAGAAGTTTCAGAGTGTGGGGAAGAGGTTTCAGTGTGTGGGGATGGGTTTCAGTGTGTGTGAAAGATGTTTGAGTGTGTGGGGAAGAGGTTTCAGTCTGCCGGCGAAGAGGTTTCAGTGTGTGGGAAGAGGTTTCAGTGTGTGGCAAGGTTTTCAGTGTGTGGGGATGGGTTTCAGTGTGTGGGGATGGGTTTCAGTGTGTGGGGAGTGGGTTTCAGTGAGTGGGGAAGAGGTTTCGGTGTGTGGGAATGGATTTCAGTGTGTGGGGAAGAGTTTTCAGTGTGTGGGGAAGTGGTTTCAGTGTGTGGGGAAGGGGTTTCAGTGTGTGGGGAAGTATTTCAGTGTGTGGGGAGAAGTGTTCAGTGCGTGTGGAAGGGGTTTCAGTGTGTCCTGAAGGGGGTTCAGTGTGTGGGGAAGAAGTTTCAGAGTGTGGGGAAGAGGTTTCAGTGTGTGGGGATGGGTTTCAGTGTGTGTGAAAGATGTTTCAGTGTGTGGTGAAGTGGTTTCAGTGTGTGGAGAAGCGTTTCAGTGTGTGGGGAAGGGTTTAAGTATGTGGGGAAGGGGTTTCAGTGTGTGTGGAAGGGGTTTCAGTGTGTGGGGAAGGGGTTTGATTGTGTGTGGAAGAGATTTCAGTGTTTGTGGAAGGGGTTTCAGTGTGTGTGGAAGGGGTTTCAGTGTGTGTGGAAGGGGTTTCAGCGTGTGGGGAAGGGGTTTCAGCGTGTGGGGAAGGAATTCTGTGAGTGGTGAAGAGGTTTCAGTTTGTGGGGAAGAGGTTTCAGTGTGCGGGAAAGAGGTTTCAGTGTATGGGGGTGGGTTTCAGTGTGTGGAGAAGAGGTTTCAGTCTGTGGGGATGGGTTTGAGTGTGTGGGGAATGGGTTTCAGTGTGTGTGGAAGAGGTTTCAGTGTGTGGGGATGGGTTTCATTGTGTGGGGAATTGTTTCAGTGTGTGGGGATCGGTTTCAGTGTGTGGGGATGGGTTTCAGTGTGGGCGGAAGGGGTTTCAGTGCATGTGGAAGAGGTTTCAGTGTGTGTGGAAGGGGTTTCAGCGTGTGGGGAAGGGGTTGCAGCGTGTGGGGTAGGGTTTCAGTGTGCGGGGAAGGGATTTCAGTGTGCGGGCAAGGGGTTTCAGTGTGTGTGGAATGGGTTTCAGTGTGTGGGGAAGGGGTTTCAGTGTGCGGGGAAGGTGTTACAGTGTGTGTGGAAGGGGTTTCAGCGTGTGGGGATGGGTTTCAGTGGGTGTGGAAGAAGTTTTAGCGTGAGGAGAAGGGGTTTCAGTGTGTGGGGAAGAGGTTTCAGTGTGTGTGGAAGAGGTTTCAGTGCGTGGGGAAGGGGTTTCAGTGTGTGGGGAAGAGGTTTCAGTGTGTGGGGAATAGGTTTCAGTGTGTGTGGAAGAGGTTTCAGTGCGTGGGGAAGGGGTTTCAGTGTGTGGCGAAGAGGTTTCAGTGTGTGGGGAAGGGGTTTCAGTGTGTGGGGAAGGGGTTTCAGTGTGTGGGGAAGAGATTACAGTGTGTGGGGATGGTTATCAGTGTGTGGTTAAGGGGTTTCAGTCAGTGGGGAAGGGGTTTCAGTGTGTGGGGAAGATGTTTCAGTGCGTGGGGAAGGGGTTTCAGTGTGTGGGGAAGTGGTTTCAGTGTGTGGGGAAGATAATTCAGTGTTTTGGGAAGAGGTTTCAGAGTGTGGGGAAGGGGTTTCTGTCTGTGGGGAAGAGGTTTCAGTGTGCGGGGAAGGGGTTTCAGTGTGTGGGGAAGATGTTTCAGTGTGTGGGGAAAAGGTTTCAGTGCGTGGGGAAGAGGTTTCAGTGTGTGTGGAAGAGGTTTCAGTGCGTGAGGAAGGGGTTTCAGTGTGTGAGGAAGGGGTTTCAGTGTGTGGGGAAGTGGTTTCAGTCTGTGTCGAAGAGGTTTCAGTGCATGGGTAGGGGTTTCAGTGTGTGGGGAAGGGTTTCAGTGTGTGGGGATGGGTTTCAGTGTGTGGGGAAGGGGTTTCAGTGTGTGGGGATGGGTTTCATTGTGTGGGGAAGGGGTTTCAGTTTGTGTGGAAGAGGTTTCAGTGCATGGGTAGGGGTTTCAGTGTGTGGGGAAGGGTTTCAGTGTGTGGGGATGGGTTTCAGTGTGTGGTGATGGGGTTTCAGTGTGTGGGGAAGGGGTTTCACTGTGTGGGGATGAGGTTTCAGTGTGTGGGGATGGGTTTCAGTGTGTGTGGAAGGTGTTTCTGCCTGTGGGAAAGAGGTTTCAGTGAGTGGGGAAGAGGTTTCAGTGTGTGGGGAAGGGGTTTCAGTGTGTGGATAAGGGGTTTCAGTGTGTGGGGTAGAGTTTTCAGTGTGTGGGGAAGAAGTTTTAGTGTGTTGGGAAGTAGTTTCTGTCTGTGGGGATGGGTTTCAGTTTTTGGGGAAGAGGTTTCAGTGTGTGGGGAAGGGGTTTCAGTGTGTGGGGAAGGGGTTTCAGTGTGTGGGGAAGATGTTTCAGTGTGTTGGGATGGGTTTCAGTGTGTGGAGAAGGTTTTCAGTGTGTGGCGAAGAGGTTTCAGTGTGTGTGGAAGAGGTTAAAGTGTGTGTGCAAGGGGTTTCAGTGTGTGTGGAAGGTGTTTCAGTGTGTGAGGAAGGGGTTTCAGTGTGTGGGGGAAGAGGTTTCAGTGTGTGGGGAAGAGGTTTCAGTGTGTGGCGATGGGTTTCAGTGTGAGTGAAAGATGTTTCACTGTGTGGGGAAGAGGCTTCAGTGAGTGGAGAAGGGTTTCAGTGTGTGGGGAAGGGTTTCAGTGTGTGGGGAAGGGGCTTCAGTGTGTGTGGAAGGGGTTTCAGCGTGTGGGGAAGGGGTTTCAGTGTGTGTGGAAGAGGTTTCAGTGTGTGTGGAAGGGTTTTCAGTGTATGTGGAATGGGTTTCAGCGTGTGGGGAAGGGGTTGCAGCGTGTAGGGAAGGGTTTCTGTGTGTGGGGAAGATGTTTCAGTGTGTGGGGATGGGTTTCAGTGTGTGGGGAAGAGGTTTCAGTCTGTGGGGATGGGTTTCAGTGTGTGCGGAATGTGTTTCAGTGTGTGTGGAAGGGGTTTCAGCATGTGGGGAAGGGGTTTCAGCGTGTGGGGAAGAGGTTTCAGTGTGTGGGGAAGAGGTTTCAGTGTGTGGGGAAGGGGCTTCAGTGTGTGTGGAAGGGGTTTCAGCGTGTGGGGAAGGGGTTTCAGTGTGTGTGGAAGAGGTTTCAGTGTGTGTGGAAGGGTTTTCAGTGTATGTGGAATGGGTTTCAGCGTGTGGGGAAGGGGTTGCAGCGTGTAGGGAAGGGTTTCTGTGTGTGGGGAAGATGTTTCAGTGTGTGGGGATGGGTTTCAGTGTGTGGGGAAGAGGTTTCAGTCTGTGGGGATGGGTTTCAGTGTGTGCGGAATGTGTTTCAGTGTGTGTGGAAGGGGTTTCAGCATGTGGGGAAGGGGTTTCAGCGTGTGGGGAAGAGGTTTCAGTGTGTGGGGAAGAGGTTTCAGTGTTAGGGGATGGGTTTCATTGTGTGGGGATTGGATTCAGCGTGTGGGGATGGGTTTCAGTGTGTGGGGATGGGTATCACTGTGTGCGGAAGGCGTTTCAGTGCATGTGGAAGAGGTTTCAGTGTCTATGGAAGGGGTTTCAGTGTGTGGGGAAAGGGGTTCAGCGTGTGGGGAAGGGTTTCAGTGTGCGGGGAAGGGTTTTCAGTGTGCGGGGAAGGTGTTTCAGTTTGTGTGGAAGGGGTTTCGGTGTGCGGGGAAGGGATTACAGTTTGTGGGGAAGGGTTTCAGTCTGAGGGGAAGAGCTTTCAGTGTGTGGGAAAGAGGTTTCAGTGTGTGGGGAAGGGGTTTCAGTGTGTGGGGAAGTGGTTTCAGTGTGTAGAGAAGAGGTTTCAGAGTGTGGGGAAGGGGTTTCAGTCTGTGGGGAAGTGGTTTCAGTGTGTGGGGAAGAGGTTTCAGTGTGTGGGGAAGGGGTTTCAGTGAGTGGTGAAGGGGATACAGTGTGTGGGGAAGAGGTTTCAGTGTGCGGGGAAGGGGTTTCAGTGTGGTGGGAAGAGGTTTCAGCGTGTGGGGAAGAGGTTTCAGTGTGTGGGGAAGGGTTTCAGTCTGTGGCGTGGAGGTTTCAGTGTGTGGGAAGAGGTTTCAGTGTGTGGGGAAGGGTTTCAGTGTGTGGGGATGGGTTTCAGCGTGTGGGGATGGGTTTCAGTGTGTGGGGAAGGGGTTTCAATGTGTGGGGAAGAGTTTGCAGTGTGTGGGTATGTGTTTCAGTGTGTGGGGATGGGTTTCAGTGTTTGGGGAAGGGGTTTCTGTGTGTGAGGAAGAGGTTTCAGTGTGTGGGGATGGGTTTCAGTGTGTGGGGAAGGGGTTTCAGTGTGTGGATAAGGGGTTTCAGTGTGTGGCGTAGAGTTTTCAGTGTGTGGGGAAGAAGTTTTAGTGTGTTGGGAAGTGGTTTGTGTCTGTGGGGAAGGGTTTCAGTCTGTGGCGTGGAGGTTTCATTGTGTGTGAAGAGGTTTCAGTGTGTGGGGAAGGGTTTCTTTGTGTGGGGATGGGTTTCAGTGTGTGGGGATGGGTTTCAGTGTGTGGGGAAGGGGTTTCAGTGTGTGGGGAAGAGGTTACAGTGTGTGGGGATGTGTTTCAGTGTGTGGGGATGGGTTTCAGTGTTTGGGGAAGGGGTTTCAGTGTGTGATGAAGAGGTTTCAGTGTTTGGGGATGGGTTTCAGTGTGTGGGGAAGGGGTTTCAGTCTGTGGGGAAGAGGTTTCAGTGTGTGGGGAAGATGCTTCAGTGTGTGGGGAAGGGGTTTCAGTGTTTGGATAAGGGGTTTCATTGTGTGGGGAAGAGGTTTCAGTGTGTGGGGAAGGGGTTTCAGTGTGTGGGGAAGAGGTTTCAGTGTGTGGGGAAGGGGTATCAGTGTGTGGGGAAGAGGTTGCAGTGTGTGGGGAAGGGGTTTTGTTTGTGTGGGGAAGAGTTTGCAGTGTGTGGGAATGTGGTTCAGTGTGTGGGGATGGGTTTCAGTGTTTGGGGAAGGGGTTTCTGTGTGTGGGGAAGGGGTTTCAGTGTGTGGGGAAGAGGTTTCAGTGTGTGGGGAAGGGGTATCAGTGTGTGGGGAAGAGGTTGCAGTGTGTGGGGAAGGGGTTTTGTTTGTGTGGGGAAGAGTTTGCAGTGTGTGGGAATGTGGTTCAGTGTGTGGGGATGGGTTTCAGTGTTTGGGGAAGGGGTTTCTGTGTGTGAGGAAGAGGTTTCAGTGTGTGGGGATGGGTTTCAGTGTGTGGGGAAGGGGTTTCAGTGTGTGGATAAGGGGTTTCAGTGTGTGGGGAAGACGTTTTAGTGTGTTGGGAAGTGGTTTCTGTCTGTGGGGATGGGTTTCAGTTTTTGGGGAAGAGGTTTCAGTGTGTGGGGAAGGGGTTTCAGTGTGTGGGGAAGATGTTTCAGTGTGTGGGGATGGGTTTCAGTGTGTGGGGAAGGGTTTCAGTGTGTGGGGAAGAGGTTTCAGTGTGTGTGGAAGAGGTTTAATTGTGTGTGCAAGGGGTTGCAGTGTGTGTGGAAGGTGTTTCAGTGTGTGCGGAAGGGGTTTCAGTGTGTGGGGGAAGAGGTTTCAGTGTGTGGGGAAGAGGTTTCAGTGTGTGGCGATGGGTTTCAGTGTGAGTGAAAGATGTTTCAGTGTGTGGCGAATGAGGCTTCAGTGAGTGGAGAAGGGTTCCAGTGTGTGGGGAAGGGTTTCAGTATGTGGGGAAGGCGCTTCAGTGTGTGTGGAAGGGGTTTCAGCGTGTGGGGAAGGGGTTTCAGTGTTTGTGGAAGAGGTTTCAGTGTGTGTGGAAGGGTTTTCAGTGTATGTGGAATGGGTTTCAGCGTGTGGGGAAGGGGTTTCAGCGTGTAGGGAAGGGTTTCTGTGTGTGGGGAAGATGTTTCAGTGTGTGGGGATGGGTTTCAGTGTGTGGGGAAGAGGTTTCAGTGTGTGGGGATGGGTTTCAGTTTGTGGGGAATGGGTTTCAGTGTGTGTGGAAGGGGTTTCAGCATGTGTGGAAGGGGTTTCAGCGTGTGGGGTTGAGGTTTCAGTGTGTGGGGAAGGGGTTTCAGTGTGTGGTGAAGGGGATACAGTGTGTGGGAAAGAGGTTTCAGTGTGCGGGGAAGGGGTTTCAGTGTGGTGGGAAGAGGTCTCAGCGTGTGGGGAAGAGGTTTCAGTGTGTGGGGAAGGGTTTCAGTCTGTGGCGCGGAGGTTTCAGTGTTTGTGAAGAGGTTTCAGTGTGTGGGGAAGGGTTTCTTTGTGTGGGGATGGGTTTCAGTGTGTGGGGATGGGTTTCAGTGTGTGGGGAAGGGGTTTCAGTGTGTGGGGAAGAGGTTACAGTGTGTGGGGATGTGTTTCAGTGTGTGGGGATGGGTTTCAGTGTTTGGGGAAGGGGTTTCAGTGTGTGATGAAGAGGTTTCAGTGTTTGGGGATCGGTTTCAGTGTGTGGGGAAGGGGTTTCAGTCTGTGGGGAAGAGGTTTCAGTGTGTGGGGAAGATGTTTCAGTGTGTGGGGAAGGGGTTTCAGTGTTTGGATAAGGGGTTTCATTGTGTGGGGAAGAGGGTTCAGTGTGTGGGGAAGCGGTTTCAGTGTGTGGGGAAGAGGTTTCAGTGTGTGGGGAAGGGGTTTCAGTGTGTGGGGAAGGGGTATCAGTGTGTGGGGAAGAGGTTGCCGTGTGTGGGGAAGGGGTTTCTTTGTGTGGGGAAGGGGTTTCAGTGTGTGTGGAAGAGGTTGCAGTGTGTGGGGAATAGGTTTCAGTGTGTGGGGAAGGGTTTCAGTGTGTGGGGAAGTGGTTCAGTCTGTGGCGAAGAGGTTTCAGTGCGTGGGAAGAGGTTTCAGTGTGAGGGGAAGGGTTTCAGTGTGTGTGGATGGGTTTCAGTGCGTGGGGAAGGGGGTTCAGTGTGTGGGGATGGGTTTCAGTGTGTGGGGAAGGGGTTTCAGTGTGTGGGGAAGAGGTTTTTGTGTGTTGGGATGGGTTTCAGTGTGTGTGGATGGGGTTTCAGTGTGTGGGGAAGGGGTTTCAGTGTGTGTGGATGAGGTTTCAGTGTGTGGGGATGGGTTTCAGTGTGTGGGGAAGGGGTTTCTGCCTCTGGGGAAAAGGTTTCTGTGTGTGGGGAAGAGGATTCAGTGTGTTGGGATGGGTTTTAGTGTGTGGGGATGGGGTTTCAGTGTGTGGGGAAGGGGCTTCAGTGTGTGTGGAAGGGGTTTCAGCGTGTGGGGAAGGGGTTTCAGTGTGTGTGGAAGAGGTTTCAGTGTGTGTGGAAGGGTTTTCAGTGTATGTGGAATGGGTTTCAGCGTGTGGGGAAGGGGTTTCAGCGTGTAGGGAAGGGTTTCTGTGTGTGGGGAAGATGTTTCAGTGTGTGGGGATGGGTTTCAGTGTGTGGGGAAGAGGTTTCAGTGTGTGGGGATGGGTTTCAGTTTGTGGGGAATGGGTTTCAGTGTGTGTGGAAGGGGTTTCAGCATGTGTGGAAGTGGTTTCAGTGCATGTGGAAGAGGTTTCAGTGTGTATGGAAGGGGTTTCAGTGTGTGGGGAAAGGGGTTCAGCGTGTGGGGAAGGGTTTCAGTGTGCGGGGAAGGGTTTTCAGTGTGCGGGGAAGGTGTTTCAGTTTGTGTGGAAGGGGTTTCGGTGTGCGGGGAAGGGATTACAGTTTGTGGGGAAGGGTTTCAGTCTGAGGGGAAGAGCTTTCAGTGTGTGGGAAAGAGGTTTCAGTGTGTGGGGAAGGGGTTTCAGTGTGTGGGGAAGTGGTTTCAGTGTGTAGGGAAGAGGTTTCAGAGTGTGGGGAAGGGGTTTCAGTCTGTGGGGAAGTGGTTTCAGTGTGTGGGGAAGAGGTTTCAGTGTGTGGGGAAGGGGTTTCAGTGAGTGGTGAAGGGGATACAGTGTGTGGGGAAGAGGTTTCAGTGTGCGGGGAAGGGGTTTCAGTGTGGTGGGAAGAGGTTTCAGCGTGTGGGGAAGAGGTTTCAGTGTGTGGGGAAGGGTTTCAGTCTGTGGCGTGGAGGTTTCAGTGTGTGGGAAGAGGTTTCAATGTGTGGGGAAGGGTTTCAGTGTGTGGGGATGGGTTTCAGCGTGTGGGGATGGGTTTCAGTGTGTGGGGAAGGGGTTTCAGTGTGTGGGGAAGAGTTTGCAGTGTGTGGGGATGTGTTTCAGTGTGTGGGGATGGGTTTCAGTGTTTGGGGAAGGGGTTTCTGTGTGTGAGGAAGAGGTTTCAGTGTGTGGGGATGTGTTTCAGTGTGTGGGGAAGGGGTTTCAGTGTGTGGATAAGGGGTTTAAGTGTGTGGGGTAGAGTTTTCAGTGTGTGGGGAAGAAGTTTTAGTGTGTTGGGAAGTGGTTTGTGTCTGTGGGGATGGGTTTCAGTTTTTGGGGAAGAGTTTTCAGTGTGTGGGGAAGGGGTTTCAGTGTGTGGGGAAGATGTTTCAGTGTGTGGGGATGGGTTTCAGTGTGTGGGGAAGGGTTTCAGTGTGTGGGGAATAGGTTTCAGTGTGTGTGGAAGAGGTTTAAGTGTGTGTGCAAGGGGTTGCAGTGTGTGTGGAAGGTGTTTCAGTGTGTGCGGAAGGGGTTTCAGTGTGTGGGGGAAGAGGTTTCAGTGTGTGGGGAAGAGGTTTCAGTGTGTGGCGATGGGTTTCAGTGTGAGTGAAAGATGTTTCAGTGTGTGGCGAATGAGGCTTCAGTGAGTGGAGAAGGGTTCCAGTGTGTGGGGAAGGGTTTCACTATGTGGGGAAGGGGCTTCAGTGTGTGTGGAAGGGGTTTCAGCGTGTGGGGAAGGGGTTTCAGTGTGTGTGGAAGAGGTTTCAGTGTGTGTGGAAGGGTTTTCAGTGTATGTGGAATGGGTTTCAGCGTGTGGGGAAGGGGTTTCAGCGTGTAGGGAAGGGTTTCTGTGTGTGGGGAAGATGTTTCAGTGTGTGGGGATGGGTTTCAGTGTGTGGGGAAGAGGTTTCAGTGTGTGGGGATGGGTTTCAGTTTGTGGGGAATGGGTTTCAGTGTGTGTGGAAGCGGTTTCAGCATGTGTGGAAGGGGTTTCAGCGTGTGGGGAAGAGGTTTCAGTGTGTGGGGAAGAGGTTTCAGTGTTAGGGGATGGGTTTCATTGTGTGGGGATTGGATTCAGTGTGTGGGGATGGGTTTCAGTGTGTGGGGATGGGTATCAGTGTGTGCGGAAGGGGTTTCAGTGCATGTGGAAGAGGTTTCAGTGTGTATGGAAGGGGTTTCAGCGTGTGGGGAAGGGGGTTCAGCGTGTGGGGAAGGGTTTCAGTGAGCGGGGAAGTGTTTTCAGTGTGCGGGGAAGGTGTTTCAGTGTGTATGGAAGGGGTTTCGGTGTGTGGGGAAGGGGTTTCAGTGTGCGGGGAAGGGATTACAGTTTGTGGGGAAGGGTTTCAGTCTGTGGGGAAGAGCTTTCAGTGTGTGGGAAAGAGGTTTCAGTGTGTGGGGAAGGGGCTTCAGTGTGTGGGGAAGTGGTTTCAGTGTGTGGGGAAGAGGTTTCAGAGTGTGGGGAAGGGGTTTCAGTCTGTGCGGAAGTGGTTTCAGTGTGTGGGGAAGAGGTTTCAGTGTGTGGGGTAGGGGTTTCAGTGTGTGGTGAAGGGGATACAGTGTGTGGGAAAGAGGTTTCAGTGTGCGGGGAAGGGGTTTCAGTGTGGTGGGAAGAGGTCTCAGCGTGTGGGGAAGAGGTTTCAGTGTGTGGGGAAGGGTTTCAGTCTGTGGCGTGGAGGTTTCAGTGTGTGTGAAGAGGTTTCAGTGTGTGGGGAAGGGTTTCTTTGTGTGGGGATGGGTTTCAGTGTGTGGGGATGGGTTTCAGTGTGTGGGGAAGGGGTTTCAGTGTGTGGGGAAGAGGTTACAGTGTGTGGGGATGTGTTTCAGTGTGTGGGGATGGGTTTCAGTGTTTGGGGAAGGGGTTTCAGTGTGTGATGAAGAGGTTTCAGTGTTTGGGGATGGGTTTCAGTGTGTGGGGAAGGGGTTTCAGTCTGTGGGGAAGAGGTTTCAGTGTGTGGGAAGATGTTTCAGTGTGTGGGGAAGGTGTTTCAGTGTTTGGATAAGGGGTTTCATTGTGTGGGGAAGAGGTTTCAGTGTGTGGGGAAGGGGTTTCAGTGTGTGGGAAAGAGGTTTCAGTGTGTGGGGAAGGGGTTTCAGTGTGTGGGGAAGGGGTATCAGTGTGTGGGGAAGAGGTTGCAGTGTGTGGGGAAGGGGTTTTGTTTGTGTGGGGAAGAGTTTGCAGTGTGTGGGGATGTGTTTCAGTGTGTGGGGATGGGTTTCAGTGTTTGGGGAAGGGGTTTCTGTGTGTGAGGAAGAGGTTTCAGTGTGTGGGGATGGGTTTCAGTGTGTGGGGAAGGGGTTTCAGTGTGTGGATAAGGGGTTTAAGTGTGTGGGGTAGAGTTTTCAGTGTGTGGGGAAGACGTTTTAGTGTGTTGGGATGTGGTTTCTGTCTGTGGGGATGGGTGTCAGTTTTTGGGGAAGAGGTTTCAGTGTGTGGGGAAGGGGTTTCAGTGTGTGGGGAAGATGTTTCAGTGTGTGGGGATGGGTTTCAGTGTGTGGGGAAGGGTTTCAGTGTGTGGGGAAGAGGTTGCAGTGTGTGTGGAAGAGGTTTAATTGTGTGTGCAAGGGGTTGCAGTGTGTGTGGAAGGTGTTTCAGTGTGTGCGGAAGGGGTTTCAGTGTGTGGGGGAAGAGGTTTCAGTGTGTGGGGAAGAGGTTTCAGTGTGTGGCGATGGGTTTCAGTGTGAGTGAAAGATGTTTCAGTGTGTGGCGAATGAGGCTTCAGTGAGTGGAGAAGGGTTCCAGTGTTTGGGGAAGGGTTTCAGTATGTGGGGAAGGGGCTTCAGTGTGTGTGGAAGGGGTTTCAGCGTGTGGGGAAGGGGTTTCAGTGTGTGTGGAAGAGGTTTCAGTGTGTGTGGAAGGGTTTTCAGTGTATGTGGAATGGGTTTCAGCGTGTGGGGAAGGGGTTTCAGCGTGTAGGGAAGGGTTTCTGTGTGTGGGGAAGATGTTTCAGTGTGTGGGGATGGTTTTCAGTTTGTGGGGAATGGGTTTCAGTGTGTGTGGAAGGGGTTTCAGCATGTGTGGAAGGGGTTTCAGCGTGTGGGGTTGAGGTTTCAGTGTGTGGGGAAGGGGTTTCAGTGTGTGGTGAAGGGGATACAGTGTGTGGGAAAGAGGTTTCAGTGTGCGGGGAAGGGGTTTCAGTGTGGTGGGAAGAGGTCTCAGCGTGTGGGGAAGAGGTTTCAGTGTGTGGGGAAGGGTTTCAGTCTGTGGCGCGGAGGTTTCAGTGTGTGTGAAGAGGTTTCAGTGTGTGGGGAAGGGTTTATTTGTGTGGGGATGGGTTTCAGTGTGTGGGGATGGGTTTCAGTGTGTGGGGAAGGGGTTTCAGTGTGTGGGGAAGAGGTTACAGTGTGTGGGGATGTGTTTCAGTGTGTGGGGATGGGTTTCAGTGTTTGGGGAAGGGGTTTCAGTGTGTGATGAAGAGGTTTCAGTGTTTGGGGATGGGTTTCAGAGTGTGGGGAAGGGGTTTCAGTCTGTGGGGAAGAGGTTTCAGTGTGTGGGGAAGATGTTTCAGTGTGTGGGGAAGGGGTTTCAGTGTTTGGATAAGGGGTTTCATTGTGTGGGGAAGAGGGTTCAGTGTGTGGGGAAGCGGTTTCAGTGTGTGGGGAAGAGGTTTCAGTGTGTGGGGAAGGGGTTTCAGTGTGTGGTGAAGGGGATACAGTGCGTGGGAAAGAGGTTTCAGTGTGCGGGGAAGGGGTTTCAGTGTGGTGGGAAGAGGTCTCAGCGTGTGGGGAAGAGGTTTCAGTGTGTGGGGAAGGGTTTCAGTCTGTGGCGCGGAGGTTTCAGTGTTTGTGAAGAGGTTTCAGTGTGTGGGGAAGGGTTTCTTTGTGTGGGGATGGGTTTCAGTGTGTGGGGATGGGTTTCAGTGTGTGGGGAAGGGGTTTCAGTGTGTGGGGAAGAGGTTACAGTGTGTGGGGATGTGTTTCAGTGTGTGGGGATGGGTTTCAGTGTTTGGGGAAGGGGTTTCAGTGTGTGATGAAGAGGTTTCAGTGTTTGGGGATCGGTTTCAGTGTGTGGGGAAGGGGTTTCAGTCTGTGGGGAAGAGGTTTCAGTGTGTGGGGAAGATGTTTCAGTGTGTGGGGAAGGGGTTTCAGTGTTTGGATAAGGGGTTTCATTGTGTGGGGAAGAGGGTTCAGTGTGTGGGGAAGCGGTTTCAGTGTGTGGGGAAGAGGTTTCAGTGTGTGGGGAAGGGGTTTCAGTGTGTGGGGAAGGGGTATCAGTGTGTGGGGAAGAGGTTGCCGTGTGTGGGGAAGGGGTTTCTTTGTGTGGGGAAGGGGTTTCAGTGTGTGTGGAAGAGGTTGCAGTGTGTGGGGAATAGGTTTCAGTGTGTGGGGAAGGGTTTCAGTGTGTGGGGAAGTGGTTCAGTCTGTGGCGAAGAGGGTTCAGTGCGTGGGAAGAGGTTTCAGTGTGTGGGGAAGGGTTTCAGTGTGTGTGGATGGGTTTCAGTGCGTGGGGAAGGGGGTTCAGTGTGTGGGGATGGGTTTCAGTGTGTGGGGAAGGGGTTTCAGTGTGTGGGGAAGAGGTTTTTGTGTGTGGGGAAGGGGTTTCTGCCTCTGGGGAAAAGGTTTCTGTGTGTGGGGAAGAGGATTCAGTGTGTTGGGATGGGTTTTAGTGTGTGGGGATGGGGTTTCAGTGTGTGGGGAAGGGGCTTCAGTGTGTGTGGAAGGGGTTTCAGCGTGTGGGGAAGGGGTTTCAGTGTGTGTGGAAGAGGTTTCAGTGTGTGTGGAAGGGTTTTCAGTGTATGTGGAATGGGTTTCAGCGTGTGGGGAAGGGGTTTCAGCGTGTAGGGAAGGGTTTCTGTGTGTGGGGAAGATGTTTCAGTGTGTGGGGATGGGTTTCAGTGTGTGGGGAAGAGGTTTCAGTGTGTGGGGATGGGTTTCAGTTTGTGGGGAATGGGTTTCAGTGTGTGTGGAAGGGGTTTCAGCATGTGTGGAAGGGGTTTCAGCTTGTGGGGAAGAGGTTTCAGTGTGTGGGGAAGAGGTTTCAGTGTTAGGGGATGGGTTTCATTGTGTGGGGATTGGATTCAGCGTGTGGGAATGGGTTTCAGTGTGTGGGGATGGGTATCACTGTGTGCGGGAGGCGTTTCAGTGCATGTGGAAGAGGTTTCAGTGTGTATGGAAGGGGTTTCAGTGTGTGGGGAAAGGGGTTCAGCGTGTGGGGAAGGGTTTCAGTGTGCGGGGAAGGGTTTTCAGTGTGCGGGGAAGGTGTTTCAGTTTGTGTGGAAGGGGTTTCGGTGTGCGGGGAAGGGATTACAGTTTGTGGGGAAGGGTTTCAGTCTGAGGGGAAGAGCTTTCAGTGTGTGGGAAAGAGGTTTCAGTGTGTGGGGAAGGGGTTTCAGTGTGTGGGGAAGTGGTTTCAGTGTGTAGGGAAGAGGTTTCAGAGTGTGGGGAAGGGGTTTCAGTCTGTGGGGAAGTGGTTTCAGTGTGTGGGGAAGAGGTTTCAGTGTGTGGGGAAGGGGTTTCAGTGAGTGGTGAAGGGGATACAGTGTGTGGGGAAGAGGTTTCAGTGTGCGGGGAAGGGGTTTCAGTGTGGTGGGAAGAGGTTTCAGCGTGTGGGGAAGAGGTTTCAGTGTGTGGGGAAGGGTTTCAGTCTGTGGCGTGGAGGTTTCAGTGTGTGGGAAGAGGTTTCAGTGTGTGGGGAAGGGTTTCAGTGTGTGGGGATGGGTTTCAGCGTGTGGGGATGGGTTTCAGTGTGTGGGGAAGGGGTTTCAGTGTGTGGGGAAGAGTTTGCAGTGTGTGGGGATGTGTTTCAGTGTGTGGGGATGGGTTTCAGTGTTTGGGGAAGGGGTTTCTGTGTGTGAGGAAGAGGTTTCAGTGTGTGGGGATGGGTTTCAGTGTGTGGGGAAGGGGTTTCAGTGTGTGGATAAGGGGTTTCAGTGTGTGGGGTAGAGTTTTCAGTGTGTGGGGAAGAAGTTTTAGTGTGTTGGGAAGTGGTTTGTGTCTGTGGGGATGGGTTTCAGTTTTTGGGGAAGAGGTTTCAGTGTGTGGGGAAGGGGTTTCAGTGTGTGGGGAAGATGTTTCAGTGTGTGGGGATGGGTTTCAGTGTGTGGGGAAGGGTTTCAGTGTGTGGGGAAGAGGTTTCAGTGTGTGTGGAAGAGGTTTAAGTGTGTGTGCAAGGGGTTGCAGTGTGTGTTTAAGGTGTTTCAGTGTGTGCGGAAGGGGTTTCAGTGTGTGGGGGAAGAGGTTTCAGTGTGTGGGGAAGAGGTTTCAGTGTGTGGCGATGGGTTTCAGTGTGAGTGAAAGATGTTTCAGTGTGTGGCGAATGAGGCTTCAGTGAGTGGAGAAGGGTTCCAGTGTGTGGGGAAGGGTTTCAGTATGTGGGGAAGGGGCTTCAGTGTGTGTGGAAGGGGTTTCAGCGTGTGGGGAAGGGGTTTCAGTGTGTGTGGAAGAGGTTTCAGTGTGTGTGGAAGGGTTTTCAGTGTATGTGGAATGGGTTTCAGCGTGTGGGGAAGTGGTTTCAGCGTGTAGGGAAGGGTTTCTGTGTGTGGGGAAGATGTTTCAGTGTGTGGGGATGGGTTTCAGTGTGTGGGGAAGAGGTTTAAGTGTGTGGGGATGGGTTTCAGTTTGTGGGGAATGGGTTTCAGTGTGTGTGGAAGGGGTTTCAGCATGTGTGGAAGGGGTTTCAGCGTGTGGGGAAGAGGTTTCAGTGTGTGGGGAAGAGGTTTCAGTGTGTGGGGAAGAGGTTTCAGTGTGTGGGGAAGGGGTTTCAGTGTGTGGGGAAGGGGTATCAGTGTGTGGGGAAGAGGTTGCCGTGTGTGGGGAAGGGGTTTCTTTGTGTGGGGAAGGGGTTTCAGTGTGTGTGGAAGAGGTTGCAGTGTGTGGGGAATAGGTTTCAGTGTGTGGGGAAGGGTTTCAGTGTGTGGGGAAGTGGTTCAGTCTGTGGCGAAGAGGGTTCAGTGCGTGGGAAGAGGTTTCAGTGTGTGGGGAAGGGTTTCAGTGTGTGTGGATGGGTTTCAGTGCGTGGGGAAGGGGGTTCAGTGTGTGGGGATGGGTTTCAGTGTGTGGGGAAGGGGTTTCAGTGTGTGGGGAAGAGGTTTTTGTGTGTGGGGAAGGGGTTTCTGCCTCTGGGGAAAAGGTTTCTGTGTGTGGGGAAGAGGATTCAGTGTGTTGGGATGGGTTTTAGTGTGTGGGGATGGGGTTTCAGTGTGTGGGGAAGGGGCTTCAGTGTGTGTGGAAGGGGTTTCAGCGTGTGGGGAAGGGGTTTCAGTGTGTGTGGAAGAGGTTTCAGTGTGTGTGGAAGGGTTTTCAGTGTATGTGGAATGGGTTTCAGCGTGTGGGGAAGGGGTTTCAGCGTGTAGGGAAGGGTTTCTGTGTGTGGGGAAGATGTTTCAGTGTGTGGGGATGGGTTTCAGTGTGTGGGGAAGAGGTTTCAGTGTGTGGGGATGGGTTTCAGTTTGTGGGGAATGGGTTTCAGTGTGTGTGGAAGGGGTTTCAGCATGTGTGGAAGGGGTTTCAGCTTGTGGGGAAGAGGTTTCAGTGTGTGGGGAAGAGGTTTCAGTGTTAGGGGATGGGTTTCATTGTGTGGGGATTGGATTCAGCGTGTGGGAATGGGTTTCAGTGTGTGGGGATGGGTATCACTGTGTGCGGGAGGCGTTTCAGTGCATGTGGAAGAGGTTTCAGTGTGTATGGAAGGGGTTTCAGTGTGTGGGGAAAGGGGTTCAGCGTGTGGGGAAGGGTTTCAGTGTGCGGGGAAGGGTTTTCAGTGTGCGGGGAAGGTGTTTCAGTTTGTGTGGAAGGGGTTTCGGTGTGCGGGGAAGGGATTACAGTTTGTGGGGAAGGGTTTCAGTCTGAGGGGAAGAGCTTTCAGTGTGTGGGAAAGAGGTTTCAGTGTGTGGGGAAGGGGTTTCAATGTGTGGGGAAGTGGTTTCAGTGTGTAGGGAAGAGGTTTCAGAGTGTGGGGAAGGGGTTTCAGTCTGTGGGGAAGTGGTTTCAGTGTGTGGGGAAGAGGTTTCAGTGTGTGGGGAAGGGGTTTCAGTGAGTGGTGAAGGGGATACAGTGTGTGGGGAAGAGGTTTCAGTGTGCGGGGAAGGGGTTTCAGTGTGGTGGGAAGAGGTTTCAGCGTGTGGGGAAGAGGTTTCAGTGTGTGGGGAAGGGTTTCAGTCTGTGGCGTGGAGGTTTCAGTGTGTGGGAAGAGGTTTCAGTGTGTGGGGAAGGGTTTCAGTGTGTGGGGATGGGTTTCAGCGTGTGGGGATGGGTTTCAGTGTGTGGGGAAGGGGTTTCAGTGTGTGGGGAAGAGTTTGCAGTGTGTGGGGATGTGTTTCAGTGTGTGGGGATGGGTTTCAGTGTTTGGGGAAGGGGTTTCTGTGTGTGAGGAAGAGGTTTCAGTGTGTGGGGATGGGTTTCAGTGTGTGGGGAAGGGGTTTCAGTGTGTGGATAAGGGGTTTCAGTGTGTGGGGTAGAGTTTTCAGTGTGTGGGGAAGAAGTTTTAGTGTGTTGGGAAGTGGTTTGTGTCTGTGGGGATGGGTTTCAGTTTTTGGGGAAGAGGTTTCAGTGTGTGGGGAAGGGGTTTCAGTGTGTGGGGAAGATGTTTCAGTGTGTGGGGATGGGTTTCAGTGTGTGGGGAAGGGTTTCAGTGTGTGGGGAAGAGGTTTCAGTGTGTGTGGAAGAGGTTTAAGTGTGTGTGCAAGGGGTTGCAGTGTGTGTTTAAGGTGTTTCAGTGTGTGCGGAAGGGGTTTCAGTGTGTGGGGGAAGAGGTTTCAGTGTGTGGGGAAGAGGTTTCAGTGTGTGGCGATGGGTTTCAGTGTGAGTGAAAGATGTTTCAGTGTGTGGCGAATGAGGCTTCAGTGAGTGGAGAAGGGTTCCAGTGTGTGGGGAAGGGTTTCAGTATGTGGGGAAGGGGCTTCAGTGTGTGTGGAAGGGGTTTCAGCGTGTGGGGAAGGGGTTTCAGTGTGTGTGGAAGAGGTTTCAGTGTGTGTGGAAGGGTTTTCAGTGTATGTGGAATGGGTTTCAGCGTGTGGGGAAGTGGTTTCAGCGTGTAGGGAAGGGTTTCTGTGTGTGGGGAAGATGTTTCAGTGTGTGGGGATGGGTTTCAGTGTGTGGGGAAGAGGTTTAAGTGTGTGGGGATGGGTTTCAGTTTGTGGGGAATGGGTTTCAGTGTGTGTGGAAGGGGTTTCAGCATGTGTGGAAGGGGTTTCAGCGTGTGGGGAAGAGGTTTCAGTGTGTGGGGAAGAGGTTTCAGTGTTAGGGGATGGGTTTCATTGTGTGGGGATTGGATTCAGTGTGTGGGGATGGGTTTCAGTGTGTGGGGATGGGTATCAGTGTGTGCGGAAGGGGTTTCAGTGCATGTGGAAGAGGTTTCAGTGTGTATGGAAGGGGTTTCAGCGTGTGGGGAAGGGGGTTCAGCGTGTGGGGAAGGGTTTCAGTGTGCGGGGAAGTGTTTTCAGTGTGCGGGGAAGGTGTTTCAGTGTGTATGGAAGGGGTTTCGCTGTGTGGGGAAGGGGTTTCAGTGTGCGGGGAAGGGATTACAGTTTGTGGGGAAGGGTTTCAGTCTGTGGGGAAGAGCTTTCAGTGTGTGGGAAAGAGGTTTCAGTGTGTGGGGAAGGGTCTTCAGTGTGTGGGGAAGTGGTTTCAGTGTGTGGGGAAGAGGTTTCAGAGTGTGGGGAAGGGGTTTCAGTCTGTGCGGAAGTGGTTTCAGTGTGTGGGGTTGAGGTTTCAGTGTGTGGGGAAGGGGTTTCAGTGTGTGGTGAAGGGGATACAGTGTGTGGGAAAGAGGTTTCAGTGTGCGGGGAAGGGGTTTCAGTGTGGTGGGAAGAGGTCTCAGCGTGTGGGGAAGAGGTTTCAGTGTGTGGGGAAGGGTTTCAGTCTGTGGCGTGGAGGTTTCAGTGTGTGTGAAGAGGTTTCAGTGTGTGGGGAAGGGTTTCTTTGTGTGGGGATGGGTTTCAGTGTGTGGGGATGGGTTTCAGTGTGTGGGGAAGGGGTTTCAGTGTGTGGGGAAGAGGTTACAGTGTGTGGGGATGTGTTTCAGTGTGTGGGGATGGGTTTCAGTGTTTGGGGAAGGGGTTTCAGTGTGTGATGAAGAGGTTTCAGTGTTTGGGGATGGGTTTCAGTGTGTGGGGAAGGGGTTTCAGTCTGTGGGGAAGAGGTTTCAGTGTGTGGGGAAGATGTTTCAGTGTGTGGGGAAGGTGTTTCAGTGTTTGGATAAGGGGTTTCATTGTGTGGGGAAGAGGTTTCAGTGTGTGGGGAAGGGGTTTCAGTGTGTGGGGAAGAGGTTTCAGTGTGTGGGGAAGGGGTTTCAGTGTGTGGGGAAGGGGTATCAGTGTGTGGGGAAGAGGTTGCAGTGTGTGGGGAAGGGGTTTTGTTTGTGTGGGGAAGAGTTTGCAGTGTGTGGGGATGTGTTTCAGTGTGTGGGGATGGGTTTCAGTGTTTGGGGAAGGGGTTTCTGTGTGTGAGGAAGAGGTTTCAGTGTGTGGGGATGGGTTTCAATGTGTGGGGAAGGGGTTTCAGTGTGTGGATAAGGGGTTTCAGTGTGTGGGGTAGAGTTTTCAGTGTGTGGGGAAGACGTTTTAGTGTGTTGGGATGTGGTTTCTGTCTGTGGGGATGGGTTTCAGTTTTTGGGGAAGAGGTTTCAGTGTGTGGGGAAGGGGTTTCAGTGTGTGGGGAAGATGTTTCAGTGTGTGGGGATGGGTTTCAGTGTGTGGGGAAGGGTTTCAGTGTGTGGGGAAGAGGTTTCAGTGTGTGTGGAAGAGGTTTAATTGTGTGTGCAAGGGGTTGCAGTGTGTGTGGAAGGTGTTTCAGTGTGTGCGGAAGGGGTTTCAGTGTGTGGGGGAAGAGGTTTCAGTGTGTGGGGAAGAGGTTTCAGTGTGTGGCGATGGGTTTCAGTGTGAGTGAAAGATGTTTCAGTGTGTGGCGAATGAGGCTTCAGTGAGTGGAGAAGGGTTCCAGTGTGTGGGGAAGGGTTTCAGTATGTGGGGAAGGGGCTTCAGTGTGTGTGGAAGGGGTTTCAGCGTGTGGGGAAGGGGTTTCAGTGTGTGTGGAAGAGGTTTCAGTGTGTGTGGAAGGGTTTTCAGTGTATGTGGAATGGGTTTCAGCGTGTGGGGAAGGGGTTTCAGCGTGTAGGGAAGGGTTTCTGTGTGTGGGGAAGATGTTTCAGTGTGTGGGGATGGGTTTCAGTGTGTGGGGAAGAGGTTTCAGTGTGTGGGGATGGTTTTCAGTTTGTGGGGAATGGGTTTCAGTGTGTGTGGAAGGGGTTTCAGCATGTGTGGAAGGGGTTTCAGCGTGTGGGGTTGAGGTTTCAGTGTGTGGGGAAGGGGTTTCAGTGTGTGGTGAAGGGGATACAGTGTGTGGGAAAGAGGTTTCAGTGTGCGGGGAAGGGGTTTCAGTGTGGTGGGAAGAGGTCTCAGCGTGTGGGGAAGAGGTTTCAGTGTGTGGGGAAGGGTTTCAGTCTGTGGCGCGGAGGTTTCAGTGTGTGTGAAGAGGTTTCAGTGTGTGGGGAAGGGTTTCTTTGTGTGGGGATGGGTTTCAGTGTGTGGGGATGGGTTTCAGTGTGTGGGGAAGGGGTTTCAGTGTGTGGGGAAGAGGTTACAGTGTGTGGGGATGTGTTTCAGTGTGTGGGGATGGGTTTCAGTGTTTGGGGAAGGGGTTTCAGTGTGTGATGAAGAGGTTTCAGTGTTTGGGGATGGGTTTCAGTGTGTGGGGAAGGGGTTTCAGTCTGTGGGGAAGAGGTTTCAGTGTGTGGGGAAGATGTTTCAGTGTGTGGGGAAGGGGTTTCAGTGTTTGGATAAGGGGTTTCATTGTGTGGGGAAGAGGGTTCAGTGTGTGGGGAAGCGGTTTCAGTGTGTGGGGAAGAGGTTTCAGTGTGTGGGGAAGGGGTTTCAGTGTGTGGTGAAGGGGATACAGTGTGTGGGAAAGAGGTTTCAGTGTGCGGGGAAGGGGTTTCAGTGTGGTGGGAAGAGGTCTCAGCGTGTGGGGAAGAGGTTTCAGTGTGTGGGGAAGGGTTTCAGTCTGTGGCGCGGAGGTTTCAGTGTTTGTGAAGAGGTTTCAGTATGTGGGGAAGGGTTTCCTTGTGTGGGGATGGGTTTCAGTGTGTGGGGATGGGTTTCAGTGTGTGGGGAAGGGGTTTCAGTGTGTGGGGAAGGGGTTACAGTGTGTGGGGATGTGTTTCAGTGTGTGGGGATGGGTTTCAGTGTTTGGGGAAGGGGTTTCAGTGTGTGATGAAGAGGTTTCAGTGTTTGGGGATGGGTTTCAGTGTGTGGGGAAGGGGTTTCAGTCTGTGGGGAAGAGGTTTCAGTGTGTGGGGAAGATGTTTCAGTGTGTGGGGAAGGGGTTTCAGTGTTTGGATAAGGGGTTTCATTGTGTGGGGAAGAGGGTTCAGTGTGTGGGGAAGCGGTTTCAGTGTGTGGGGAAGAGGTTTCAGTGTGTGGGGAAGGGGTTTCAGTGTGTGGGGAAGGGGTATCAGTGTGTGGGGAAGAGCTTGCCGTGTGTGGGGAAGGGGTTTCTTTGTGTGGGGAAGGGGTTTCAGTGTGTGTGGAAGAGGTTGCAGTGTGTGGGGAATAGGTTTCAGTGTGTGGGGAAGGGTTTCAGTGTGTGGGGAAGTGGTTCAGTCTGTGGCGAAGAGGTTTCAGTGCGTGGGAAGAGGTTTCAGTGTGTGGGGAAGGGTTTCAGTGTGTGTGGATGGGTTTCAGTGCGTGGGGAAGGGGGTTCAGTGTTTGGGGATGGGTTTCAGTGTGTGGGGAAGGGGTTCAGTGTGTGGGGAAGAGGTTTTTGTGTGTTGGGATGGGTTTCAGTGTGTGTGGATGGGGTTTCAGTGTGTGGGGAAGGGGTTTCAGTGTGTGTGGATGAGGTTTCAGTGTGTGGGGATGGGTTTCAGTGTGTGGGGAAGGGGTTTCTGCCTCTGGGGAAAAGGTTTCTGTGTGTGGGGAAGAGGATTCAGTGTGTTGGGATGGGTTTTAGTGTGTGGGGATGGGGTTTCAGTGTGTGGGGAAGGGGCTTCAGTGTGTGTGGAAGGGGTTTCAGCGTGTGGGGAAGGGGTTTCAGTGTGTGTGGAAGAGGTTTCAGTGTGTGTGGAAGGGTTTTCAGTGTATGTGGAATGGGTTTCAGCGTGTGGGGAAGGGGTTTCAGCGTGTAGGGAAGGGTTTCTGTGTGTGGGGAAGATGTTTCAGTGTGTGGGGATGGGTTTCAGTGTGTGGGGAAGAGGTTTCAGTGTGAGGGGATGGGTTTCAGTTTGTGGGGAATGGGTTTCAGTGTGTGTGGAAGGGGTTTCAGCATGTGTGGAAGGGGTTTCAGCTTGTGGGGAAGAGGTTTCAGTGTGTGGGGAAGAGGTTTCAGTGTTAGGGGATGGGTTTCATTGTGTGGGGATTGAATTCAGCGTGTGGGGATGGGTTTCAGTGTGTGGGGATGGGTATCACTGTGTGCGGAAGGCGTTTCAGTGCATGTGGAAGAGGTTTCAGTGTGTATGGAAGGGGTTTCAGTGTGTGGGGAAAGGGGTTCAGCGTGTGGGGAAGGGTTTCAGTGTGCGGGGAAGGGTTTTCAGTGTGCGGGGAAGGTGTTTCAGTTTGTGTGGAAGGGGTTTCGGTGTCCGGGGAAGGGATTACAGTTTGTGGGGAAGGGTTTCAGTCTGAGGGGAAGAGCTTTCAGTGTGTGGGAAAGAGGTTTCAGTGTGTGGGGAAGGGGTTTCAGTGTGTGGGGAAGTGGTTTCAGTGTGTAGGGAAGAGGTTTCAGAGTGTGGGGAAGGGGTTTCAGTCTGTGGGGAAATGGTTTCAGTGTGTGGGGAAGAGGTTTCAGTGTGTGGGGAAGGGGTTTCAGTGAGTGGTGAAGGGGATACAGTGTGTGGGGAAGAGGTTTCAGTGTGCGGGGAAGGGGTTTCAGTGTGGTGGGAAGAGGTTTCAGCGTGTGGGGAAGAGGTTTCAGTGTGTGGGGAAGGGTTTCAGTCTGTGGCGTGGAGGTTTCAGTGTGTGGGAAGAGGTTTCAGTGTGTGGGGAAGGGTTTCAATGTGTGGGGATGGGTTTCAGCGTGTGGGGATGGGTTTCAGCGTGTGGGGATGGGTTTCAGTGTGTGGGGAAGGGGTTTCAGTGTGTGGGGAAGAGTTTGCAGTGTGTGGGGATGTGTTTCAGTGTGTGGGGATGGGTTTCAGTGTTTGGGGAAGGGGTTTCTGTGTGTGAGGAAGAGGTTTCAGTGTGTGGGGATGGGTTTCAGTGTGTGGGGAAGGGGTTTCAGTGTGTGGATAAGGGGTTTCAGTGTGTGGGGTAGAGTTTTCAGTGTGTGGGGAAGAAGTTTTAGTGTGTTGGGAAGTGGTTTGTGTCTGTGGGGATGGGTTTCAGTTTTTGGGGAAGAGGTTTCAGTGTGTGGGGAAGGGGTTTCAGTGTGTGGGGAAGATGTTTCAGTGTGTGGGGATGGGTTTCAGTGTGTGGGGAAGGGTTTCAGTGTGTGGGGAAGAGGTTTCAGTGTGTGTGGAAGAGGTTTAAGTGTGTGTGCAAGGGGTTGCAGTGTGTGTGGAAGGTGTTTCAGTGTGTGCGGAAGGGGTTTCAGTGTGTGGGGGAAGAGGTTTCAGTGTGTGGGGAAGAGGTTTCAGTGTGTGGCGATGGGTTTCAGTGTGAGTGAAAGATGTTTCAGTGTGTGGCGAATGAGGCTTCAGTGAGTGGAGAAGGGTTCCAGTGTGTGGGGAATGGTTTCAGTATGTGGGGAAGGGGCTTCAGTGTGTGTGAAAGGGGTTTCAGCGTGTGGGGAAGGGGTTTCAGTGTGTGTGGAAGAGGTTTCAGTGTGTGTGGAAGGGTTTTCAGTGTATGTGGAATGGGTTTCAGCGTGTGGGGAAGGGGTTTCAGCGTGTAGGGAAGGGTTTCTGTGTGTGGGGAAGATGTTTCAGTGTGTGGGGATGGTTTTCAGTGTGTGGGGAAGAGGTTTCAGTGTGTGGGGATGGGTTTCAGTTTGTGGGGAATGGGTTTCAGTGTGTGTGGATGGGGTTTCAGCATGTGTGGAAGGGGTTTCAGCGTGTGGGGAAGAGGTTTCAGTGTGTGGGGAAGAGGTTTCAGTGTTAGGGGATGGGTTTCATTGTGTGGGGATTGGATTCAGTGTGTGGGGATGGGTTTCAGTGTGTGGGGATGGGTATCAGTGTGTGCGGAAGGGGTTTCAGTGCATGTGGAAGAGGTTTCAGTGTGTATGGAAGGGGTTTCAGCGTGTGGGGAAGGGGGTTCAGCGTGTGGGGAAGGGTTTCAGTGTGCGGGGAAGTGTTTTCAGTGTGCGGGGAAGGTGTTTCAGTGTGTATGGAAGGGGTTTCGGTGTGTGGGGAAGGGGTTTCAGTGTGCGGGGAAGGGATTACAGTTTGTGGGGAAGGGTTTCAGTCTGTGGGGAAGAGCTTTCAGTGTGTGGGAAAGAGGTTTCAGTGTGTGGGGAAGGGGCTTCAGTGTGTGGGGAAGTGGTTTCAGTGTGTGGGGAAGAGGTTTCAGAGTGTGGGGAAGGGGTTTCAGTCTGTGCGGAAGTGGTTTCAGTGTGTGGGGAAGAGGTTTCAGTGTGTGGGGAAGGGGTTTCACTGTGTGGTGAAGGGGATACAGTGTGTGGGAAAGAGGTTTCAGTGTGCGGGGAAGGGGTTTCATTGTGGTGGGAAGAGGTCTCAGCGTGTGGGGAAGAGGTTTCAGTGTGTGGGGAAGGGTTTCAGTCTGTGGCGTGGAGGTTTCAGTGTGTGTGAAGAGGTTTCAGTGTGTGGGGAAGGGTTTCTTTGTGTGGGGATGGGTTTCAGTGTGTGGGGATGGGTTTCAGTGTGTGGGGAAGGGGTTTCAGTGTGTGGGGATGAGGTTACAGTGTGTGGGGATGTGTTTCAGTGTGTGGGGATGGGTTTCAGTGTTTGGGGAAGGGGTTTCAGTGTGTGATGAAGAGGTTTCAGTGTTTGGGGATGGGTTTCAGTGTGTGGGGAAGGGGTTTCAGTCTGTGAGGAAGAGGTTTCAGTGTATGGGGAAGATGTTTCAGTGTGTGGGGAAGGTGTTTCAGTGTTTGGATAAGGGGTTTCATTGTGTGGGGAAGAGGTTTCAGTGTGTGGGGAAGGGGTTTCAGTGTGTGGGGAAGAGGTTTCAGTGTGTGGGGAATGGGTTTCAGTGTGTGGGGAAGGGGTATCAGTGTGTGAGGAAGAGGTTGCAGTGTGTGGGGAAGGGGTTTTGTTTGTGTGGGGAAGAGTTTGCAGTGTGTGGGGATGTGTTTCAGTGTGTGGGGATGGGTTTCAGTGTTTGGGGAAGGTGTTTCTGTGTGTGAGGAAGAGGTTTCAGTGTGTGGAGATGGGTTTCAGTGTGTGGGGAAGGGGTTTCAGTGTGTGGATAAGGGGTTTAAGTGTGTGGGGTAGAGTTTTCAGTGTGTGGGGAAGACGTTTTAGTGTGTTGGGATGTGGTTTCTGTCTGTGGGGATGGGTTTCAGTTTTTGGGGAAGAGGTTTCAGTGTGTGGGGAAGGGGTTTCAGTGTGTGGGGAAGATGTTTCAGTGTGTGGGGATGGGTTTCAGTGTGTGGGGAAGGGTTTCAGTGTGTGGGGAAGAGGTTTCAGTGTGTGTGGAAGAGGTTTAATTGTGTGTGCAAGGGGTTGCAGTGTGTGTGGAAGGTGTTTCAGTGTGTGCGGAAGGGGTTTCAGTGTGTGGGGGAAGAGGTTTCAGTGTGTGGGGAAGAGGTTTCAGTGTGTGGCGATGGGTTTCAGTGTGAGTGAAAGATGTTTCAGTGTGTGGCGAATGAGGCTTCAGTGAGTGGAGAAGGGTTCCAGTGTGTGGGGAAGGGTTTCAGTATGTGGGGAAGGGGCTTCAGTGTGTGTGGAAGGGGTTTCAGCGTGTGGGGAAGGGGTTTCAGTGTGTGTGGAAGAGGTTTCAGTGTGTGTGGAAGGGTTTTCAGTGTATGTGGAATGGGTTTCAGCGTGTGGGGAAGGGGTTTCAGCGTGTAGGGAAGGGTTTCTGTGTGTGGGGAAGATGTTTCAGTGTGTGGGGATGGGTTTCAGTGTGTGGGGAAGAGGTTTCAGTGTGTGGGGATGGTTTTCAGTTTGTGGGGAATGGGTTTCAGTGTGTGTGGAAGGGGTTTCAGCATGTGTGGAAGGGGTTTCAGCGTGTGGGGTTGAGGTTTCAGTGTGTGGGGAAGGGGTTTCAGTGTGTGGTGAAGGGGATACAGTGTGTGGGAAAGAGGTTTCAGTGTGCGGGGAAGGGGTTTCAGTGTGGTGGGAAGAGGTCTCAGCGTGTGGGGAAGAGGTTTCAGTGTGTGGGGAAGGGTTTCAGTCTGTGGCGCGGAGGTTTCAGTGTGTGTGAAGAGGTTTCAGTGTGTGGGGAAGGGTTTCTTTGTGTGGGGATGGGTTTCAGTGTGTGGGGATGGGTTTCAGTGTGTGGGGAAGGGGTTTCAGTGTGTGGGGAAGAGGTTACAGTGTGTGGGGATGTGTTTCAGTGTGTGGGGATGGGTTTCAGTGTTTGGGGAAGGGGTTTCAGTGTGTGATGAAGAGGTTTCAGTGTTTGGGGATGGGTTTCAGTGTGTGGGGAAGGGGTTTCAGTCTGTGGGGAAGAGGTTTCAGTGTGTGGGGAAGATGTTTCAGTGTGTGGGGAAGGGGTTTCAGTGTTTGGATAAGGGGTTTCATTGTGTGGGGAAGAGGGTTCAGTGTGTGGGGAAGCGGTTTCAGTGTGTGGGGATGGGTTTCAGTGTTTGGGGAAGGGGTTTCTGTGTGTGAGGAAGAGGTTTCAGTGTGTGGGGAAGGGGTTTCAGTCTGTGCGGAAGTGGTTTCAGTGTGTGGGGAAGAGGTTTCAGTGTGTGGGGAAGGGGTTTCACTGTGTGGTGAAGGGGATACAGTGTGTGGGAAAGAGGTTTCAGTGTGCGGGGAAGGGGTTTCATTGTGGTGGGAAGAGGTCTCAGCGTGTGGGGAAGAGGTTTCAGTGTGTGGGGAAGGGTTTCAGTCTGTGGCGTGGAGGTTTCAGTGTGTGTGAAGAGGTTTCAGTGTGTGGGGAAGGGTTTCTTTGTGTGGGGATGGGTTTCAGTGTGTGGGGATGGGTTTCAGTGTGTGGGGAAGGGGTTTCAGTGTGTGGGGATGAGGTTACAGTGTGTGGGGATGTGTTTCAGTGTGTGGGGATGGGTTTCAGTGTTTGGGGAAGGGGTTTCAGTGTGTGATGAAGAGGTTTCAGTGTTTGGGGATGGGTTTCAGTGTGAGGGGAAGGGGTTTCAGTCTGTGAGGAAGAGGTTTCAGTGTATGGGGAAGATGTTTCAGTGTGTGGGGAAGGTGTTTCAGTGTTTGGATAAGGGGTTTCATTGTGTGGGGAAGAGGTTTCAGTGTGTGGGGAAGGGGTTTCAGTGTGTGGGGAAGAGGTTTCAGTGTGTGGGGAAGGGGTTTCAGTGTGTGGGGAAGGGGTATCAGTGTGTGAGGAAGAGGTTGCAGTGTGTGGGGAAGGGGTTTTGTTTGTGTGGGGAAGAGTTTGCAGTGTGTGGGGATGTGTTTCAGTGTGTGGGGATGGGTTTCAGTGTTTGGGGAAGGTGTTTCTGTGTGTGAGGAAGAGGTTTCAGTGTGTGGAGATGGGTTTCAGTGTGTGGGGAAGGGGTTTCAGTGTGTGGATAAGGGGTTTAAGTGTGTGGGGTAGAGTTTTCAGTGTGTGGGGAAGACGTTTTAGTGTGTTGGGATGTGGTTTCTGTCTGTGGGGATGGGTTTCAGTTTTTGGGGAAGAGGTTTCAGTGTGTGGGGAAGGGGTTTCAGTGTGTGGGGAAGATGTTTCAGTGTGTGGGGATGGGTTTCAGTGTGTGGGGAAGGGTTTCAGTGTGTGGGGAAGAGGTTTCAGTGTGTGTGGAAGAGGTTTAATTGTGTGTGCAAGGGGTTGCAGTGTGTGTGGAAGGTGTTTCAGTGTGTGCGGAAGGGGTTTCAGTGTGTGGGGGAAGAGGTTTCAGTGTGTGGGGAAGAGGTTTCAGTGTGTGGCGATGGGTTTCAGTGTGAGTGAAAGATGTTTCAGTGTGTGGCGAATGAGGCTTCAGTGAGTGGAGAAGGGTTCTAGTGTGTGGGGAAGGGTTTCAGTATGTGGGGAAGGGGCTTCAGTGTGTGTGGAAGGGGTTTCAGCGTGTGGGGAAGGGGTTTCAGTGTGTGTGGAAGAGGTTTCAGTGTGTGTGGAAGGGTTTTCAGTGTATGTGGAATGGGTTTCAGCGTGTGGGGAAGGGGTTTCAGCGTGTAGGGAAGGGTTTCTGTGTGTGGGGAAGATGTTTCAGTGTGTGGGGATGGGTTTCAGTGTGTGGGGAAGAGGTTTCAGTGTGTGGGGATGGTTTTCAGTTTGTGGGGAATGGGTTTCAGTGTGTGTGGAAGGGGTTTCAGCATGTGTGGAAGGGGTTTCAGCGTGTGGGGTTGAGGTTTCAGTGTGTGGGGAAGGGGTTTCAGTGTGTGGTGAAGGGGATACAGTGTGTGGGAAAGAGGTTTCAGTGTGCGGGGAAGGGGTTTCAGTGTGGTGGGAAGAGGTCTCAGCGTGTGGGGAAGAGGTTTCAGTGTGTGGGGAAGGGTTTCAGTCTGTGGCGCGGAGGTTTCAGTGTGTGTGAAGAGGTTTCAGTGTGTGGGGAAGGGTTTCTTTGTGTGGGGATGGGTTTCAGTGTGTGGGGATGGGTTTCAGTGTGTGGGGAAGGGGTTTCAGTGTGTGGGGAAGAGGTTACAGTGTGTGGGGATGTGTTTCAGTGTGTGGGGATGGGTTTCAGTGTTTGGGGAAGGGGTTTCAGTGTGTGATGAAGAGGTTTCAGTGTTTGGGGATGGGTTTCAGTGTGTGGGGAAGGGGTTTCAGTCTGTGGGGAAGAGGTTTCAGTGTGTGGGGAAGATGTTTCAGTGTGTGGGGAAGGGGTTTCAGTGTTTGGATAAGGGGTTTCATTGTGTGGGGAAGAGGGTTCAGTGTGTGGGGAAGCGGTTTCAGTGTGTGGGGATGGGTTTCAGTGTTTGGGGAAGGGGTTTCTGTGTGTGAGGAAGAGGTTTCAGTGTGTGGGGATGGGTTTCAGTGTGTGGGGAAGGGGTTTCAGTGTGTGGATAAGGGGTTTCAGTGTGTGGGGTAGAGTTTTCAGTGTGTGGGGAAGAAGTTTTAGTGTGTTGGGAAGTGGTTTGTGTCTGTGGGGATGGGTTTCAGTTTTTGGGGAAGAGGTTTCAGTGTGTGGGGAAGGGGTTTCAGTGTGTGGGGAAGATGTTTCAGTGTGTGGGGATGGGTTTCAGTGTGTGGGGAAGGGTTTCAGTGTGTGGGGAAGAGGTTTCAGTGTGTGTGGAAGAGGTTTAAGTGTGTGTGCAAGGGGTTGCAGTGTGTGTGGAAGGTGTTTCAGTGTGTGCGGAAGGGGTTTCAGTGTGTGGGGGAAGAGGTTTCAGTGTGTGGGGAAGAGGTTTCAGTGTGTGGCGATGGGTTTCAGTGTGAGTGAAAGATGTTTCAGTGTGTGGCGAATGAGGCTTCAGTGAGTGGAGAAGGGTTCCAGTGTGTGGGGAAGGGTTTCAGTATGTGGGGAAGGGGCTTCAGTGTGTGTGGAAGGGGTTTCAGCGTGTGGGGAAGGGGTTTCAGTGTGTGTGGAAGAGGTTTCAGTGTGTGTGGAAGGGTTTTCAGTGTATGTGGAATGGGTTTCAGCGTGTGGGGAAGGGGTTTCAGCGTGTAGGAAAGGGTTTCTGTGTGTGGGGAAGATGTTTCAGTGTGTGGGGATGGGTTTCAGTGTGTGGGGAAGAGGTTTCAGTGTGTGGGGATGGGTTTCAGTTTGTGGGGAATGGGTTTCAGTGTGTGTGGAAGGGGTTTCAGCATGTGTGGAAGGGGTTTCAGCGTGTGGGGAAGAGGTTTCAGTGTGTGGGGAAGATGTTTCAGTGTTAGGGGATGGGTTTCATTGTGTGGGGATTGGATTCAGAGTGTGGGGATGGGTTTCAGTGTGTGGGGATGGGTATCAGTGTGTGCGGAAGGGGTTTCAGTGCATGTGGAAGAGGTTTCAGTGTGTATGGAAGGGGTTTCAGCGTGTGGGGAAGGGGGTTCAGCGTGTGGGGAAGGGTTTCAGTGTGCGGGGAAGTGTTTTCAGTGTGCGGGGAAGGTGTTTCAGTGTGTATGGAAGGGGTTTCGGTGTGTGGGGAAGGGGTTTCAGTGTGCGGGGAAGGGATTACAGTTTGTGGGGAAGGGTTTCAGTCTGTGGGGAAGAGCTTTCAGTGTGTGGGAAAGAGGTTTCAGTGTGTGGGGAAGGGGCTTCAGTGTGTGGGGAAGTGGTTTCAGTGTGTGGGGAAGAGTTTTCAGAGTGTGGGGAAGGGGTTTCAGTCTGTGCGGAAGTGGTTTCAGTGTGTGGGGAAGAGGTTTCAGTGTGTGGGGAAGGGGTTTCACTGTGTGGTGAAGGGGATACAGTGTGTGGGAAAGAGGTTTCAGTGTGCGGGGAAGGGGTTTCATTGTGGTGGGAAGAGGTCTCAGCGTGTGGGGAAGAGGTTTCAGTGTGTGGGGAAGGGTTTCAGTCTGTGGCGTGGAGGTTTCAGTGTGTGTGAAGAGGTTTCAGTGTGTGGGGAAGGGTTTCTTTGTGTGGGGATGGGTTTCAGTGTGTGGGGATGGGTTTCAGTGTGTGGGGAAGGGGTTTCAGTGTGTGGGGATGAGGTTACAGTGTGTGGGGATGTGTTTCAGTGTGTGGGGATGGGTTTCAGTGTTTGGGGAAGGGGTTTCAGTGTGTGATGAAGAGGTTTCAGTGTTTGGGGATGGGTTTCAGTGTGTGGGGAAGGGGTTTCAGTCTGTGGGGAAGAGGTTTCAGTGTATGGGGAAGATGTTTCAGTGTGTGGGGAAGGTGTTTCAGTGTTTGGATAAGGGGTTTCATTGTGTGGGGAAGAGGTTTCAGTGTGTGGGGAAGGGGTTTCAGTGTGTGGGGAAGAGGTTTCAGTGTGTGGGGAAGGGGTTTCAGTGTGTGGGGAAGGGGTATCAGTGTGTGAGGAAGAGGTTGCAGTGTGTGGGGAAGGGGTTTTGTTTGTGTGGGGAAGAGTTTGCAGTGTGTGGGGATGTGTTTCAGTGTGTGGGGATGGGTTTCAGTGTTTGGGGAAGGGGTTTCTGTGTGTGAGGAAGAGGTTTCAGTGTGTGGAGATGGGTTTCAGTGTGTGGGGAAGGGGTTTCAGTGTGTGGATAAGGGGTTTCAGTGTGTGTGGAAGAGGTTTCAGTGTGTGGGGAATAGGTTTCAGTGTGTGGGGAAGGGTTTCAGTGTGTGGGGAAGTGGTTCAGTCTGTGGCGAAGAGGTTTCAGTGCGTGGGAAGAGGTTTCAGTGTGTGGGGAAGGGTTTCAGTGTGTGTGGATGGGTTTCAGTGCGTGGGGAAGGGGGTTCAGTGTGTGCGGATGGGTTTCAGTGTGTGGGGAAGGGGTTTCAGTGTGTGGGGAAGAGGTTTTTGTGTGTTGGGATGGGTTTCAGTGTGTGTGGATGGGGTTTCAGTGTGTGGGGAAGGGGTTTCAGTGTGTGTGGATGAGGTTTCAGTGTGTGGGGATGGGTGTCAGTGTGTGGGGAAGGGGTTTCTGCCTCTGGGGAAAAGGTTTCTGTGTGTGGGGAAGAGGATTCAGTGTGTTGGGATGTGTTTTAGTGTGTGGGGATGGGGTTTCAGTGTGTGGGGAAGGGGCTTCAGTGTGTGTGGAAGGGGTTTCAGCGTGTGGTGATGGGGTTTCAGTGTGTGTGGAAGAGGTTTCAGTGTGTGTGGAAGGGTTTTCAGTGTATCTGGAATGGGTTTCAGCGTTTGGGGAAGGGGTTTCAGCGTGTAGGGAAGGGTTTCTGTGTGTGGGGAAGATGTTTCAGTGTGTGGGGATGGGTTTCAGTGTGTGGGGAAGAGGTTTCAGTGTGTGGGGATGGGTTTCAGTTTGTGGGGAATGGGTTTCAGTGTGTGTGGAAGGGGTTTCAGCATGTGTGGAAGGGGTTTCAGCTTGTGGGGAAGAGGTTTCAGTGTGTGGGGAAGAGGTTTCAGTGTTCGGGGATGGGTTTCATTGTGTGGGGATTGGATTCAGTGTGTGGGGATGGGTTTCAGTGTGTGGGGATTGGTATCAGTGTGTGTGGAAGGGTTTTCCGTGTATGTGGAATGGGTTTCAGCGTGTGGGGAAGGGGTTTCAGCGTGTAGGGAAGGGTTTCTGTGTGTGGGGAAGATGTTTCAGTGTGTGGGGATGGGTTTCAGTGTGTGGGGAAGAGGTTTCAGTGTGTGGGGAAGAGGTTGCCGTGTGTGGGGAAGGGGTTTCTTTGTGTGGGGAAGGGGTTTCAGTGTGTGTGGAAGAGGTTGCAGTGTGTGGGGAATAGGTTTCAGTGTGTGGGGAAGGGTTTCAGTGTGTGGGGAAGTGGTTCAGTCTGTGGCGAAGATTTTTCAGTGCGTGGGAAGAGGTTTCAGTGTGTGGGGAAGGGTTTCAGTGTGTGTGGATGGGTTTCAGTGCGTGGGGAAGGGGGTTCAGTGTGTGGGGATGGGTTTCAGTGTGTGGGGAAGGGTTTTCAGTGTGTGGGGAAGAGGTTTTTGTGTGTTGGGATGGGTTTCAGTGTGTGTGGATGGGGTTTCAGTGTGTGGGGAAGGGGTTTCAGTGTGTGTGGATGAGGTTTCAGTGTGTGGGGATGGGTTTCAGTGTGTGGGGAAGGGGTTTCTGCCTCTGGGGAAAAGGTTTCTGTGTGTGGGGAAGAGGATTCAGTGTGTTGGGATGGGTTTTAGTGTGTGGGGATGGGGTTTCAGTGTGTGGGGAAGGGGCTTCAGTGTGTGTGGAAGGGGTTTCAGCGTGTGGGGATGGGGTTTCAGTGTGTGTGGAAGAGGTTTCAGTGTGTGTGGAAGGGTTTTCAGTGTATCTGGAATGGGTTTCAGCGTGTGGGGAAGGGGTTTCAGCGTGTAGGGAAGGGTTTCTGTGTGTGGGGAAGATGTTTCAGTGTGTGGGGATGGGTTTCAGTGTGTGTGGAAGGGGTTTCAGCATGTGTGGAAGGGGTTTCAGCTTGTGGGGAAGAGGTTTCAGTGTGTGGGGAAGAGGTTTCAGTGTTAGGGGATGGGTTTCATTGTGTGGGGATTGGATTCAGTGTGTGGGGATGGGTTTCAGTGTGTGGGGATTGGTATCAGTGTGTGTGGAAGGGTTTTCAGTGTATGTGGAATGGGTTTCAGCGTGTGGGGAAGGGGTTTCAGCGTGTAGGGAAGGGTTTCTGTGTGTGGGGAAGATGTTTCAGTGTGTGGGGATGGGTTTCAGTGTGTGGGGAAGAGGTTGCAGTGTGTGGGGATGGGTTTCAGTTTGTGGGGAATGGGTTTCAGTGTGTGTGGAAGGGGTTTCAGCATGTGTGGAAGGGGTTTCAGCGTGTGAGGTTGAGGTTTCAGTGTGTGGGGAAGGGGTTTCAGTGTGTGGTGAAGGGGATACAGTGTGTGGGAAAGAGGTTTCAGTGTGCGGGGAAGGGGTTTCAGTGTGGTGGGAAGAGGTCTCAGCGTGTGGGGAAGAGGTTTCAGTGTGTGGGGAAGGGTTTCAGTCTGTGGCGCGGAGGTTTCAGTGTGTGTGAAGAGGTTTCAGTGTGTGGGGAAGGGTTTCTTTGTGTGGGGATGGGTTTCAGTGTGTGGGGATGGGTTTCAGTGTGTGGGGAAGGGGTTTCAGTGTGTGGGGAAGAGGTTACAGTGTGTGGGGATGTGTTTCAGTGTGTGGGGATGGGTTTCAGTGTTTGGGGAAGGGGTTTCAGTGTGTGATGAAGAGGTTTCAGTGTTTGGGGATGGGTTTCAGTGTGTGGGGAAGGGGTTTCAGTCTGTGGGGAAGAGGTTTCAGTGTGTGGGGAAGATGTTTCAGTGTGTGGGAAGGGGTTTCAGTGTTTGGATAAGGGGTTTCATTGTGTGGGGAAGAGGGTTCAGTGTGTGGGGAAGCGGTTTCAGTGTGTGGGGAAGAGGTTTCAGTGTGTGGGGAAGGGGTTTCAGTGTGTGGGGAAGGGGTATCAGTGTGTGGGGAAGAGGTTGCCGTGTGTGGGGAAGGGGTTTCTTTGTGTGGGGAAGGGGTTTCAGTGTGTGTGGAAGAGGTTGCAGTGTGTGGGGAATAGGTTTCAGTGTGTGGGGAAGTGTTTCAGTGTGTGGGGAAGTGGTTCAGTCTGTGGCGAAGAGTTTTCAGTGCGTGGGAAGAGGTTTCAGTGTGTGGGGAAGGGTTTCAGTGTGTGTGGATGGGTTTCAGTGCGTGGGGAAGGGGGTTCAGTGTGTGGGGATGGGTTTCAGTGTGTGGGGAAGGGGTTTCAGTGTGTGGGGAAGAGGTTTTTGTGTGTTGGGATGGGTTTCAGTGTGTGTGGATGGGGTTTCAGTGTGTGGGGAAGGGGTTTCAGTGTGTGTGGATGAGGTTTCAGTGTGTGGGGATGGGTTTCAGTGTGTGGGGAAGGGGTTTCTGCCTCTGGGGAAAAGGTTTCTGTGTGTGGGTAAGAGGATTCAGTGTGTTGGGATGGGTTTTAGTGTGTGGGGATGGGGTTTCAGTGTGTGGGGAAGGGGCTTCAGTGTGTGTGGAAGGGGTTTCAGCGTGTGGGGAAGGGGTTTCAGTGTGTGTGGAAGAGGTTTCAGTGTGTGTGGAAGGGTTTTCAGTGTATGTGGAATGGGTTTCAGCGTGTGGGGAAGGGGTTTCAGCGTGTAGGGAAGTGGTTTCAGTGTTAGGGGATGGGTTTCATTGTGTGGGGATTGGATTCAGTTTGTGGGGATGGGTTTCAGTGTGTGGGGATTGGTATCAGTGTATGTGGAAGAGGTTTCAGTGTGTATGGAAGGGGTTTCAGCGTGTGGGGAAGGGGGTTCAGCGTGTGGGGAAGGGTTTCAGTGTGCGGGGAAGGGTTTTCAGTGTGCGGGGAAGGTGTTTCAGTGTGTATGGAAGGGGATTCGGTGTGAGGGGAAGGGGTTTCAGTGTGCGGGGAAGGGATTACAGTTTGTGGGGAAGGGTTTCAGTCTGTGGGGAAGAGCTTTCAGTGTGTGGGAAAGAGGTTTCAGTGTGTGGGGAAGGGGCTTCAGTGTGTGGGGAAGTGGTTTCAGTGTGTGGGGAAGAGGTTTCAGAGTGTGGGGAAGGGGTTTCAGTCTGTGCGGAAGTGGTTTCATTGTGTGGGGATGGGTTTCAGTGTGTGGGGATGGGTTTCAGTGTGTGGGGAAGGGGTTTCAGTGTGTGGGGAAGAGGTTGCAGTGTGTGGGGATGGGTTTCAGTGTTTGGTGGAAGGGGTTTCAGTGTGTGATGAAGAGGTTTCAGTGTTTGCGGATGGGTTTCAGTGTGTGGGGAAGGGGTTTCAGTCTGTGGGGAAGAGGTTTCAGTGTGTGGGGAAGATGTTTCAGTGTGTGGGGAAGGGGTTTCAGTGTTTGGATAAGGGGTTTCATTGTGTGGGGAAGAGGTTTCAGTGTGTGGGGAATCGGTTTCAGTGTGTGGGGAAGAGGTTTCAGTGTGTGGGGAAGGGGTTTCAGTGTGTGGGGAAGGGGTATCAGTGTGTGGGGAAGAGGTTGCAGTGTGTGGGGAAGGGGTTTCTTTGTGTGGGGAAGGGGTTTCAGTGTGTGTGGAAGAGGAGCAGTGTGTGGGGAATAGGTTTCAGTGTGTGGGGAAGGGTTTCAGTGTGTGGGGAAGTGGTTCAGTCTGTGGCGAAGAGGTTTCAGTGCGTGGGAAGAGGTTTCAGTGTGTGGGGAAGGGTTTCAGTGTGTGTGGATGGGTTTCAGTGCGTGGGGAAGGGGGTTCAGTGTGTGGGGATGGGTTTCAGTGTGTGGGGAAGGGGTTTCAGTGTGTGGGGAAGAGGTTTTTGTGTGTTGGGATGGGTTTCAGTGTGTGGGGATGGGGTTTCAGTGTGTGGGGAAGGGGTTTCAGTGTGTGTGGATGAGGTTTCAGTGTGTGGGGATGGGTTTCAGTGTGTGGGGAAGGGGTTTCTGCCTCTGGGGAAAATGTTTCTGTGTGTGGGGAAGAGGATTCAGTGTGTGGGGAAGGTGTTTCAGTGTGTTGATAAGGGGTTTCAGTGTGTGGGGAAGAGTTTTCAGTGTGAGGGGAAGAGGTTTTCGTGTGTTGGGAAGTGGTTTCAGTCTGTGGGGAAGGGGTTTCAGTGTGTGGGGAAGAGGTTTCAGTGTGAGGGGAATGGGTGTCAGTGTGTGGGGAAGGGGTTTCAGTGTGTGGGGAAGATGTTTCAGTGTGTGGAGATGGGATTCAGTGTGTGGGGAAAGGTTTCAGTGTGTGGGGTAGAGGTTTCAGTGTGAGTGGAAGAGGTTTAAGTGTGTGTACAAGGGGTTTCAGTGTGTGTGGAAGGGGTTTCAGTGTGTGCAGAAGGGGTTTCAGTGTGTGGGGAAGAGGTTTCAGTTTGTGGGGAAGAGGTTTCAGTGTGTGGGGATGGATTTCGGTGTGAGTGAAAGATGTTTCAGTGTGTGGGAAGTGGTTTCAGTGTGTGGAGAAGGGTTGCAGTGCGTGGGGAAGTGTTTCAGTATGTGGGGAAGGAGCTTCAGTGTGTGTGGAAGGGATTTCAGCGTGTGGGGATGGTGTTTCAGTGTGTGTGGAACGGTTTTCAGTGTGTGGGGAAGGGGTTTCAGTTTGTGGTGAAGAGGTTTCAGTGTGTGGAGAAGGGTTTAAGTGTGTGGGGAAGGGTTTCAGCGTGTGGGCAAGGGGTTTCAGTGTGTGTGGAAGAGGTTTCAGTGTGTGTGGAAGGGTTTTCAGTGTATGGGGAAGGGGTTTCAGCGTGTAGGGAAGGGTTTCTGAGTGTGGGGAAGAGGTTTCAGTGTGTGGGGAAGACGTTTCAGTTTGCGGGGAAGATGTTTCTGTGTGTGGGGATGGGTTTCAGTGTGTGGGGAAGAGGATTCAGTCTGTGGGGATGGGTTTAAGTGTGTGGGGAATGGGTTTCAGTGTTTGTGGAAGGGGTTTCAGCGTGTGGCGAAGGGGTTTCAGCGTATGGGGAAGAGGTTTCAGTGTGTGGGGATGAGGTTTCAGTATGCGGGGATGGGTATCAGTGTGTGCGGAAGGGGTTTCAGTGCATGTGGAAGAGGTTTCAGTGTGTGTGGAAGGGTTTTCAGCGTGTGGGGAAGGGGGTTCAGCGTGTGGGGAAAGATTTCAGTGTGCGGGGAAGGGTTTTCAGTGTGCGGGAAGGGGTTTCAGTGTGTGTGGAAGGGGTATCAGTGTGGGGGGAAGGGGTTTCAGTGTGTATGGAAGAGGTTTCAGTGTGTGTAGAAGGGGTATCAGTGTGTGGGGATGGGTTTCAGTGGGTGTGGAAGAAGTTTCAGCGTGTTGGGAAGAGGTTTCAGTGTGTGGGGAAGATGTTTCAGTGTGTGTGGAAGAAGTTTCAGTGCGTGGGGAAGGAGTTTCAGTGTGTGGGGAAGAGGTTTCAGTGTGTGGGGAGGAGGTTTCAGTGTGTGGGGAAGAGGTTTCAGTGTGTGTGGAAGGGGTTTCAGTGCGTGGGGAAGGGGTTTCAGTGTGTGGGGAAGTGTTTCAGTGAGTGGGGAAGGGTTTCAGTCTGTGGGGAAGCGGTTTCAGTGTGTGGGAAAGAGGTTTCAGTGTGTGGGGAAGGGGTTTCAGTGTGTGGGGAAGTGGTTTCAGTGTGAGTGGAAGAGGTTTCAGAGTGTAGGGAAGGGGTTTCAGTCTGTGGGGAAGTGGTTTCAGTGTGTGGGGAAGAGGTTTCAGTGTGTGGGGAAGGGGTTTCAATGTGTGGTGAAGGGGATACAGTGTGTGGTTAAGAGGTTTCAGTGTGCGGGGAAGGGGTTTCAGTGTGTGGGGAAGAGGTTTCAGTGTGTGGGGAAGAGGTTTCAGTGTGTGGGGAAGGGTTTCAGTCTGTGGCGAAGAGGTTTCAGTGTGTGGGAAGCGGTTTCAGTTTGTCGGGAAGGGCTACAGTGTGTGGCGATGGGTTTCAGTGTGTGGGGATGGGTTTCAGTGTTTGGGGAAGGGGTTTCAGTGTGTGGGGATGGGTTTCAGTGTGTGGGGAAGGGGTTTCAGTGTGTGGGGATGGGTTTCAGTGTGCGGGGAAGGGGTTTGAGTTTGTGGGGAAGAGGTTTCAGTGCGTGGGGATGGGTTTCAGTGTGTGGGGAAGGGGTATCAGTCTGTGGGGAAGGGGTTTCAGCGTTTGGATAAGGTATTTCATTGTGTGGGTAAGAGGTTTCAGTGAGTGGGGAAGAGGTTTCAGTTTGTGGGGAAGGGGTTTCAGTGTGTGGGGAAGGGGTTTCAGTGTGTGGGGAAGAGGTTTCAGTGTGTGGGGAAGGGGATTCAGTGTGTGGGGAAGGTGTTTCCGTGTGTGTGGAAGAGGTTGCAGTGTGTGGGGAATAGGTTTCAGTGTGTGGGGAAGGGTTTCAGCGTGTCGGGAAGTGGTTCAGTCTGTGGCGAAGAGGTTTCAGTGCGTGGGAAGAGGTTTCAATGTGTGGGGAAGGCTTTCAGTGTGTGGGGTGGGTTTCAGTGTGTGGGGAAGGGGTTTCAGTGTGTGGGGATGGGTTTCAGTGTGTGGGGAAGGGGTTTCAGTGTGTGGGGAAGGGGTTTCAGTGTGTGGGGATGGGTTTCATTGTGTTGGGAAGAGGTTTCAGTATGTGGGGAAGGGGTTTCAGTGTGTGGGGAAGAGGTTTCAGTGTGTGGGGAAGGGGTTTCAGAGTGTGGGGAAGGGGTATCAGTGTGTGGGGAATAGGCTTCAGTGCGTGGGGAAGGGGTTTCAGTGTGTGGGGAAGGGGTTTCAGTGTGTGTGGAAGTGGTTGCAGTGTGTGGGGAATAGGTTTCAGTGTGTGGGGAAGGGTTTCAGTGTGTGGGGAAGTGGTTCAGTCTGTGGCGAAGAGGTTTCAGTGCGTGGGAAGAGGTTTCAGTGTTTGGGGAAGGGTTTCAGTGTGTGGGGTGGGTTGCAGTGTGTGGGGAAGGGGTTTTAGTGTGTGGGGATGCGATTCAGTGTGTGGGGAAGTGGTTTCAGTGTGTGGGGAAGAGGTTTTAGTGTTTGGGGATGTGTTTCAGTGTGTGGGGATGGGGTTTCAGTGTGTGGGGAAGGGGTTTCAGTGTGTGGGGATGAGCTTTCAGTGTGTGGGGATGGGTTTCAGTGTGTGGGGAAGGGGTTTCTGCCTCTGGGGAAAAGGTTTCTGTGTGTGGGGAAGAGGATTCAGTGTGTGGGGAAGGGGTTTCAGTGTCTGGATAAGGGGTTTCAGTGTGTGGGGAAGAGTTTTCAGTGTGTGGAAGTTGTTTCAGTGTGTGGGGATGGGTTTCTGTGGGTGTGGAAGAAGTTTCAGCGTGTTGGGAAGAGGTTTCAGTGTGTGTGGGAGAGGTTTCAGTGCGTGGGGAAGTAGTTTCAGTGTGTGGGGAAGAGGTTTCAGTGTGTGGGGAGGAGGTTTCAGTGTGTGGGGAAGAGGTTTCAGTGTGTGTGGAGGGGGTTTCAGTGCGTGGGGAAGGGGTTTCAGTGTGTGGGGAAGTGTTTCAGTGTGTGGGGAAGGGTTTCAGTCTGTGGGGAAGCGGTTTCAGTGTGTGGGAAAGAGGTTTCAGTGTGTGGGGAAGGGGTTTCAGAGTGTGGGGAAGAGGATTCAGTGTGTGAGGAAGAGGTTTCAGAGTGTGGGGAAGGCGTTTCAGTCTGTGGGGAAGTGGTTTCAGTGTGTGGGGAAGAGATTTCAGTGTGTGGGGTAGAGGTTTCAGTGTGTGGAGAAGGGGCTTCAGTGTGTGGGGAAGTGGTTTCAGTGTGTGGGGAAGAGGTTTCAGTGTGTGGGGAAGGGGTTTCAGTGTGTGGTGAAGGGGATACAGTGTGTGGGAAAGAGGTTTCAGTGTGCGGGGAAGGGGTTTCAGTGTGGTGGGAAGAGGTGTCAGCGTGTGGGGAAGAGGTTTCAGTCTGTGGCGTGGAGGTTTCAGTGTGTGGGAAGAGGTTTCAGTGTGTGGGGAAGGGTTTCTTTGTGTGGGGATGGGTTTCAGTGTGTGGGGATGGGTTTCAGTGTGTTGGGAAGAGGTTTCAGTGTGTGGGGAAGATGTTTCAGTGTGTGTGGAAGAAGTTTCAGTGCGTGGGGAAGGAGTTTCAGTGTGTGGGGAAGAGGTTTCAGTGTGTGGGGAGGAGGTTTCAGTGTGTGGGGAAGAGGTTTCAGTGTGTGTGGAAGGGGTTTCAGTGCGTGGGGAAGGGGTTTCAGTTTGTGGGGAAGTGTTTCAGTGTGTGGGGAAGGGTTTCAGTCTGTGGGGAAGCGGTTTCAGTGTGTGGGAAAGAGGTTTCAGTGTGTGGGGAAGGGGTTTCAGTGTGTGGGGAAGAGGTTTCAGTGTGTGGGGAAGAGGTTTCAGAGTGTGGGGAAGGGGTTTCAGTCTGTGGGGAAGTGGTTTCAGTGTGTGGGGAATAGGTTTCAGTGTGTGGGGAAGGGGTTTCAATGTGTGGTGAAGGGGATACAGTGTGTCGTTAAGAGGTTTCAGTGTGCGGGGAAGGGGTTTCAGTGTGTGGGGAAGAGGTTTCAGTGTGTGGGGAAGAGGTTTCAGTGTGTGGGGAAGGGTTTCAGTCTGTGGCGAAGAGGTTTCAGTGTGTGGGAAGCGGTTTCAGTTTGTCGGGAAGGGCTACAGTGTGTGGCGATGGGTTTCAGTGTGTGGGGATGGGTTTCAGTGTTTGGGGAAGGGGTTTCAGTGTGTGGGGATGGGTTTCAGTGTGTGGGGAAGGGGTTTCAGTGTGTGGGGATGGGTTTCAGTGTGTGGGGAAGGGGTTTGAGTTTGTGGGGAAGAGGTTTCAGTGCGTGGGGATGGGTTTCAGTGTGTGGGGAAGGGGTATCAGTCTGTGGGGAAGGGGTTTCAGCGTTTGGATAAGGTATTTCATTGTGTGGGGAAGAGGTTTCAGTGTGTGGGGAAGGGGTTTCAGTGTGTGGGGAAGAGGTTTCAGTTTGTGCAGAAGGGGTTTCAGTGTGTGGGGAAGGGGTATCAGTGTGTGGGGAAGAGGTTTCAGTGTGTGGGGAAGGGGATTCAGTGTGTGGGGAAGGGGTTTCAGTGTGTGTGGAAGAGGTTGCAGTGTGTGGGGAATAGGTTTCTGTGTGTGGGGAAGGGTTTCAGTGTGTAGGGAAGGGCTACAGTGTGTGGCGATGGGTTTCAGTGTGTGGGGATGGGTTTCAGTGTTTGGGGAAGGGGTTTCAGTGTGTGGGGATGGGTTTCAGTGTGTGGGGAAGTGGTTTCAGTGTGTGGGGATGGGTTTCAGTGTGTGGGGCAAGGGTTTGAGTTTGTGGGGAAGAGGTTTCAGTGCGTGGGGATGGGTTTCAGTGTGTGGGGAAGGGGTATCAGTCTGTGGGGAAGGGGTTTCAGCGTTTGGATAAGGTATTTCATTGTGTGGGGAAGAGGTTTCAGTGTTTGGGGAAGGGGTTTCAGTGTGTGGGGAAGAGGTTTCAGTTTGTGCGGAAGGGGTTTCAGTGTGTGGGGAAGGGGTATCAGTGTGTGGGGAAGAGGTTTCAGTGTGTGGGGAAGGGTTTCAGTGTGTAGGGAAGTGGTTCAGTCTGTGGCGAAGAGGTTTCAGTGCGTGGGAAGAGGTTTCAATGAGTGGGGAAGGCTTTCAGTGTGTGGGGTGGGTTTCAGTGTGTGGCGAAGGGGTTTCAGTGTGTGGGGATGGGTTTCAGTGTGTGGGGAAGGGGTTTCAGTGTGTGGGGAAGGGGTTTCCGTGTTTGGATACGGGGTTTCATTGTGTGGGGAAGAGGTTTCAGTATGTGGGGAAGGGGTTTCAGTGTGTGGGGAAGAGGTTTCAGTGTGTGGGGAAGGGGTTTCAGAGTGTGGGGAAGGGGTATCAGTGTGTGGGGAATAGGCTTCAGTGCGTGGGGAAGGGATTTCAGTGTGTGGGGAAGGGGTTTCAGTGTGTGTGGAAGTGGTTGCAGTTTGTGGGGAAGAGGATTCAGTGTGTGGGGATGGGTTTCAGTGTGTGGGGAAGGGGTATCTGTCTGTGGGGAAGGGGTTTCAGCGTTTGGATAAGGTATTTCATTGTGTGGGGAAGAGGTTTCAGTGTGTGGGGAAGGGGATTCAGTGTGTGGGGAAGAGGTTTCAGTTTGTGCGGAAGGGGTTTCAGTGTGTGGGGAAGGGGTATCAGTGTGTGGGGAAGAGGTTTCAGTGTGTGGGGAAGGGGATTCAGTGTGTGGGGAAGGGGTTTCAGTGTGTGTGGAAGAGGTTTCAGTGTGTGGGGAATAGGTTTCAGTGTGTGGGGAAGGGTTTCAGTGTGTAGGGAAGGGCTACAGTGTGTGGCGATGGGTTTCAGTGTGTGGGGATGGGTTTCAGTGTTTGGGGAAGGGGTTTCAGTGTGTGGGGATGGGTTTCAGTGTGTGGGGAAGGGGTTTCAGTGTGTGGGGATGGTTTTCAGTGTGTGGGGAAGGGGTTTGAGTTTGTGGGGAAGAGGTTTCAGTGCGTGGGGATGGGTTTCAGTGTGTGGGGAAGGGGTATCAGTCTGTGGGGAAGGGGTTTCAGCGTTTGGATAAAGTATTTCATTGTGTGGGGAAGAGGTTTCAATGTGTGGGGAAGGGGTTTCAGTGTGTGGGGAAGAGGTTTCAGTTTGTGCGGAAGGGGTTTCAGTGTGTGGGGAAGGGGTATCAGTGTGTGGGGAAGAGGTTTCAGTGTGTGGGGAAGGGTTTCAGTGTGTAGGGAAGTGGTTCAGTCTGTGGCGAAGAGGTTTCAGTGCGTGGGAAGAGGTTTCAATATGTGGGGAAGGCTTTCAGTGTGTGGGGTGGGTTTCAGTGTGTGGCGAAGGGGTTTCAGTGTGTGGGGATGGGTTTCAGTGTGTGGGGAAGGGGTTTCAGTGTGTGGGGAAGGGGTTTCCGTGTTTGGATACGGGGTTTCATTGTGTGGGGAAGAGGTTTCAGTATGTGGGGAAGGGGTTTCAGTGTGTGGGGAAGAGGTTTCAGTGTGTGGGGAAGGGGTTTCAGAGTGTGGGGAAGGGGTATCAGTGTGTGGGGAATAGGCTTCAGTGCGTGGGGAAGGGGTTTCAGTGTGTGGGGAAGGGGTTTCAGTGTGTGTGGAAGTGGTTGCAGTGTGTGGGGAATAGGTTTCAGTGTGTGGGGAAGGGTTTCAGTGTGTGGGGAAGTGGTTCCGTCTGTGGCGAAGAGGTTTCAGTGCGTGGGAAGAGGTTTCAGTGTGTGGGGAAGGGTTTCAGTGTGTGGGGTGGGTTGCAGTGTGTGGGGAAGGGGTTTTAGTGTGTGGGGATGCGTTTCAGTGTGTGGGGAAGTGGTTTCAGTGTGTGGGGAAGAGGTTTTAGTGTTTGGGGATGGGTTTCAGTGTGTGGGGATGGGGTTTCAGTGTGTGGGGAAGGGGTTTCAGTGTGTGGGGATGAGCTTTCAGTGTGTGGGGAAGGGTTTCAGTGTGTGGGGAAGGGGTTTCTGCCTCTGGGGAAAAGGTTTCTGTGTGTGCGGAAGAGGATTCAGTGTGTGGGGAAGGGGTTTCAGTGTCTGGATAAGGGGTTTCAGTGTGTGGGGAAGAGTTTTCAGTGTGAGGGGAAGAGGTTTTAGTGTGTTGGGAAGTGGTTTCAGTGTGTGTGGAAGAGGTTTCAGTGTGTGGAAGGGGTTTCAGTGTGTGGGGATGGGTTTCAGTGTGTGGGGAAGGGGTTTCAGTGTGTGGGGATGGGTTTCATTGTGTGGGGAATGTGTTTCAGTGTGTGGGGAAGTGGTTTCCGTGTGTGGGGAAGAGGTTTCAGAGTGTGGGGAAAGGGTTTCAGTCTGTGGGGAAGTGGTTTCAGTGTGTGGGGAAGAGGTTTCAGTATGTGGGGAAGGGGTTTCAGTGTGTGGTGAAGGGGATACAGTGTGTGGGAAAGAGGTTTCAGTGTGCGAGGAAGGGGTTTCAGTGTGGTGGCAAGAGGTTTCAGCGTGTGGGGAAGAGGTTTCAGTGTGTGTGGAAGAGGTTTAACTGTGTGTGCAAGGTGTTTCAGTGTGTGTGGAAGGGGTTTCAGTGTGTGGGGATGGTTTGCAGTGTGTGCGGATGGGGTTCAGTGTGTGGGGAAGGGGTTTCAGTGTGTGGGGAAGGGTTTCAGTGTGTCGGGAAGTGGTTCAGTCTGTGGCGTAGAGGTTTCAGTGCGTGGGAAGAGGTTTCAATGTGTGGGGAAGGCTTTCAGTTTGTGGGGTGGGTTTCAGTGTGTGGGGAAGGGGTTTCAGTGTGTGGGGATGGGTTTCAGTGTGTGGGGAAGGGGTTTCAGTGTGTGGGGAAGGGGTTTCCGTGTTTGGATAAGGGGTTTCATTGTGTGGGGAAGAGGTTTCAGTATGTGGGGAAGGGGTTTCATTGTGTGGGGAAGAGGTTTCAGTGTGTGGGGAAGGGGTTTCAGAGTGTGGGGAAGGGGTATCAGTGTGTAGGGAATAGGCTTCATTGCGTGGGGAAGGGGTTTCAGTGTGTGGGGAAGGTGTTTCAGTGTGTGTGGAAGTGGTTGCAGTGTGTGGGGAATAGGTTTCAGTGTGTGGGGAAGGGTTTCAGTGTGTGGGGAAGTGGTTCAGTCTGTGGCGAAGAGGGTTCAGTGCGTGGGAAGAGGTTTCAGTGTGTGGGGAAGGGTTTCAGTGTGTGGGGTGGGTTGCAGTGTGTGGGGAAGGGGTTTTAGTGTGTGGGGATGCGTTTCAGTGTGTGGGGAAGTGGTTTCAGTGTGTGGGGAAGAGGTTTTAGTGTTTGGGGATGGGTTTCAGTGCGTGGGGATGGGGTTTCAGTGTGTGGGGAAGGGGTTTCAGTGTGTGGGGATGAGCTTTCAGTCTGTGGGGATGGGTTTCAGTGTGTGGGGAAGGGGTTTCTGCCTCTGGGGAAAAGGTTTCTGTGTGTGGGGAAGAGGATTCAGTGTGTGGGGAAGGGGTTTCAGTGTTTGGATAAGGGGTTTCAGTGTGTGGGGAAGAGTTTTCAGTGTGAGGGGAAGAGGTTTTAGTGTGTTGGGAAGTGGTTTCAGTGTGTGTGGAAGAGGTTTCAGTGTGTGGAAGGGGTTTCAGTGTGTAGGGATGGGTTTCAGTGTGTGGGGAAGGGGTTTCAGTGTGTGGGGATGGGTTTCATTGTGTGGGGAATGTGTTTCAGTGTGTGGGGAAGTGGTTTCAGTGTGTGGGGAAGAGGTTTCAGAGTGTGGGGAAAGGGTTTCAGTCTGTGGGGAAGTGGTTTCAGTGTGTGGGGAAGAGGTTTCAGTATGTAGGGAAGGGGTTTCAGTGTGTGGTGAAGAGGATACAGTGTGTGGGAAAGAGGTTTCAGTGTGCGAGGAAGGGGATTCAGTGTGTTGGGAAGAGGTTTCAGCGTGTGGGGAAGAGGTTTCAGTGTTTGTGGAAGAGGTTTAACTGTGTGTGCAAGGTGTTTCAGTGTGTGTGGAAGGGGTTTCACTGTGTGGGGATGGTTTTCAGTGTGTGTGGATGGGGTTCAGTGTGTGGGGAAGGGGTTTCAGTATGTGGGGATGAGGTTTCAGTGTGTGGGGATGGGTTTCAGTGTGTGGGGAAGGTGTTTCTGCCCTTGGGGAAGAGGTTTCAGTGTGTGGGGAAGAGGTTTCAGTGTGTGGGGAATGGGTTTCACTGTGTGGATAAGGGGATTCAGTGTGTGGGGTAGTGTTTTCACTGTGTGGGGAAGAAGTTTTAGTGAGTTGGGAAGTGGTTTCTGTCTGTGGGGATGGGTTTCAGTTTTTGGGGAAGGGATTCAGTTGGTGGGGAAGAGGTTTCAGTGTGTGTGGAAGAGGTATAAGTGTGTGTGCAAGGGGTTTCAGTGTGTGTGGAAGGTGTTTCAGTGTGTGCGGAAGGGGTTTCAGTGTGTGGGTGAAGAGGTTTCAGTGTTTGGGGAAGAGGTTTCCGTGTGTGGGGATGGGTTTCAGTGTGAGTGAAAGATGTTTCAGTGAGTGGAGAAGGGTTTCAGTGTGTGGGGAAGGGGTTTCAGTGTGTGTGGAAGATGTTTCAGTGTGTGGGGATGGGTATCAGTGTGTGCGGTAAGATGTTTCAGTGTGTGGGGAAGGTGTTTCAGTGTGTGGGGAAGTGGTTTCAGTGTGTGGGGAAGAGATTTCAGTGTGTGGGGAAGATGTTTCAGTGTGTGGGGAAGATGTTTCAGTGTGTGGGGAAGGTGTTTCAGTGTTTGGGGAAGTGGTTTCAGTGTGTGGGGAAGAGATTTCAGTGTGTTGGGAAGAGGTTTCAGATAGTGGGGAAGGGGTTTCTGACTGTGGGGAAGTTGTTTCGGTTTTGTGGGGAAGAGGTTTCAGTGTGTGGGGAAGGGGTTTCAGTGTGTGGTGAAGGGGATTCAGTGTGTGGGGAAGAGGTTTCAGTGTGCGGGAAAGGGGTTTCAGTGTGTGGGGAAGATGTTTGAGTGTGTGGGGAAGAGGTTTCAGTGCGTGGGGAACAGGTTTCAGTGTGTGTGGAAGAGGTTTCAGAGAGTGAGGAAGGGGTTTCAGTGTGTGGGGAAGTGGTTTCAGTCTGTGGCGAAGAGGTTTCAGTGCGTGGGAAGGGGTTTCAGTGTGTGGGGAAGGGTTTCAGTGTGTGGGGATGGGTTTCAGTGTGTGGGGAAGGGGTTTCAGTGTGTGGGGATGGGTTTCATTGTGTGCGGAATGTGTTTCAGTGTGTGGGGAAGTGGTTTCAGTGTGTGGGGAAGAGGTTTCAGAGTGTGGGGAAAGGGTTTCAGTCTGTGGGGAAGTGGTTTCAGTGTGTGGGGAAGAGGTTTCAGTTTGTGGGGAAGGGGTTTCAGTGTGGTGTGAAGGGGATACAGTGTGTGGGGAAGAGGTTTCGGTGTGTGTGGAAGAGCTTTAACTGTGTGTGCAAGGTGTTTCAGTGTGTGTGGAAGGGGTTTCAGTGTGTGCGGAAGGGGTTTCAGTGTGTGGGGAAGAGGTTTCAGTTTGTGGGGAAGAGGTTTCAGTGTGTGGGGATGGGTTTCGGTGTGAGTGAAAGATGTTTCAGTGTGTGGGGAAGTGGTTTCAGTGTGTGGAGAAGGGTTTCAGTGTGTGGGGAAGCGTTTCAGTATGTGGGGAATGAGCTTCAGTGTGTGTGGATGGGATGTCAGCGTGTGGGGAAGGGGTTTCAGTGTGTGTGGAAGAGGTTTCAGTGTGTGTGGAAGGGTTTTCAGTGTGTGTGGAAGCGGTTTCAGTTTGTGGGGAAGAGGTTTCAGTGTGTGGAGAAGGGTTTCAGTGTGTGGGGAAGGGTTTCAGTATGTGGGGAAGAGGTTTCAGTGTGTGTGGAAGAGGTATAAGTGTGTGTGCAAGGGGTTTCAGTGTGTGTGGAAGGTGTTTCAGTGTGTGCGGAAGGGGTTTCAGTGTGTGGGGGAAGAGGTTTCAGTGTCTGGGGAAGAGGTTTCAGTGTGTGGGGATTGGTTTCAGTGTGAGTGAAAGATGTTTCAGTGTGTGGGGAAGATGTTTCAGTGAGTGGAGAAGGGTTTCAGTGTGTGGGGAAGAGTTACAGTATGTGGGGAAGGGGCTTCAGTGTGTGTGGAAGGGGTTTCAGTGTGTGGGGAAGGGGTTTCAGTGTGTGTGGAAGAGGTTTCAGTGTGTGTGGAAGGGTTTTCAGTGTATGTGGAATAGGTTTCAGCGTGTGGGGAAGGGGTTTCCGCGTGTAGGGAAGGGTTTCTGTGTGTGGGGAAGAGGTTTCAGTTTGTGGGGATGGGTTTCAGTGTGTGGGGAAGAGGTTTCAGTCTGTGGGGATGGGTTTCAGTGTGTGGGGAATGGGTTTCAGTGTGTGTGGCAGGGGTTTCAGCGTGTGGGGAAGGGGTTTCAGCGCGTGGGGAAGGTGTTTCAGAGTGTGGGGAAGGGGTTTCAGTGTGTGGGGATGGTTTTCAGTGTGTGGGGATGGGTTTCAGTGTGTGAGGAAGGTGTTTCAATGTGTGGCCATTGTTTTGCAGTGTGTGGGGATGGGTTTCAGTGTGTGGGGAAGGGGTTTCAGTGTGTGCGGAAGGGGTTTCAGTGTGTGGGGATGGTGTTTCTGTGATTGGGGAAGGTGTTTCAGATTGTGGGGAAGGTGTTTCAGTGTGTGCGGAAGGGGTTTCAGTGTGTGGGGAAGGGTTTCAGTGTGTGGGGATGGGTTTCAGTGTGTGGGGAAGGGGTTTCAGTGTGTGGGGATGGGTTTCATTGTGTGCGGAATGTGTTTCAGTGTGTGGGGAAGTGGTTTCAGTGTGTGGGGAAGAGGTTTCAGAGTGTGGGGAAAGGGTTTCAGTCTGTGGGGAAGTGGTTTCAGTGTGTGGGGAAGAGGTTTCAGTTTGTGGGGAAGGGGTTTCAGTGTGGTGTGAAGGGGATACAGTGTGTGGGGAAGAGGTTTCGGTGTGTGTGGAAGAGCTTTAACTGTGTGTGCAAGGTGTTTCAGTGTGTGTGGAAGGGGTTTCAGTGTGTGCGGAAGGGGTTTCAGTGTGTGGGGAAGAGGTTTCAGTTTGTGGGGAAGAGGTTTCAGTGTGTGGGGATGGGTTTCGGTGTGAGTGAAAGATGTTTCAGTGTGTGGGGAAGTGGTTTCAGTGTGTGGAGAAGGGTTTCAGTGTGTGGGGAAGCGTTTCAGTATGTGGGGAATGAGCTTCAGTGTGTGTGGAAGGGATGTCAGCGTGTGGGGAAGGGGTTTCAGTGTGTGTGGAAGAGGTTTCAGTGTGTGTGGAAGGGTTTTCAGTGTGTGTGGAAGCGGTTTCAGTTTGTGGGGAAGAGGTTTCAGTGTGTGGAGAAGGGTTTCAGTGTGTGGGGAAGGGTTTCAGTATGTGGGGAAGGGGCTTCAGTGTTTGTGGAAGGGGTTTGAGCGTGTGGGCAAGGGGTTTCAGTGTGTGTGGAAGGGTTTTCAGTGTGTGGGGAAGGGGTTTTAGCGTGTAGGGAAGGGTTTCAGTGTGTGGGGAAGAGGTTTCAGTGTGTGGGGAAGAGGTTTCAGTTTGCGGGGAAGATGTTTCAGTGTGTGGGGAAGGGGTATCAGTGTGTGGGGAAGAGATTACAGTGTGCGGGGATGGGTTTCAGTGTGTGGTTAAGGGGTTTCAGTCTGTGGGGAATGGGTTTCAGTGTGTGGGGAAGATGTTTCAGTGTGTGGGGAAGGGGTTTCACTGTGTGGGGAAGTGGTTTCAGTGTGTGGGGAAGAGATTTCAGTGTGTTGGGAAGAGGTTTCAGATTGTGGGGAAGGGGTATCTGACTGTGGGGAAGTGGTTTCGGTTTTGTGGGGAAGGGGTTTCAGTGTGTGGGGAAGGGGTTTCAGTGTGTAGTGAAGGGGATTCAGTGTGTGGGGAAGAGGTTTCAGAGCGTGAGGAAGGGTTTTCAGTGTGTGGGGAAGGGGTTTTAGCGTGTAGGGAAGGGTTTCAGTGTGTGGGGAAGAGGTTTCAGTGTGTGGGGAAGAGGTTTCAGTTTGCGGGGAAGATGTTTCAGTGTGTGGGGAAGGGGTATCAGTGTGTGGGGAAGAGATTACAGTGTGTGGGGATGGGTTTCAGTGTGTGGGGAAGGGGTTTCAGTGTGTGGGGATGGGTTTCATTGTGTGGGGAAGGTGTTTCAGTGTGTGTGGAAGAGGTTTTAGTGTGTGGGAATGGGTTTCAGTGTGTGGGGTTGGGGTTCAGTGTTTGGGGAAGGGGTTTCAGTGTGTGGGGATGGGGTTTCAGTGTGTGGGAATGGGTTTCAGTGTGTGGGGAAGGTGTTTCTGCCTGTGGGGAAGAGGCTTCAGTGTGTGGGGAAGAGGTTTCAGTGTGTGGGGAATGGGTTTCAGTGTGTGGATAAGTGGTTTCAGTGTGTGGGGTAGTGTTTTCAGAGCGTGGGGAAGGCGTTTTAGTGTGTTGGGAAGTGGTTTCTGTCTGTAGGGATGGGTTTCAGTTTTTGGGGAAGAGTTTTCAGTGTGTGGGGAAGGGGTTTCAGTTTTTGGGGAAGGGGTTTCAGTGTGTGGGGAAGATGTTTCAGTGTGTGGGGATGGGTTTCAGTGTGTGGGGCAGGGATTCAGTTGGTGGGGAAGAGGTTTCAGTGTGTGTGGAAGAGGTATAAGTGTGTGTGCAAGGGGTTTCAGTGTGTGTGGAAGGTGTTTCAGTGTGTGCAGAAGGGGTTTCAGTGTGTGGGGGAAGAGGTTTCAGTGTTTGGGGAAGAGGTTTCAGTGTGTGGGGATTGGTTTCAGTGTGAGTGAAAGATGTTTCAGTGTGTGGGGAAGATGTTTCAGTGAGTGGAGAAGGGTTTCAGTGTGTGGGGAAGAGTTACAGTATGTGGGGAAGGGGCTTCAGTGTGTGTGGAAGGGGTTTCAGTGTGTGGGGAAGGGGTTTCAGTGTGTGTGGAAGAGGTTTCAGTGTGTGTGGAAGGGTTTTCAGTGTATGTGGAATAGGTTTCAGCGTGTGGGGAAGGGGTATCCGCGTGTAGGGAAGGGTTTCTGTGTGTGGGGAAGAGGTTTCAGTTTGTGGGGATGGGTTTCAGTGTGTGGGGAAGAGGTTTCAGTCTGTGGGGATGGGTTTCAGTGTGTGGGGAAGGTGTTTCAGAGTGTGGGGAAGGGGTTTCAGTGTGTGGGGATGGTTTTCAGTGTGTGGGGATGGGTTTCAGTGTGTGGGGAAGGTGTATCAATGTGTGGCCATTGTTTTGCAGTGTGTGGGGATGGGTTTCAGTGTGTGGGGAAGGGGTTTCAGTGTGTGCGGAAGGGGTTTCAGTGTGTGGGGAAGGTGTTTCTGTGATTGGGGAAGGTGTTTCAGATTGTGGGGAAGGTGTTTCAGTGTGTGCGGAAGGGGTTTCAGTGTGTGGGGATGGGTTTCAGTGTGTGGGGACGGGTTTCAGTATGTGGGGAAGGGTTTCAGTGTGTGGGGAAGGTGTTTCAGTGTGTGGGGATGGTTTTCAGTGTGTGGGGGTGGGTTTCAGTGTGTGGGGATGGGTTTCAGTTTGTGCGGAAGGGGTTTCAGTGTGTGGGGAAGGTGTTTCTGTAATTGGGGAAGGTGTTTCAGAGTGTGGGGAAGGGGTTTCAGTGTGTGGGGAATGGGTTTCAGTGTGTGGGGATGGGTTTCAGAGTGTGGGGATGGGTTTCAGTGTGTGCGGAAGGGGTTTCTGTGAGTGCGGAAGGTGTTTCAGTGTGTGGGGAAGGGGTTTCGGTGTGTGGGGAAGTGTTTTCAGTGAGTGGGGAAGGTGTTTCAGTGTGTGTGGAAGGGGTTTCCGTGTGTGGGGAAGGTGTTTCGGTGAGTGCGGAAGGTGTTGCATTGTGTGCGGAAGGCGTTTCAGTGTGTGGGGAAGTTGTTTCAGTTTGTGGAGAAGGTGTTTCAGTGTGTGGGGAAGGGGTTTCAGTGTGTGGGGAAGGGTTTCATTGTGTGGGGAAGGGTTTTCAGTGTGTGGGGAAGGGTGTCAGTCTGCGGGGAAGGTGTTTCAGTGTGTGCGGAAGGGGTTTCAATTTGTGGGGAAGGTGTTTCAGTGTGTGGGGATGCTTTGCAGTGTATGGGGATGGGTTTCAGTGTGTTGGGATGGGTTTCAGTGTGTGCGGAAGGGGTTTCTTTGTATGGGGAAGGGGTTTCTGTGTGTGGGGATGGGTTTCAGTGTGTGGGGATGGGTTTCAGTGTGTGCGGAAGGGGTTTCAGTGTGTGGGGAAGGTGTTTCAGTATTTGGGTAAGGTGTTTCGGTGTGTGGGGAAGGGGTTTCAGTGTGTGGGGAAGGTGTTTCAGTGTGTGGGGAAGGGATTTCAGAGTGTGGGTAAGGGTTTCAGAGTGTGGGGAAGGTGCGTCAGTGTGTGGGGATTTGTTTCAGTGTGTGGGGATGTGTTTCAGTGTGTGGGGAACGGTTTCTGTGTGTGGGGAAGGTGTTTCAGTGTGTGGGGATGGTTTTCGGTGTGTGGGCATGCGTTTCAGTGTGTGGGGCAGGGGTTTCAGAGTGTGGGTAAGGGTTTCAGTTTGTCGGGAAGGGGTTTCAGTGTGTGGGGAAGGCGTTTCAGAGTTTGGGGAAGGGTTTCAGTGTGGGAGGAAGGGGTTTCAGTGTGTGCGGAAGGGGTTTCAGTGTGTGGGGAAGGTGTTTCTGTGTGTGCGGAAGGCGTTTCAGTGTGTGGGGATGGGTTTCAGTGTGTGGGGACGGGTTTCAGTGTGTGGGGAAGGGTTTAAGTGTGTGGGGAAGGTGTTTCAGTGTGTGGGGATGGTTTTCAGAGTGTGGGGATGGGTTTCAGTGTGTGGGGATGGGTTCCAGTGTGTGCGGAAGGGGTTTCAGTGTGTGGGGATGGGTTTCAGAGTGTAGGGATGGGTTTCAGTGTGTGGGGAAGGGGTTTCAGTGTGTGGGGATGGGTTTCAGTGTGTGGGGATGGGTTTCAGTGTGTGCGGAAGGGGTTTCAGTGAGTGCGGAAGGTGTTTCAGTGTGTGGGGAAGGGGTTTCAGTGTGTGGGGATGGTTTTCAGTGTGTGGGGATGGGTTTCAGTGTGTGGGGATGGGTTTCAGTGTGTGCGGAAGGGGTTTCAGAGTGTGGGGAAGGTGTTTCTGTGATTGGGGAAGGTTTTTCAGAGTGTGGGGAAGGGGTTTCAGTGTGTGGGGAAGGGGTTTCCGTGTGTGGGGATGGGTTTCAGAGTGTGGGGAAGTTGTTTCATTGTGTGCGGAAGGCATTTCAGTGTGTGGGGAAGTTGTTTCAGTGTGTGGAGAAGGTGCTTCAGTGTGTGTGGAAGGGGTTTCAGTGTGTGGGGAAGGGTTTCATTGTGTGGGGAAGGGGTTTCAGTGTGTGGGGAAGGGTGTCAGTCTGTGGGGACGGTGTTTCAGTGCGTGCGGAAGGGGTTTCAATTTGTGGGGAAGGTGTTTCAGTGTGTGGGGATGGTTTTCAGTGTGTGGGGATGGGTTTCAGTGTATTGGGATGGGTTTCTGTGTGTGAGGAAGGTGTTTCAGTGTGTGGGGAAGGGGTTTCAGTGTATGGGGAAGGGGTTTCAGTGTGTGGGGATGGGTTTCAGTGTGTGGGGATGGGTTTCAGTGTGTGCGGAAGGGGTTTCAGTGTGTAGGGAAGGGGTTTCAGAGTGTGGGTAAGGGTTTCAGAGTGTGGGGAACGTGCGTCAGTGTGTGGGGATTTGTTTCAGTGTGTGGGGATGTGTTTCAGTGTGTGGGGAACGGTTTCTGTGTGTGGGGAAGGTGTTTCAGTGTGTGTGGATGGTTTTCAGTGAGTGGGGAAGTGGTTTCAGACTGTGGGTAAGGGTTTCAGTTTGTCGGGAAGGGGTTTCAGTGTGTGGGGAAGGCGTTTCAGAGTTTGGGGAAGGGTTTCAGTGTGGGGGAAAGGGGTTTCAGTGTGTGGAGATGTGTTTCAGTTTCTGAGGAAGGGATTTCAGTGTGTGGGTCAGGGGTTTCAGTGTGTGGGGAAGGGTTTCACTGTGTGCGGAACGGGTTTCAGTGTGTGGGGAAGGGGATTCAGTTTGTGGGGAAGGTTTTTCAGTGTGTGGGGAAGGGTTTCTCTGTCTGCGGAAGGGGTTTCAGTGTGTGGGGATGGGGTTTCAGTGTGTGGGGAAGATGTTTCAGTATGTGCGGAAGGGGTTTCAGTGTGTGGGGAAGGGGTTTCAGTCTGTGGGGTAGGGGATTCAGTGTGTGGGGAATGTGTTTCAGTTTGTGGTGAATGGGTTTCAGTGTTTGGGGAAGGGTTTCAGTGTGTGGGGAAGGGGTTTCTGTGTGTGGGGAAGTTGTTTCAGTGTGTGGGGATGTGTTGCAGTGTGTGCGGATGGGGTTTCAGAGTGTGGGGAAGGGGTTTCAGTGTGTGGGGAAGGGGTTTCAGTGCGTGGGGAAGGGTTTCCAGTGAGTGGGGAAGGGGTTTCAGTGTGTGGGGAAGTGTTTCAGCGTGTGTGGAATTTTTTTCAGTGTATGGGTAAGGGTTTCAGTGTGTGGGGAAGGGGTTTCAGTGTGTGGGGAAGGGGTTTCAGTGTGTGGGGAAGGTGCTTCAGTCTGTGGGGATGTGTTTCAGTGTGTGGGGATGTGTTTCAGTGTGTGGGGAATGGTTTCAGTGTGTGGGGAAGGTGTTTCAGTGTGTGGGGATGGTTTTCAGTGTGTGGGGATGGCTTTCAGTGTGTGGGGATGTGTTTCAGTTTGTGCGGAAGGGATTTCAGTGTGTGGGGAAGGTGTTTCAGTGAGTCGGGAAGGTGTTTCAGAGTGTGGGGAAGGGATTTCAGTGTGTGGGGAAGGGGTTTCAGTGTGTGGGGATGGGTCTCAGAGTGTGGGGATGGGTTTCAGTGTGTGCAGAAGAGGGTTACAGTTTGTGGGGAAGGGGTTTCAGTGTGTGGGGAAGGGTTTCGGTGTGTGGGGAAGGGGTTTCGGTGTGTGGGGAAGGGGTTTCAGTGTGTGGGGATGGGTTTCAGTGTGTGGGGATGGGTTTCAGTGTGTGCGGAAGGTGTTTCAGTGTGTGGGGAAGGTGTTTCGGTGTGTGGGGAAGGGGTTTCAGTGTGTGGGGAATGTGTTTCAGTGTGTGGGGAAGGGGTTTCAGAGTTTGGGTAAGGGTTTCAGAGTGTGGGGAACGTGCGTCAGTGTGTGGGGATTTGTTTCAGTGTGTGGGGATGTGTTTCAGTGTGTGGGGAACGGTTTCTGTGTGTGGGGAAGGAGTTTCAGTGTGTGTGGATGGTTTTCAGTGTGTGGGGAAGTGGTTTCAGACTGTGGGTAAGGGTTTCAGTTTGTCGGGAAGGGGTTTCAGTGTGTGGGGAAGGCGTTTCAGAGTTTGGGGAAGGGTTTCAGTGTGGGGGGAAGGGGTTTCAGTGTGTGGAGATGTGTTTCAGTTTCTGAGGAAGGGATTTCAGTGTGTGGGTCAGTGGTTTCAGTGTGTGGGGAAGGGTTTCACTGTGTGCGGAACGGGTTTCAGTGTGTGGGGAAGGGGATTCAGTTTGTGGGGAAGGTGTTTCAGTGTGTGGGGAAGGGTTTCTCTGTCTGCGGAAGGGGTTTCAGTGTGTGGGGATGGGGCTTCAGTGTGTGGGGAAGATGTTTCAGTATGTGCGGAAGGGGTTTCAGTGTGTGGGGAAGGGGTTTCAGTCTGTGGGGTAGGGGATTCAGTGTTTGGGGAATGTGTTTCAGTTTGTGGTGAATGGGTTTCAGTGTTTGGGGAAGGGTTTCAGTGTGTGGGGAAGGGGTTTCTGTGTGTCGGGAAGTTGTTTCAGTGTGTGGGGATGTGTTGCAGTGTGTGCGGATGGGGTTTCAGAGTGTGGGGAAGGGGTTTCAGTGTGTGGGGAAGGGGTTTCAGTGCGTGGGGAAGGGGTTCCAGTGAGTGGGGAAGGGGTTTCAGTGTGTGGGGAAGTGTTTCAGCGTGTGTGGAATTTTTTTCAGTGTATGGGTAAGGGTTTCAGTGTGTGGGGAAGGGGTTTCAGTGTGTGGGGAAGGTGCTTCAGTCTGTGGGGATGTGTTTCAGTGTGTGGGGATGTGTTTCAGTGTGTGGGGAATGGTTTCAGTGTGTGAGGAAGGTGTTTCAGTGTGTGGGGATGGTTTTCAGTGTTTGGGGATGGCTTTCAGTGTGTGGGGATGTGTTTCAGTTTGTGCGGAAGGGATTTCAGTGTGTGGGGAAGGTATTTCAATGAGTCGGGAAGGTGTTTCAGAGTGTGGGGAAGGGATTTCAGTGTGTGGGGAAGGGGTTTCAGTGTGTGGGGATGGGTCTCAGAGTGTGGGGATGGGTTTCAGTGTGTGCGGAAAAGGGTTTCAGTTTGTGGGGAAGGGGTTTCAGTGTGTGGGGAAGGGTTTCGGTGTGTGAGGAAGGGGTTTCGGTGTGTGGGTAAGGTGTTCCAGTGTGTGCGGAAGGCGTTTCAGTGTGTGGGGAAGGTGTTTCAGTGTGTGGAGATGGTGTTTCTGTGTGTGGGGAAGGGGTTTCAGTGTGTGGGGAATGGTTTCTTTGTGTGGGGAAGGTGTTTCAGTGTGTGCAGAAGGGGTTTCAGTGTGTGGGGAAGGTGTTTCAGTGTGTGGGGAATGTGTTTCAGTGTGTGGGGAAGGTGTTTCAGTGTTTGGGTAAGGGGATTCAGTTTGTGGGGAAGCTGTTTCAGTGTGTGAGGAAGGGGTTTCCGTGTTTGGGGAAGGTGTTTCAGGGTGTGGGGAAGGGTTCCAGTGCGTGGGTATGGTGTTTCAGTGTGTGGGAATGGTGTTTCAGTGTGTGGGGATGGTATTTCAGTGTGTGGGGAATGTGTTTCAGTGTGTGGGGAAGATGTATTAGTGTGTGGGGAAGGGGTCTCAGTGTGTGAGGAAGGAGTTTCCGAGTGTGGGGAAGGTGTTTCAGTGCGTGGGGAAGGGGTTTTAGTGTGTGGGGAAGGGGTTTCAGTGTGTGGGGATGGGTGTCAGTTTGTGGGGATGGGTTTCATTGAGTGCGGAAGGGGTTTCAGTGTGTGGGGAAGGTGTTACAGTTTGTGGGGAAGGTGTTTCAGTGTGTGGGGAAGTCGTTTCAAAGTTTGGGGAAGGGTTTCAGTGTGTGGGGATGTGATTTCCGTGTGTGGGGATTGTGTTTCAGTGTGTGGGGAAGGTGTTTCAGTGTGTGCGGAAGGGGTTTCAGTGTGTGGGGAAGGTGTTTCAGTGCGTGTGGATGTGCTTCAGTGTGTGGGGATCTGTTTCAGTGTGTTGGGATGTGTTTCAGTGTGTGGGGAAGGTGTTTCAGTGTTTGGGGATGGGTTTCAGTGTGTGGGGAAGGTGTTTCAGTGTGTGGGGAAGGTGTTTCAGTGTGTGCGGAAGGTGTTTCAGTGTGTGCGGAAGGGGTTTCAGTGTGTGGGGAAGGTGTTTCAATGTGTGGGGATGTGTTTCAGTGTGTGGGGAAGGGTTTCACTGTGAGCTGAAGGTGTTTCAGTGTGTGGGGAAGGTGTTTCAGTGTGTGGCGAAGGTGTTTCAGTTAGTGCGGAAGGGGTTTCAGTGTGTGGGGATGTGCTTCAGTGTGTGGGGAAGGAGTTTCAGTGTGTGTGGAAGGGTTTCACTGTGTGCGGAAGGGGTTTTAGTGTGTGGGGAAGGGGTTTCAGTGTGTGGGGAAGGTGTTTCAGTATGTGCGGAAGGGGTTTCATTGTGTTGGGAAGGTGTTTCAATGTGTGGGGAAGGTGGTTCAGTGTGTGCGGAAGGGGTTTCAGTGTGTGCGGAAGGGGTTTCAGTGTGTGTGGAAGGCGTTTCAGTGTGTGGGGAAGGGGTTTCAGTGTGTAGGGAAGGGGTTTCAGTGCGTGGGGAATGTGTTTCAGTGTGTTTGGAAGGCTTTCAGTGTGTGGGGAATGTGGTTCAGTGTGTGGTGAATTTTTTTCAGTGTATGGGTAAGGGTTTCAGTGTGTGGGGAAGGGGTTTCAGTGTGTGGGGAAGGTGCTTCAGTCTGTGGGGATGTGTTTCAGTGTGTGGGGATGTGTTTCAGTGTGTGGGGAATGGTTTCAGTGTGTGAGGAAGGTGTTTCAGTGTGTGGGGATGGTTTTCAGTGTTTGGGGATGGCTTTCAGTGTGTGGGGATGTGTTTCAGTTTGTGCGGAAGGGATTTCAGTGTGTGGGGAAGGTATTTCAGTGAGTCGGGAAGGTGTTTCAGAGTGTGGGGAAGGGATTTCAGTGTGTGGGGAAGGGGTTTCAGTGTGTGGGGATGGGTCTCAGAGTGTGGGGATGGGTTTCAGTGTGTGCGGAAAAGGGTTTCAGTTTGTGGGGAAGGGGTTTCAGTGTGTGGGGAAGGGTTTCGGTGTGTGAGGAAGGGGTTTCGGTGTGTGGGTAAGGTGTTCCAGTGTGTGCGGAAGGCGTTTCAGTGTGTGGGGAAGGTGTTTCAGTGTGTGGAGATGGTGTTTCTGTGTGTGGGGAAGGGGTTTCAGTGTGTGGGGAATGGTTTCTTTGTGTGGGGAAGGTGTTTCAGTGTGTGCAGAAGGGGTTTCAGTGTGTGGGGAAGGTGTTTCAGTGTGTGGGGAATGTGTTTCAGTGTGTGGGGAAGGTGTTTCAGTGTTTGGGTAAGGGGATTCAGTTTGTGGGGAAGCTGTTTCAGTGTGTGAGGAAGGGGTTTCCGTGTTTGGGGAAGGTGTTTCAGGGTGTGGGGAAGGTGTTTCAGTGTGTGGAGATGGTGTTTCTGTGTGTGCGGAAGGCGTTTCAGTGTGTGGGGAAGGTGTTTCAGTGTGTGGAGATGGTGTTTCTGTGTGTGGGGAAGGGGTTTCAGTGTGTGGGGAATGGTTTCTTTGTGTGGGGAAGGTGTTTCAGTGTGTGCAGAAGGGGTTTCAGTGTGTGGGGAAGGTGTTTCAGTGTGTGGGGAATGTGTTTCAGTGTGTGGGGAAGGTGTTTCAGTGTGTGGGTAAGGGGATTCAGTTTGTGGGGAAGCTGTTTCAGTGTGTGAGGAAGGGGTTTCCGTGTTTGGGGAAGGTGTTTCAGGGTGTGGGGAAGGGTTCCAGTGCGTGGGTATGGTGTTTCAGTGTGTGGGAATGGTGTTTCAGTGTGTGGGGATGGTATTTCAGTGTGTGGGGAATGTGTTTCAGTGTGTGGGGAAGATGTATTAGTGTGTGGGGAAGGGGTCTCAGTGTGTGAGGAAGGAGTTTCCGAGTGTGGGGAAGGTGTTTCAGTGTGTGGGGAAGGGGTTTTAGTGTGTGGGGAAGGGGTTTCAGTGTGTGGGGATGGGTGTCAGTTTGTGGGGATGGGTTTCATTGAGTGCGGAAGGGGTTTCAGTGTGTGGGGAAGGTGTTACAGTTTGTGGGGAAGGTGTTTCAGTGTGTGGGGAAGTCGTTTCAAAGTTTGGGGAAGGGTTTCAGTGTGTGGGGATGTGATTTCCGTGTGTGGGGATTGTGTTTCAGTGTGTGGGGAAGGTGTTTCAGTGTGTGCGGAAGGGGTTTCAGTGTGTGGGGAAGGTGTTTCAGTGCGTGTGGATGTGCTTCAGTGTGTGGGGATCTGTTTCAGTGTGTTGGGATGTGTTTCAGTGTGTGGGGAAGGTGTTTCAGTGTGTGGGGATGGGTTTCAGTGTGTGGGGAAGGTGTTTCAGTGTGTGGGGAAGGTGTTTCAGTGTGTGCGGAAGGTGTTTCAGTGTGTGCGGAAGTAGTTTCAGTGTGTGGGGAAGGTGTTTCAATGTGTGGGGATGTGTTTCAGTGTGTGGGGAAGGGTTTCACTGTGAGCTGAAGGTGTTTCAGTGTGTGGGGAAGGTGTTTCAGTGTGTGGCGAAGGTGTTTCAGTTAGTGCGGAAGGGGTTTCAGTGTGTGGGGATGTGCTTCAGTGTGTGGGGAAGGAGTTTCAGTGTGTGTGGAAGGGTTTCACTGTGTGCGGAAGGGGTTTTAGTGTGTGGGGAAGGGGTTTCAGTGTGTGGGGAAGGTGTTTCAGTATGTGCGGAAGGGGTTTCATTGTGTTGGGAAGGTGTTTCAATGTGTGGGGAAGGTGGTTCAGTGTGTGCGGAAGGGGTTTCAGTGTGTGCGGAAGGGGTTTCAGTGTGTGTGGAAGGCGTTTCAGTGTGTGGGGAAGGGGTTTCAGTGTGTAGGGAAGGGGTTTCAGTGCGTGGGGAATGTGTTTCAGTGTGTTTGGAAGGCTTTCAGTGTGTGGGGAATGTGTTTCAGTGTGTGGTGAATGGGTTTCAGTGTTTGGGGAAGTGTTTCAGTCTGCGGGGAAGGTGTTTCAGTGTGTGGGGAAGGTGTTTCAGCGCGTGGGGATGTGCTTCAGTGTGTGGGGAGGGGGTTTCAGTGTGTGGGGAAGGGTTTCAGTGTGTGGGGATGCATTTCAGTATGAGGGGAAGGGGTTTCAGTGTGTGGGGATGGGTTTCTCTGTGTGCGGAAGGGGTTTAAGTGTGTGGGGAAGGGGTTTCAGTGCGTGGGGAAGGTGTTTCAGTGTGTGGGGAAGGGGTTTCAGTGTGTGGGGATGTGTTTCAGTGTGTGGGGAAGGGGTTTCAGTGTGTGGGGATGTGTTTCAGTGTGTGGGGAAGGTGTTTCAGTGTGTGGGGAAGGGTTTCAACTGTGTGCTGAAGGTGTTTCAGTGTGTGGGGAAGGCGTTTCAGTGTGTGGGGAAGATCTTTCAGTGTGTGGGGAAGGTGTTTCAGAGTGTGTGGAAGGGGTTTCAGTGTGTGGGGATGTGCTTCAGTGTATGGGGAAGGGGTTACAGTGTGTGGGGATGAGTTTCAATGTGTGGGGAAGGTGTTTCAGTGTGTGGGGAAGAGTTTCACTGTGTGCGGAAGGGGTTGCAGTGTGTGGGGAAGGGGTTTCAGTGTGTGGGGAAGGTGTTTCAGTATGTGCGGAAGGGGTTTCAGTGTGTGGGGAAGGGGTTTCAGTCTGTGGGGAATCTGTCTCAGTGTGTGCGGAAGGGGTTTCAGTGTGTGGGGAAGGGGTTTCAGTAATTGGGTAATGTGTTTCAGTTTGTGGTGAATGGGTTTCAGTGTTTGGGGAAGGGTTTCAGTGAGTGGGGAAGGGGATTCAGTGTGTGGGGATGTGTTGCAGTGTGTGGGGATTGGGGTTCATTGTGTGGGGAAGGTGTTTCAGTGTGTGGGGATGTGGTTTCAGTGTGTGGGGAAGGGGTTCCAGTGTGTGGGGAAGGTTTTTCAGTGTGTGGGGAAGTGTTTCAGTGTGTGGGGAATGTGTTTCAGTGTGTGGGGAAGGGTTTCAGTGTGTGGGGAAGGTGCTTCAGTGTGTTTGGAAGGGGTTTCCGTGTGTGGGGAATGGGTTTCGGTGTGTGGGGAACGTGTTTCAGTTTGTGGGGAAGGCGTTTCAGTTTGTGGGGAAGGTGTTTCAGTGTGTGCGGAAGGGGTTTCAGTGTGTGGGGAATGGGTTTCAGTGTGTGGCAAAGGTGTTCCAGTGTGTGCGGAAGGAATTTCAGTTTGTGTGGAAGGGGTTTCAGTGTGTGGGGAAGGTGTTTAAGTGTGTGCGGAAGGGGTTTCAATGTGTGGGGAAGGGTTTTCAAAGTGTGGGGATGTGTTTCAGTGTGTGGGGAAGGGTTTTACTGTGAGCGGAAGGGGTTTCAGTGTGTGGGGAAGGTGTTTCAGTGTGTGGCGAAGGTGTTTCAGTTAGTGCGGAAGGGGTTTCAGTGTGTGGGGATGTGCTTCAGTGTGTGGGGAAGGAGTTTCAGTGTGTGGGGAAGGGTTTCACTGTGTGCGGAAGGGGTTTCAGTGTGTGGGGAAGGGGTTTCAGTGTGTGGGGAAGGTGTTTCAGTATGTGCGGAAGGGGTTTCAGTGTGTGGGGAAGGTGTTTCAATGTGTGGGGAAGGTGTTTCAGTGTGTGCGGAAGGGGTTTCAGTGTGTGCGGAAGGCGTTTCAGTGTGTGGGGAAGGGGTTTCAGTGTGTGGTGAATGGGTTTCAGTGTTTGGGGAAGTGTTTCAGTGTGCAGGGAAGGTGTTTCAGTGGGTGGGGAAGGTGTTTCAGTGCGTGGGGATGTGCTTCAGTGTGTGGGGAAGGGGTTTCAGTGTGTGGGGAAGGGTTTCAGTGTGTGGGGATGTATTTCAGTGTGTGGGGAAGAGGTTTCAGTGTGTGGGAATGGGTTTCTCTGTGTCCGGAAGGGGGATCAGTGTGTGGGGAAGGGGTTTCAGTGCGTGGGGAAGGTGTTTCAGTGTGTGGGGAAGGGGTTTCAGTGTGTGGGGATGTGTTTCAGTGTGTGTGGAAGGGGTTTCAGTGTGTGGGGATGTGTTTCATTGTGTGCGGAAGGGGTTTCAGTGTGTGGGGATGAACAACAAAAGAACAAAGAACAAAGATAATTACAGCACAGGAACAGGCCCTTCGGCCCTCCAAGCCTGCGCCGATCCAGATCCTCTCTCTAAACATGTCGCCTATTTTCTAAGGTTCTGTATCTCTTTTCTTCCTGCCCATTCATGTATCTGTCTAGATACATATTAAAAGACTCCATCGTGCCCGCATCTACCACCTCCGCTGGCAATGCGTTCCAGGTGCCCACCACCCTCTGCGTAAAGAACTTTCCACGCATATCCCCCCGAAACTTTTCCCCTTTCACTTTGAACTCGTGTCCTCTAGTAATTGAAACCCTCACTCTGGGAAAAAGCCTCTTGCTATCCACCCTGTCTATACCTCTCATGATTTTGTACACCTCAATCAGGTCCCCCCTCAACCTCCGTCTTTCTAATGAAAATAATCCTAATCTGCTCAACCTCTCTTCATAGCTAGCGCCCTCCATACCAGGCAACAACCTGGTGATCCTCCTCTGCACCCTCTCCAAAGCATCCACATCCTTTTGATAATGTGGCGACCAGAACTGTACGCAGTATTCCAAATGTGGCCGAACCAAAGTCCTATACAACTGTAACATGACCTGCCAACTCTTGTACTCAATGCCCCGTCCGATGAAGGAAAGCATGCCGTATGCCTTCTTGACCACTCTATTTACCTGCGTTGCCACCTTCAGGGAACAGTGGACCTGAACAGCCAAATCTCTCTGGACATCAATTTTCCCCAGGACTTTTCCATTTACTGTATAGTTCACTCTTGAATTGGATCTTCCAAAATGCATCACCTCGCATTTGCCCTGATTGAACTCCATCTGCCATTTCTCTGCCCAACTCTCCAATCTATCTATATTCTGCTGTATTCTCTGGCAGTCCCCTTCACTATCTGCTACTCCACCAATCTTAGTGTCGTCTGCAAATTTGCTAATCAGTCCACCTATACTTTCCTCCAAATCGTTAATGTATATCACAAACAACAGTGGTCCCAGCACGGATCCCTGTGGAACACCATCCGGACCTGGGGACTTGTCCACCTTAATGCCCTTTAGAATACCCAACACTTCCTCCCTCCTTATGCCGACTTGACCTCGAGTAATCAAACATCTGTTCCTAACCTCAACATCCGTCATGTCCCTCTCCTCGGTGAATACCGATGCAAAGTACTCGTTTAGAATCTCACCCATTTTCTCTGAGTCCAAGCATAACATTCCTCCTTTGTCCTTCAGTGGGCCAATCCTTTCTCTAGTTACCCTCTTTCTCCTTATATATGAATAAAAGGCTTTGGGATTTTCCTTAACCCTGTTTGCTAAATATATTTCATGACCCCTTTTAGCCCTCTTAATTCCTCGTTTCAGATTGGTCCTGCATTCCCGATATTCTTTCAAAGCTTCGTCTTTCATCAGCCGCCTAGACCTTATGTATGCTTCCTTTTTCCTCTTAGCTCGTCTCACAATTTCACCTGTCATCCATGGTTCCCTAATCTTGCCATTTCTATCCCTCATTTTCACAGGAACATGTCTCTCCTGCACGCTAATCAACCTCTCTTTAAAAGCCTCCCACATATCACATGTGGATTTACCTTCAAACAGCTGCTCCCAATCTACATTTCCCAGCTCCTGCCGAATTTTGGTGTAGTTGGCCTTCCCCCAATTTAGCACTCTCCCTTTTGGACCACTCTCGTCTTTGTCCATGAGTATTTTAAAGCTTACGGAATTGTGATCACTATTCCCAAAGTAGTCCCCTACTGAAACTTCAACAACCTGGCCGGGCTCATTCCCCAACACCAGGTCCAGTATGGCCCCTTCCCGAGTTGGACTATTTACATACTGCTCTAGAAAACCCTCCTGGATGCTCCTTACAAATTCTGCTCCATCTGGACCTCTAACACTAAGCGAATTCCAGTCAATGTTGGGAAAATTAAAATCTCCTATCACCACCACCCTGTTGCTCCTACATCTTTCCATAATCTGTTTACATATTTGTACCTCTATCTCACGCTCGCTGTTGGGAGGCCTGTAGTACAGCCCCAACATTGTTACCGCACCCTTCCTATTTCTGAGTTCTGTCCATATTGCCTCACTGCTCGAGTCCTCCATAGTGCCCTCCTTCAGCACAGCTGTGATATCCTCTTTGACCAGTAATGCAACTCCTCCACCCCTTTTACCTCCCTCTCTATCCCGCCTGAAGCATCGATATCCTGGGATATTTAGTTGCCAATCATGCCCTTCCCTCAACCAAGTCTCAGTAATAGCAATAACATCATACTCCCAGGTACTAATCCAAGCCCTAAGTTCATCTGCCTTACCTACTACACTTCTTGCATTAAAACAAATGCACCTCAGACCACCAGTCCCTTTATATTCATCATCTGCTCCCTGCCTGCTCTTCCCCTTAGTCACACTGACTTCATTATCTAGTTCCTTACAGGCTTTTGTTACTACCTCCTTACTGTCAACTGACCTCAATTGGTTCCCATCCCCCTGCCACATTAGTTTAAACCCTCCCCAACAGCATTAGCAAAAGCACCTCCAAGGACATTGGTTCCAGTCCGGCCCAGGTGGAGACCGTCCAATTTGTAATAGTCCCACCTCCCCCAGAACCGGTCCCAATGTCCCAAAAATCTGAACCCCTCCTTCCTGCACCATCTCTCAAGCCACGCATTCATCCTGACTATTCTTTCATTTTTACTCTGACTATCACGTGGCACTGGTAGTAATCCTGAGATTACTACCTTTGAGGTCCTACTTTTTAACTTGGCTCCTAACTCCCTAAACTCTGCATGTAGGACCTCATCCCGTTTTTTACCTATATCATTAGTGCCTATGTGCACAATGACAACTGGCTGTTCACCCTCTCCCTTTAGAATGTTCTGCAGCCGATCTGAGACGTCCCTGACCCGTGCACCTGGGAGGCAACATACCATTCGGGAGCCTCGTTTTCGACCACAGAACCGCCTATCTACTCCCCTTACAATCGAATCCCCTACGACTATAGCCCTTCCACTCTTTTTCCCGCCCTTCGGAACAGCAGAGCCAGCCACGGTGCCATGGACCTGGCTACTGCTGCCTTCCCCTGGTGAGCCATCTCCCTCAACAGTATCCAAAACGGTATACTTGTTTTGGAGGGAGATGACCGCAGGGGACTCCTGCGCTGCCTTCCTGCTCTTTCTCTGCCTTTTGGTCACCCATTTCCTTTCTCCCTCAGCAATCCTAATCTGCGGTGTGACCAATTCACTAAACGTGCGATCCACGACCTCCTCAGCATCGCGCATGCTCCAAAGTGAGTCCATCCGCAGCTCGAGAGCCGTCATGCGGTCTAACAAGAGCTGCAGCTGGACACACTTCCTGCACGTGAAGGAGTCAGGGTCATCAGCCATGTCCCGGAGCTCCCACATTGAGCAAGAGGAGCATGATACGGGTGTTACAGTTTGTGGGGAAGGTGTTTCAGTGTGTGGGGAAGTCGTTTCAAAGTGTGGGGAAGGGTTTCAGTGTGTGGGGATGTGATTTCCGTGTGTGCGGAATGTGTTTCAGTGTGTGGGGAAGGTGTTTCAGTGTGTGGGGAAGGTGCTTCAGTGTGTTTAGAAGGGGTTTCCGTGTGTGGGGAATGGGTTTCGGTGTGTGGGGAACGTGTTTCAGTTTGTGGGGAAGGCGTTTCAGTTTGTGGGGAAGGTGTTTCAGTGTGTGCGGAAGGGGTTTCAGTGTGTGGGGAATGGGTTTCAGTGTGTGGCAAAGGTGTTCCAGTGTGTGCGGAAGGAATTTCAGTTTGTGTGGAAGGGGTTTCAGTGTGTGGGGAAGGTGTTTAAGTGTGTGCGGAAGGGGTTTCAATGTGTGGGGAAGGGTTTTCAATGTGTGGGGATGTGTTTCAGTGTGTGGGGAAGGGTTTCACTGTGAGCGGAAGGGGTTTCAGTGTGTGGGGAAGGTGTTTCAGTGTGTGGCGAAGGTGTTTCAGTTAGTGCGGAAGGGGTTTCAGTGTGTGGGGATGTGCTTCAGTGTGTGGGGAAGGAGTTTCAGTGTGTGGGGAAGGGTTTCACTGTGTGCGGAAGGGGTTTCAGTGTGTGGGGAAGGGGTTTCAGTGTGTGGGGAAGGTGTTTCAGTATGTGCGGAAGGGGTTTCAGTGTGTGGGGAAGGTGTTTCAATGTGTGGGGAAGGTGTTTCAGTGTGTGCGGAAGGGGTTTCAGTGTGTGCGGAAGGCGTTTCAGTGTGTGGGGAAGGGGTTTCAGTGTGTGGTGAATGGGTTTCAGTGTTTGGGGAAGTGTTTCAGTGTGCAGGGAAGGTGTTTCAGTGGGTGGGGAAGGTGTTTCAGTGCGTGGGGATGTGCTTCAGTGTGTGGGGAAGGGGTTTCAGTGTGTGGGGAAGGGTTTCAGTGTGTGGGGATGTATTTCAGTGTGTGGGGAAGAGGTTTCAGTGTGTGGGAATGGGTTTCTCTGTGTCCGGAAGGGGTTTCAGTGTGTGGGGAAGGGGTTTCAGTGCGTGGGGAAGGTGTTTCAGTGTGTGGGGAAGGGGTTTCAGTGTGTGGGGATGTGTTTCATTGTGTGCGGAAGGGGTTTCAGTGTGTGGGGATGAACAACAAAAGAACAAAGAACAAAGATAATTACAGCACAGGAACAGGCCCTTCGGCCCTCCAAGCCTGCGCCGATCCAGATCCTCTCTCTAAACATGTCGCCTATTTTCTAAGGTTCTGTATCTCTTTTCTTCCTGCCCATTCATGTATCTGTCTAGATACATCTTAAAAGACTCCATCGTGCCCGCATCTACCACCTCCGCTGGCAATGCGTTCCAGGTGCCCACCACCCTCTGCGTAAAGAACTTTCCACGCATATCCCCCCGAAACTTTTCCCCTTTCACTTTGAACTCGTGTCCTCTAGTAATTGAAACCCTCACTCTGGGAAAAAGCCTCTTGCTATCCACCCTGTCTATACCTCTCATGATTTTGTACACCTCAATCAGGTCCCCCCTCAACCTCCGTCTTTCTAATGAAAATAATCCTAATCTGCTCAACCTCTCTTCATAGCTAGCGCCCTCCATACCAGGCAACAACCTGGTGATCCTCCTCTGCACCCTCTCCAAAGCATCCACATCCTTTTGATAATGTGGCGACCAGAACTGTACGCAGTATTCCAAATGTGGCCGAACCAAAGTCCTATACAACTGTAACATGACCTGCCAACTCTTGTACTCAATGCCCCGTCCGATGAAGGAAAGCATGCCGTATGCCTTCTTGACCACTCTATTTACCTGCGTTGCCACCTTCAGGGAACAGTGGACCTGAACAGCCAAATCTCTCTGGACATCAATTTTCCCCAGGACTTTTCCATTTACTGTATAGTTCACTCTTGAATTGGATCTTCCAAAATGCATCACCTCGCATTTGCCCTGATTGAACTCCATCTGCCATTTCTCTGCCCAACTCTCCAATCTATCTATATTCTGCTGTATTCTCTGGCAGTCCCCTTCACTATCTGCTACTCCACCAATCTTAGTGTCGTCTGCAAATTTGCTAATCAGTCCACCTATACTTTCCTCCAAATCATTAATGTATATCACAAACAACAGTGGTCCCAGCACGGATCCCTGTGGAACACCATCCGGACCTGGGGACTTGTCCACCTTAATGCCCTTTAGAATACCCAACACTTCCTCCCTCCTTATGCCGACTTGACCTCGAGTAATCAAACATCTGTTCCTAACCTCAACATCCGTCATGTCCCTCTCCTCGGTGAATACCGATGCAAAGTACTCGTTTAGAATCTCACCCATTTTCTCTGAGTCCAAGCATAACATTCCTCCTTTGTCCTTCAGTGGGCCAATCCTTTCTCTAGTTACCCTCTTTCTCCTTATATATGAATAAAAGGCTTTGGGATTTTCCTTAACCCTGTTTGCTAAATATATTTCATGACCCCTTTTAGCCCTCTTAATTCCTCGTTTCAGATTGGTCCTACATTCCCGATATTCTTTCAAAGCTTCGTCTTTCATCAGCCGCCTAGACCTTATGTATGCTTCCTTTTTCCTCTTAGCTCGTCTCACAATTTCACCTGTCATCCATGGTTCCCTAATCTTGCCATTTCTATCCCTCATTTTCACAGGAACATGTCTCTCCTGCACGCTAATCAACCTCTCTTTAAAAGCCTCCCACATATCACATGTGGATTTACCTTCAAACAGCTGCTCCCAATCTACATTTCCCAGCTCCTGCCGAATTTTGGTGTAGTTGGCCTTCCCCCAATTTAGCACTCTCCCTTTTGGACCACTCTCGTCTTTGTCCATGAGTATTTTAAAGCTTACGGAATTGTGATCACTATTCCCAAAGTAGTCCCCTACTGAAACTTCAACAACCTGGCCGGGCTCATTCCCCAACACCAGGTCCAGTATGGCCCCTTCCCGAGTTGGACTATTTACATACTGCTCTAGAAAACCCTCCTGGATGCTCCTTACAAATTCTGCTCCATCTGGACCTCTAACACTAAGCGAATTCCAGTCAATGTTGGGAAAATTAAAATCTCCTATCACCACCACCCTGTTGCTCCTACATCTTTCCATAATCTGTTTACATATTTGTACCTCTATCTCACGCTCGCTGTTGGGAGGCCTGTAGTACAGCCCCAACATTGTTACCGCACCCTTCCTATTTCTGAGTTCTGTCCATATTGCCTCACTGCTCGAGTCCTCCATAGTGCCCTCCTTCAGCACAGCTGTGATATCCTCTTTGACCAGTAATGCAACTCCTCCACCCCTTTTACCTCCCTCTCTATCCCGCCTGAAGCATCGATATCCTGGGATATTTAGTTGCCAATCATGCCCTTCCCTCAACCAAGTCTCAGTAATAGCAATAACATCATACTCCCAGGTACTAATCCAAGCCCTAAGTTCATCTGCCTTACCTACTACACTTCTTGCATTAAAACAAATGCACCTCAGACCACCAGTCCCTTTATATTCATCATCTGCTCCCTGCCTGCTCTTCCCCTTAGTCACACTGACTTCATTATCTAGTTCCTTACAGGCTTTTGTTACTACCTCCTTACTGTCAACTGACCTCAATTGGTTCCCATCCCCCTGCCACATTAGTTTAAACCCTCCCCAACAGCATTAGCAAAAGCACCTCCAAGGACATTGGTTCCAGTCCGGCCCAGGTGGAGACCGTCCAATTTGTAATAGTCCCACCTCCCCCAGAACCGGTCCCAATGTCCCAAAAATCTGAACCCCTCCTTCCTGCACCATCTCTCAAGCCACGCATTCATCCTGACTATTCTTTCATTTTTACTCTGACTATCACGTGGCACTGGTAGTAATCCTGAGATTACTACCTTTGAGGTCCTACTTTTTAACTTGGCTCCTAACTCCCTAAACTCTGCATGTAGGACCTCATCCCGTTTTTTACCTATATCATTAGTGCCTATGTGCACAATGACAACTGGCTGTTCACCCTCTCCCTTTAGAATGTTCTGCAGCCGATCTGAGACGTCCCTGACCCGTGCACCTGGGAGGCAACATACCATTCGGGAGCCTCGTTTTCGACCACAGAACCGCCTATCTACTCCCCTTACAATCGAATCCCCTACGACTATAGCCCTTCCACTCTTTTTCCCGCCCTTCGGAACAGCAGAGCCAGCCACGGTGCCATGGACCTGGCTACTGCTGCCTTCCCCTGGTGAGCCATCTCCCTCAACAGTATCCAAAACGGTATACTTGTTTTGGAGGGAGATGACCGCAGGGGACTCCTGCGCTGCCTTCCTGCTCTTTCTCTGCCTTTTGGTCACCCATTTCCTTTCTCCCTCAGCAATCCTAATCTGCGGTGTGACCAATTCACTAAACGTGCGATCCACGACCTCCTCAGCATCGCGCATGCTCCAAAGTGAGTCCATCCGCAGCTCGAGAGCCGTCATGCGGTCTAACAAGAGCTGCAGCTGGACACACTTCCTGCACGTGAAGGAGTCAGGGTCATCAGCCATGTCCCGGAGCTCCCACATTGAGCAAGAGGAGCATGATACGGGTGTTACAGTTTGTGGGGAAGGTGTTTCAGTGTGTGGGGAAGTCGTTTCAAAGTGTGGGGAAGGGTTTCAGTGTGTGGGGATGTGATTTCCGTGTGTGCGGAATGTGTTTCAGTGTGTGGGGAAGGTGTTTCAGTGCGTGGGGAAGGGGTTTCAGTGTGTGGGGAAGGTGTTTCAGTGCGTGTGGATGTGCTTCAGTGTGTGGGGATCTGTTTCAGTGTGTGGGGATGTGTTTCAGCGTGTGGGGAAGGTGTTTCAGTGTGTGGTGATGGGTTTCAGTGTGTGGGGAAGGTGTTTCAGTGTGTGGGGAAGGTGTTTCAGTGTATGCGGAAGGTGTTTCAGTGTGTGCGGAAGGGGTTTCAGTGTGTGGGGAAGGTGTTTCAATGTGTGGGGATGTGTTTCAGTGTGTGGGGAAGGGTTTCACTGTGAGCCGAAGGGGTTTCAGTGTGTGGGGAAGGTGTTTCAGTGTGTGGCGAAGGTGTTTCAGTTAGTGCGGAAGGGGTTTCAGTGTGTGGGGATGTGCTTCATTGTGTGGGGAAGGAGTTTCATTGTGTGTGGAAGGGTTTCACTGTGTGCGGAAGGGGTTTCAGTGTGTGGGGAAGGGGTTTCAGTGTGTGGGGAAGGTGTTTCAGTATGTGCGGAAGGGGTTTCATTGTGTTGGGAAGGTGTTTCAATGTGTGGGGAAGGTTGTTCAGTGTGTGCGGAAGGGGTTTCAGTGTGTGCGGAAGGCGTTTCCGTGTGTGGGGAAGGGGTTTCAGTGTGTGGGGAAGGGGTTTCAGTGTGTGGGGAATGTGTTTCAGTGTGTTTGGAAGGCTTTCAGTGTGTGGGGAATGTGTTTCAGTGTGTGGTGAATGGGTTTCAGTGTTTGGGGAAGTGTTTCAGTGTGCGGGGAAGGTGTTTCAGTGAGTGGGGAAGGTGTTTCAGAATGTGAGGAAGGGGTTTCAGTGTGTGGGGAAGGGGTTTCAGTGTGTGGGGATGGATCTCAGAGTGTGGGGATGGGTTTCTGTGTGTGCGGAAAAGGGTTTCAGTTTGTGGGGAAGGGGTTTCAGTGCGTGGGGAAGGGTTTCGGTGTGTGGGGAAGGGGTTTCGGTGTGTGGGTAAGGTGTTCCAGTGTGTGCGGAAGGCGTTTCAGTGTGTGGGGAAGGTGTTTCAGTGTGTGGAGATGGTGTTTCAGTGTGTGGGGAAGGGGTTTCAGTGTGTGGGGAATGGTTTCTTTGTGTGGGGAAGGTGTTTCAGTGTGTGCAGAAGGGGTTTCAGTGTGTGGGGAAGGTGTTTCAGTGTGTGGGGAATGTGTTTCAGTGTGTGGGGAAGCTGTTTCAGTGTGTGGGGAAGGGGTTTCCGTGTTTGGGGAAGGTGTTTCAGGGTGTGGGGAAGGGTTCCAGTGCGTGGGTAAGGGGTTTCAGTGTGTGGGAAAGGTGTTTCAGTGTGTGGGGATGGTATTTCAGTGTGTGGGGAAGGAGTGTCAGTGTGTGTGGAAGGGTTTCACTGTGTGCGGAAGGGGTTTCAGTGTGTGGGGAAGGTGTTTCAATGTGTGGGGATGTGTTTCAGTGTGTGGGGAAGGGTTTCACTGTGAGCTGAAGGGGTTTCAAAGTGTGGGGAAGGGTTTCAGTGTGTAGGGATGTGATTTCCGTGTGTGGGGAATGTGTTTCAGTGTGTGGGGAAGGAGTTTCAGTGTGTGGGGAAGGGGTTTCAGTGTGTGGGGAAGGTGTTTCAGTGCGTGTGGATGTGCTTCAGTGTGTGGGGATCTGTTTCAGTGTGTGGGGATGTGTTTCAGTGTGTGGGGAAGGTGTTTCAGTGTGTGGGGATGGGTTTCAGTGTGTGGGGAAGGTGTTTCAGTGTGTGGGGAAGGTGTTTCAGTGTGTGCGGAAGGTGTTTCAGTGTGTGCGGAAGGGGTTTCAGTGTGTGGGGAAGGTGTTTCAATGTGTGGGGATGTGTTTCAGTGTGTGGGGAAGGGTTTCACTGTGAGCTGAAGGGGTTTCAGTGTGTGGGGAAGGTGTTTCAGTGTGTGGCGAAGGTGATTCAGTTAGTGCGGAAGGGGTTTCAGTGTGTGGGGATGTGCTTCAGTGTGTGGGGAAGGAGTTTCAGTGTGTGTGGAAGGGTTTCACTGTGTGCGGAAGGGGTTTCAGTGTGTGGGGAAGGGCTTTCCTTGTGTTGGGAAGGTGTTTCAATGTGTGGGGAAGGTGGTTCAGTGTGTGCGGAAGGGGTTTCAGTGTGTGCGGAAGGCGTTTCAGTGTGTGGAGAAGGGGTTTCAGTGTGTGGGGAAGGGGTTTCAGTGTGTGGGGAATGTGTTTCAGTGTGTTTGGAAGGCTTTCAGTGTGTGGGGAATGTGTTTCAGTGTGTGGTGAATGGGTTTCAGTGTTTGGGGAAGTGTTTCAGTGTGCGGGGAAGGGGTTTCAGTGTGTGGGGAAGGTGTTTCAGCGCGTGGGGATGTGCTTCAGAGTGTGGGGAAGGGGTTTCAGTGTGTGGGGAAGGGTTTCAGTGTGTGGGGATGCATTTCAGTATGAGGGGAAGGGGTTTCAGTGTGTGTTTGGATGGGTTTCTCTGTGTGCGGAAGGGGTTTCAGTGAGTGGGGAAGGGGTTTCAGTGCGTGGGGAAGGCGGTTCAGTGTGTGGGGAAGGGGTTTCAGTGTGTCGGGATGTGTTTCAGTGTGTGGGGAGGGGGTTTCAGTGTGTGGGGATGTGTTTCAGTGTGTGGGGAAGGTGTTTCAGTGTGTGGGGAAGGGTTTCACTGTGTGTTGAAGGTGTTTCAGTGTGTGGGGAAGGCGTTTCAGTGTGTGGGGAAGATGTTTCAGTGTGTGGGGAAGGTGTTTCAGAGTGTGTGGAAGGGGTTTCAGTGTGTGGGGATGTGTTTCAGTGTTTGGGGAAGGGGTTTCAGTGTGTGGGGATGTGTTTCAGTGTGTGGGGAAGGTGTTTCAGTGTGTGGGGAAGAGTTTCACTGTGTGCGGAAGGGGTTGCAGTGTGTGGGGAAGGGGTTTCAGTGTGTGGGGAAGGTGTTTCAGTATGTGCGGAAGGGGTTTCAGTGTGTGGGGAAGGGGTTTCAGTCTGTGGGGAATCTGTCTCAGTGTTTGCAGAAGGGGTTTCAGTGTGTGGGGAAGGGGTTTCAGTGATTGGGCAATGTGTTTCAGTTTGTGGTGAATGGGTTTCAGTGTTTGGGGAAGTGTTTCAGTGTGTGGGGAAGGGGTTTCAGTGTGTGGGGAAGGTGTTTCAGTGTGTGGGAATGTGTTGCAGTGTGTGGGGATTGGGGTTCATAGTGTGGGGAAGGTGGTTCAGTGTGTGGGGATGTGGTTTCAGTGTGTGGGGAAGGGGTTCCAGTGTGTGGGGAAGGTTTTTCAGTGTGTGGGGAAGTGTTTCAGTGTGTGGGGAATGTGTTTCAGAGTGTGGGGAAGGGTTTCAGTGTGTGGGGAATGTGTTTCAGTGTGTTTGGAAGGGGTTTCCGTGTGTGGGGAAGGGGTTTCGGTGTGTGGGGAACGTGTTTCAGTTTGTGGGGAAGGCGTTTCAGTTTGTGGGGAAGGTGTTTCAGTGTGTGCGGAAGGGGTTTCAGTGTGTGGGGAATGGGTTTCAGTGTGTGGCAAAGGTGTTCCAGTGTGTGCGGAAGGAATTTCAGTTTGTGCGGAAGGGGTTTCAGTGTGTGGGGAAGGTGTTTAAGTGTGTGCGGAAGGGGTTTCAGTGTGTGGGGAAGGGGTTTCAATGTGTGGGGATGTGTTTCAGTGTGTGGGGAAGGGTTTCACTGTGAGCCGAAGGGGTTTCAGTGTGTGGGGAAGGTGTTTCAGTGTGTGGCGAAGGTGTTTCAGTTAGTGCGGAAGGGGTTTCAGTGTGTGGGGAAGGTGTTTCAATGTGTGGGGATGTGTTTCAGTGTGTGGGGAAGGGTTTCACTGTGAGCTGAAGGGGTTTCAGTGTGTGGGGAAGGTGTTTCAGTGTGTGGCGAAGGTGTTTCAGTTAGTGCGGACGGGGTTTCAGTGTGTGGGGATGTGCTTCAGTGTGTGGGGAAGGAGTTTCAGTGTGTGTGGAAGGGTTTCACTGTGTGCGGAAGGGGTTTCAGTGTGTGGGGAAGGGCTTTCCTTGTGTTGGGAAGGTGTTTCAATGTGTGGGGAAGGTGGTTCAGTGTGTGCGGAAGGGGTTTCAGTGTGTGCGGAAGGCGTTTCAGTGTGTGGAGAAGGGGTTTCAGTGTGTGGGGAAGGGGTTTCAGTGTGTGGGGAATGTGTTTCAGTGTGTTTGGAAGGCTTTCAGTGTGTGGGGAATGTGTTTCAGTGTGTGGTGAATGGGTTTCAGTGTTTGGGGAAGTGTTTCAGTGTGCGGGGAAGGGGTTTCAGTGTGTGGGGAAGGTGTTTCAGCGCGTGGGGATGTGCTTCAGAGTGTGGGGAAGGGGTTTCAGTGTGTGGGGAAGGGTTTCAGTGTGTGGGGATGCATTTCAGTATGAGGGGAAGGGGTTTCAGTGTGTGGGGATGGGTTTTTCTGTGTGCGGAAGGGGTTTCAGTGAGTGGGGAAGGGGTTTCAGTGCGTGGGGAAGGCGGTTCAGTGTGTGGGGAAGGGGTTTCAGTGTGTCGGGATGTGTTTCAGTGTGTGGGGAAGGGGTTTCAGTGTGTGGGGATGTGTTTCAGTGTGTGGGGAAGGTGTTTCAGTGTGTGGCGAAGGGTTTCACTGTGTGTTGAAGGTGTTTCAGTGTGTGGGGAAGGCGTTTCAGTGTGTGGGGAAGATGTTTCAGTGTGTGGGGAAGGTGTTTCAGAGTGTGTGGAAGGGGTTTCAGTGTGTGGGGATGTGTTTCAGTGTTTGGGGAAGGGGTTTCAGTGTGTGGGGATGTGTTTCAGTGTGTGGGGAAGGTGTTTCAGTGTGTGGGGAAGAGTTTCACTGTGTGCGGAAGGGGTTGCAGTGTGTGGGGAAGGGGTTTCAGTGTGTGGGGAAGGTGTTTCAGTATGTGCGGAAGGGGTTTCAGTGTGTGGGGAAGTGGTTTCAGTCTGTGGGGAATCTGTCTCAGTGTTTGCAGAAGGGGTTTCAGTGTGTGGGGAAGGGGTTTCAGTGATTGGGCAATGTGTTTCAGTTTGTGGTGAATGGGTTTCAGTGTTTGGGGAAGGGTTTCAGTGTGTGGGGAAGGGGTTTCAGTGTGTGGGGAAGGTGTTTCAGTGTGTGGGAATGTGTTGCAGTGTGTGGGGATTGGGGTTCATAGTGTGGGGAAGGTGGTTCAGTGTGTGGGGATGTGGTTTCAGTGTGTGGGGAAGGGGTTCCAGTGTGTGGGGAAGGTTTTACAGTGTGTGGGGAAGTGTTTCAGTGTGTGGGGAATGTGTTGCAGAGTGTGGGGAAGGGTTTCAGTGTGTGGGGAATGTGTTTCAGTGTGTTTGGAAGGGGTTTCCGTGTGTGGGGAAGGGGTTTCGGTGTGTGGGGAACGTGTTTCAGTTTGTGGGGAAGGCGTTTCAGTTTGTGGGGAAGGTGTTTCAGTGTGTGCGGAAGGGGTTTCAGTGTGTGGGGAATGGGTTTCAGTGTGTGGCAAAGGTGTTCCAGTGTGTGCGGAAGGAATTTCAGTTTGTGCGGAAGGGGTTTCAGTGTGTGGGGAAGGTGTTTAAGTGTGTGCGGAAGGGGTTTCAGTGTGTGGGGAAGGGGTTTCAATGTGTGGGGATGTGTTTCAGTGTGTGGGGAAGGGTTTCACTGTGAGCCGAAGGGGTTTCAGTGTGTGGGGAAGGTGTTTCAGTGTGTGGCGAAGGTGTTTCAGTTAGTGCGGAAGGGGTTTCAGTGTGTGGGGATGTGCTTCAGTGTGTGGGGAAGGAGTTTCAGTGTGTGGGGAAGGGTTTCACTGTGTGCGGAAGGGGTTTCAGTGTGTGGGGAAGGGTTTTCAGTGTGTGGGGAAGGGGTTTCAGTGTGTGGGGAAGGTGTTTCAGTATGTGCGGAAGGGGTTTCAGTGTGTGCGGAAGGGGTTTCAGTGTGTGCGGAAGGCGTTTCAGTGTGTGGGGAAGGGGTTTCAGTGTGTGGTGAATGGGTTTCAGTGTTTGGGGAAGTGTTTCAGTGTGCAGGGAAGGTGTTTCAGTGTGTGGGGAAGGTGTTTCTGCGCGTGGGGATGTGCTTCAGTGTGTGGGGAAGTGGTTTCAGTGTGTGGGGAAGGGTTTCAGTGTGTGGGATGTATTTCAGTGTGTGGGGAAGGGGTTTCAGTGTGTGGGGATGGGTTTCTCTGTTTGCGGAAGGGGTATCAGTGTGTGGGGAAGGGGTTTCAGTGCGTGGGGAAGGTGTTTCAGTGTGTGGGGAAGGGGTTTCAATGTGTGGGGATGTGTTTCAGTGTGTGTGGAAGGGGTTTCAGTGTGTGGGGATGTGTTTCATTGTGTGCGGAAGGGGTTTCAGTGTGTGGGGAAGGTGTTACAGTTTGTGGGGAAGGTGTTTCAGTGTGTGGGGAAGTCGTTTCAAAGTGTGGGGAAGGGTTTCAGTGTGTGGGGATGTGATTTCCGTGTGTGGGGAATGTGTTGCAGTGTGTGGCGAAGGGGTTTCAGTGTGTGGGGAAGGTGTTTCAGTGCGTGTGGATGTGCTTCAGTGTGTGGGGATCTGTTTCAGTGTGTGGGGATGTGTTTCAGTGTGTGGGGAAGGAGTTTCAGTGTGTGGGGATGGGTTTCAGTGTGTGGGGAAGGTGTTTCAGTGTGTGGGGAAGGTGTTTCAGTGTGTGCGGAAGGTGTTTCAGTGTGTGCGGAAGGGGTTTCAGTGTGTGGGGAAGGTGTTTCAGTGTGTGGGGAAGGGTTTCACTGTGAGCCGAAGGGGTTTCAGTGTGTGGGGAAGGTGTTTCAGTGTGTGGCGAAGGTGTTTCAGTTAGTGCGGAAGGGGTTTCAGTGTGTGGGGATGTGCTTCAGTGTGTGGGGAAGGAGTTTCAGTGTGTGTGGAAGGGTTTCACTGTGTGCGGAAGGGGTTTCAGTGTGTGGGGAAGGGGTTTCAGTGTGTGGGGAAGTTATTTCAGTATGTGCGGAAGGGGTTTCATTGTGTTGGGAAGGTGTTTCAATGTGTGGGGAAGGTGGTTCAGTGTGTGCGGAAGGGGTTTCAGTGTGTGCGGAAGGCGTTTCAGTGTGTGGGGAAGGGGTTTCAGTGTGTGGGGAAGGGGTTTCAGTGTGTGGGGAATGTGTTTCAGTGTGTTTGGAAGGCTTTCAGTGTGTGGGGAATGTGTTTCAGTGTGTGGTGAATGGGTTTCAGTGTTTGGGGAAGTGTTTCAGTGTGCGGGGAAGGGGTTTCAGTGTGTGGGGAAGGTGTTTCAGCGCGTGGGGATGTGCTTCAGTGTGTGGGGAAGGGGTTTTAGTGTGTGGGGATGGGTTTCAGTGTGTGGGGATGCATTTCAGTGTGAGGGGAAGGGGTTTCAGTGTGTGGGGATGGGTTTCTCTGTGTGCGGAAGGGGTTTCAGTGTGTGCGGAAGGGTTTTCAGTGCGTGGGGAAGGTGTTTCAGTGTGTGGGGAAGGGGTTTCAGTGTGTGGGGATGTGTTTCAGTGTGTGGGGAAGGGGTTTCAGTGTGTGGGGATGTGATTTCCGTGTGTGGGGAATGTGTTGCAGTGTGTGGCGAAGGGGTTTCAGTGAGTGGGGAAGGTGTTTCAGTGCGTGTGGATGTGCTTCAGTGTGTGGGGATCTGTTTCAGTGTGTGGGGATGTGTTTCAGTGTGTGGGGAAGGAGTTTCAGTGTGTGGGGATGGGTTTCAGTGTGTGGGGAAGGTGTTTCAGTGTGTGGGGAAGGTGTTTCAGTGCGTGGGGATGTGTTTCAGTGTGTGGGGAAGGGGTTTCAGTGTGTGGGGAAGGCGTTTCAGTGTGTGGGGAAGATGTTTCAGTGTGTGGGGAAGGTGTTTCAGAGTGTGTGGAAGGGGTTTCAGTGTGTGGGGATGTGTTTCAGTGTGTGGGGAAGGGGTTTCAGTTTGTGGGGATGTGTTTCAGTGTGTGGGGAAAGTGTTTCAGTGTGTGGGGAAGAGTTTCACTGTGTGCGGAATGGGTTGCAGTGTGTGGGGAAGGAGTTTCAGTGTGTGGGGAAGTGTTTCAGTGTGTGGGGTTTGTGTTTCAGTGTGTGGGGAAGGGTTTCAGTGTGTGGGGAAGGTGTTTCAGTGTGTTTGGAAGGGGTTTCCGTGTGTGGGGAAGGGGTTTCGGTGTGTGGGGAAGGTGTTTCAATGTGTGGGGATGTGTTTCAGTGTGTGGGGAAGGGTTTCACTGTGAGCTGAAGGGGTTTCAGTGTGTGGGGAAGGTGTTTCAGTGTGTGGCGAAGGTGTTTCAGTGTGTGTGGAAGGGTTTCACTGTGTGCGGAAGGCGTTTCAGTGTGTGGGGAAGGGGTTTCAGTGTGTGGGGATGTGTTTCAGTGTGTGGGGAAGGTGTTTCAGTGTGTGGGGAAGAGTTTCACTGTGTGCGGAAGGGGTTGCAGTGTGTGGGGAAGGGGTTTCAGTGTGTGGGGAAGGTGTTTCAGTATGTGCGGAAGGGGTTTCAGTGTGTGGGGAAGTGGTTTCAGTCTGTGGGGAATCTGTCTCAGTGTTTGCAGAAGGGGTTTCAGTGTGTGGGGAAGGGGTTTCAGTGATTGGGCAATGTGTTTCAGTTTGTGGTGAATGGGTTTCAGTGTTTGGGGAATGGTTTCAGTGTGTGGGGAAGGGGTTTCAGTGTGTGGGGAAGGTGTTTCAGTGTGTGGGAATGTGTTGCAGTGTGTGGGGATTGGGGTTCATAGTGTGGGGAAGGTGGTTCAGTGTGTGGGGATGTGGTTTCAGTGTGTGGGGAAGGGGTTCCAGTGTGTGGGGAAGGTTTTTCAGTGTGTGGGGAAGTGTTTCAGTGTGTGGGGAATGTGTTTCTGAGTGTGGGGAAGGGTTTCAGTGTGTGGGGAATGTGTTTCAGTGTGTTTGGAAGGGGTTTCCGTGTGTGGGGAAGGGGTTTCGGTGTGTGGGGAACGTGTTTCAGTTTGTGGGGAAGGCGTTTCAGTTTGTGGGGAAGGTGTTTCAGTGTGTGCGGAAGGGGTTTCTGTGTGTGGGGAATGGGTTTCAGTGTGTGGCAAAGGTGTTCCAGTGTGTGCGGAAGGAATTTCAGTTTGTGCGGAAGGGGTTTCAGTGTGTGGGGAAGGTGTTTAAGTGTGTGCGGAAGGGGTTTCAGTGTGTGGGGAAGGGGTTTCAATGTGTGGGGATGTGTTTCAGTGTGTGGGGAAGGGTTTCACTGTGAGCCGAAGGGGTTTCAGTGTGTGGGGAAGGTGTTTCAGTGTGTGGCGAAGGTGTTTCAGTTAGTGCGGAAGGGGTTTCAGTGTGTGGGGATGTGCTTCAGTGTGTGGGGAAGGAGTTTCAGTGTGTGGGGAAGGGTTTCACTGTGTGCGGAAGGGGTTTCAGTGTGTGGGGAAGGGTTTTCAGTGTGTGGGGAAGGGGTTTCAGTGTGTGGGGAAGGTGTTTCAGTATGTGCGGAAGGGGTTTCAGTGTGTGCGGAAGGGGTTTCAGTGTGTGCGGAAGGCGTTTCAGTGTGTGGGGAAGGGGTTTCAGTGTGTGGTGAATGGGTTTCAGTGTTTGGGGAAGTGTTTCAGTGTGCAGGGAAGGTGTTTCAGTGTGTGGGGAAGGTGTTTCTGCGCGTGGGGATGTGCTTCAGTGTGTGGGGAAGTGGTTTCAGTGTGTGGGGAAGGGTTTCAGTGTGTGGGATGTATTTCAGTGTGTGGGGAAGGGGTTTCAGTGTGTGGGGATGGGTTTCTCTGTTTGCGGAAGGGGTATCAGTGTGTGGGGAAGGGGTTTCAGTGCGTGGGGAAGGTGTTTCAGTGTGTGGGGAAGGGGTTTCAATGTGTGGGGATGTGTTTCAGTGTGTGTGGAAGGGGTTTCAGTGTGTGGGGATGTGTTTCATTGTGTGCGGAAGGGGTTTCAGTGTGTGGGGAAGGTGTTACAGTTTGTGGGGAAGGTGTTTCAGTGTGTGGGGAAGTCGTTTCAAAGTGTGGGGAAGGGTTTCAGTGTGTGGGGATGTGATTTCCGTGTGTGGGGAATGTGTTGCAGTGTGTGGCGAAGGGGTTTCAGTGTGTGGGGAAGGTGTTTCAGTGCGTGTGGATGTGCTTCAGTGTGTGGGGATCTGTTTCAGTGTGTGGGGATGTGTTTCAGTGTGTGGGGAAGGAGTTTCAGTGTGTGGGGATGGGTTTCAGTGTGTGGGGAAGGTGTTTCAGTGTGTGGGGAAGGTGTTTCAGTGTGTGCGGAAGGTGTTTCAGTGTGTGCGGAAGGGGTTTCAGTGTGTGGGGAAGGTGTTTCAGTGTGTGGGGAAGGGTTTCACTGTGAGCCGAAGGGGTTTCAGTGTGTGGGGAAGGTGTTTCAGTGTGTGGCGAAGGTGTTTCAGTTAGTGCGGAAGGGGTTTCAGTGTGTGGGGATGTGCTTCAGTGTGTGGGGAAGGAGTTTCAGTGTGTGTGGAAGGGTTTCACTGTGTGCGGAAGGGGTTTCAGTGTGTGGGGAAGGGGTTTCAGTGTGTGGGGAAGTTATTTCAGTATGTGCGGAAGGGGTTTCATTGTGTTGGGAAGGTGTTTCAATGTGTGGGGAAGGTGGTTCAGTGTGTGCGGAAGGGGTTTCAGTGTGTGCGGAAGGCGTTTCAGTGTGTGGGGAAGGGGTTTCAGTGTGTGGGGAAGGGGTTTCAGTGTGTGGGGAATGTGTTTCAGTGTGTTTGGAAGGCTTTCAGTGTGTGGGGAATGTGTTTCAGTGTGTGGTGAATGGGTTTCAGTGTTTGGGGAAGTGTTTCAGTGTGCGGGGAAGGGGTTTCAGTGTGTGGGGAAGGTGTTTCAGCGCGTGGGGATGTGCTTCAGTGTGTGGGGAAGGGGTTTTAGTGTGTGGGGATGGGTTTCAGTGTGTGGGGATGCATTTCAGTGTGAGGGGAAGGGGTTTCAGTGTGTGGGGATGGGTTTCTCTGTGTGCGGAAGGGGTTTCAGTGTGTGCGGAAGGGTTTTCAGTGCGTGGGGAAGGTGTTTCAGTGTGTGGGGAAGGGGTTTCAGTGTGTGGGGATGTGTTTCAGTGTGTGGGGAAGGGGTTTCAGTGTGTGGGGATGTGATTTCCGTGTGTGGGGAATGTGTTGCAGTGTGTGGCGAAGGGGTTTCAGTGAGTGGGGAAGGTGTTTCAGTGCGTGTGGATGTGCTTCAGTGTGTGGGGATCTGTTTCAGTGTGTGGGGATGTGTTTCAGTGTGTGGGGAAGGAGTTTCAGTGTGTGGGGATGGGTTTCAGTGTGTGGGGAAGGTGTTTCAGTGTGTGGGGAAGGTGTTTCAGTGTGTGGGGATGTGTTTCAGTGTGTGGGGAAGGGGTTTCAGTGTGTGGGGAAGGCGTTTCAGTGTGTGGGGAAGATGTTTCAGTGTGTGGGGAAGGTGTTTCAGAGTGTGTGGAAGGGGTTTCAGTGTGTGGGGATGTGTTTCAGTGTGTGGGGAAGGGGTTTCAGTTTGTGGGGATGTGTTTCAGTGTGTGGGGAAAGTGTTTCAGTGTGTGGGGAAGAGTTTCACTGTGTGCGGAATGGGTTGCAGTGTGTGGGGAAGGAGTTTCAGTGTGTGGGGAAGTGTTTCAGTGTGTGGGGTTTGTGTTTCAGTGTGTGGGGAAGGGTTTCAGTGTGTGGGGAAGGTGTTTCAGTGTGTTTGGAAGGGGTTTCCGTGTGTGGGGAAGGGGTTTCGGTGTGTGGGGAAGGTGTTTCAATGTGTGGGGATGGGTTTCAGTGTGTGGGGAAGGGTTTCACTGTGAGCTGAAGGGGTTTCAGTGTGTGGGGAAGGTGTTTCAGTGTGTGGCGAAGGTGTTTCAGTGTGTGTGGAAGGGTTTCACTGTGTGCGGAAGGCGTTTCAGTGTGTGGGGAAGGGGTTTCAGTGTGTGGGGATGTGTTTCAGTGTGTGGGGAAGGTGTTTCAGTGTGTGGGGAAGAGTTTCACTGTGTGCGGAAGGGGTTGCAGTGTGTGGGGAAGGGGTTTCAGTGTGTGGGGAAGGTGTTTCAGTATGTGCGGAAGGGGTTTCAGTGTGTGGGGAAGTGGTTTCAGTCTGTGGGGAATCTGTCTCAGTTTTTGCAGAAGGGGTTTCAGTGTGTGGGGAAGGGGTTTCAGTGATTGGGCAATGTGTTTCAGTTTGTGGTGAATGGGTTTCAGTGTTTGGGGAAGGGTTTCAGTGTGTGGGGAAGGGGTTTCAGTGTGTGGGGAAGGTGTTTCAGTGTGTGGGAATGTGTTGCAGTGTGTGGGGATTGGGGTTCATAGTGTGGGGAAGGTGGTTCAGTGTGTGGGGATGTGGTTTCAGTGTGTGGGGAAGGGGTTCCAGTGTGTGGGGAAGGTTTTTCAGTGTGTGGGGAAGTGTTTCAGTGTGTGGGGAATGTGTTTCAGAGTGTGGGGAAGGGTTTCAGTGTGTGGGGAATGTGTTTCAGTGTGTTTGGAAGGGGTTTCCGTGTGTGGGGAAGGGGTTTCGGTGTGTGGGGAACGTGTTTCAGTTTGTGGGGAAGGCGTTTCAGTTTGTGGGGAAGGTGTTTCAGTGTGTGCGGAAGGGGTTTCTGTGTGTGGGGAATGGGTTTCAGTGTGTGGCAAAGGTGTTCCAGTGTGTGCGGAAGGAATTTCAGTTTGTGCGGAAGGGGTTTCAGTGTGTGGGGAAGGTGTTTATGTGTGTGCGGAAGGGGTTTAAGTGTGTGGGGAAGGGGTTTCAATGTGTGGGGATGTGTTTCAGTGTGTGGGGAAGGGTTTCACTGTGAGCCGAAGGGGTTTCAGTGTGTGGGGAAGGTGTTTCAGTGTGTGGCGAAGGTGTTTCAGTTAGTGCGGAAGGGGTTTCAGTGTGTGGGGATGTGCTTCAGTGTGTGGGGAAGGAGTTTCAGTGTGTGGGGAAGGGTTTCACTGTGTGCGGAAGGGGTTTCAGTGTGTGGGGAAGGGTTTTCAGTGTGTGGGGAAGGGGTTTCAGTGTGTGGGGAAGGTGTTTCAGTATGTGCGGAAGGGGTTTCAGTGTGTGCGGAAGGGGTTTCAGTGTGTGCGGAAGGCGTTTCAGTGTGTGGGGAAGGGGTTTCAGTGTGTGGTGAATGGGTTTCAGTGTTTGGGGAAGTGTTTCAGTGTGCAGGGAAGGTGTTTCAGTGTGTGGGGAAGGTGTTTCTGCGCGTGGGGATGTGCTTCAGTGTGTGGGGAAGTGGTTTCAGTGTGTGGGGAAGGGTTTCAGTGTGTGGGATGTATTTCAGTGTGTGGGGAAGGGGTTTCAGTGTGTGGGGATGGGTTTCTCTGTTTGCGGAAGGGGTATCAGTGTGTGGGGAAGGGGTTTCAGTGCGTGGGGAAGGTGTTTCAGTGTGTGGGGAAGGGGTTTCAATGTGTGGGGATGTGTTTCAGTGTGTGTGGAAGGGGTTTCAGTGTGTGGGGATGTGTTTCATTGTGTGCGGAAGGGGTTTCAGTGTGTGGGGAAGGTGTTACAGTTTGTGGGGAAGGTGTTTCAGTGTGTGGGGAAGTCGTTTCAAAGTGTGGGGAAGGGTTTCAGTGTGTGGGGATGTGATTTCCGTGTGTGGGGAATGTGTTGCAGTGTGTGGCGAAGGGGTTTCAGTGTGTGGGGAAGGTGTTTCAGTGCGTGTGGATGTGCTTCAGTGTGTGGGGATCTGTTTCAGTGTGTGGGGATGTGTTTCAGTGTGTGGGGAAGGAGTTTCAGTGTGTGGGGATGGGTTTCAGTGTGTGGGGAAGGTGTTTCAGTGTGTGGGGAAGGTGTTTCAGTGTGTGCGGAAGGTGTTTCAGTGTGTGCGGAAGGGGTTTCAGTGTGTGGGGAAGGTGTTTCAATGTGTGGGGATGTGTTTCAGTGTGTGGGGAAGGGTTTCACTGTGAGCCGAAGGGGTTTCAGTGTGTGGGGAAGGTGTTTCAGTGTGTGGCGAAGGTGTTTCAGTTAGTGCGGAAGGGGTTTCAGTGTGTGGGGATGTGCTTCAGTGTGTGGGGAAGGAGTTTCAGTGTGTGTGGAAGGGTTTCACTGTGTGCGGAAGGGGTTTCAGTGTGTGGGGAAGGGGTTTCAGTGTGTGGGGAAGTTATTTCAGTATGTGCGGAAGGGGTTTCATTGTGTTGGGAAGGTGTTTCAATGTGTGGGGAAGGTGGTTCAATGTGTGCGGAAGGGGTTTCAGTGTGTGCGGAAGGCGTTTCAGTGTGTGGGGAAGGGGTTTCAGTGTGTGGGGAAGGGGTTTCAGTGTGTGGGGAATGTGTTTCAGTGTGTGGTGAATGGGTTTCAGTGTTTGGGGAAGTGTTTCAGTGTGCGGGGAAGGGGTTTCCGTGTGTGGGGAAGGTGTTTCAGCGCGTGGGGATGTGCTTCAGTGTGTGGGGAAGGGGTTTTAGTGTGTGGGGATGGGTTTCAGTGTGTGGGGATGCATTTCAGTGTGAGGGGAAGGGGTTTCAGTGTGTGGGGATGGGTTTCTCTGTGTGCGGAAGGGGTTTCAGTGTGTGCGGAAGGGTTTTCAGTGCGTGGGGAAGGTGTTTCAGTGTGTGGGGAAGGGGTTTCAGTGTGTGGGGATGTGTTTCAGTGTGTGGGGAAGGGGTTTCAGTGTGTGGGGATGTGATTTCCGTGTGTGGGGAATGTGTTGCAGTGTGTGGCGAAGGGGTTTCAGTGTGTGGGGAAGGTGCTTCAGTGCGTGTGGATGTGCTTCAGTGTGTGGGGATCTGTTTCAGTGTGTGGGGATGTGTTTCAGTGTGTGGGGAAGGAGTTTCAGTGTGTGGGGATGGGTTTCAGTGTGTGGGGAAGGTGTTTCAGTGTGTGGGGAAGGTGTTTCAGTGTGTGGGGATGTGTTTCAGTGTGTGGGGAAGGGGTTTCAGTGTGTGGGGAAGGCGTTTCAGTGTGTGGGGAAGATGTTTCAGTGTGTGGGGAAGGTGTTTCAGAGTGTGTGGAAGGGGTTTCAGAGTGTGGGGATGTGTTTCAGTGTGTGGGGAAGGGGTTTCAGTTTGTGGGGATGTGTTTCAGTGTGTGGGGAAAGTGTTTCAGTGTGTGGGGAAGAGTTTCACTGTGTGCGGAATGGGTTGCAGTGTGTGGGGAAGGAGTTTCAGTGTGTGGGGAAGTGTTTCAGTGTGTGGGGATTGTGTTTCAGTGTGTGGGGAAGGGTTTCAGTGTGTGGGGAAGGTGTTTCAGTGTGTTTGGAAGGGGTTTCCGTGTGTGGGGAAGGGGTTTCGGTGTGTGGGGAAGGTGTTTCAATGTGTGGGGATGTGTTTCAGTGTGTGGGGAAGGGTTTCACTGTGAGCTGAAGGGGTTTCAGTGTGTGGGGAAGGTGTTTCAGTGTGTGGCGAAGGTGTTTCAGTGTGTGTGGAAGGGTTTCACTGTGTGCGGAAGGGGTTTCAGTGTGTGGGGAAGGGGTTTCAGTGTGTGGGGAAGGTGTTTCAGTATGTGCGGAAGGGGTTTCATTGTGTTGGGAAGGTGTTTCAATGTGTGGGGAAGGTTGTTCAGTGTGTGCGGAAGGGGTTTCAGTGTGTGCGGAAGGCGTTTCCGTGTGTGGGGAAGGGGTTTCAGTGTGTGGGGAAGGGGTTTCAGTGTGTGGGGAATGTGTTTCAGTGTGTTTGGAAGGCTTTCAGTGTGTGGGGAATGTGTTTCAGTGTGTGGTGAATGGGTTTCAGTGTTTGGGGAAGTGTTTCAGTGTGCGGGGAAGGGGTTTCAGTGTGTGGGGAAGGTGTTTCAGCGCGTGGGGATGTGCTTCAGTGTGTGGGGAAGGGGTTTTAGTGTGTGGGGATGGGTTTCAGTGTGTGGGGATGCATTTCAGTGTGAGGGGAAGGGGTTTCAGTGTGTGGGGATGGGTTTCTCTGTGTGCGGAAGGGGTTTCAGTGTGTGCGGAAGGGTTTTCAGTGCGTGGGGAAGGTGTTTCAGTGTGTGGGGAAGGGGTTTCAGTGTGTGGGGATGTGTTTCAGTGTGTGGGGAAGGGGTTTCAGTGTGTGGGGATGTGATTTCCGTGTGTGGGGAATGTGTTGCAGTGTGTGGCGAAGGGGTTTCAGTGAGTGGGGAAGGTGTTTCAGTGCGTGTGGATGTGCTTCAGTGTGTGGGGATCTGTTTCAGTGTGTGGGGATGTGTTTCAGTGTGTGGGGAAGGAGTTTCAGTGTGTGGGGATGGGTTTCAGTGTGTGGGGAAGGTGTTTCAGTGTGTGGGGAAGGTGTTTCAGTGTGTGGGGATGTGTTTCAGTGTGTGGGGAAGGGGTTTCAGTGTGTGGGGAAGGCGTTTCAGTGTGTGGGGAAGATGTTTCAGTGTGTGGGGAAGGTGTTTCAGAGTGTGTGGAAGGGGTTTCAGTGTGTGGGGATGTGTTTCAGTGTGTGGGGAAGGGGTTTCAGTTTGTGGGGATGTGTTTCAGTGTGTGGGGAAAGTGTTTCAGTGTGTGGGGAAGAGTTTCACTGTGTGCGGAATGGGTTGCAGTGTGTGGGGAAGGAGTTTCAGTGTGTGGGGAAGTGTTTCAGTGTGTGGGGTTTGTGTTTCAGTGTGTGGGGAAGGGTTTCAGTGTGTGGGGAAGGTGTTTCAGTGTGTTTGGAAGGGGTTTCCGTGTGTGGGGAAGGGGTTTCGGTGTGTGGGGAAGGTGTTTCAATGTGTGGGGATGTGTTTCAGTGTGTGGGGAAGGGTTTCACTGTGAGCTGAAGGGGTTTCAGTGTGTGGGGAAGGTGTTTCAGTGTGTGGCGAAGGTGTTTCAGTGTGTGTGGAAGGGTTTCACTGTGTGCGGAAGGCGTTTCAGTGTGTGGGGAAGGGGTTTCAGTGTGTGGGGATGTGTTTCAGTGTGTGGGGAAGGTGTTTCAGTGTGTGGGGAAGAGTTTCACTGTGTGCGGAAGGGGTTGCAGTGTGTGGGGAAGGGGTTTCAGTGTGTGGGGAAGGTGTTTCAGTATGTGCGGAAGGGGTTTCAGTGTGTGGGGAAGTGGTTTCAGTCTGTGGGGAATCTGTCTCAGTTTTTGCAGAAGGGGTTTCAGTGTGTGGGGAAGGGGTTTCAGTGATTGGGCAATGTGTTTCAGTTTGTGGTGAATGGGTTTCAGTGTTTGGGGAAGGGTTTCAGTGTGTGGGGAAGGGGTTTCAGTGTGTGGGGAAGGTGTTTCAGTGTGTGGGAATGTGTTGCAGTGTGTGGGGATTGGGGTTCATAGTGTGGGGAAGGTGGTTCAGTGTGTGGGGATGTGGTTTCAGTGTGTGGGGAAGGGGTTCCAGTGTGTGGGGAAGGTTTTTCAGTGTGTGGGGAAGTGTTTCAGTGTGTGGGGAATGTGTTTCAGAGTGTGGGGAAGGGTTTCAGTGTGTGGGGAATGTGTTTCAGTGTGTTTGGAAGGGGTTTCCGTGTGTGGGGAAGGGGTTTCGGTGTGTGGGGAACGTGTTTCAGTTTGTGGGGAAGGCGTTTCAGTTTGTGGGGAAGGTGTTTCAGTGTGTGCGGAAGGGGTTTCTGTGTGTGGGGAATGGGTTTCAGTGTGTGGCAAAGGTGTTCCAGTGTGTGCGGAAGGAATTTCAGTTTGTGCGGAAGGGGTTTCAGTGTGTGGGGAAGGTGTTTAAGTGTGTGCGGAAGGGGTTTCAGTGTGTGGGGAAGGGGTTTCAATGTGTGGGGATGTGTTTCAGTGTGTGGGGAAGGGTTTCACTGTGAGCCGAAGGGGTTTCAGTGTGTGGGGAAGGTGTTTCAGTGTGTGGCGAAGGTGTTTCAGTTAGTGCGGAAGGGGTTTCAGTGTGTGGGGATGTGCTTCAGTGTGTGGGGAAGGAGTTTCAGTGTGTGGGGAAGGGTTTCACTGTGTGCGGAAGGGGTTTCAGTGTGTGGGGAAGGGTTTTCAGTGTGTGGGGAAGGGGTTTCAGTGTGTGGGGAAGGTGTTTCAGTATGTGCGGAAGGGGTTTCAGTGTGTGCGGAAGGGGTTTCAGTGTGTGCGGAAGGCGTTTCAGTGTGTGGGGAAGGGGTTTCAGTGTGTGGTGAATGGGTTTCAGTGTTTGGGGAAGTGTTTCAGTGTGCAGGGAAGGTGTTTCAGTGTGTGGGGAAGGTGTTTCTGCGCGTGGGGATGTGCTTCAGTGTGTGGGGAAGTGGTTTCAGTGTGTGGGGAAGGGTTTCAGTGTGTGGGATGTATTTCAGTGTGTGGGGAAGGGGTTTCAGTGTGTGGGGATGGGTTTCTCTGTTTGCGGAAGGGGTATCAGTGTGTGGGGAAGGGGTTTCAGTGCGTGGGGAAGGTGTTTCAGTGTGTGGGGAAGGGGTTTCAATGTGTGGGGATGTGTTTCAGTGTGTGTGGAAGGGGTTTCAGTGTGTGGGGATGTGTTTCATTGTGTGCGGAAGGGGTTTCAGTGTGTGGGGAAGGTGTTACAGTTTGTGGGGAAGGTGTTTCAGTGTGTGGGGAAGTCGTTTCAAAGTGTGGGGAAGGGTTTCAGTGTGTGGGGATGTGATTTCCGTGTGTGGGGAATGTGTTGCAGTGTGTGGCGAAGGGGTTTCAGTGTGTGGGGAAGGTGTTTCAGTGCGTGTGGATGTGCTTCAGTGTGTGGGGATCTGTTTCAGTGTGTGGGGATGTGTTTCAGTGTGTGGGGAAGGAGTTTCAGTGTGTGGGGATGGGTTTCAGTGTGTGGGGAAGGTGTTTCAGTGTGTGGGGAAGGTGTTTCAGTGTGTGCGGAAGGTGTTTCAGTGTGTGCGGAAGGGGTTTCAGTGTGTGGGGAAGGTGTTTCAATGTGTGGGGATGTGTTTCAGTGTGTGGGGAAGGGTTTCACTGTGAGCCGAAGGGGTTTCAGTGTGTGGGGAAGGTGTTTCAGTGTGTGGCGAAGGTGTTTCAGTTAGTGCGGAAGGGGTTTCAGTGTGTGGGGATGTGCTTCAGTGTGTGGGGAAGGAGTTTCAGTGTGTGTGGAAGGGTTTCACTGTGTGCGGAAGGGGTTTCAGTGTGTGGGGAAGGGGTTTCAGTGTGTGGGGAAGTTATTTCAGTATGTGCGGAAGGGGTTTCATTGTGTTGGGAAGGTGTTTCAATGTGTGGGGAAGGTGGTTCAATGTGTGCGGAAGGGGTTTCAGTGTGTGCGGAAGGCGTTTCAGTGTGTGGGGAAGGGGTTTCAGTGTGTGGGGAAGGGGTTTCAGTGTGTGGGGAATGTGTTTCAGTGTGTTTGGAAGGCTTTCAGTGTGTGGGGAATGTGTTTCAGTGTGTGGTGAATGGGTTTCAGTGTTTGGGGAAGTGTTTCAGTGTGCGGGGAAGGGGTTTCCGTGTGTGGGGAAGGTGTTTCAGCGCGTGGGGATGTGCTTCAGTGTGTGGGGAAGGGGTTTTAGTGTGTGGGGATGGGTTTCAGTGTGTGGGGATGCATTTCAGTGTGAGGGGAAGGGGTTTCAGTGTGTGGGGATGGGTTTCTCTGTGTGCGGAAGGGGTTTCAGTGTGTGCGGAAGGGTTTTCAGTGCGTGGGGAAGGTGTTTCAGTGTGTGGGGAAGGGGTTTCAGTGTGTGGGGATGTGTTTCAGTGTGTGGGGAAGGGGTTTCAGTGTGTGGGGATGTGATTTCCGTGTGTGGGGAATGTGTTGCAGTGTGTGGCGAAGGGGTTTCAGTGTGTGGGGAAGGTGCTTCAGTGCGTGTGGATGTGCTTCAGTGTGTGGGGATCTGTTTCAGTGTGTGGGGATGTGTTTCAGTGTGTGGGGAAGGAGTTTCAGTGTGTGGGGATGGGTTTCAGTGTGTGGGGAAGGTGTTTCAGTGTGTGGGGAAGGTGTTTCAGTGTGTGGGGATGTGTTTCAGTGTGTGGGGAAGGGGTTTCAGTGTGTGGGGAAGGCGTTTCAGTGTGTGGGGAAGATGTTTCAGTGTGTGGGGAAGGTGTTTCAGAGTGTGTGGAAGGGGTTTCAGTGTGTGGGGATGTGTTTCAGTGTGTGGGGAAGGGGTTTCAGTTTGTGGGGATGTGTTTCAGTGTGTGGGGAAAGTGTTTCAGTGTGTGGGGAAGAGTTTCACTGTGTGCGGAATGGGTTGCAGTGTGTGGGGAAGGAGTTTCAGTGTGTGGGGAAGTGTTTCAGTGTGTGGGGATTGTGTTTCAGTGTGTGGGGAAGGGTTTCAGTGTGTGGGGAAGGTGTTTCAGTGTGTTTGGAAGGGGTTTCCGTGTGTGGGGAAGGGGTTTCGGTGTGTGGGGAAGGTGTTTCAATGTGTGGGGATGTGTTTCAGTGTGTGGGGAAGGGTTTCACTGTGAGCTGAAGGGGTTTCAGTGTGTGGGGAAGGTGTTTCAGTGTGTGGCGAAGGTGTTTCAGTGTGTGTGGAAGGGTTTCACTGTGTGCGGAAGGGGTTTCAGTGTGTGGGGAAGGGGTTTCAGTGTGTGGGGAAGGTGTTTCAGTATGTGCGGAAGGGGTTTCATTGTGTTGGGAAGGTGTTTCAATGTGTGGGGAAGGTTGTTCAGTGTGTGCGGAAGGGGTTTCAGTGTGTGCGGAAGGCGTTTCCGTGTGTGGGGAAGGGGTTTCAGTGTGTGGGGAAGGGGTTTCAGTGTGTGGGGAGTGTGTTTCAGTGTGTTTGGAAGGCTTTCAGTGTGTGGGGAATGTGTTTCAGTGTGTGGTGAATGGGTTTCAGTGTTTGGGGAAGTGTTTCAGTGTGCGGGGAAGGTGTTTCAGTGAGTGGGGAAGGTGTTTCAGAGTGTGGGGAAGGGGTTTCAGTGTGTGGGGAAGGGGTTTCAGTGTGTGGGGATGGGTCTCGGAGTGTGGGGATGGGTTTCAGTGTGTGCGGAAAAGGGTTTCAGTTTGTGGGGAAGGGGTTTCAGTGCGTGGGGAAGGGCTTCGGTGTGTGGGGAAGGGGTTTCGGTGTGTGGGTAAGGTGTTCCAGTGTGTGCAGAAGGCGTTTCAGTGTGTGGGGAAGGTGTTTCAGTGTGTGGAGATGGTGTTTCAGTGTGTGGGGAAGGGGTTTCAGTGTGTGGGGAATGGTTTCTTTGTGTGGGGAAGGTGTTTAAGTGTGTGCAGAAGGGGTTTCAGTGTGTGGGGAAGGTGTTTCAGTGTGTGGGGAATGTGTTTCAGTGTGTGGGGAAGCTGTTTCAGTGTGTGGGGAAGGGGTTTCCGTGTTTGGGGAAGGTGTTTCAGGGTGTGGGGAAGGGATCCAGTGCGTGGGTAAGGGGTTTCAGTGTGTGGGAAAGGTGTTTCAGTGTGTGGGGATGGTACTTCAGTGTATGGGGAATGTGTTTCAGTGTGTGGGGAAGATGTATTAGTGTGTGGGGAAGGGGTCTCAGTGTGTGGGGAAGGTGTTTCAGTGTGTGGGGATGGGTTTCAGTGTGTGGGGATGGGTTTCAGTGTGTGGGGATGGGTTTCAGTGTGTGAGGAAGGAGTTTCCGAGTGTGGGGAAGGTTTTTCAGTGTGTGGGGAAGAGGTTTCAGTGTGTGGGGAAGGGGTTTCAGTGTGTGGGGATGGGTGTCAGTTTGTGGGGATGGGTTTCATTGTGTGCGGAAGGGGTTTCAGTGTGTGGGGCAGGTGTTACAGTTTGTGAGGAAGGTGTTTCAGTGTGTGGGGAAGTCGTTTCAAAGTGTGGGGAAGGGTTTCAATGTGTATGGATGTGATTTCCGTGTGTGGGGAATGTGTTTCAGTGTGTGGGGAAGGAGTTTCAGTGTGTGGGGAAGGGGTTTCAGTGTGTGGGGCAGGTGTTTCAGTGCGTGTGGATGTGCTTCAGTGTGTGGGGATCTGTTTCAGTGTGTGGGGATGTGTTTCAGTGTGTGGGGAAGGTGTTTCAGTGTGTGGGGATGGGTTTCAGTGTGTGGGGAAGGTGTTTCAGTGTGTGGGGAAGGTGTTTCAGTGTGTGCGGAAGGTGTTTCAGTGTGTGCGGAAGGGGTTTCAGTGTGTGGGGAAGGTGTTTCAATGTGTGGGGATGTGTTTCAGTGTGTGGGGAAGGGTTTCACTGTGAGCTGAAGGGGTTTCAGTGTGTGGGGAAGGTGTTTCAGTGTGTGGCGAAGGTGTTTCAGTTAGTGCGGAAGGGGTTTCAGTGTGTGGGGATGTGCTTCAGTGTGTGGGGAAGGAGTTTCAGTGTGTGTGGAAGGGTTTCACTGTGTGCGGAAGGGGTTTCAGTGTGTGGGGAAGGGCTTTCATTGTGTTGGGAAGGTGTTTCAATGTGTGGGGAAGGTGGTTCCGTGTGTTCGGAAGGGGTTTCAGTGTGTGCGGAAGGCGTTTCAGTGTGTGGAGAAGGGGTTTCAGTGTGTGGGGAATGTGTTTCAGTGTGTGGTGAATGCGTTTCAGTGTTTGGGGAAGTGTTTCAGCGCGTGGGGAAGGGGTTTCAGTGTGTGGGGAAGGTGTTTCAGCGCGTGGGGATGTGCTTCACAGTGTGGGGATGTGTTTCCAGTGTGTGGGGAAGGTGTTTCAGTGTGTGGGGAAGGTGTTTCAGTGTGTGGGGAAGGGGTTTCAGTGTGTGGGGAAGGTGTTTCAGCGCGTGGGGATGTGCTTCAGTGTGTGGGGATGTGTTTCAGTGTGTGGGGATATGTTTCAGTGTGTGGAGAAGGGTTTCAGTGTGTGGGGAAGGGGATTCAGTGTGTGGGGAAGGTGTTTCAGTGTGTGGGAAGGGTTTCACTGTGTGCGGAGGGGGTTTCGGTGTGTGAGGAAGGGGTATCAGTGTGTGGGGAAGGTGTTTCAGTATGTGCGGAAGGGGTTTCAGTGTGTGGGGAAGGGGTTTCAGTCTGTGGGGAAGCTGTTTCAGTGTGTGCGGAAGGGGTTTCATTGTGTGCGGAAGGCATTTCAGCGTGTGAGGAAGGGGTTTCAGTGTGTGGGGAATATGTTTCAGTTTGTGGTGAATGGGTTTCAGTGTTTGGGGAAGGGTTTCAGTGTGTGGGGAAGCTGTTTCAGTGTGTGGGGATGTGTTGCAGTGAGTGGTGATGGGGTTTCAGAGTGTGGGGAAGGTGTTTCAGTGTGTGGGGAAGGGTTTTCAGTGAGTGGGGAAGGGGTTCCAGTGTGTGGGGAAGGTGTTTCAGTGTGTGGGGAAGTGTTTCAGTGTGTGGGGAATTTTTTTCAGTGTGTGGGGAAGGTGTTTCAGAGTGTGGGGAAGGGGTTTTCAGTGTGTGGGGAAGGGGTTTCAGTGTGTGGGGATGGGTTTCAGTGTTTGGCGAAGGGTTTCAGTGTGTGGGGAAGGTGTTTCAGTGTGTGGGGATGTGTTGCAGTGTGTGGTAATGGGGTTTCAGAGTGTGGGGAAGGTGTTTCGGTGTGTGGGGAAGGGTTTTCAGTGCGTGGGGAAGGGGTTCCAGTGTGTGGGGAAGGTGTTTCAGTGTGTGGGAAAGGTGTTTCAGTGTGTGGGGATGGTACTTCAGTGTATGGGGAATGTGTTTCAGTGTGTGGGGAAGATGTATTAGTGTGTGGGGAAGGGGTCTCAGTGTGTGGGGAAGGTGTTTCATTGTGTGGGGATGGGTTTCAGTGTGTGGGGATGGGTTTCAGTGTGTGGGGATGGGTTTCAGTGTGTGAGGAAGGAGTTTCCGAGTGTGGGGAAGGTTTTTCAGTGTGTGGGGAAGAGGTTTCAGTGTGTGGGGAAGGGGTTTCAGTGTGTGGGGATGGGTGTCAGTTTGTGGGGATGGGTTTCATTGTGTGCGGAAGGGGTTTCAGTGTGTGGGGCAGGTGTTACAGTTTGTGAGGAAGGTGTTTCAGTGTGTGGGGAAGTCGTTTCAAAGTGTGGGGAAGGGTTTCAATGTGTATGGATGTGATTTCCGTGTGTGGGGAATGTGTTTCAGTGTGTGGGGAAGGGGTTTCAGTGTGTGGGGCAGGTGTTTCAGTGCGTGTGGATGTGCTTCAGTGTGTGGGGATCTGTTTCAGTGTGTGGGGATGTGTTTCAGTGTGTGGGGAAGGTGTTTCAGTGTGTGGGGATGGGTTTCAGTGTGTGGGGAAGGTGTTTCAGTGTGTGGGGAAGGTGTTTCAGTGTGTGCGGAAGGTGTTTCAGTGTGTGCGGAAGGGGTTTCAGTGTGTGGGGAAGGTGTTTCAATGTGTGGGGATGTGTTTCAGTGTGTGGGGAAGGGTTTCACTGTGAGCTGAAGGGGTTTCAGTGTGTGGGGAAGGTGTTTCAGTGTGTGGCGAAGGTGTTTCAGTTAGTGCGGAAGGGGTTTCAGTGTGTGGGGATGTGCTTCAGTGTGTGGGGAAGGAGTTTCAGTGTGTGTGGAAGGGTTTCACTGTGTGCGGAAGGGGTTTCAGTGTGTGGGGAAGGGCTTTCATTGTGTTGGGAAGGTGTTTCAATGTGTGGGGAAGGTGGTTCCGTGTGTTCGGAAGGGGTTTCAGTGTGTGCGGAAGGCGTTTCAGTGTGTGGAGAAGGGGTTTCAGTGTGTGGGGAATGTGTTTCAGTGTGTGGTGAATGCGTTTCAGTGTTTGGGGAAGTGTTTCAGTGTGCGGGGAAGGGGTTTCAGTGTGTGGGGAAGGTGTTTCAGCGCGTGGGGATGTGCTTCACAGTGTGGGGATGTGTTTCCAGTGTGTGGGGAAGGTGTTTCAGTGTGTGGGGAAGGTGTTTCAGTGTGTGGGGAAGGGGTTTCAGTGTGTGGGGAAGGTGTTTCAGCGCGTGGGGATGTGCTTCAGTGTGTGGGGATGTGTTTCAGTGTGTGGGGATATGTTTCAGTGTGTGGAGAAGGGTTTCAGTGTGTGGGGAAGGGGATTCAGTGTGTGGGGAAGGTGTTTCAGTGTGTGGGAAGGGTTTCACTGTGTGCGGAGGGGGTTTCGGTGTGTGAGGAAGGGGTATCAGTGTGTGGGGAAGGTGTTTCAGTATGTGCGGAAGGGGTTTCAGTGTGTGGGGAAGGGGTTTCAGTCTGTGGGGAAGCTGTTTCAGTGTGTGCGGAAGGGGTTTCATTGTGTGCGGAAGGCATTTCAGCGTGTGAGGAAGGGGTTTCAGTGTGTGGGGAATATGTTTCAGTTTGTGGTGAATGGGTTTCAGTGTTTGGGGAAGGGTTTCAGTGTGTGGGGAAGCTGTTTCAGTGTGTGGGGATGTGTTGCAGTGAGTGGTGATGGGGTTTCAGAGTGTGGGGAAGGTGTTTCAGTGTGTGGGGAAGGGTTTTCAGTGAGTGGGGAAGGGGTTCCAGTGTGTGGGGAAGGTGTTTCAGTGTGTGGGGAAGTGTTTCAGTGTGTGGGGAATTTTTTTCAGTGTGTGGGGAAGGTGTTTCAGAGTGTGGGGAAGGGGTTTTCAGTGTGTGGGGAAGGGGTTTCAGTGTGTGGGGATGGGTTTCAGTGTTTGGCGAAGGGTTTCAGTGTGTGGGGAAGGTGTTTCAGTGTGTGGGGATGTGTTGCAGTGTGTGGTAATGGGGTTTCAGAGTGTGGGGAAGGTGTTTTGGTGTGTGGGGAAGGGTTTTCAGTGCGTGGGGAAGGGGTTCCAGTGTGTGGGGAAGGTGTTTCAGTGTGTGGGGAAGTGTTTCAGTGAGTGGGGAATTGTTTTCAGTGTGTGGGGAAGGGTTTCAGTTTGTGGGGATGGTGTTTCAGCGTGTGGGGAAGGGGTTTCAGTGTGTGGGGATGGGTTTTAGTGTGTGGGGATGTTTTTCAGTGTGTGGGGATGGTTTTCAGTGTGTGGGGATGGGTTTCAGTGTGTGAGGAAGGAGTTTAAGTGTGTGGGGAAGGTGTTTCAGTGTGTGGGGAAGGGGTTTCAGTGTGTGGGGATGTGTTTCAGTGTGTGGGGAAGGTGTTTCAGTGTGTGGGGAAGGTTTTCTGTGTGTGGGGAAGGGGTTTCTGTGTGTGGGGAAGGGGTTTCAGTGTGTGGGGAAGGTGCTTCAGTGTGTGGGGATGGGTTTCAGTGTGTGGGGATGGGTTTCAGTGTGTGTTGAAGGTGTTCCAGTGTGTGGGGAATGTGTTTCTGTGTGTGGGGAAGGTGTTTCAGAGTGTGGGGAAGGGGTTTCAGTGTGTGGGGAAGGGGTTTCAGTGTGCGGGGATGGGTTTCAGAGTGTGGGGACGGGTTTCAATGTGTGCGGAAGGGGTTTCAGTGTGTGCGAAGGTGTTTCAGTGTGTGGGGAAGGGGTTTTGGTGTGTGGGGAAGGGGTTTCAGTGTGCGGGGAAGGTGTTTCAGTGTGCTTGGAAGGGGTTTCCGTGTGTGGGGAAGGGGTTTCGGTGTGTGGGGAAGTTGTTTCAGTCTATGGGGAAGGGGTTTCAGTGTGTGGGGAAGGTGTTTCAGTGTGTGGAGAAGGTGTTTCAGTGTGTGGGGAAGGGGTTTCAGTGTGTGGGGAAGGGTTTCATTGTGTGGGGAAGGGGTTTCAGTGTGTGGGGAAGGGTGTCAGTCTGTGGGGAAGCTTTTGCAGTGTGTGCGGTAAGGGTTTCAGTGTTTGAGGAAGGTGTTTCTGTGTGTGGGGAATTTATTTCAGTGTGTGGGGAAGGTGTTTCAGTGTGTGGGGAAGGGGTTTCAGTTTGTGGGGAAGCTGTTTCAGTGTGTGGGGAAGGGGTTTCAGTGTTTGGGGAAGGTGTTTCAGTGCGTGGGGAAGGGTTCCAGTGTGTGGGGAAGGGGTTTCAGTGTGTGGGAAAGGTGTTTCAGTGTGTGGGGATGGTATTTCAGTGTGTGGGGAAAGTGTTTCAGTGTGCGGGGAAGATGTTTTAGTGTGTGGGGAAGGGGTCTCAGTGTGTGGGGAAGGTGTTGCAGTGTGTGGGGATGTGTTTCAGTGTGTGGGGATGTGTTTCAGTGTGTGGGGAAGGTGTTTCAGTGTGTGGGGATGGGTTTTAGTGTGTGGGGATGGTTTTCAGTCTGTGAGCAAGGAGTTTCAGTGTGTGGGGAAGGTGTTTCAGTGTGTGGGGAAGGGGTTTCAGTGTGTGGGGAAGGTGTTACCGTTTGTGGGGAAGGTGTTTCAGTGTGTGGGGAATGTGTTTCAGTGTGTGGGGAAGGTGTTTCAGTGAGTGGCGAAGGGGTTTCAGTTTGTGGGGAAGCTGTTTCAGTCTGTGAGAAAGGGGTTTCAGTGTTTGGGGAAGGTGTTTCAGTGTGTGTGGAAGGGGCTTCAGTGTGTGGGAAAGGTGTTTCAGTGTGTGGTGATGGTATTTCAGTGTGTGGGGAAGGTGTTTCAGTGTGCGGGGAAGATGTTTTAGTGTGTGGGGAAGGGGTCTCAGTGTGTGGAGAAGGTGTGTCAGTGTGTGGGGATGTGTTTCAGTGTGTGGGGATGTTTTTCAGTGTGTGGGGATGGGTTTCAGTGTGTGGGGATGGGTTTCAGTGTGTGAGGAAGGAGTTTAAGTGTGTGGGGAAGGTGTTTCAGTGTGTGGGGAAGGGGTTTCAGTGTGTGGGGAAGGTGTTCCCGTTTGTGGGGAAGGTGTTTCAGTGTGTGGGGAAGTGGTTTCAGAGTGTGGGGAAGGGTTTCAGTATGTGGGGATGTGATTTCAGTGTGTGGGGAAGGTGTTTCAGTGTGTGGGGAAGGTGTTTCAGTGTGTGGGGAAGGGGTTTCAGTGTGTGGGGAAGGTGTTTCAGCGCGTGGGGATGTGCTTCAGTGTGTGGGGATGTGTTTCAGTGTGTGGGGATATGTTTCAGTGTGTGGAGAAGGGTTTCAGTGTGTGGGGAAGGGGATTCAGTGTGTGGGGAAGGTGTTTCAGTGTGTGGGAAGGGTTTCACTGTGTGCGGAGGGGGTTTCGGTGTGTGAGGAAGGGGTATCAGTGTGTGGGGAAGGTGTTTCAGTATGTGCGGAAGGGATTTCAGTGTGTGGGGAAGGGGTTTCAGTCTGTGGGGAAGCTGTTTCAGTGTGTGCGGAAGGGGTTTCATTGTGTGCGGAAGGCATTTCAGCGTGTGGGGAAGGGGTTTCAGTGTGTGGGGAATGTGTTTCAGTTTGTGGTGAATGGGTTTCAGTGTGTGGGGAAGGGGTTTCAGTGTGTGGGGAAGGTGTTTCAGCGCGTGGGGATGTGCTTCAGTGTGTGGGGATGTGTTTCAGTGTGTGGGGATATGTTTCAGTGTGTGGAGAAGGGTTTCAGTGTGTGGGGAAGGGGATTCAGTGTGTGGGGAAGGTGTTTCAGTGTGTGGGAAGGGTTTCACTGTGTGCGGAGGGGGTTTCGGTGTGTGAGGAAGGGGTATCAGTGTGTGGGGAAGGTGTTTCAGTATGTGCGGAAGGGATTTCAGTGTGTGGGGAAGGGGTTTCAGTCTGTGGGGAAGCTGTTTCAGTGTGTGCGGAAGGGGTTTCATTGTGTGCGGAAGGCATTTCAGCGTGTGGGGAAGGGGTTTCAGTGTGTGGGGAATGTGTTTCAGTTTGTGGTGAATGGGTTTCAGTGTTTGGGGAAGGGTTTCAGTGTATGGGGAAACTGTTTCAGTGTGTGGGGATGTGTTGCAGTGAGTGGGGAAGGGTGTCAGTCTGTGGGGAAGGTGTTTCAATGTGTGCGGAAGGGGTTTCAGTGTTTGCGGAAGGTGTTTCAGTGTGTGGGGAATTTATTTCAGTGTGTGGGGAAGGGTTTTCAGTGCGTGGGGAAGGGGTTCCAGTGTGTGGGGAAGGTGTTTCAGTGTGTGGGGAAGTGTTTCAGTGTGTGGGGAATTTTTTTCAGCGTGTGGGGAAGGGTTTCAGTGTGTGGGGAAGTGGTTTCAGTGAGTGGGAAAGGTGTTTCAGTGTGTGGGGTGGTATTTCAGTGTGTGGGGAAAGTGTTTCAGTGTGCGGGGAAGATGTTTTAGTGTCTGGGGAAGGGGTCTCAGTGTGTGGGGAAGGTGTTGCAGTGTGTGGGGATGTGTTTCAGTGTGTGGGGATGTGTTTCAGTGTGTGGGGAAGGGTTTCAGTGTGTGGGGAAGGTGTTTCAGTGTGTGGGGATGGGTTTCAGTGTGTGGGGATGGTTTTCAGTCGGTGAGCAAGGAGTTTCAGTGTGTGGGGAAGGTGTTTCAGTGTGTGGGGAAGGGGTTTCAGTGTGTGGGGAAGGTGTTACCGTTTGTGGGGAAGGTGTTTCAGTGTGTGGGGAATGTGTTTCAGTGTGTGGGGAAGGCGTTTCAGTGTGTGGCGAAGGGGTTTCAGTTTGTGGGGAAGCTGTTTCAGTGTGTGGGAAAGGGGTTTCAGTGTTTGGGGAAGGTGTTTCAGTGTGTGGGGAAGGGTTCCAGTGTGTTTGGAAGGGGCTTCAGTGTGTGGGAAAGGTGTTTCAGTGTGTGGTGATGGTATTTCAGTGTGTGGGGAAGGTGTTTCAATGTGTGCGGAAGGGGTTTCAGTGTTTGCGGAAGGTGTTTCAGTGTGTGGGGAATTTATTTCAGTGTGTGGGGAAGGGTTTTCAGTGCGTGGGGAAGGGGTTCTAGTGTGTGGGGAAGGTGTTTCAGTGTGTGGGGAAGTGTTTCAGTGTGTGGGGAATTTTTTTCAGCGTGTGGGGAAGGGTTTCAGTGTGTGGGGAAGGTGTTTCAGTGTGTGGGGATGGTATTTCAGTGTGTGGGGAAAGTGTTTCAGTGTGCGGGGAAGGTGTTTTAGTGTCTGGGGAAGGGGTCTCAGTGTGTGGGGAAGGTGTTGCAGTGTGTGGGGATGTGTTTCAGTGTGTGGGGATGTGTTTCAGTGTGTGGGGAAGGGTTTCAGTGTGTGGGGAAGGTGTTTCAGTGTGTGGGGATGGGTTTCAGTGTGTGGGGATGGTTTTCAGTCTGTGAGCAAGGAGTTTCAGTGTGTGGGGAAGGTGTTTCAGTGTGTGGGGAAGGCGTTTCACTGTGTGCGGAGGGGGTTTCGGTGTGTGAGGAAGGGGTATCAGTGTGTGGGGAAGGTGTTTCAGTATGTGCGGAAGGGATTTCAGTGTGTGGGGAAGGGGTTTCAGTTTGTGGGGAAGCTGTTTCAGTGTGTGGGAAAGGGGTTTCAGTGTTTGGGGAAGGTGTTTCAGTGTGTGGGGAAGGGTTCCAGTGTGTTTGGAAGGGGCTTCAGTGTGTGGGAAAGGTGTTTCAGTGTGTGGTGATGGTATTTCAGTGTGTGGGGAAGGTGTTTCAATGTGTGCGGAAGGGGTTTCAGTGTTTGCGGAAGGTGTTTCAGTGTGTGGGGAATTTATTTCAGTGTGTGGGGAAGGGTTTTCAGTGCGTGGGGAAGGGGTTCCAGTGTGTGGGGAAGGTGTTTCAGTGTGTGGGGAAGTGTTTCAGTGTGTGGGGAATTTTTTTCAGCGTGTGGGGAAGGGTTTCAGTGTGTGGGGAAGTGGTTTCAGTGAGTGGGAAAGGTGTTTCAGTGTGTGGGGATGGTATTTCAGTGTGTGGGGAAAGTGTTTCAGTGTGCGGGGAAGATGTTTCAGTGTCTGGGGAAGGGGTCTCAGTGTGTGGGGAAGGTGTTGCAGTGTGTGGGGATGTGTTTCAGTGTGTGGGGATGTGTTGCAGTGTGTGGGGAAGGGTTTCAGTGTGTGGGGAAGGTGTTTCAGTGTGTGGGGATGGGTTTCAGTGTGTGGGGATGGTTTTCAGTCTGTGAGCAAGGAGTTTCAGTGTGTGGGGAAGGTGTTTCAGTGTGTGGGGAAGGGGTTTCAGTGTGTGGGGAAGGTGTTACCGTTTGTGGGGAAGGTGTTGCAGTGTGTGGGGAATGTGTTTCAGTGTGTGGGGAAGGTGTTTCAGTGTGTGGCGAAGTGGTTTCAGTTTGTGGGGAAGCTGTTTCAGTGTGTGGGAAAGGGGTTTTCAGTGTGTGGGGAAGGGGTTTCAGTGTGTGGGGATGGGTTTCAGTGTTTGGCGAAGGGTTTCAGTGTGTGGGGAATGTGTTTCAGTGTGTGGGGATGTGTTGCAGTGTGTGGTAATGGGGTTTCAGAGTGTGGGGAAGGTGTTTCGGTGTGTGGGGAAGGGTTTTCAGTGCGTGGGGAAGGGGTTCCAGTGTGTGGGGAAGGTGTTTCAGTGTGTGGGGAAGTGTTTCAGTGTGTGGGGAATTGTTTTCAGTGTGTGGGGAAGGGTTTCAGTTTGTGGGGATGGTGTTTCAGTGTGTGGGGAAGGGGTTTCAGTGTGTGGGGATGGGTTTTAGTGTGTGGGGATGTTTTTCAGTGTGTGGGGATGGTTTTCAGTGTGTGGGGATGGGTTTCAGTGTGTGAGGAAGGAGTTTAAGTGTGTGGGGAAGGTGTTTCAGTGTGTGGGGCAGGGGTTTCAGTGTGTGGGGATGTGTTTCAGTGTGTGGGGAAGGTGTTTCAGTGTGTGGGGAAGGTTTTCTGTGTGTGTGGAAGGGGTTTCTGTGTGTGGGGAAGGGGTTTCAGTGTGTGGGGAAGGTGCTTCAGTGTGTGGGGATGGGTTTCAGTGTGTGGGGATGGGTTTCAGTGTGTGTTGAAGGTGTTCCAGTGTGTGGGGAATGTGTTTCTGTGTGTGGGGAAGGTGTTTCAGAGTGTGGGGAAGGGGTTTCAGTGTGTGGGGAAGGGGTTTCAGTGTGCGGGGATGGGTTTCAGAGTGTGGGGACGGGTTTCAATGTGTGCGGATGGGGTTTCAGTGTGTGCGAAGGTGTTTCAGTGTGTGGGGAAGGGGTTTCGGTGTGTGAGGAAGGGGTTTCAGTGTGCGGGGAAGGTGTTTCAGTGTGCTTGGAAGGGGTTTCCGTGTGTGGGGAAGGGGTTTCGGTGTGTGGGGAAGTTGTTTCAGTGTATGGGGAAGGGGTTTCAGTGTGTGGGGAAGGTGTTTCAGTGTGTGGAGAAGGTGTTTCAGTGTGTGGGGAAGGGGTTTCAGTGTGTGGGGAAGGGTTTCATTGTGTGGGGAAGGGGTTTCAGTGTGTGGGGAAGGGTGTCAGTCTGTGGGGAAGCTGTTGCAGTGTGTGCGGTAAGGATTTCAGTGTTTGAGGAAGGTGTTTCAGTGTGTGGGGAATTTATTTCAGTGTGTGGGGAAGGTGTTTCAGTGTGTGGGGAAGGGGTTTCAGTTTGTGGGGAAGCTGTTTCAGTGTGTGGGGAAGGGGTTTCAGTGTTTGGGGAAGGTGTTTCAATGTGTGGGGAAGGGTTCCAGTGTGTGGGGAAGGGGTTTCAGTGTGTGGGAAAGGTGTTTCAGTGTGTGGGGATGGTATTTCAGTGTGTGGGGAAAGTGTTTCAGTGTGCGGGGAAGATGTTTTAGTGTGTGGGGAAGGGGTCTCAGTGTGTGGGGAAGGTGTTGCAGTGTGTGGGGATGTGTTTCAGTGTGTGGGGATGTGTTTCAGTGTGTGGGGAAGGGTTTCAGTGTGTGGGGAAGGTGTTTCAGTGTGTGGGGATGGGTTTCAGTGTGTGGGGATGGTTTTCAGTCTGTGAGCAAGGAGTTTCAGTATGTGGGGAAGGTGTTTCAGTGTGTGGGGAAGGGGTTTCAGTGTGTGGGGAAGGTGTTACCGTTTGTGGGGAAGGTGTTTCAGTGTGTGGGGAATGTGTTTCAGTGTGTGGGGAAGGTGTTTCAGTGAGTGGCGAAGGGGTTTCAGTTTGTGGGGAAGCTGTTTCAGTGTGTGAGAAAGGGGTTTCAGTGTTTGGGGAAGGTGTTTCAGTGTGTGTGGAAGGGGCTTCAGTGTGTGGGAAAGGTGTTTCAGTGTGTGGTGATGGTATTTCAGTGTGTGGGGAAGGTGTTTCAGTGTGCGGGGAAGATGTTTTAGTGTGTGGGGAAGGGGTCTCAGTGTGTGGAGAAGGTGTGTCAGTGTGTGGGGATGTGTTTCAGTGTGTGGGGATGTTTTTCAGTGTGTGGGGATGGGTTTCAGTGTGTGGGGATGGGTTTCAGTGTGTGAGGAAGGAGTTTAAGTGTGTGGGGAAGGTGTTTCAGTGTGTGGGGAAGGGGTTTCAGTGTGTGGGGAAGGTGTTCCCGTTTGTGGGGAAGGTGTTTCAGTGTGTGGGGAAGTGGTTTCAGAGTGTGGGGAAGGGTTTCAGTGTGTGGGGATGTGATTTCAGTGTGTGGGGAAGGTGTTTCAGTGTGTGGGGAAGGTGTTTCAGTGTGTGGGGAAGGGGTTTCAGTGTGTGGGGAAGGTGTTTCAGCGCGTGGGGATGTGCTTCAGTGTGTGGGGATGTGTTTCAGTGTGTGGGGATATGTTTCAGTGTGTGGAGAAGGGTTTCAGTGTGTGGGGAAGGGGATTCAGTGTGTGGGGAAGGTGTTTCAGTGTGTGGGAAGGGTTTCACTGTGTGCGGAGGGGGTTTCGGTGTGTGAGGAAGGGGTATCAGTGTGTGGGGAAGGTGTTTCAGTATGTGCGGAAGGGATTTCAGTGTGTGGGGAAGGGGTTTCAGTCTGTGGGGAAGCTGTTTCAGTGTGTGCGGAAGGGGTTTCATTGTGTGCGGAAGGCATTTCAGCGTGTGGGGAAGGGGTTTCAGTGTGTGGGGAATGTGTTTCAGTTTGTGGTGAATGGGTTTCAGTGTTTGGGGAAGGGTTTCAGTGTATGGGGAAACTGTTTCAGTGTGTGGGGATGTGTTGCAGTGAGTGGGGAAGGGTGTCAGTCTGTGGGGAAGGTGTTTCAATGTGTGCGGAAGGGCTTTCAGTGTTTGCGGAAGGTGTTTCAGTGTGTGGGGAATTTATTTCAGTGTGTGGGGAAGGGTTTTCAGTGCGTGGGGAAGGGGTTCCAGTGTGTGGGGAAGGTGTTTCAGTGTGTGGGGAAGTGTTTCAGTGTGTGGGGAATTTTTTTCAGCGTGTGGGGAAGGGTTTCAGTGTGTGGGGAAGTGGTTTCAGTGAGTGGGAAAGGTGTTTCAGTGTGTGGGGTGGTATTTCAGTGTGTGGGGAAAGTGTTTCAGTGTGCGGGGAAGATGTTTTAGTGTCTGGGGAAGGGGTCTCAGTGTGTGGGGAAGGTGTTGCAGTGTGTGGGGATGTGTTTCAGTGTGTGGGGATGTGTTTCAGTGTGTGGGGAAGGGTTTCAGTGTGTGGGGAAGGTGTTTCAGTGTGTGGGGATGGGTTTCAGTGTGTGGGGATGGTTTTCAGTCGGTGAGCAAGGAGTTTCAGTGTGTGGGGAAGGTGTTTCAGTGTGTGGGGAAGGGGTTTCAGTGTGTGGGGAAGGTGTTACCGTTTGTGGGGAAGGTGTTTCAGTGTGTGGGGAATGTGTTTCAGTGTGTGGGGAAGGCGTTTCAGTGTGTGGCGAAGGGGTTTCAGTTTGTGGGGAAGCTGTTTCAGTGTGTGGGAAAGGGGTTTCAGTGTTTGGGGAAGGTGTTTCAGTGTGTGGGGAAGGGTTCCAGTGTGTTTGGAAGGGGCTTCAGTGTGTGGGAAAGGTGTTTCAGTGTGTGGTGATGGTATTTCAGTGTGTGGGGAAGGTGTTTCAATGTGTGCGGAAGGGGTTTCAGTGTTTGCGGAAGGTGTTTCAGTGTGTGGGGAATTTATTTCAGTGTGTGGGGAAGGGTTTTCAGTGCGTGGGGAAGGGGTTCTAGTGTGTGGGGAAGGTGTTTCAGTGTGTGGGGAAGTGTTTCAGTGTGTGGGGAATTTTTTTCAGCGTGTGGGGAAGGGTTTCAGTGTGTGGGGAAGGTGTTTCAGTGTGTGGGGATGGTATTTCAGTGTGTGGGGAAAGTGTTTCAGTGTGCGGGGAAGATGTTTTAGTGTCTGGGGAAGGGGTCTCAGTGTGTGGGGAAGGTGTTGCAGTGTGTGGGGATGTGTTTCAGTGTGTGGGGATGTGTTTCAGTGTGTGGGGAAGGGTTTCAGTGTGTGGGGAAGGTGTTTCAGTGTGTGGGGATGGGTTTCAGTGTGTGGGGATGGTTTTCAGTCTGTGAGCAAGGAGTTTCAGTGTGTGGGGAAGGTGTTTCAGTGTGTGGGGAAGGGGTTTCACTGTGTGCGGAGGGGGTTTCGGTGTGTGAGGAAGGGGTATCAGTGTGTGGGGAAGGTGTTTCAGTATGTGCGGAATGGATTTCAGTGTGTGGGGAAGGGGTTTCAGTCTGTGGGGAAGCTGTTTCAGTGTGTGCGGAAGGGGTTTCATTGTGTGCGGAAGGCATTTCAGCGTGTGGGGAAGGGGTTTCAGTGTGTGGGGAATGTGTTTCAGTTTGTGGTGAATGGGTTTCAGTGTTTGGGGAAGGTGTTTCAGTGTGTGTGGAAGGGGCTTCAGTGTGTGGGAAAGGTGTTTCAGTGTGTGGTGATGGTATTTCAGTGTGTGGGGAAGGTGTTTCAGTGTGCGGGGAAGATGTTTTAGTGTGTGGGGAAGGGGTCTCAGTGTGTGGAGAAGGTGTGTCAGTGTGTGGGGATGTGTTTCAGTGTGTGGGGATGTTTTTCAGTGTGTGGGGATGGGTTTCAGTGTGTGGGGATGGGTTTCAGTGTGTGAGGAAGGAGTTTAAGTGTGTGGGGAAGGTGTTTCAGTGTGTGGGGAAGGGGTTTCAGTGTGTGGGGAAGGTGTTCCCGTTTGTGGGGAAGGTGTTTCAGTGTGTGGGGAAGTGGTTTCAGAGTGTGGGGAAGGGTTTCAGTGTGTGGGGATGTGATTTCAGTGTGTGGGGAAGGTGTTTCAGTGTGTGGGGAAGGTGTTTCAGTGTGTGGGGAAGGGGTTTCAGTGTGTGGGGAAGGTGTTTCAGCGCGTGGGGATGTGCTTCAGTGTGTGGGGATGTGTTTCAGTGTGTGGGGATATGTTTCAGTGTGTGGAGAAGGGTTTCAGTGTGTGGGGAAGGGGATTCAGTGTGTGGGGAAGGTGTTTCAGTGTGTGGGAAGGGTTTCACTGTGTGCGGAGGGGGTTTCGGTGTGTGAGGAAGGGGTATCAGTGTGTGGGGAAGGTGTTTCAGTATGTGCGGAAGGGATTTCAGTGTGTGGGGAAGGGGTTTCAGTCTGTGGGGAAGCTGTTTCAGTGTGTGCGGAAGGGGTTTCATTGTGTGCGGAAGGCATTTCAGCGTGTGGGGAAGGGGTTTCAGTGTGTGGGGAATGTGTTTCAGTTTGTGGTGAATGGGTTTCAGTGTTTGGGGAAGGGTTTCAGTGTATGGGGAAACTGTTTCAGTGTGTGGGGATGTGTTGCAGTGAGTGGGGAAGGGTGTCAGTCTGTGGGGAAGGTGTTTCAATGTGTGCGGAAGGGCTTTCAGTGTTTGCGGAAGGTGTTTCAGTGTGTGGGGAATTTATTTCAGTGTGTGGGGAAGGGTTTTCAGTGCGTGGGGAAGGGGTTCCAGTGTGTGGGGAAGGTGTTTCAGTGTGTGGGGAAGTGTTTCAGTGTGTGGGGAATTTTTTTCAGCGTGTGGGGAAGGGTTTCAGTGTGTGGGGAAGTGGTTTCAGTGAGTGGGAAAGGTGTTTCAGTGTGTGGGGTGGTATTTCAGTGTGTGGGGAAAGTGTTTCAGTGTGCGGGGAAGATGTTTTAGTGTCTGGGGAAGGGGTCTCAGTGTGTGGGGAAGGTGTTGCAGTGTGTGGGGATGTGTTTCAGTGTGTGGGGATGTGTTTCAGTGTGTGGGGAAGGGTTTCAGTGTGTGGGGAAGGTGTTTCAGTGTGTGGGGATGGGTTTCAGTGTGTGGGGATGGTTTTCAGTCGGTGAGCAAGGAGTTTCAGTGTGTGGGGAAGGTGTTTCAGTGTGTGGGGAAGGGGTTTCAGTGTGTGGGGAAGGTGTTACCGTTTGTGGGGAAGGTGTTTCAGTGTGTGGGGAATGTGTTTCAGTGTGTGGGGAAGGCGTTTCAGTGTGTGGCGAAGGGGTTTCAGTTTGTGGGGAAGCTGTTTCAGTGTGTGGGAAAGGGGTTTCAGTGTTTGGGGAAGGTGTTTCAGTGTGTGGGGAAGGGTTCCAGTGTGTTTGGAAGGGGCTTCAGTGTGTGGGAAAGGTGTTTCAGTGTGTGGTGATGGTATTTCAGTGTGTGGGGAAGGTGTTTCAATGTGTGCGGAAGGGGTTTCAGTGTTTGCGGAAGGTGTTTCAGTGTGTGGGGAATTTATTTCAGTGTGTGGGGAAGGGTTTTCAGTGCGTGGGGAAGGGGTTCTAGTGTGTGGGGAAGGTGTTTCAGTGTGTGGGGAAGTGTTTCAGTGTGTGGGGAATTTTTTTCAGCGTGTGGGGAAGGGTTTCAGTGTGTGGGGAAGGTGTTTCAGTGTGTGGGGATGGTATTTCAGTGTGTGGGGAAAGTGTTTCAGTGTGCGGGGAAGATGTTTTAGTGTCTGGGGAAGGGGTCTCAGTGTGTGGGGAAGGTGTTGCAGTGTGTGGGGATGTGTTTCAGTGTGTGGGGATGTGTTTCAGTGTGTGGGGAAGGGTTTCAGTGTGTGGGGAAGGTGTTTCAGTGTGTGGGGATGGGTTTCAGTGTGTGGGGATGGTTTTCAGTCTGTGAGCAAGGAGTTTCAGTGTGTGGGGAAGGTGTTTCAGTGTGTGGGGAAGGGGTTTCACTGTGTGCGGAGGGGGTTTCGGTGTGTGAGGAAGGGGTATCAGTGTGTGGGGAAGGTGTTTCAGTATGTGCGGAATGGATTTCAGTGTGTGGGGAAGGGGTTTCAGTCTGTGGGGAAGCTGTTTCAGTGTGTGCGGAAGGGGTTTCATTGTGTGCGGAAGGCATTTCAGCGTGTGGGGAAGGGGTTTCAGTGTGTGGGGAATGTGTTTCAGTTTGTGGTGAATGGGTTTCAGTGTTTGGGGAAGGGTTTCAGTGTATGGGGAAACTGTTTCAGTGTGTGGGGATGTGTTGCAGTGAGTGGGGAAGGGTGTCAGTCTGTGGGGAAGGTGTTTCAATGTGTGCGGAAGGGGTTTCAGTGTTTGCGGAAGGTGTTTCAGTGTGTGGGGAATTTATTTCAGTGTGTGGGGAAGGGTTTTCAGTGCGTGGGGAAGGGGTTCCAGTGTGTGGGGAAGGTGTTTCAGTGTGTGGGGAAGTGTTTCAGTGTGTGGGGAATTTTTTTCAGCGTGTGGGGAAGGGTTTCAGTGTGTGGGGAAGTGGTTTCAGTGAGTGGGAAAGGTGTTTCAGTGTGTGGGGTGGTATTTCAGTGTGTGGGGAAAGTGTTTCAGTGTGCGGGGAAGATGTTTTAGTGTCTGGGGAAGGGGTCTCAGTGTGTGGGGAAGGTGTTGCAGTGTGTGGGGATATGTTTCAGTGTGTGGGGATGTGTTTCAGTGTGTGGGGAAGGGTTTCAGTGTGTGGGGAAGGTGTTTCAGTGTGTGGGGATGGGTTTCAGTGTGTGGGGATGGTTTTCAGTCTGTGAGCAAGGAGTTTCAGTGTGTGGGGAAGGTGTTTCAGTGTGTGGGGAAGGGGTTTCAGTGTGTGGGGAAGGTGTTACCGTTTGTGGGGAAGGTGTTTCAGTGTGTGGGGAATGTGTTTCAGTGTGTGGGGAAGGTGTTTCAGTGTGTGACGAAGGGGTTTCAGTTTGTGGGGAAGCTGTTTCAGTGTGTGGGAAAGGGGTTTCAGTGTTTGGGGAAGGTGTTTCAGTGTGTGGGGAAGGGTTCCAGTGTGTTTGGAAGGGGCTTCAGTGTGTGTGAAAGGTGTTTCAGTGTGTGGTGATGGTATTTCAGTGTGTGGGGAAGGTGTTTCAATGTGTGCGGAAGGGGTTTCAGTGTTTGCGGAAGGTGTTTCAGTGTGTGGGGAATTTATTTCAGTGTGTGGGGAAGGGTTTTCAGTGCGTGGGGAAGGGGTTCCAGTGTGTGGGGAAGGTGTTTCAGTGTGTGGGGAAGTGTTTCAGTGTGTGGGGAATTTTTTTCAGCGTGTGGGGAAGGGTTTCAGTGTGTGGGGAAGTGGTTTCAGTGAGTGGGAAAGGTGTTTCAGTGTGTGGGGATGGTATTTCAGTGTGTGGGGAAAGTGTTTCAGTGTGCGGGGAAGATGTTTCAGTGTCTGGGGAAGGGGTCTCAGTGTGTGGGGAAGGTGTTGCAGTGTGTGGGGATGTGTTTCAGTGTGTGGGGATGTGTTGCAGTGTGTGGGGAAGGGTTTCAGTGTGTGGGGAAGGTGTTTCAGTGTGTGGGGATGGGTTTCAGTGTGTGGGGATGGTTTTCAGTCTGTGAGCAAGGAGTTTCAGTGTGTGGGGAAGGTGTTTCAGTGTGTGGGGAAGGGGTTTCAGTGTGTGGGGAAGGTGTTACCGTTTGTGGGGAAGGTGTTGCAGTGTGTGGGGAATGTGTTTCAGTGTGTGGGGAAGGTGTTTCAGTGTGTGGCGAAGTGGTTTCAGTTTGTGGGGAAGCTGTTTCAGTGTGTGGGAAAGGGGTTTCAGTGTTTGGGGAAGGTGTTTCAGTGTGTGGGGAAGGGTTCCAGTGTGTGTGGAAGGGGCTTCAGTGTGTGGGAAAGGTGTTTCAGTGTGTGGTGATGGTATTTCAGTGTGTGGGGAAGGTGTTTCAGTGTGCGGGGAAGATGTTTTAGTGTGTGGGGAAGGGGTCTCAGTGTGTGGGGATGGGTTTCAGTGTTTGGGGATGGGTTTCAGTGTGTGAGGAAGGAGTTTAAGTGTGTGGGGAAGGTGTTTCAGTGTGTGGCGAAGTGGTTTCAGTTTGTGGGGAAGCTGTTTCAGTGTGTGGGAAAGGGGTTTCAGTGTTTGGGGAAGGTGTTTCAGTGTGTGGGGAAGGGTTCCAGTGTGTGTGGAAGGGGCTTCAGTGTGTGGGAAAGGTGTTTCAGTGTGTGGTGATGGTATTTCAGTGTGTGGGGAAGGGGTTTCAGTGTGTGGGGAAGGTGTTACCGTTTGTGGGGAAGGTGTTTCAGTGTGTGGGGAATGTGTTTCAGTGTGTGGGGAAGGCGTTTCAGTGTGTGGCGAAGGGGTTTCAGTTTGTGGGGAAGCTGTTTCAGTGTGTGGGAAAGGGGTTTCAGTGTTTGGGGAAGGTGTTTCAGTGTGTGGGGAAGGGTTCCAGTGTGTTTGGAAGGGGCTTCAGTGTGTGGGAAAGGTGTTTCAGTGTGTGGTGATGGTATTTCAGTGTGTGGGGAAGGTGTTTCAATGTGTGCGGAAGGGGTTTCAGTGTTTGCGGAAGGTGTTTCAGTGTGTGGGGAATTTATTTCAGTGTGTGGGGAAGGGTTTTCAGTGCGTGGGGAAGGGGTTCTAGTGTGTGGGGAAGGTGTTTCAGTGTGTGGGGAAGTGTTTCAGTGTGTGGGGAATTTTTTTCAGCGTGTGGGGAAGGGTTTCAGTGTGTGGGGAAGGTGTTTCAGTGTGTGGGGATGGTATTTCAGTGTGTGGGGAAAGTGTTTCAGTGTGCGGGGAAGATGTTTTAGTGTCTGGGGAAGGGGTTTCAGTGTGTGGGGAAGGTGTTGCAGTGTGTGGGGATGTGTTTCAGTGTGTGGGGATGTGTTTCAGTGTGTGGGGAAGGGTTTCAGTGTGTGGGGAAGGTGTTTCAGTGTGTGGGGATGGGTTTCAGTGTGTGGGGATGGTTTTCAGTCTGTGAGCAAGGAGTTTCAGTGTGTGGGGAAGGTGTTTCAGTGTGTGGGGAAGGGGTTTCACTGTGTGCGGAGGGGGTTTCGGTGTGTGAGGAAGGGGTATCAGTGTGTGGGGAAGGTGTTTCAGTATGTGCGGAATGGATTTCAGTGTGTGGGGAAGGGGTTTCAGTCTGTGGGGAAGCTGTTTCAGTGTGTGCGGAAGGGGTTTCATTGTGTGCGGAAGGCATTTCAGCGTGTGGGGAAGGGGTTTCAGTGTGTGGGGAATGTGTTTCAGTTTGTGGTGAATGGGTTTCAGTGTTTGGGGAAGGGTTTCAGTGTATGGGGAAACTGTTTCAGTGTGTGGGGATGTGTTGCAGTGAGTGGGGAAGGGTGTCAGTCTGTGGGGAAGGTGTTTCAATGTGTGCGGAAGGGGTTTCAGTGTTTGCGGAAGGTGTTTCAGTGTGTGGGGAATTTATTTCAGTGTGTGGGGAAGGGTTTTCAGTGCGTGGGGAAGGGGTTCCAGTGTGTGGGGAAGGTGTTTCAGTGTGTGGGGAAGTGTTTCAGTGTGTGGGGAATTTTTTTCAGCGTGTGGGGAAGGGTTTCAGTGTGTGGGGAAGTGGTTTCAGTGAGTGGGAAAGGTGTTTCAGTGTGTGGGGTGGTATTTCAGTGTGTGGGGAAAGTGTTTCAGTGTGCGGGGAAGATGTTTTAGTGTCTGGGGAAGGGGTCTCAGTGTGTGGGGAAGGTGTTGCAGTGTGTGGGGATATGTTTCAGTGTGTGGGGATGTGTTTCAGTGTGTGGGGAAGGGTTTCAGTGTGTGGGGAAGGTGTTTCAGTGTGTGGGGATGGGTTTCAGTGTGTGGGGATGGTTTTCAGTCTGTGAGCAAGGAGTTTCAGTGTGTGGGGAAGGTGTTTCAGTGTGTGGGGAAGGGGTTTCAGTGTGTGGGGAAGGTGTTACCGTTTGTGGGGAAGGTGTTTCAGTGTGTGGGGAATGTGTTTCAGTGTGTGGGGAAGGTGTTTCAGTGTGTGACGAAGGGGTTTCAGTTTGTGGGGAAGCTGTTTCAGTGTGTGGGAAAGGGGTTTCAGTGTTTGGGGAAGGTGTTTCAGTGTGTGGGGAAGGGTTCCAGTGTGTTTGGAAGGGGCTTCAGTGTGTGTGAAAGGTGTTTCAGTGTGTGGTGATGGTATTTCAGTGTGTGGGGAAGGTGTTTCAATGTGTGCGGAAGGGGTTTCAGTGTTTGCGGAAGGTGTTTCAGTGTGTGGGGAATTTATTTCAGTGTGTGGGGAAGGGTTTTCAGTGCGTGGGGAAGGGGTTCCAGTGTGTGGGGAAGGTGTTTCAGTGTGTGGGGAAGTGTTTCAGTGTGTGGGGAATTTTTTTCAGCGTGTGGGGAAGGGTTTCAGTGTGTGGGGAAGTGGTTTCAGTGAGTGGGAAAGGTGTTTCAGTGTGTGGGGATGGTATTTCAGTGTGTGGGGAAAGTGTTTCAGTGTGCGGGGAAGATGTTTCAGTGTCTGGGGAAGGGGTCTCAGTGTGTGGGGAAGGTGTTGCAGTGTGTGGGGATGTGTTTCAGTGTGTGGGGATGTGTTGCAGTGTGTGGGGAAGGGTTTCAGTGTGTGGGGAAGGTGTTTCAGTGTGTGGGGATGGGTTTCAGTGTGTGGGGATGGTTTTCAGTCTGTGAGCAAGGAGTTTCAGTGTGTGGGGAAGGTGTTTCAGTGTGTGGGGAAGGGGTTTCAGTGTGTGGGGAAGGTGTTACCGTTTGTGGGGAAGGTGTTGCAGTGTGTGGGGAATGTGTTTCAGTGTGTGGGGAAGGTGTTTCAGTGTGTGGCGAAGTGGTTTCAGTTTGTGGGGAAGCTGTTTCAGTGTGTGGGAAAGGGGTTTCAGTGTTTGGGGAAGGTGTTTCAGTGTGTGGGGAAGGGTTCCAGTGTGTGTGGAAGGGGCTTCAGTGTGTGGGAAAGGTGTTTCAGTGTGTGGTGATGGTATTTCAGTGTGTGGGGAAGGTGTTTCAGTGTGCGGGGAAGATGTTTTAGTGTGTGGGGAAGGGGTCTCAGTGTGTGGGGATGGGTTTCAGTGTGTGGGGATGGGTTTCAGTGTGTGAGGAAGGAGTTTAAGTGTGTGGGGAAGGTGTTTCAGTGTGTGGGGAAGGGGTTCAGTGTGTGGGGAAGGTGTTCCCGTTTGTGGGGAAGGTGTTTCAGTGTGTGGGGAAGTGGTTTCAGAGTGTGGGGAAGGGTTTCAGTGTGTGGGGATGTGATTTCAGTGTGTGGGGAAGGTGTTTCAGTGTGTGGGGAAGGTGTTTCAGTGTGTGGGGAAGGGGTTTCAGTGTGTGGGGAAGGTGTTTCAGCGCGTGGGGATGCGCTTCAGTGTGTGGGGATGTGTTTCAGTGTGTGGGGATATGTTTCAGTGTGTGGAGAAGTGTTTCAGTGTGTGGGGAAGGGGATTCAGTGTGTGGGGAAGGTGTTTCAGTGTGTGGGAAGGGTTTCACTGTGTGCGGAGGGGGTTTCGGTGTGTGAGGAAGGGGTATCAGTGTGTGGGGAAGGTTTTTCAGTACGTGCGGAAGGGGTTTCAGTGTGTGGGGAAGGGGTTTCAGTCTGTGGGGAAGCTGTTTCAGTGTGTGCGGAAGGGGTTTCATTGTGTGCGGAAGGCATTTCAGCGTGTGGGGAAGGGGTTTCAGTGTGTGGGGAATGTGTTTTAGTTTGTGGTGAATGGGTTTCAGTGTTTGGGGAAGTGTTTCAGTGTGTGGGGAAGCTGTTTCAGTCTGTGGGGATGTGTTGCAGTGAGTGGTAATGGGGTTTCAGAGAGTGGGGAAGGTGTTTCAGTGTGTGGGGAAGGGTTTTCAGTGCGTGGGGAAGGGGTTCCAGTGTGTGGGGAAGGTGTTTCAGTGTGTGGGGATGGGTTTCAGTGTGTGGGGATGGTTTTCAGTCTGTGAGCAAGGAGTTTCAGTGTGTGGGGAAAGTGTTTCAGTGTGTGGGGAAGGGGTTTCAGTGTGTGGGGAAGGTGTTACCGTTTGTGGGGAAGGTGTTTCAGTGTGTGGGGAATGTGTTTCAGTGTGTGGGGAAGGTGTTTCAGTGTGTGGCGAAGGGGTTTCAGTTTGTGGGGAAGCTGTTTCAGTGTGTGGGAAAGGGGTTTCAGTGTTTGGGGAAGGTGTTTCAGTGTGTGGGGAAGGGTTCCAGTGTGTTTGGAAGGGGCTTCAGTGTGTGGGAAAGGTGTTTCAGTGTGTGGTGATGGTATTTCAGTGTGTGGGGAAGGTGTTTCAATGTGTGCGGAAGGGGTTTCAGTGTTTGCGGAAGGTGTTTCAGTGTGTGGGGAATTTATTTCAGTGTGTGGGGAAGGGTTTTCAGTGCGTGGGGAAGGGGTTCTAGTGTGTGGGGAAGGTGTTTCAGTTTGTGGGGAAGCTGTTTCAGTGTGTGAGAAAGGGGTTTCAGTGTTTGGGGAAGGTGTTTCAGTGTGTGTGGAAGGGGCTTCAGTGTGTGGGAAAGGTGTTTCAGTGTGTGGTGATGGTATTTCAGTGTGTGGGGAAGGTGTTTCAGTGTGCGGGGAAGATGTTTTAGTGTGTGGGGAAGGGGTCTCAGTGTGTGGGGAAGGTGTTTCAGTATGTGCGGAATGGATTTCAGTGTGTGGGGAAGGGGTTTCAGTCTGTGGGGAAGCTGTTTCAGTGTGTGCGGAAGGGGTTTCATTGTGTGCGGAAGGCATTTCAGCGTGTGGGGAAGGGGTTTCAGTGTGTGGGGAATGTGTTTCAGTTTGTGGTGAATGGGTTTCAGTGTTTGGGGAAGGGTTTCAGTGTATGGGGAAACTGTTTCAGTGTGTGGGGATGTGTTGCAGTGAGTGGGGAAGGGTGTCAGTCTGTGGGGAAGGTGTTTCAATGTGTGCGGAAGGGGTTTCAGTGTTTGCGGAAGGTGTTTCAGTGTGTGGGGAATTTATTTCAGTGTGTGGGGAAGGGTTTTCAGTGCGTGGGGAAGGGGTTCCAGTGTGTGGGGAAGGTGTTTCAGTGTGTGGGGAAGTGTTTCAGTGTGTGGGGAATTTTTTTCAGCGTGTGGGGAAGGGTTTCAGTGTGTGGGGAAGTGGTTTCAGTGAGTGGGAAAGGTGTTTCAGTGTGTGGGGTGGTATTTCAGTGTGTGGGGAAAGTGTTTCAGTGTGCGGGGAAGATGTTTTAGTGTCTGGGGAAGGGGTCTCAGTGTGTGGGGAAGGTGTTGCAGTGTGTGGGGATATGTTTCAGTGTGTGGGGATGTGTTTCAGTGTGTGGGGAAGGGTTTCAGTGTGTGGGGAAGGTGTTTCAGTGTGTGGGGATGGGTTTCAGTGTGTGGGGATGGTTTTCAGTCTGTGAGCAAGGAGTTTCAGTGTGTGGGGAAGGTGTTTCAGTGTGTGGGGAAGGGGTTTCAGTGTGTGGGGAAGGTGTTACCGTTTGTGGGGAAGGTGTTTCAGTGTGTGGGGAATGTGTTTCAGTGTGTGGGGAAGGTGTTTCAGTGTGTGACGAAGGGGTTTCAGTTTGTGGGGAAGCTGTTTCAGTGTGTGGGAAAGGGGTTTCAGTGTTTGGGGAAGGTGTTTCAGTGTGTGGGGAAGGGTTCCAGTGTGTTTGGAAGGGGCTTCAGTGTGTGGGAAAGGTGTTTCAGTGTGTGGTGATGGTATTTCAGTGTGTGGGGAAGGTGTTTCAATGTGTGCGGAAGGGGTTTCAGTGTTTGCGGAAGGTGTTTCAGTGTGTGGGGAATTTATTTCAGTGTGTGGGGAAGGGTTTTCAGTGCGTGGGGAAGGGGTTCCAGTGTGTGGGGAAGGTGTTTCAGTGTGTGGGGAAGTGTTTCAGTGTGTGGGGAATTTTTTTCAGCGTGTGGGGAAGGGTTTCAGTGTGTGGGGAAGTGGTTTCAGTGAGTGGGAAAGGTGTTTCAGTGTGTGGGGATGGTATTTCAGTGTGTGGGGAAAGTGTTTCAGTGTGCGGGGAAGATGTTTCAGTGTCTGGGGAAGGGGTCTCAGTGTGTGGGGAAGGTGTTGCAGTGTGTGGGGATGTGTTTCAGTGTGTGGGGATGTGTTGCAGTGTGTGGGGAAGGGTTTCAGTGTGTGGGGAAGGTGTTTCAGTGTGTGGGGATGGGTTTCAGTGTGTGGGGATGGTTTTCAGTCTGTGAGCAAGGAGTTTCAGTGTGTGGGGAAGGTGTTTCAGTGTGTGGGGAAGGGGTTTCAGTGTGTGGGGAAGGTGTTACCGTTGGTGGGGAAGGTGTTGCAGTGTGTGGGGAATGTGTTTCAGTGTGTGGGGAAGGTGTTTCAGTGTGTGGCGAAGTGGTTTCAGTTTGTGGGGAAGCTGTTTCAGTGTGTGGGAAAGGGGTTTCAGTGTTTGGGGAAGGTGTTTCAGTGTGTGGGGAAGGGTTCCAGTGTGTGTGGAAGGGGCTTCAGTGTGTGGGAAAGGTGTTTCAGTGTGTGGTGATGGTATTTCAGTGTGTGGGGAAGGTGTTTCAGTGTGCGGGGAAGATGTTTTAGTGTGTGGGGAAGGGGTCTCAGTGTGTGGGGATGGGTTTCAGTGTGTGGGGATGGGTTTCAGTGTGTGAGGAAGGAGTTTAAGTGTGTGGGGAAGGTGTTTCAGTGTGTGGGGAAGGGGTTCAGTGTGTGGGGAAGGTGTTCCCGTTTGTGGGGAAGGTGTTTCAGTGTGTGGGGAAGTGGTTTCAGAGTGTGGGGAAGGGTTTCAGTGTGTGGGGATGTGATTTCAGTGTGTGGGGAAGGTGTTTCAGTGTGTGGGGAAGGTGTTTCAGTGTGTGGGGAAGGGGTTTCAGTGTGTGGGGAAGGTGTTTCAGCGCGTGGGGATGCGCTTCAGTGTGTGGGGATGTGTTTCAGTGTGTGGGGATATGTTTCAGTGTGTGGAGAAGTGTTTCAGTGTGTGGGGAAGGGGATTCAGTGTGTGGGGAAGGTGTTTCAGTGTGTGGGAAGGGTTTCACTGTGTGCGGAGGGGGTTTCGGTGTGTGAGGAAGGGGTATCAGTGTGTGGGGAAGGTTTTTCAGTACGTGCGGAAGGGGTTTCAGTGTGTGGGGAAGGGGTTTCAGTCTGTGGGGAAGCTGTTTCAGTGTGTGCGGAAGGGGTTTCATTGTGTGCGGAAGGCATTTCAGCGTGTGGGGAAGGGGTTTCAGTGTGTGGGGAATGTGTTTTAGTTTGTGGTGAATGGGTTTCAGTGTTTGGGGAAGTGTTTCAGTGTGTGGGGAAGCTGTTTCAGTCTGTGGGGATGTGTTGCAGTGAGTGGTAATGGGGTTTCAGAGAGTGGGGAAGGTGTTTCAGTGTGTGGGGAAGGGTTTTCAGTGCGTGGGGAAGGGGTTCCAGTGTGTGGGGAAGGTGTTTCAGTGTGTGGGGATGGGTTTCAGTGTGTGGGGATGGTTTTCAGTCTGTGAGCAAGGAGTTTCAGTGTGTGGGGAAAGTGTTTCAGTGTGTGGGGAAGGGGTTTCAGTGTGTGGGGAAGGTGTTACCGTTTGTGGGGAAGGTGTTTCAGTGTGTGGGGAATGTGTTTCAGTGTGTGGGGAAGGTGTTTCAGTGTGTGGCGAAGGGGTTTCAGTTTGTGGGGAAGCTGTTTCAGTGTGTGGGAAAGGGGTTTCAGTGTTTGGGGAAGGTGTTTCAGTGTGTGGGGAAGGGTTCCAGTGTGTTTGGAAGGGGCTTCAGTGTGTGGGAAAGGTGTTTCAGTGTGTGGTGATGGTATTTCAGTGTGTGGGGAAGGTGTTTCAATGTGTGCGGAAGGGGTTTCAGTGTTTGCGGAAGGTGTTTCAGTGTGTGGGGAATTTATTTCAGTGTGTGGGGAAGGGTTTTCGGTGCGTGGGGAAGGGGTTCTAGTGTGTGGGGAAGGTGTTTCAGTGTGTGGGGAAGTGTTTCAGTGTGTGGGGATTTTTTTTCAGCGTGTGTGGAAGGGTTTCAGTGTGTGGGGAAGTGGTTTCAGTGAGTGGGAAAGGTGTTTCAGTGTGTGGGGATGGTATTTCAGTGTGTGGGGAAAGTGTTTCAGTGTGAGGGGAAGATGTTTTAGTGTCTGGGGAAGGGGTCTCAGTGTGTGGGGAAGGTGTTGCAGTGTGTGGGGATGTGTTTCAGAGTGTGGGGATGTGTTTCAGTGTGTGGGGAAGGGTTTCCGTGTGTGGGGAAGGTGTTTCAGTGTGTGGGGATGGGTTTCAGTGTGTGGGGATGGTTTTCAGTCTGTGAGCAAGGAGTTTCAGTGTGTGGGGAAGGTGTTTCAGTGTGTGGGGAAGGGGTTTCAGTGTGTGGGGAAGGTGTTACCGTTTGTGGGGAAGGTGTTGCAGTGTGTGGGGAATGTGTTTCAGTGTGTGGGGAAGGTGTTTCAGTGTGTGGCGAAGTGGTTTCAGTTTGTGGGGAAGCTGTTTCAGTGTGTGGGAAAGGGGTTTCAGTGTTTGGGGAAGGTGTTTCAGTTTGTGGGGAAGGGTTCCAGTGTGTGTGGAAGGGGCTTCAGTGTGTGGGAAAGGTGTTTCAGTGTGTGGTGATGGTATTTCAGTGTGTGGGGAAGGTGTTTCAGTGTGCGGGGAAGATGTTTTAGTGTGTAGGGAAGGGGTCTCAGTGTGTGGGGATGGGTTTCAGTTTGTGGGGATGGGTTTCATTGTGTGAGGAAGGAGTTTAAGTGTGTGGGGAAGGGGTTTCAGTGTGTGGGGAAGGTGTTCCCGTTTGTGGGGAAGGTGTTTCAGTGTGTGTGGAAGTGGTTGCAGAGTGTGGGGAAGGGTTTCAGTGTGTGGGGATGTGATTTCAGTGTGTGGGGAAGGTGTTTCTGTGTGTGGGGAAGGGGTTTCAGTGTGTGGGGAAGGTGTTTCAGCGCGTGGGGATGTGCTTCAGTTTGTGGGGATGTGTTTCAGTGTGTGGGGATATGTTTCAGTGTGTGAAGAAGGGTTTCAGTGTGTGGGGAAGGGGATTCAGTGTGTGGGGAAGGTGTTTCAATGTGTGGGAAGGGTTTCACTGTGTGCGGAGGGGGTTTCGGTGTGTGAGGAAGGGGTATCAGTGTGTGGGGAAGGTTTTTCAGTACGTGCGGAAGGGGTTTCAGTGTGTGGGGAAGGGGTTTCAGTCTGTGGGGAAGCTGTTTCAGTGTGTGCGGAAGGGGTTTCATTGTGTGCGGAAGGCATTTCAGCGTGTGGGGAAGGGGTTTCAGTGTGTGGGGAATGTGTTTTAGTTTGTGGTGAATGGGTTTCAGTGTTTGGGGAAGGGTTTCAGTGTGTGGGGAAGCTGTTTCAGTGTGTGGGGATGTGTTGCAGTGAGTGGTAATGGGGTTTCAGAGTGTGGGGAAGGTGTTTCAGTGTGTGGGGAAGGGTTTTCAGTGCGTGGGGAAGGGGTTCCAGTGTGTGGGGAAGGTGTTTCAGTGTGTGGGGAAGTGTTTCAGTGTGTGGGGAATTTTATTCAGTGTGTGGGGAAGGTGTTTCAGAGTGTGGGGAAGGGGTTTTCAGTGTGTGGGGAAGGGGTTTCAGTGTGTGGGGATGGGTTTCAGTGTTTGGCGAAGGGTTTCAGTGTGTGGGGAAGGTGTTTCAGTGTGTGGGGATGTGTTGCAGTGTGTGGTAATGGGGTTTCAGAGTGTGGGGAAGGTGTTTCGGTGTGTGGGGAAGGGTTTTCAGTGCGTGGGGAAGGGGTTCCAGTGTGTGGGGAAGGTGTTTCAGTGTGTGGGGAAGGTGCTTCAATGTGTGGGGATGGGTTTCAGTGTGTGGGGATGGGTTTCAGTGTGTGAGGAAGGGGTTTCAGTGTGTGGGGAAGGTGTTTCTGTGTGTGGGGAAGGTGCTACAGAGTGTGGGGAAGGGGTTACAGTGTGTGGGGATGGTTTTCAGTGTGTGGGGATGGGTTTTAGTGTGTGAGGAAGGGGTTTCAGTGTGTGGGGATGTGTTTCAGTGTGTGGGGAAGGTGTTTCAGTGTGTGGGGAAGGGTTTCTGTGTGTGGGGAAGTGGTTTCTGTGTGTGGGGAAGGGGTTTCAGTGTGTGGGGAAGGTGCTTCAGTGTGTAGGGATGGGTTTCAGTGTGTGGGGATGGGTTCAGTGTGTGCGGAAGGGGTTTCAGTGTGTGGGGAAGGTGTTTCTGTGTGTGGGGAAGGTGCTACAGAGAGTGTGGAAGGGGTTTCAGTGTGTGGGGAAGGGGTTTCGGTGTGTGGGGACGGGTTTCAATGTGTGCGGAAGGGGTTTCAGTGTGTGCGAAGGTGTTTCAGTGTGTGGGGAAGGGGTTTCGGTGTGTGGGGAAGGGGTTTCAGTGCGCGGGGAAGGTGTTTCAGTGTGTGTGGAAGGGGTTTCCGTGTGTGGGGAAGGGGTTTCGGTGTGTGGGGAAGGTGTTTCAGTGTATGGGGAAGGCGTTTCAGTGTGTGGGGAAGGTGTTTCAGTGTGTGGAGAAGGTGTTTCAGTGTGTGGGGAAGGGGTTTCAGTGTGTGGGGAAGTGTATCATTGTGTGGGGAAGGGGTTTCAGCGTGTGGGGAAGGGTGTCAGTCTGTGGGGAAGGTGTTTCAGTGTGTGCGGAAGGGGTTTCAGTGTTTGAGGAAGGTGTTTCAGTGTGTGGGGAATTTATTTCAGTGTGTGGGGAAGGTGTTTCAGTGTTTGGGGAAGGGGTTTCAGTGTGTGGGGAAGGTGCTTCAGTGTGTGGGGAAGGTGTTTTAGTGTGTGGGGAAGGGGTTTCTGTGTGTGGGGATGTGTTTCAGTGTGTGGTGAAGGTGTTTCAGTGAGTGGGAAAGGTGTTTCAGTGTGTGGGGATGGTATTTCAGTGTGTGGGGAAAGTGTTTCAGAGTGCGGGGAAGATGTTTTAGTGTCTGGGGAAGGGGTCTCAGTGTGTGGGGAAGGTGTTGCAGTGTGTGGGGATGTGTTTCAGTGTGTGGGATGTGTTTCAGTGTGTGGGGAAGGGTTTCAGTGTGTGGGGAAGGTGTTTCAGTGTGTGGGGATGGGTTTCAGTATGTGGGGATGGTTTTCAGTCTGTGAGCAAGGAGTTTCAGTGTGTGGGGAAGGTGTTTCAGTGTGTGGGGAAGGGGTTTCAGTGTGTGGGGAAGGTGTTACCGTTTGTGGGGATGGTGTTTCAGTGTGTGGGGAATGTGTTTCAGTGTGTGGGGAAGGTGTTTCAGTGTGTGGCGAAGGGGTTTCAGTTTGTGGGGAAGCTGTTTCAGTGTGTGGGAAAGGGGTTTCAGTGTTTGGGGAAGGTGTTTCAGTGTGTGGGGAAGGGTTCCAGTGTGTGTGGAAGGGGCTTCAGTGTGTCGGAAAGGTGTTTCAGTGTGTGGTGATGGTATTTCAGTGTGTGGGGAAGGTGTTTCAATGTGTGCGGAAGGGGTTTCAGTGTTTGCTGAAGGTGTTTCAGTGTGTGGGGAATTTATTTCAGTTTGTGGGGAAGGGTTTTCAGTGCGTGGGGAAGGGGTTCCAGTGTGTGGGGAAGGTGTTTCAGTGTGTGGGGAAGTGTTTCAGTGTGTGGGGAATTTTTTTCAGCGTGTCGTGAAGGGTTTCAGTGTGTGGGGAAGTGGTTTCAGTGAGTGGGAAAGGTGTTTCAGTGTGTGGGGATGGTATTTCAGTGTGTGGGGAAAGTGTTTCAGTGTGCGGGGAAGATGTTTTAGTGTCTGGGGAAGGGGTCTCAGTGTGTGGGGAAGGTGTTGCAGTGTGTGGGGATGTGTTTCAGTGTGTGGGGATGTGTTTCAGTGTGTGGGGAAGGGTTTCAGTGTGTGGGGAAGGTGTTTCAGTGTGTGGGGATGGGTTTCAGTGTGTGGGGATGGTTTTCAGTCTGTGAGCAAGGAGTTTCAGTGTGTGGGGAAGGTGTTTCAGTGTGTGGGGAAGGGGTTTCAGTGTGTGGGGAAGGTGTTACCGTTTGTGGGGAAGGTGTTTCAGTGTGTGGGGAATGTTTTTCAGTGTGTGGGGAAGGTGTTTCAGTGTGTGGCGAAGTGGTTTCAGTTTGTGGGGAAGCTGTTTCAGTGTGTGGGAAAGGGGTTTCAGTGTTTGGGGAAGGTGGTTCAGTGTGTGGGGAAGGGTTCCAGTGTGTGTGGAAGGGTCTTCAGTGTGTGGGAAAGGTGTTTCAGTGTGTGGTGATGGCATTTCAGTGTGTGGGGAAGGTGTTTCAGTGTGCGGGGAAGATGTTTTAGTGTCTGGGGAACGGGTCTCAGTGTGTGGGGAAGGTGTCGCAGTGTGTGGGGATGTGTTTCAGTGTGTGGGGATGTGTTTCAGTGTGTGGGGAAGGGTTTCAGTGTGTGGGGAAAGTGTTTCAGTGTGTGGGGATGGGTTTCAGTGTGTGGGGATGGTTTTCAGTCTGTGAGCAAGGAGTTTCAGTGTGTGGGGAAGGTGTTTCAGTGTGTGGGGAAGGGGTTTCAGTGTGTGGGGAAGGTGTTACCGTTTGTGGGGAAGGTGTTTCAGTGTGTGGGGAATGTTTTTCAGTGTGTGGGGAAGGTGTTTCAGTATGTGGCGAAGTGGTTTCAGTTTGTGGGGAAGCTGTTTCAGTGTGTGGGAAAGGGGTTTCAGTGTTTGGGGAAGGTGTTTCAGTGTGTGGGGAAGGGTTCCAGTGTGTGTGGAAGGGGCTTCAGTGTGTGGGAAAGGTGTTTCAGTGTGTGGTGATGGCATTTCAGTGTGTGGGGAAGGTGTTTCAGTGTGCGGGGAAGATGTTTTAGTGTGTGGGGAAGGGGTCTCAGTGTGTGGGGAAGGTGTTTCAGTGTGTGGGGATGTGTTTCAGCGTGTGGGGATGTTTTTCAGTGTGTGGGGATGGTTTCAGTGTGTGGGGATGGGTTTCAGTGTGTGAGGAAGGAGTTTAAGTGTGTGGGGAAGGTGTTTCAGTGTGTGGGGAAGGGGTTTCAGTGTGTGGGGAAGGTGTTCCCGTTTGTGGGGAAGGTGTTTCAGTGTGTGGGGAAGTGATTTCAGAGTGTGGGGAAGGGTTTCAGTGTGTGGGGATGTGATTTCAGTGTGTGGGGAAGGTGTTTCAGTGTGTGGGGAAGGTGTTTCAGTGTGTGGGGAAGGGGTTTCAGTGTGTGGGGATGTGTTTCAGTGTGTGGGGATATGTTTCAGTGTGTGGAGAAGGGTTTCAGTGTGTGGGGAAGGGGATTCAGAGTGTGGGGAAGGTGTTTCAGTGTGTGGGGAAGGTGTTTCAGTGTGTGGGGAAGGGGTTTCAGTGTGTGGGGAAGGTGTTTCAGCGCGTGGGGATGTGCTTCAGTGTGTGGGGATATGTTTCAGTGTGTGGGGAAGGTTTTTCAGTACGTGCGGAAGGGAGTTCAGTGTGTGGGGAAGGGGTTTCAGTCTGTGGGGAAGCTGTTTCAGTGTGTGCGGAAGGGGTTTCATTGTGTGCGGAAGGCATTTCAGCGTGTGGGGAAGGGGTTTCAGTTTGTGCGGAATGTGTTTCAGTTTGTGGTGAATGGGTTTCAGTGTTTGGGGAAGGGTTTCAGTGTGTGGGGAAGCTGTTTCAGTGTGTGGGGATGTGTTGCAGTGCGTGGTAATGGGGTTTCAGAGTGTGGGGAAGGTGTTTCAGTGTGTGGGGAAGGGTTTTCAGTGCGTGGGGAAGGGGTTCCAGTGTGTGGGGAAGGTGTTTCAGTGTGTGGGGAAGTGTTTCAGTGTGTGGGGAATTTTATTCAGTGTGTGGGGAAGGTGTTTCAGAGTGTGGGGAAGGGGTTTTCAGTGTGTGGGGAAGGGGTTTCAGTGTGTGGGGATGGGTTTCAGTGTTTGGCGATGGGTTTCAGTGTGTGGGGAAGGTGTTTCAGTGTGTGGGGATGTGTTGCAGTGTGTGATAATGGGGTTTCAGAGTATGGGGAATGTGTTTCCGTGTGTGGGGAAGGGTTTTCAGTGCGTGGGGAAGGGGTTCCAGTGTGTGGGGAAGGTGTTTCAGTGTGTGGGGAAGTGTTTCAGTGTGTGGGGAATTTTGTTCAGTGTGTGAGGAAGGGTTTCAGTTTGTGGGGATGGTGTTTCAGTGTGTGGGGAAGGGGTTTCAGTGTGTGGGGATGGGTTTTAGTGTGTGGGGAAGGAGTTTCAGTGTGTGGGGATGTGTTTCAGTGTGTGGGGAAGGTGTTTCAGTGTGTGGGGAAGGGTTTCTGTGTGTGGGGAAGGGGTTTCTGTGTGTGGGGAAGGGGTTTCAGTGTGTGGGGAAGGTGCTTCAGTGTGTGGGGATGGGTTTCAGTGTGTGGGGATGAGTTTCAGTGTGTGCAGAAGGGGTTTCAGTGTTTGGGGAAGGTGTTTCTGTGTGTGGGGAAGGTGCAACAGAGTGTGGGGAAGGGGTTTCAGTGTGTGGGGAAGGTGTTTCAGTGTGTGGGGAAGGTGTTTCAGTGTGTGGGGAAGGGGTTTCAGTGTGTGGGGAAGGTGTTTCAGCGCGTGGGGATGTGCTTCAGTGTGTGGGGATGTGTTTCAGTGTGTGGGGATATGTTTCAGTGTGTGGAGAAGGGTTTCAGTGTGTGGGGAAGGGATTCAGAGTGTGGGGAAGGTGTTTCAGTGTGTGGGGAAGGTGTTTCAGTGTGTGGGGAAGGGGTTTCAGTGTGTGGGGAAGGTGTTTCAGCGCGTGGGGATGTGCTTCAGTGTGTGGGGATGTGTTTCAGTGTGTGGGGATATGTTTCAGTGTGTGGGGAAGGTTTTTCAGTACGTGCGGAAGGGGTTTCAGTGTGTGGGGAAGGGGTTTCAGTCTGTGGGGAAGCTGTTTCAGTGTGTGCGGAAGGGGTTTCATTGTGTGGGGATGGGTTTTAGTGTGTGGGGAAGGGGTTTCAGTGTGTGTGGATGTGTTTCAGTGAGTGGGGAAGGTGTTTCAGTGTGTGGGGAAGAGTTTCTGTGTGTGGGGAAGGGGTTTCTGTGTGTGGGGAAGGGGTTTCAGTGTGTGGGGAAGGTGCTTCAGTGTGTGGGGATGGGTTTCAGTGTGTGGGGATGGGTTTCAGTGTGTGCGGAAGGGGTTTCAGTGTGTGGGGAAGGTGTTTCTGTGTGTGGGGAAGGTGCTACAGAGTGTGGGGAAGGGGTCTCAGTGTGCGGGGAAGGGGTTTCAGTGTGCGGGGATGGGTTTCAGAGTGTGGGGACGGGTTTCAATGTTTGCGGAAGGGGTTTCAGTGTGTGCGAAGGTGTTTCAGTGTGTGGGGAAGGGGTTTCGGTGTGTTGGGAAGGGGTTTCAGTGCGCGTGGAAGGTGTTTCAGTGTGTGTGGAAGGGGTTTCCGTGTGTGGGGAAGGGGTTTCGATGTGTGGGGAAGGGGTTTCAGTGTATGGGGATGGCGTTTCAGTGTGTGGGGAAGGTGTTTCAGTGTGTGGAGAAGGTGTTTCAGTGTGTGGGGAAGGGGTTTCAGTGTGTGGGGAAGGGTTTCATTGTGTGGGGAAGGGGTTTCAGTGTGTGGGGAAGGGTGTCAGTCTGTGGGGAAGGTGTTTCAGTGTGTGCGGAAGGGGTTTCAGTGTTTGAGGAAGGTGTTTCAGTGTGTGGGGAATTTATTTCAGTGTGTGGGGAAGGGGTTTCAGTGTGTGGGGAAGGTGTTTCAGTGTGTGGGGAAGGTGTTTCAGTGTGTGGGGAAGGGGTTTCAGTGTGTGGGGAAGGTGTTTCAGCGCGTGGGGATGTGCTTCAGTGTGTGGGGATGTGTTTCAGTGTGTGGGGATATGTTTCAGTGTGTGGGGAAGGTTTTTCAGTACGTGCGGAAGGGGTTTCAGTGTGTGGGGAAGGGGTTTCAGTCTGTGGGGAAGCTGTTTCAGTGTGTGCGGAAGGGGTTTCATTGTGTGGGGATGGGTTTTAGTGTGTGGGGAAGGAGTTTCAGTGTGTGTGGATGTGTTTCAGTGAGTGGGGAAGGTGTTTCAGTGTGTGGGGAAGAATTTCTGTGTGTGGGGAAGGGGTTTCTGTGTGTGGGGAAGGGGTTTCAGTTTGTGGGAAAGGTGCTTCAGTGTGTGGGGATGGGTTTCAGTGTGTGGGGATGGGTTTCAGTGTGTGCGGAAGGGGTTTCAGTGTGTGGGGAAGGTGTTTCTGTGTGTGGGGAAGGTGCTACAGAGTGTGGGGAAGGGGTTTCAGTGTGTGGGGAAGGGGTTTCAGTGTGCGGGGATGGGTTTCAGAGTGTGGGGACGGGTTTCAATGTGTGCGGAAGGGGTTTCAGTGTGTGCGAAGGTGTTTCAGTGTGTGGGGAAGGGGTTTCGGTGTGTTGGGAAGGGGTTTCAGTGCGCGTGGAAGGTGTTTCAGTGTGTGTGGAAGGGGTTTCCGTGTGTGGGGAAGGGGTTTCGATGTGTGGGGAAGGGGTTTCAGTGTATGGGGAAGGCGTTTCAGTGTGTGGGGAAGGTGTTTCAGTGTGTGGAGAAGGTGTTTCAGTGTGTGGGGAAGGGGTTTCAGTGTGTGGGGAAGGGTTTCATTGTGTGGGGAAGGGGTTTCAGTGTGTGGGGAAGGGTGTCAGTCTGTGGGGAAGGTGTTTCAGTGTGTGCGGAAGGGGTTTCAGTGTTTGAGGAAGGTGTTTCAGTGTGTGGGGAATTTATTTCAGTGTGTGGGGAAGGGGTTTCAGTGTGTGGGGAAGGTGTTTCAGTGTGTGGGGAAGGTGTTTCAGTGTGTGGGGAAGGGGTTTCAGTGTGTGGGGAAGGTGTTTCAGCGCGTGGGGATGTGCTTCAGTGTGTGGGGATGTGTTTCAGTGTGTGGGGATATGTTTCAGTGTGTGGGGAAGGTTTTTCAGTACGTGCGGAAGGGGTTTCAGTGTGTGGGGAAGGGGTTTCAGTCTGTGGGGAAGCTGTTTCAGTGTGTGCGGTAGGGGTTTCATTGTGTGGGGATGGGTTTTAGTGTGTGGGGAAGGAGTTTCAGTGTGTGTGGATGTGTTTCAGTGAGTGGGGAAGGTGTTTCAGTGTGTGGGGAAGAATTTCTGTGTGTGGGGAAGGGGTTTCTGTGTGTGGGGAAGGGGTTTCAGTGTGTGGGGAAGGTGCTTCAGTGTGTGGGGATGGGTTTCAGTGTGTGGGGATGGGTTTCAGTGTGTGCGGAAGGGGTTTCAGTGTGTGGGGAAGGTGTTTCTGTGTGTGGGGAAGGTGCTACAGAGTGTGGGGAAGGGGTTTCAGTGTGTGGGGAAGGGGTTTCAGTGTGCGGGGATGGGTTTCAGAGTGTGGGGACGGGTTTCAATGTGTGCGGAAGGGGTTTCAGTGTGTGCGAAGGTGTTTCAGTGTGTGGGGAAGGGGTTTCGGTGTGTTGGGAAGGGGTTTCAGTGCGCGTGGAAGGTGTTTCAGTGTGTGTGGAAGGGGTTTCCGTGTGTGGGGAAGGGGTTTCGATGTGTGGGGAAGGGGTTTCAGTGTATGGGGAAGGCGTTTCAGTGTGTGGGGAAGGTGTTTCAGTGTGTGGAGAAGGTGTTTCAGTGTGTGGGGAAGGGGTTTCAGTGTGTGGGGAAGGGTTTCATTGTGTGGGGAAGGGGTTTCAGTGTGTGGGGAAGGGTGTCAGTCTGTGGGGAAGGTGTTTCAGTGTGTGCGGAAGGGGTTTCAGTGTTTGAGGAAGGTGTTTCAGTGTGTGGGGAATTTATTTCAGTGTGTGGGGAAGGGGTTTCAGTGTGTGGGGAAGGTGTTTCAGTGTGTGGGGAAGGTGTTTTAGTGTGTGGGGAAGGGGTTTCTGTGTGTGGGGATGTGTTTCAGTGTATGGTGAAGGTGTTTCAGTGTGTGGGGAAGGGTTTCACTGTGTGCGGAATGTGTTTAAGTGTGTGGGGAAGGTGTATCAGTGTGTGGGGAAGGTGTTACAGTGTGTGGGGATGGGTTTCAGTGTGTGTGGAAGGGGTTTCAGTGTGTGGGGAAGGTGTTTCAGTGTGTGGGGAAGGGGTTTCAGTGTGTGGGGAAGGGGTTTCAGTGTGTGGGGAAGGTGTTTCAGTATGTGGGGAATGGGTTTCAGAGTGTGGGTAAGGGTTTCAGTGCGTGGGGAAGGGGTTTCAGTGAGTGGGGAATGGGTTTCTGAGTGTGGGGAAGGGTTTCAGTGTGGGGGTAAGTGTTTTCAGTGTGTGGGGAAGGGGTTTCAGTGTGCGGGAAGGGGTTTCATTGTGTGTGGATATGTTTCAGTGTGTGAGGAAGGGGTTTCAGTGTGTGGGGAAGGGGTTTCAGTGCGTGGGGAAGTGTTTCACGATGTGCGGAAGGGGTTTCAGTGTGTGGTGAAGGGGTTTCAGCGTGTGGGGAAGGTGTTTCAGTGTGCGCGGAAGGGCTTTCAGTGTGTGGGGAATGGGTTTCTGTGTGTGCGGAAGGAGTTTCAGTGTGTGGGGATGGGTTTGAGTGTGTGCGGAAGGGGTTTCAGTGTGTGGGGAAGGTGTTTCAGTGTGTGAGGAAGGGGTTTCATAGTGTGGGGAAGGGGTTTCAGTGTGTGGGGATGGGATTCAGTGTGTGGGGATCGGTTTCAGTGTGGGGGGAAGTGTTTTCAGTGTGTGGGGAAGGGGTTTCAGTGTGTAGGGAAGGGGTTTCAGAGTGTGGGGATGTGTTTCAGTGTCTGAGGAAAGGGTTTCAGTGTGTGCGGCAAGGGTTTCCGTGTGTGGGGAAGGGGTTTCAGTGTGCGGGGAAGGTGTGTCAGTGTGTGCGGATGGGGTTTCAGTGTGTGGGGAAGGTGTTTCAGTGTGTGGGGATGTATTTCAGTGTGTGGATGGGGTATCAGTGTGTGGGGAAGGGTTTCTCTGTGTGCGGAAGGGGTTTCAGTGTGTGGGGAAGGTGTTTCAGTGTGTGGGGAAGTTGTTTCAGTGTTTGGGGAAGGGGTTTCAGTGTGTGGGGATCTGTTTCACCGCGTGGGGAAGGGGTTTCTGTGTTTGGGGATGTGTTTCAGAGTGTGGGGAAGGTGTTTCAGTGTGTGGGGAAGGGTTTCACTGTGTGCGGAAGGGGTTTCAGTGTGTGGGGAAGGTGTTTCAGTATGTGCGGAAGGTGTTTCAGTGTGTGCGGAAGCCATCTCGGTGTGTGGGTAAAAGGTTTCAGTGTGTGTTGAAGGGGTTTCATTGTGTGGGGAAGGTGTTTCAGTGTGTGCGGAAGGGGTTGCAGTGTGTGGGGAAGGGGTTTCAGTGTGTGGCGAAGGTGTTTCAGTGTGTGCGGAAGGGGTTTCCGTGTGTGTGGAAGGGGTTTCAGTGTGTGGGGAATGGGTTTCAGTGTGTGTGGACGGTGTTTCAGTGTGTGCGGAAGGGGTTTCAGTGTGTGGGGAATGGGTTTCAGTGTGTGGGGATGTGTTTTAGTGTGTGGGGAAGGGGTTTCAGAGTGTGGGGAAGGGTTTCACTGTGTGCGGAATGGGTTTCAGCGTGTGGGGAAGGTGTTTCAGTGTGTGGCGAAGGTGGTTCAGTGTGTGCAGAAGGGGTTTCAGTGTGTGGGGATTTGTTTCAATGTGTGGGGAAGGAGTTTCAGTGTGTGGGGATGTGTTTCAGTGTGTGGGGAAGATGTTTCAGTGTGTGGGGATGGGTTTCACTGTGTGCGGAAGGGGTTTCAGTGTGTGGGGAAGGGGTTTCAGTGTGTGGGGAAGGTGTTTCAGTATGTGCGGAAGGCGTTTCAGTGTGTGGGGAAGGGGTTTCAGTGTGTGGGGAAGGTGTTTCAGTGTGTGCGGAAGGGGTTTCAGTGTGTGCGGAAGGCGTTTCAGTGTGTGGGGAAGGGGTTTCAGTGTGTGGGGATGTGTTTTAATGTGTGGCGAAGGGGTGTCAGTGTGTGGGGAAGGGTTTCACTGTGTGCGGAAGGGGTTTCAGTGTGTGCGGAAGCTGTTTCAGTGTGTGGCGAAGGTGTTTCAGTGTGTGCAGAAGGGGTTTCAGTGTGTGGCGATGGGTTTCAGTGTTTGGGGAAGGGTTTCAGTGTGTGGGGAAGGTGTTTCAGTGTGTGGGGATGTGTTGCAGGGAGTGGTAATGGGGTTTCAGAGTGTGGGGAAGGTGTTTCAGTGTGTGGGGAAGGGTTTTCAGTGCGTGGGGAAGGGGTTCCAGTGTGTGGGGAAGGTGTTTCAGTGTGTGGGGAACTGTTTCAGTGTGTGGGGAATTTTTTTCAGTGTGGTGGGAAGGGTTTCAGTGTGTGGGGATGGGGTTTCAGTGTGTGGGGTAGGGGTCTCAGTGTGTGGGAAGGGGTTTTAGTGTGTGGGGAAGGAGTTTCAGTGTGTGGGGATGTGTTTCAGTGTGTGGGGAAGGTGTTTCAGTGTGTGGGGAAGGGTTTCTGTGTGTGAGGAAGGTGTTTCTGTGTGTGGGGAAGGGGCTTCAGTGTGTGGGGAAGGTGCTTCAGTGTGTGGGGATGGGTTTCAGTGTGTGGGGATGGATTTCAGTGTGTGCGGAAGGGGTTTCAGTGTGTGGGGAAGGTGTTTCTGTGCGTGGGGAAGGTGTTTCAGAGTGTGGGGAAGGGGTTTCAGTGTGTGGGGAATGGGTTTCTGTGTGTGGGGAAGGTGTTTCAGTTTGTGGGGATGGGTTTGAGTGTGTGCGGAAGGGGTTTCAGTGTGTGGGGAAGGTGTTTCAGTGTGTGAGGAAGGGGTTTCAGTGTGTGGGGAAGGGGTTTCAGTGTGTGGGGATGGGATTCAGTGTGTGGGGATCGGTTTCAGTGTGGGGGAAGTGTTTTCAGTGTGTGGGGAAGCGGTTTCAGTGTGTGGGGAAGGGGTTTCAGAGTGTGGGGATGTGTTTCAGTGTCTGAGGAAGGGGTTTCAGTGCGTGGGGAAGGGGTTTCAGTGTATGGGGAAGGGGTTTCAGTGTGTGCGGAAAGGGTTTCCGTGTGTGGGGAAGGGGTTTCAGTGTGCGGGGAAGGTGTTTCAGTGTGTGCGGAAGGGGTTTCAGTGTGTGGGGAAGGGGTTTCTGTGTGTGGGGATGTATTTCAGTGTGTGGGGATGGTGTTTCAGTGTGTGGGGAAGGGTTTCTCTGTGTGCGGAAGGGGTTTCAGTGTGTGGGGAAGGTGTTTCAGTGTGTGGGGAAGGTGTTTCAGTGTGTGGGGAAGGGGTTTCAGTGTGTGGGGATGTGTTTCACTGTGTGGGGAAGGGGTTTCTGTGTTTGGGGATGTGTTTCAGAGTGTGGGGAAGGTGTTTCAGTGTGTGGGGAAGGGTTTCACTGTGTGCAGAAGGGGTTTCAGTGTGTGGGGAAGGTGTTTCAGTATGTGCGGAAGGGGTTTCAGTGTGTGCGGAAGCCGTTTCGGTGTGTGGGTAAAAGGTTTCAGTGTGTGGTGAAGGGGTTTCAGTGTGTGGTGAAGGTGTTTCAGTGTGTGCGGAAGGGGTTGCAGTGTGTGGGGAAGGGGTTTCAGTGTGTGGCGAAGGTGTTTCAGTGTGTGCGGAAGGGGTTTCAGTGTGTGCGGAAGGGCTTTCAGTGTGTGGGGAACGGGTTTCAGTGTGTGTGGACGGTGTTTCAGTGTGTGCGGAAGGGGTTTCAGTGTGTGGGGAATGGGTTTCAGTGTGTGGGGAAGGGGTTTCAGTGTGTGGCGAAGGTGTTTCAGTGTGTGCGGAAGGGGTTTCCGTGTGTGTGCAAGGGGTTTCAGTGTGTGGGGAATGGGTTTCAGTGTGTGTGGACGGTGTTTCAGTGTGTGCGGAAGGGGTTTCAGTGTGTGGGGAATGGGTTTCAGTGTGTGGGGATGTGTTTTAGTGTGTGGGGAAGGGGTTTTAGAGTGTGGGGAAGGGTTTCACTGTGTGCGGAATGGGTTTCAGCGTGTGGGGAAGGTGTTTCAGTGTGTGGCGAAGGTGGTTCAGTGTGTGCAGAAGGGGTTTCAGTGTGTGGGGATTTGTTTCAATGTGTGGGGAAGGAGTTTCAGTGTGTGGGGATGTGTTTCAGTGTGTGGGGAAGATGTTTCAGTGTGTGGGGAAGGGTTTCACTGTGTGCGGAAGGGGTTTCAGTGTGTGGGGAAGGGGTTTCAGTGTGTGGGGAAGGTGTTTCAGTATGTGCGGAAGGCGTTTCAGTGTGTGGGGAAGGGGTTTCAGTGTGTGGGGAAGGTGTTTCAGTGTGTGCGGAAGGGGTTTCAGTGTGTGCGGAAGGCGTTTCAGTGTGTGGGGAAGGGGTTTCAGTGTGTGGGGATGTGTTTTAATGTGTGGCGAAGGGGTGTCAGTGTGTGGGGAAGGGTTTCACTGTGTGCGGAAGGGGTTTCAGTGTGTGCGGAAGCTGTTTCAGTGTGTGGCGAAGGTGTTTCAGTGTGTGCAGAAGGGGTTTCAGTGTGTGGGGATGGGTTTCAGTGTTTGGGGAAGGGTTTCAGTGTGTGGGGAAGGTGTTTCAGTGTGTGGGGATGTGTTGCAGGGAGTGGTAATGGGGTTTCAGAGTGTGGGGAAGGTGTTTCAGTGTGTGGGGAAGGGTTTTCAGTGCGTGGGAAAGGGGTTCCAGTGTGTGGGGAAGGTGTTTCAGTGTGTGGGGAACTGTTTCAGTGTGTGGGGAATTTTTTTCAGTGTGTGGGGAAGGGTTTCAGTGTGTGGGGATGGGGTTTCAGTGTGTGGGGTAGGGGTCTCAGTGTGTGGGAAGGGGTTTTAGTGTGTGGGGAAGGAGTTTCAGTGTGTGGGGATGTGTTTCAGTGTGTGGGGAAGGTGTTTCAGTGTGTGGGGAAGGGTTTCTGTGTGTGAGGAAGGTGTTTCTGTGTGTGGGGAAGGGGCTTCAGTGTGTGGGGAAGGTGCTTCAGTGTGTGGGGATGGGTTTCAGTGTGTGGGGATGGATTTCAGTGTGTGCGGAAGGGGTTTCAGTGTGTGGGGAAGGTGTTTCTGTGCGTGGGGAAGGTGTTTCAGAGTGTGGGGAAGGGGTTTCAGTGTGTGGGGAATGGGTTTCTGTGTGTGGGGAAGGTGTTTCAGTTTGTGGGGATGGGTTTGAGTGTGTGCGGAAGGGGTTTCAGTGTGTGGGGAAGGTGTTTCAGTGTGTGAGGAAGGGGTTTCAGTGTGTGGGGAAGGGGTTTCAGTGTGTGGGGATGGGATTCAGTGTGTGGGGATCGGTTTCAGTGTGGGGGAAGTGTTTTCAGTGTGTGGGGAAGCGGTTTCAGTGTGTGGGGAAGGGGTTTCAGAGTGTGGGGATGTGTTTCAGTGTCTGAGGAAGGGGTTTCAGTGCGTGGGGAAGGGGTTTCAGTGTATGGGGAAGGGGTTTCAGTGTGTGCGGAAAGGGTTTCCGTGTGTGGGGAAGGGGTTTCAGTGTGCGGGGAAGGTGTTTCAGTGTGTGCGGAAGGGGTTTCAGTGTGTGGGGAAGGGGTTTCAGTGTGTGGGGATGTATTTCAGTGTGTGGGGATGGTGTTTCAGTGTGTGGGGAAGGGTTTCTCTGTGTGCGGAAGGGGTTTCAGTGTGTGGGGAAGGTGTTTCAGTGTGTGGGGAAGGTGTTTCAGTGTGTGGGGAAGGGGTTTCAGTGTGTGGGGATGTGTTTCACTGTGTGGGGAAGGGGTTTCTGTGTTTGGGGATGTGTTTCAGAGTGTGGGGAAGGTGTTTCAGTGTGTGGGGAAGGGTTTCACTGTGTGCAGAAGGGGTTTCAGTGTGTGGGGAAGGTGTTTCAGTATGTGCGGAAGGGGTTTCAGTGTGTGCGGAAGCCGTTTCGGTGTGTGGGTAAAAGGTTTCAGTGTGTGGTGAAGGGGTTTCAGTGTGTGGTGAAGGTGTTTCAGTGTGTGCGGAAGGGGTTGCAGTGTGTGGGGAAGGGGTTTCAGTGTGTGGCGAAGGTGTTTCAGTGTGTGCGGAAGGGGTTTCAGTGTGTGCGGAAGGGCTTTCAGTGTGTGGGGAACGGGTTTCAGTGTGTGTGGACGGTGTTTCAGTGTGTGCGGAAGGGGTTTCAGTGTGTGGGGAATGGGTTTCAGTGTGTGGGGATGTGTTTTAGTGTGTGGAGAAGGGGTTTCAGTGTGTGAGGATGGGTTTCACTGTGTGCGGAAGGGGTTTCAGCGTGTGGGGAAGGTGTTTCAGTGTGTGGCGAAGGTGTTTCAGTGTGTGCAGAAGGGGTTTCAGTGTGTGGGGATGTGTTTCAATGTGTGGGGAAGGAGTTTCAGTGTGTGGGGATGTGTTTCAGTGTGTGGGGAAGATGTTTCAGTGTGTGGGGAAGGGTTTCACTGTGTGCGGAAGGGTTTTCAGTGTGTGGGGATGGGGTTTCAGTGTGTGGGGAAGGTGTTTCAGTATGTACGGAAGGCGTTTCAGTGTGTGGGGAAGGGGTTTCAGTGTGTTTGGAAGGTGTTTCAGTGTGTGCAGAAGGGGTTTCAGTGTGTGCGGAAGGCGTTTCAGTGTGTGGCGAAGGGGTTTCAGTGTGTGGGGATGTGTTTTAGTGTGTGGCGAGGGGGTGTCAGTGTGTGGGGAAGGGTTTCACTGTGTGCGGAAGGGGTTTCAGTGTGTGGGGAAGCTGTTTCAGTGTCTGGCGAAGGTGTTTCAGTGTGTGCAGAAGGGGGTTCAGTGTGTGGGGATGGGTTTCAGTGGTGGGGATGGGGTTTCAGAGTGTGGGGAAGGTGTTTCAGTGTGTGGGGAAGGGTTTTCAGTGCGTGGGGAAGGGGTTCCAGTGTGTGGGGAAGGTGTTTCAGTGTGTGGGGAAGTGTTTCAGTGTGTGGGGAATGTTTTCCAGTGTGTGGGGAAGGGTTTCAGTGTGTGAGGAAGGTGTTTCTGTGTGTGGGGAAGGGGTTTCAGTGTGTGGGGAAGGTGCTTCAGTGTGTGGGGATGGGTTTCAGTGTGTGGGGATGGGTTTCAGTGTGTGCGGAAGGGGTTTCAGTGTGTGGTGAAGGTTTTTCTGTGCGTGGGGAAGGTGTTTCAGAGTGTGGGGAAGGGGTTTCAGAGTGTGGGGAAGGGGTTTCAGTGTGTGGGGAAGGGGTTTCAGTGTGTGGGGATGGGTTTCAGAGTGTGGGGACGGGTTTCAATGTGTGCTGAAGGGGTTTCAGTGTGTGCGGAAGGTGTTTCAGTGTATGGGGAAGGGGTTTCGGTGTGTGGGGAATGGGTTTCAGTGTGTGGGGAAGGTGTTTCTGTGTGTGTGGAAGGGGTTTCGGTGTGTGGGGAAGGGGTTTCGGTGTGTGGGGAAGGTGTTTCAGTGTGTGGGGAAGGTGTTTCAGTTTTTGGAGAAGGTGTGTCAGTGTGTGGGGAAGGGTTTCATTGTGTGGGGAAGGGGTTTCAGTGTGTGGGTTAGGGTGTCAGTCTGTGGGGAAGGTGTTTCAGTGTGTGCGGAAGGGGTTTCAGTGTTTGAGGAAGGTGTTTCTGTGCGTGGGGAAGGTGTTTCAGAGTGTGGGGAAGGGGATTCAGTGTGTGGGGAAGGGGTTTCAGTGTGTAGGGATGGGTTTCAGAGTGTTGGGACGGGTTTCAATGTGTGCGGAAGGGGTTTCAGTGTGTGCGGAATGTGTTTCAGTGTGTGGGGAAGGGGTTTCGGTGTGTGGGGAAGGGTTTCATTGTGTGGGGAAGGTGTTTCAGTGTGTGGGGAAGGGTCTTCAGTTTGTGGGGAAGCTGTTTCAGTGTGTGGGGAAGGGGTTTCAGTGTTTGGGGAATGTATTTCAGTGTGTGGGGAAGGGTTCCAGTGAGTGGGGAAGGGGTTTCAGTGTGTGGGAAAGGAGTTTCAGTGTGTGGGGATGGTATTTCAGTCTGTGGGGAAGGTGTTTCAGTGTGTGGGGATGTGTTTCAGTGTGTGGGGATGTGTTTCAGTGTGTGGGGAAGGGTTTCAGTGTATGGGGAAGGTGTTTCAGTGTGTGGGGATGGGTTTCAGTGTGTGGGGATGGTTTTCAGTCTGTGAGGAAGGAGTTTCAGTGTGTGGGGAAGGTGTTTCAGTGAGTGGGGAAGGGGTTTCAGTGTGTGGGGAAGGTGTTACCGTTTGTGGGGAATGTGTTTCAGTGTGTGGGGAAGTGGTTTCAGAGTGTGGGGAAGGGTTTCATTGTGTGGGAATGTGATTTGAGTGTGTGTGGAAGGTGTTTCAGTGTGTGGGGAAGGTGTTTCAGTTAGTGGGGAAGGGGTTTCAGTGTGTGGGGAAGGTGTTTCAGCGCGTGGCGATGTGCTTCAGTGTGTCGGGATGTGTTTCAGTGTGTGGGGAAGGTGTTTCAGTGTGTGGGGAAGGTGTTTCAGTTTGTGGGGAAGGGGTTTCAGTGTGTGGGGAAGGTGTTTCAGTGTGTGGGGAAGGTGTTTCAGCGTGTGGAGATGGGTTTCAGTGTGTGGGAAAGGTGTTTCAGTCTGTGGGGAAGGGGTTTCAGTGTGTGCGGAAGGTGTTTCAGTATGTGGGGATGTGTTTCAGTGTGTGGGGATGTATTTCAGTGTGTGGGGAAGGGTTTCAGTGTGTGGGGAAGGTGTTTCAGTGTGGGGGAAGGGGTTTCAGTGTGTGGGGAAGGGGTTTCAGTGTGTGGGGAAGGTGTTCCCGTTTGTGGGGAAGGTGTTTCGGTGTGTGGGGAAGGGTTTTCAGTGCGTGGGGAAGGGGTTCCAGTGTGTGGGGAAGGTGTTTCAGTGTGTGGGGAAGGGTTTCAGTTTGTGGGGATGGTGTTTCAGTGTGTGGGGAAGGGGTTTCAGTGTGTGGGGATGGGTTTTAGTGTGTGGGAAAGGAGTTTCAGTGTGTGGGGATGTGTTTCAGTGTGTGGGGAAGGTGTTTCAGTGTGTGGGGAAGGGTTTCTGTGTGTGGGGAAGGGGTTTCTGTGTGTGGGGATGGGGTTTCAGTGTGTGGGGAAGGTGCTTCAGTGTGTGGGGATGGGTTTCAGTGTGTGGGGATGGGTTTCAGTGTGTGCGGAAGGTGTTTCAGTGTGTGGGGAATGTGTTTCTGTGTGTGGGGAAGGTGTTTCAGAGTGTGGGGAAGGGGTTTCACTGTGTCGGGAAGGGGTTTCAGTGTGCGGCGATGGGTTTCAGAGTGTGGGGACGGGTTTCAATGTGTGCGGAAGGGGTTTCAGTGTGTGCGAAGGTGTTTCAGTGTGTCGGGAAGGGGTTTCGGTGTGTGGGGAAGGGGTTTCAGTGTGCGGGGAAGGTGTTTCAGTGTGTGTTGAAGGGGTTTCCGTGTGTGGGGAAGGGGTTTCGGTGTGTGGGGATGGTGTTTCAGTGTATGGGGAAGGCGTTTCAGTGTGTGGGGAAGGTGTTTCAGTGTGTGGAGAAGGTGTTTCAGTGTGCGGGGAAGGTGTTTCAGTGTGTGGGGAAGGGTTTCATTGTGTGGGGAAGGGGTTTCAGGGTGTGGGGAAGGGTGTCAGTCTGTGGGGAAGGTGTTGCAGTGTGTGCGGTAAGGGTTTCAGTGTTTGAGGAAGGTGTTTCAGTGTGTGGGGAATTTATTTCAGTGTGTGGGGAGGTGTTTCAGTGTGTGGGGAAGGGGTTTCAGTTTGTGGGGAAGCTGTTTCAGTGTGTGGGGAAGTGGTTTCAGTGTTTGGGGAAGGTGTTTCAGTGTGTGCGGAAGGGTTCCAGTGTGTGGGGAAGGGGTTTCAGTGTGTGGGAAAGGTGTTTCAGTGTGTGGGGATGGTATTTCAGTGTGTGGGGAAAGTGTTTCAGTGTGCGGGGAAGATGTTTTAGTGTGTGGGGAAGGGGTCTCAGTGTGTGGGGCAGGTGTTGCAGTGTGTGGGGATGTGTTTCAGTGTGTGGGGATGTGTTTCAGTGTGTGGGGAAGGGTTTCAGTGTGTGGGGAAGGTGTTTCAGTGTGTGGGGATGGGTTTCAGTGTGTGGGGATGGTTTTCAGTCTGTGAGCAAGGAGTTTCAGTGTCTGGGGAAGGTGTTTCAGTGTGTGGGGAAGGGGTTTCAGTTTGTGGGGAAGGTGTTAGCGTTTGTGGGGAAGGTGTTTCAGTGTGTGGGGAATGTGTTTCAGTGTGTGGGGAAGGTGTTTCAGTGAGTGGCGAAGGGGTTTCAGTTTGTGGGGAAGCTGTTTCAGTGTGTGGGAAAGGGGTTTCAGTGTTTGGGGAAGGTGTTTTTGTGTGTGTGGAAGAGTTCCAGTGTGTGTGGAAGGGGCTTCAGTGTGTGGGAAAGGTGTTTCAGTGTGTGGTGATGGTATTTCAGTGTGTGGGGAATGTGTTTCAGTGTGCGGGGAAGATGTTTTAGTGTGTGGGGAAGGGGTCTCAGTGTGTGGGGAAGGTGTGTCAGTGTGTGGGGATGTGTTTCAGTGTGTGGGGATGTTTTTCAGTGTGTGGGGAAGGTGTTACAGTGTGTGGGGATGTGTTTCAGTGTGTGTGGAAGGAGTTTAAGTGTGTGGAGAAGGTGTTTCAGTGTGTGGGGAAGGGGTTTCAGTGTGTGGGGAAGGTGTTTCAGATTGTGGGGAATGGGTTTCAGAGTGTGGGTAAGGGTTTCAGTGCGTGGGGAAGGGGTTACAGTGAGTGGGGAATGGGTTTTTGAGTGTGGGGAAGGGTTTCAGTGTGGGGGGAAGTGTTTTCAGTGTGTGGGGAAGGGGTTTCAGTGTGCGGGAAGGGGTTTCAGTGTGTGTGGATATGTTTCAGTGTGTGAGGAAGGGGTTTCAGTGTGTGGGGAAGGGGTTTCAGTGCGTGGGGAAGTGTTTCACGATGTGCGGAAGGGGTTTCAGTGTGTGGTGAAGGGGTTTCAGCGTGTGGGGAAGGTGTTTCAGTGTGCGCGGAAGGGCTTTCAGTGTGTGGGGAATGGGTTTCTGTGTGTGTGGAAGGTGTTTCAGTGTGTGGGGATGCGTTTGAGTGTGTGCGGAAGGGGTTTCAGTGTGTGGGGAAGGTGTTTCAGTGTGTGAGGAAGGGGTTTCATAGTGTGGGGAAGGGGTTTCAGTGTGTGGGGATGGGATTCAGTGTGTGGGGATCGGTTTCATTGTGGGGGGAAGTGTTTTCAGTGTGTGGGGAAGGGGTTTCAGTGTGTGGGGAAGGGGTTTCAGAGTGTGGGGATGTGTTTCAGTGTCTGAGGAAGGGGTTTCAGTGTGTGGGGAAGAGGTTTCAGTGTGTGCGGAAAGGGTTTCCGTGTGTGGGGAAGGGGTTTCAGTGTGCGGGGAAGGTGTTTCAGTGTGTGCGGAAGGGGTTTCAGTGTGTGGGGAAGGGGTTTCAGTGTGCGGGAAGGGGTTTCAGTGTGTGTGGATATGTTTCAGTGTGTGAGGAAGGGGTTTCAGTGTGTGGGGAAGGGGTTTCAGTGCGTGGGGAAGTGTTTCACGATGTGCGGAAGGGGTTTCAGTGTGTGGTGAAGGGGTTTCAGCGTGTGGGGAAGGTGTTTCAGTGTGCGCGGAAGGGCTTTCAGTGTGTGGGGAATGGGTTTCTGTGTGTGTGGAAGGTGTTTCAGTGTGTGGGGATGCGTTTGAGTGTGTGCGGAAGGGGTTTCAGTGTGTGTGGAAGGTGTTTCAGTGTGTGAGGAAGGGGTTTCATATTGTGGGGAAGGGGTTTCAGTGAGTGGGGATGGGATTCAGTGTGTGGGGTTCGGTTTCAGAGTGGGGGGAAGGGGTTTCAGTGTGTGGGGAAGGGGTTTCAGTGTGTGGGGATGTATTTCAGTGTGTGGGGAAGGTGTTTCAGTGTGTGTGGAAGGGGTTGCAGTGTGTGGGGATGTGTTTCCCTGTGTGGGGAAGGGGTTTCTGTGATTGGGGATGTGTTTCAGAGTGTGGGGAAGGGTTTCAGTGTGTGGGGATGGGGTTTCAGTGTGTGGGGTAGGGGTCTCAGTGTGTGGGAAGGGGTTTTAGTGTGTGGGGAAGGAGTTTCAGTGTGTGGGGATGTGTTTCAGTGTGTGGGGAAGGTGTTTCAGTGTGTGGGGAAGGGTTTCTGTGTGTGAGGAAGGTGTTTCTGTGTGTGGGGAAGGGGCTTCAGTGTGTGGGGAAGGTGCTTCAGTGTGTGGGGATGGGTTTCAGTGTGTGGGGATGGATTTCAGTGTGTGCGGAAGGGGTTTCAGTGTGTGGGGAAGGTGTTTCTGTGCGTGGGGAAGGTGTTTCAGAGTGTGGGGAAGGGGTTTCAGTGTGTGGGGAATGGGTTTCTGTGTGTGGGGAAGGTGTTTCAGTTTGTGGGGATGGGTTTGAGTGTGTGCGGAAGGGGTTTCAGTGTGTGGGGAAGGTGTTTCAGTGTGTGAGGAAGGGGTTTCAGTGTGTGGGGAAGGGGTTTCAGTGTGTGGGGATGGGATTCAGTGTGTGGGGATCGGTTTCAGTGTGGGGGAAGTGTTTTCAGTGTGTGGGGAAGCGGTTTCAGTGTGTGGGGAAGGGGTTTCAGAGTGTGGGGATGTGTTTCAGTGTCTGAGGAAGGGGTTTCAGTGCGTGGGGAAGGGGTTTCAGTGTATGGGGAAGGGGTTTCAGTGTGTGCGGAAAGGGTTTCCGTGTGTGGGGAAGGGGTTTCAGTGTGCGGGGAAGGTGTTTCAGTGTGTGCGGAAGGGGTTTCAGTGTGTGGGGAAGGGGTTTCAGTGTGTGGGGATGTATTTCAGTGTGTGGGGATGGTGTTTCAGTGTGTGGGGAAGGGTTTCTCTGTGTGCGGAAGGGGTTTCAGTGTGTGGGGAAGGTGTTTCAGTGTGTGGGGAAGGTGTTTCAGTGTGTGGGGAAGGGGTTTCAGTGTGTGGGGATGTGTTTCACTGTGTGGGGAAGGGGTTTCTGTGTTTGGGGATGTGTTTCAGAGTGTGGGGAAGGTGTTTCAGTGTGTGGGGAAGGGTTTCACTGTGTGCAGAAGGGGTTTCAGTGTGTGGGGAAGGTGTTTCAGTATGTGCGGAAGGGGTTTCAGTGTGTGCGGAAGCCGTTTCGGTGTGTGGGTAAAAGGTTTCAGTGTGTGGTGAAGGGGTTTCAGTGTGTGGTGAAGGTGTTTCAGTGTGTGCGGAAGGGGTTGCAGTGTGTGGGGAAGGGGTTTCAGTGTGTGGCGAAGGTGTTTCAGTGTGTGCGGAAGGGGTTTCAGTGTGTGCGGAAGGGCTTTCAGTGTGTGGGGAACGGGTTTCAGTGTGTGTGGACGGTGTTTCAGTGTGTGCGGAAGGGGTTTCAGTGTGTGGGGAATGGGTTTCAGTGTGTGGGGATGTGTTTTAGTGTGTGGAGAAGGGGTTTCAGTGTGTGAGGATGGGTTTCACTGTGTGCGGAAGGGGTTTCAGCGTGTGGGGAAGGTGTTTCAGTGTGTGGCGAAGGTGTTTCAGTGTGTGCAGAAGGGGTTTCAGTGTGTGGGGATGTGTTTCAATGTGTGGGGAAGGAGTTTCAGTGTGTGGGGATGTGTTTCAGTGTGTGGGGAAGATGTTTCAGTGTGTGGGGAAGGGTTTCACTGTGTGCGGAAGGGTTTTCAGTGTGTGGGGATGGGGTTTCAGTGTGTGGGGAAGGTGTTTCAGTATGTACGGAAGGCGTTTCAGTGTGTGGGGAAGGGGTTTCAGTGTGTTTGGAAGGTGTTTCAGTGTGTGCAGAAGGGGTTTCAGTGTGTGCGGAAGGCGTTTCAGTGTGTGGCGAAGGGGTTTCAGTGTGTGGGGATGTGTTTTAGTGTGTGGCGAGGGGGTGTCAGTGTGTGGGGAAGGGTTTCACTGTGTGCGGAAGGGGTTTCAGTGTGTGGGGAAGCTGTTTCAGTGTCTGGCGAAGGTGTTTCAGTGTGTGCAGAAGGGGGTTCAGTGTGTGGGGATGGGTTTCAGTGGTGGGGATGGGGTTTCAGAGTGTGGGGAAGGTGTTTCAGTGTGTGGGGAAGGGTTTTCAGTGCGTGGGGAAGGGGTTCCAGTGTGTGGGGAAGGTGTTTCAGTGTGTGGGGAAGTGTTTCAGTGTGTGGGGAATGTTTTCCAGTGTGTGGGGAAGGGTTTCAGTGTGTGAGGAAGGTGTTTCTGTGTGTGGGGAAGGGGTTTCAGTGTGTGGGGAAGGTGCTTCAGTGTGTGGGGATGGGTTTCAGTGTGTGGGGATGGGTTTCAGTGTGTGCGGAAGGGGTTTCAGTGTGTGGTGAAGGTTTTTCTGTGCGTGGGGAAGGTGTTTCAGAGTGTGGGGAAGGGGTTTCAGAGTGTGGGGAAGGGGTTTCAGTGTGTGGGGAAGGGGTTTCAGTGTGTGGGGATGGGTTTCAGAGTGTGGGGACGGGTTTCAATGTGTGCTGAAGGGGTTTCAGTGTGTGCGGAAGGTGTTTCAGTGTATGGGGAAGGGGTTTCGGTGTGTGGGGAATGGGTTTCAGTGTGTGGGGAAGGTGTTTCTGTGTGTGTGGAAGGGGTTTCGGTGTGTGGGGAAGGGGTTTCGGTGTGTGGGGAAGGTGTTTCAGTGTGTGGGGAAGGTGTTTCAGTTTTTGGAGAAGGTGTGTCAGTGTGTGGGGAAGGGTTTCATTGTGTGGGGAAGGGGTTTCAGTGTGTGGGTTAGGGTGTCAGTCTGTGGGGAAGGTGTTTCAGTGTGTGCGGAAGGGGTTTCAGTGTTTGAGGAAGGTGTTTCTGTGCGTGGGGAAGGTGTTTCAGAGTGTGGGGAAGGGGATTCAGTGTGTGGGGAAGGGGTTTCAGTGTGTAGGGATGGGTTTCAGAGTGTTGGGACGGGTTTCAATGTGTGCGGAAGGGGTTTCAGTGTGTGCGGAATGTGTTTCAGTGTGTGGGGAAGGGGTTTCGGTGTGTGGGGAAGGGTTTCATTGTGTGGGGAAGGTGTTTCAGTGTGTGGGGAAGGGTCTTCAGTTTGTGGGGAAGCTGTTTCAGTGTGTGGGGAAGGGGTTTCAGTGTTTGGGGAATGTATTTCAGTGTGTGGGGAAGGGTTCCAGTGAGTGGGGAAGGGGTTTCAGTGTGTGGGAAAGGAGTTTCAGTGTGTGGGGATGGTATTTCAGTCTGTGGGGAAGGTGTTTCAGTGTGTGGGGATGTGTTTCAGTGTGTGGGGATGTGTTTCAGTGTGTGGGGAAGGGTTTCAGTGTATGGGGAAGGTGTTTCAGTGTGTGGGGATGGGTTTCAGTGTGTGGGGATGGTTTTCAGTCTGTGAGGAAGGAGTTTCAGTGTGTGGGGAAGGTGTTTCAGTGAGTGGGGAAGGGGTTTCAGTGTGTGGGGAAGGTGTTACCGTTTGTGGGGAATGTGTTTCAGTGTGTGGGGAAGTGGTTTCAGAGTGTGGGGAAGGGTTTCATTGTGTGGGAATGTGATTTGAGTGTGTGTGGAAGGTGTTTCAGTGTGTGGGGAAGGTGTTTCAGTTAGTGGGGAAGGGGTTTCAGTGTGTGGGGAAGGTGTTTCAGCGCGTGGCGATGTGCTTCAGTGTGTCGGGATGTGTTTCAGTGTGTGGGGAAGGTGTTTCAGTGTGTGGGGAAGGTGTTTCAGTTTGTGGGGAAGGGGTTTCAGTGTGTGGGGAAGGTGTTTCAGTGTGTGGGGAAGGTGTTTCAGCGTGTGGAGATGGGTTTCAGTGTGTGGGAAAGGTGTTTCAGTCTGTGGGGAAGGGGTTTTAGTGTGTGCGGAAGGTGTTTCAGTATGTGGGGATGTGTTTCAGTGTGTGGGGATGTATTTCAGTGTGTGGGGAAGGGTTTCAGTGTGTGGGGAAGGTGTTTCAGTGTGGGGGAAGGGGTTTCAGTGTGTGGGGAAGGGGTTTCAGTGTGTGGGGAAGGTGTTCCCGTTTGTGGGGAAGGTGTTTCGGTGTGTGGGGAAGGGTTTTCAGTGCGTGGGGAAGGGGTTCCAGTGTGTGGGGAAGGTGTTTCAGTGTGTGGGGAAGGGTTTCAGTTTGTGGGGATGGTGTTTCAGTGTGTGGGGAAGGGGTTTCAGTGTGTGGGGATGGGTTTTAGTGTGTGGGAAAGGAGTTTCAGTGTGTGGGGATGTGTTTCAGTGTGTGGGGAAGGTGTTTCAGTGTGTGGGGAAGGGTTTCTGTGTGTGGGGAAGGGGTTTCTGTGTGTGGGGATGGGGTTTCAGTGTGTGGGGAAGGTGCTTCAGTGTGTGGGGATGGGTTTCAGTGTGTGGGGATGGGTTTCAGTGTGTGCGGAAGGTGTTTCAGTGTGTGGGGAATGTGTTTCTGTGTGTGGGGAAGGTGTTTCAGAGTGTGGGGAAGGGGTTTCACTGTGTCGGGAAGGGGTTTCAGTGTGCGGCGATGGGTTTCAGAGTGTGGGGACGGGTTTCAATGTGTGCGGAAGGGGTTTCAGTGTGTGCGAAGGTGTTTCAGTGTGTCGGGAAGGGGTTTCTGTGTGTGGGGAAGGGGTTTCAGTGTGCGGGGAAGGTGTTTCAGTGTGTGTTGAAGGGGTTTCCGTGTGTGGGGAAGGGGTTTCGGTGTGTGGGGATGGTGTTTCAGTGTATGGGGAAGGCGTTTCAGTGTGTGGGGAAGGTGTTTCAGTGTGTGGAGAAGGTGTTTCAGTGTGCGGGGAAGGTGTTTCAGTGTGTGGGGAAGGGTTTCATTGTGTGGGGAAGGGGTTTCAGGGTGTGGGGAAGGGTGTCAGTCTGTGGGGAAGGTGTTGCAGTGTGTGCGGTAAGGGTTTCAGTGTTTGAGGAAGGTGTTTCAGTGTGTGGGGAATTTATTTCAGTGTGTGGGGAGGTGTTTCAGTGTGTGGGGAAGGGGTTTCAGTTTGTGGGGAAGCTGTTTCAGTGTGTGGGGAAGTGGTTTCAGTGTTTGGGGAAGGTGTTTCAGTGTGTGCGGAAGGGTTCCAGTGTGTGGGGAAGGGGTTTCAGTGTGTGGGAAAGGTGTTTCAGTGTGTGGGGATGGTATTTCAGTGTGTGGGGAAAGTGTTTCAGTGTGCGGGGAAGATGTTTTAGTGTGTGGGGAAGGGGTCTCAGTGTGTGGGGCAGGTGTTGCAGTGTGTGGGGATGTGTTTCAGTGTGTGGGGATGTGTTTCAGTGTGTGGGGAAGGGTTTCAGTGTGTGGGGAAGGTGTTTCAGTGTGTGGGGATGGGTTTCAGTGTGTGGGGATGGTTTTCAGTCTGTGAGCAAGGAGTTTCAGTGTCTGGGGAAGGTGTTTCAGTGTGTGGGGAAGGGGTTTCAGTTTGTGGGGAAGGTGTTAGCGTTTGTGGGGAAGGTGTTTCAGTGTGTGGGGAATGTGTTTCAGTGTGTGGGGAAGGTGTTTCAGTGAGTGGCGAAGGGGTTTCAGTTTGTGGGGAAGCTGTTTCAGTGTGTGGGAAAGGGGTTTCAGTGTTTGGGGAAGGTGTTTTTGTGTGTGTGGAAGAGTTCCAGTGTGTGTGGAAGGGGCTTCAGTGTGTGGGAAAGGTGTTTCAGTGTGTGGTGATGGTATTTCAGTGTGTGGGGAATGTGTTTCAGTGTGCGGGGAAGATGTTTTAGTGTGTGGGGAAGGGGTCTCAGTGTGTGGGGAAGGTGTGTCAGTGTGTGGGGATGTGTTTCAGTGTGTGGGGATGTTTTTCAGTGTGTGGGGAAGGTGTTACAGTGTGTGGGGATGTGTTTCAGTGTGTGTGGAAGGAGTTTAAGTGTGTGGAGAAGGTGTTTCAGTGTGTGGGGAAGGGGTTTCAGTGTGTGGGGAAGGTGTTTCAGATTGTGGGGAATGGGTTTCAGAGTGTGGGTAAGGGTTTCAGTGCGTGGGGAAGGGGTTACAGTGAGTGGGGAATGGGTTTTTGAGTGTGGGGAAGGGTTTCAGTGTGGGGGGAAGTGTTTTCAGTGTGTGGGGAAGGGGTTTCAGTGTGCGGGAAGGGGTTTCAGTGTGTGTGGATATGTTTCAGTGTGTGAGGAAGGGGTTTCAGTGTGTGGGGAAGGGGTTTCAGTGCGTGGGGAAGTGTTTCACGATGTGCGGAAGGGGTTTCAGTGTGTGGTGAAGGGGTTTCAGCGTGTGGGGAAGGTGTTTCAGTGTGCGCGGAAGGGCTTTCAGTGTGTGGGGAATGGGTTTCTGTGTGTGCGGAAGGTGTTTCAGTGTGTGGGGATGCGTTTGAGTGTGTGCGGAAGGGGTTTCAGTGTGTGGGGAAGGTGTTTCAGTGTGTGAGGAAGGGGTTTCATAGTGTGGGGAAGGGGTTTCAGTGTGTGGGGATGGGATTCAGTGTGTGGGGATCGGTTTCATTGTGGGGGGAAGTGTTTTCAGTGTGTGGGGAAGGGGTTTCAGTGTGTGGGGAAGGGGTTTCAGAGTGTGGGGATGTGTTTCAGTGTCTGAGGAAGGGGTTTCAGTGTGTGGGGAAGAGGTTTCAGTGTGTGCGGAAAGGGTTTCCGTGTGTGGGGAAGGGGTTTCAGTGTGCGGGGAAGGTGTTTCAGTGTGTGCGGAAGGGGTTTCAGTGTGTGGGGAAGGGGTTTCAGTGTGCGGGAAGGGGTTTCAGTGTGTGTGGATATGTTTCAGTGTGTGAGGAAGGGGTTTCAGTGTGTGGGGAAGGGGTTTCAGTGCGTGGGGAAGTGTTTCACGATGTGCGGAAGGGGTTTCAGTGTGTGGTGAAGGGGTTTCAGCGTGTGGGGAAGGTGTTTCAGTGTGCGCGGAAGGGCTTTCAGTGTGTGGGGAATGGGTTTCTGTGTGTGTGGAAGGTGTTTCAGTGTGTGGGGATGCGTTTGAGTGTGTGCGGAAGGGGTTTCAGTGTGTGTGGAAGGTGTTTCAGTGTGTGAGGAAGGGGTTTCATATTGTGGGGAAGGGGTTTCAGTGAGTGGGGATGGGATTCAGTGTGTGGGGTTCGGTTTCAGAGTGGGGGGAAGTGTTTTCAGTGTGTGGGGAAGGGGTTTCAGTGTGTGGGGAAGGGGTTTCAGAGTGTGGGGATGTGTTTCAGTGTCTGAGGAAGGGGTTTCAGTGTGTGGGGAAGGGGTTTCAGTGTATGGGGAAGAGGTTTCAGTGTGTGCGGAAAGGGTTTCCGTGTGTGGGGAAGGGGTTTCAGTGTGCGGGGAAGGTGTTTCAGTGTGTGCGGAAGGGGTTTCAGTGTGTGGGGAAGGGGTTTCAGTGTGTGGGGATGTATTTCAGTGTGTGGGGATGGGGTTTCAGTGTGTGGGGAAGGGTTTCTCTGTGTGCGGAAGGGGTTTCAGTGTGTGGGGAAGGTGTTTCAGTGTGTGGGGAAGGTGTTTCAGTGTGTGGGGAAGAGGTTTCAGTGTGTGGGGATGTGTTTCACTGCGTGGGGAAGGGGTTTCTGTGTTTGGGGATGTGTTTCAGAGTGTGGGGAAGGTGTTTCAGTGTGTGGGGAAGGGTTTCACTGTGTGCGGAAGGGGTTTCAGTGTGTGGGGAAGGTGTTTCAGTATGTGCGGAAGGGGTTTCAGTGTGTGCGGAAGCCGTTTCGGTGTGTGGGTAAAAGGTTTCAGTGAGTGGTGAAGGGGTTTCAGTGTGTGGGGAAGGTGTTTCAGTGTGTGCGGAAGGGGTTTCAGTGAGTGTGGAAGGGGTTTCAGTGTGTGGGGAATGGGTTTCAGTGTGTGTGGAAGGTGTTTCAGTGTGTGCGGAAGGGGTTTCAGTGTGTGGGGAATGGGTTTCACTGCGTGGGGAAGGGGTTTCTGTGTGTGGGGATGTGTTTTAGTGTGTGGGGAAGGGGTTTCAGTGTGTGGGGAAGGGTTTCACTGTGTGCGGAAGGGGTTTCAGCGTGTGGGGAAGGTGTTTCATTGTGTGGCGAAGGTGTTTCAGTGTGTGCAGAAGGGGTTTCAGTGTGTGGGGATGTGTTTCAATGTGTGGCGAAGGAGTTTCAGTGTGTGGGGATGTGTTTCAGTGTGTGGGGAAGATGTTTCAGTGAGTGGGGAAGGGTTTCACTGTGTGCAGAAGGGGTTTCAGTGTGTGGGGAAGGGGTTTCAGTGTGTGGGGAAGGTGTTTCAGTATGTGCGGAAGGCGTTTCAGTGTGTGGGGAAGGGGTTTCAGTGTGTGGGGAAGGTGTTTCAGTGTGTGCGGAAGGGGTTTCAGTGTGTCGGGATGGGTTTCAGTGTTTGGGGAAGGGTTTCAGTGTGTGGGGAAGGTTTTTCAGTGTGTGGGGATGTGTTGCAGTGTGTTGTAATGGGGTTTCAGAGTGTGCAGAAGGGGTTTCAGTGTGTGGGAATGGGTTTTAGTGTGTGGGGAAGGGGTTTCAGTGTGTGGGGACGTGTTTCAGTGTGTGGGGAAGGTGTTTCAGTGTGTGGGGAAGGGTTTCTGTGTGTGAGGAAGGTGTTTCTGTGTGTGGGGAAGGGGCTTCAGTGTGTGGGAAAGGTGCTTCAGTGTGTGGGGATGGGTTTCAGTGTGTGGGGATGGGTTTCAGTATGTGCGGAAGGGGTTTCAGTGTGTGGGGAAGGTGTGTCTGTGCGTGGGGAAGGTGTTTCAGAGTGTGGGGAAGGGGTTTCAGTGTGTGGGGAATGGGTTTCTGTGTGTGGGGAAGGTGTTTAAGTGTGTGGGGATGGGTTTGAGTCTGTGCGGAAGGGGTTTCAGTGTGTGCGGAAGGGGTTTCATTGTGTGGGGAATGAGTTTCAGTGTGTGGGGATGGGATTCAGTGTGTGGGGATCGGTTTCAGTGTGGGGGAAGTGTTTTCAGTGTGTGGGGAAGCGGTTTCAGTGTGTGGGGAAGGGGTTTCAGAGTGTGGGGATGTGTTTCAGTGTCTGAGGAAGGGGTTTCAGTGTGTGAGGAAGGGGATTCAGTGTATGGGGAAGGGGTTTCAGTGTTTGCAGAAAGGGTTTCCGTGTGTGGGGAAGGGGTTTCAGTGTGCGGGGAAGGTGTTTCAGTGTGTGCGGAAGGGGTTTCAGTGAGTGGGGAAGGGGTTTCAGTGTGTGGGGATGTATTTCAGTGTGTGGGGATGGTGTTTCAGTGTGTGGGGAAGGGTTTCTCTGTGTGCGGAAGGGGTTTCAGTGTGTGGGGAAGGTGTTTCAGTGTGTGGGGAAGGTGTTTCAGTGTGTGGGGAAGGGGTTTCAGTGTGTGGGGATGTGTTTCACTGTGTGGGGAAGGGGTTTCTGTGTTTGGGGATGTGTTTCAGAGTGTGGGGAAGGTGTTTCAGTGTGTGGGGAAGGGTTTCACTGTGTGCGGAAGGGGTTTCAGTGTGTGGGGAAGGTGTTTCAGTTTGTGCGGAAGGGGTTTCAGTGTGTGCGGAAGCCGTTTCGGTGTGTGGGTAAAAGGTTTCAGTGTGTGATGAAGGGGTTTCAGTGTGTGGGGAAGGTGTTTCAGTGTGTGCGGAAGGGGTTGCAGTGTGTGGGGAAGGGGTTTCAGTGTGTGGCGAAGGTGTTTCAGTGTGTGCGGAAGGGGTTTCAGTGTGTGCGGAAGGGTTTTCAGTGTGTGGGGAACGCGTTTCAGTGTGTGTGGACGGTGTTTCAGTGTGTGCGGAAGGGGTTTCAGTGTGTGGGGAATGGGTTTCAGTGTGTGGGGATGTGTTTTAGTGTGTGGGAAGGGGTTTCTGTGTGTGGGGATGGGTTTCACTGTGTGCGGAAGGGGTTTCAGCGTGTGGGGAAGGTGTTTCAGTGTGTGGCGAAGGTGTTTCAGTGTGTGCAGAAGGGGTTTCAGTGTGTGGGGACGGTGTTTCAGTGTGTGCGGAAGGGGTTTCAGTGTGTGGGGAATGGGTTTCAGTGTGTGGGGATGTGTTTTAGTGTGTGGGAAGGGGTTTCTGTGTGTGGGGATGGGTTTCACTGTGTGCGGAAGGGGTTTCAGCGTGTGGGGAAGGTGTTTCAGTGTGTGGCGAAGGTGTTTCAGTGTGTGCAGAAGGGGTTTCAGTGTGTGGGGATGTGTTTCAATGTGTGGGGAAGGAGTTTCAGTGAGTGGGGATGTGTTTCAGTGTGTGGGGAAGATGTTTCAGTGTGTGGGGAAGAGTTTCACTGTGTGCGGAAGGTGATTCAGTGTGTGGGGAAGGGGTTTCAGTGTGTGGGGCAGGTGTTTTAGTATGTGCGGAAGGCGTTTCAGTGTGTCGGGAAGGGGTTTCAGTGTGTGGGGAAGGTGTTTCAGTGTGTGCGGAAGGGGTTTCAGTGTGTGCGGAAGGCGTTTCAGTGTGTGGGGAAGGGGTTTCAGTGTGTGGGGATGTGTTTTAGTGTGTGGCGAGGGGGTGTCAGTGTGTGGGGAAGGGTTTCACTGTGTGCGGAAGGGGTTTCAGTGTGTGGGGAAGCTGTTTCAGTGTGTGGCGAAGGTGTTTCAGTGTGTGCAGAAGGGGGTTCAGTGTGTGGGGATGGGTTTCAGTGTGTGGGGATGGGGTTTCAGAGTGTGGGGAAGGTGTTTCAGTGTGTGGGGAAGGGTTTTCAGTGCGTGGGGAAGGGGTTCCAGTGTGTGGGGAAGGTGTTTCAGTGTGTGGGGAAGTGTTTCAGTGTGTGGGGAATGTTTTTCAGTGTGTGGGGAAGGGTTTCAGTGTGTGGGGATGGGGTTTCAGTGTGTGGGGTAGGGGTTTCAGTGTGTGGGGATGGGTTTTAGTGTGTGGGGAAGGAGTTTCAGTGTGTGGGGATGTGTTTCCGTGTGTGGGGAAGGTGTTTCAGTGTGTGGGGAAGGGTTTCTGTGTGTGAGGAAGGTGTTTCTGTGTGTGGGGAAGGGGTTTCAGTGCGTGGGGAAGGTGCTTCAGTGTGTGGGGATGGGTTTCAGTGTGTGGGGATGGGTTTCAGTGTGTGCAGAAGGGGTTTCAGTGTGTGGTGAAGGTGTTTCTGTGCGTGGGGAAGGTGTTTCAGAGTGTGGGGGAGGGGTTTCAGTGTGTGGGGAAGGGGTTTCAGTGTGTGGGGATGGGTTTCAGAGTGTGGGGACGGGTTTCAATGTGTGCTGAAGGGGTTTCAGTGTGTGCGGAAGGTGTTTCAGTGTATGGGGAAGGGGTTTCGGTGTGTGGGGAAGGGTTTCATTGTGTGGGGAAGGTGTTTCAGTGTGTGTGGAAGGGGTTTCGGTGTGTGGGGAAGGGGTTTCGGTGTGTGGGGAAGGTGTTTCAGTGTGTGGGGAAGGTGTTTCAGTGTGTGGAGAAGGTGTTTCAGTGTGTGGGGAAGGGGTTTCATTGTGTGGGGAAGGGTTTCATTGTGTGGGGAAGGGGTTTCAGTGTGTGGGGAAGGGTGTCAGTCTGTGGGGAAGGTGTTTCAGTGTGTGAGGAAGGGGTTTCAGTGTTTGAGGAAGGTGTTTCTGTGCGTGGGGAAGGTGTTTCAGAGTGTGGGGAAGGGGTTTCAGTGTGTAGGGAAGGGGTTTCAGTGTGTGGGGATGGGTTTCAGAGTGTGTGGACGGGTTTCAATGTGTGCGGAAGGGGTTTCAGTGTGTGCGGAAGGTGTTTCAGTGTGTGGGGAAGGGGTTTCGGTGTGTGGGGAAGGGTTTCATTGTGTGGGGAAGGTGTTTCAGTGTGTGGGGAAGGGGCTTCAGTTTGTGGGGAAGCTGTTGCAGTGTGTGGGGAAGGGGTTTCAGTGTTTGGGGAATGTGTTTCAGTGTGTGGGGAAGGGTTCCAGTGTGTGGGGAAGGGGTTTTAGTGTGTGGGAAAGGTGTTTCAGTGTGTGGGGATTGTATTTCAGTGTGTGGGGAATGTGTTTCAGTGTGTGGGGATGTGTTTCAGTGTGTGGGGAAGGGTTTCAGTGTATGGGGAAGGTGTTTCAGTGTGTGGGGATGGGTTTCAGTGTGTGGGGATGGTTTTCAGTCTGTGAGGAAGGAGTTTCAGTGTGTGGGGAAGGTGTTTCAGTGAGTGGGGAAGGGGTTTCAGTGTGTGGGGAAGGTGTTACCGTTTGCGGGGAAGGTGTTTCAGTGTGTGGGGAAGTGATTTCAGAGTGTGGGGAAGGGTTTCAGTGTGTGGGAATGTGATTTCAGTGTGTGTGGAAGGTGTTTCAGTGTGTGGGGAAGGTGTTTCAGTTAGTGGGGAAGGGGTTTCAGTGTGTGGGGAAGGTGTTTCAGCGCGTGGCGATGTGCTTCAGTGTGTCGGGATGTGTTTCAGTGTGTGGGGAAGGTGTTTCAGTGTGTGGGGAAGGTGTTTCAGTTTGTGGGGAAGGGGTTTCAGTGTGTGGGGAAGGTGTTTCAGTGTGTGGGGAAGGTGTTTCAGCGTGTGGAGATGGGTTTCACTGTGTGGGGAAGGTGTTTCAGTCTGTGGGGAAGGGGTTTCAGTGTGTGCGCAAGTTGTTTCGGTGTATGGGGAAGGTGTTTCAGTGTGTGGGGATGTATTTCAGTGTGTGGGGAAGGGTTTCAGTGTGTGGGGAAGGTGTTTCTGTGTGGGGGAAGGGGTTTCAGTGTGTGGGGAAGGGATTTCAGTGTGTGTGGAAGAGTTTCTCTGTGTGCGGAAGGGGTTTCAGTGTGTGGGGATGTGTTTCAGTGTGTGGGGAAGGGTTTCTGTGTATGGGGAAGGTGTTTCGGTGTGTGGGGATGGGTTTGAGTGTGTGGGGATGGTTTTCAGTCTGTGAGGAAGGAGTTTCAGTGTGTGGGGAAGGTGTTTCAGTGAGAGGGGAAGGGGTTTCAGTGTGTGGGGAAGGTGTTACCGTTTGTGGGGAAGGTGTCTCAGTGTGTGGGGAAGTGGTTTCAGAGTGTGGGGAAGGGTTTCAGTGTGTGGGAATGTGATTTCAGTGTGTGTGGAAGGTGTTTCAGTGTGTGGGGAAGGTGTTTCAGTTAGTGGGGAAGGGGTTTCAGTGTGTGGGGAAGGTGTTTCAGCGCGTGGCGATGTGCTTCAGTGTGTCGGGATGTGTTTCAGTGTGTGGGGAATGTGTTTCAGTGTGTGTGGAAGATGTTTCAGTTTGAGGGAAAGGGGTTTCAGTGTGTGGGGAAGGTGTTTCAGTGTGTGGGGAAAGTGTTTCAGCGTGTGGAGATGGGTTTCAGTGTGTGGGGAAGGTGTTTCAGTCTGTGGGGAAGGGGTTTCAGTGTGTGCGGAAGGTGTTTCAGTGTGTGGGGATGTGTTTCAGTGTGTGGGGATGTATTTCAGTGTGTGGGGAAGGGTTTCAGTGTGTGGGGAAGGTGTTTCAGTGTGTGGGGTAGGGGTTTCAGTGTGTGGGGATGTGTTTCAGTGTGTGGGGAAGAGGTTTCTGTGTGTGGGGATGTGTTTCAGTGTGTGGGGAAGGTGTTTCAGTGTGTGGGGAAGGGTTTCATTGTGTGCGGAAGGTGTTTCAGTGTGTGGGGAAGGGGTTTCAGTGTGTGGGGAAGGTGTTACAGTGTGTGGGATGGGTTTCAGTGTGTGTGGAAGGGGTTTCAGTGTGTGCGGAAGGTGTTTCAGTGTATGGGGAAGGGGTTTCGGTGTGTGGGGAAGGGTTTCATTGTGTGGGGAAGGTGTTTCAGTGTGTGTGGAAGGGGTTTCGGTGTGTGGGGAAGGGGTTTCGGTGTGTGGGGAAGGTGTTTCAGTGTGTGGGGAAGGTGTTTCAGTGTGTGGAGAAGGTGTTTCAGTGTGTGGGGAAGGGGTTTCATTGTGTGGGGAAGGGTTTCATTGTGTGGGGAAGGGGTTTCAGTGTGTGGGGAAGGGTGTCAGTCTGTGGGGAAGGTGTTTCAGTGTGTGAGGAAGGGGTTTCAGTGTTTGAGGAAGGTGTTTCTGTGCGTGGGGAAGGTGTTTCAGAGTGTGGGGAAGGGGTTTCAGTGTGTAGGGAAGGGGTTTCAGTGTGTGGGGATGGGTTTCAGAGTGTGGGGACGGGTTTCAATGTGTGCGGAAGGGGTTTCAGTGTGTGCGGAAGGTGTTTCAGTGTGTGGGGAAGGGGTTTCGGTGTGTGGGGAAGGGTTTCATTGTGTGGGGAAGGTGTTTCAGTGTGTGGGGAAGGGGCTTCAGTTTGTGGGGAAGCTGTTGCAGTGTGTGGGGAAGGGGTTTCAGTGTTTGGGGAATGTGTTTCAGTGTGTGGGGAAGGGTTCCAGTGTGTGGGGAAGGGGTTTTAGTGTGTGGGAAAGGTGTTTCAGTGTGTGGGGATTGTATTTCAGTGTGTGGGGAATGTGTTTCAGTGTGTGGGGATGTGTTTCAGTGTGTGGGGATGTGTTTCAGTGTGTGGGGAAGGGTTTCAGTGTATGGGGAAGGTGTTTCAGTGTGTGGGGATGGGTTTCAGTGTGTGGGGATGGTTTTCAGTCTGTGAGGAAGGAGTTTCAGTGTGTGGGGAAGGTGTTTCAGTGAGTGGGGAAGGGGTTTCAGTGTGTGGGGAAGGTGTTACCGTTTGTGGGGAAGGTATTTCAGTGTGTGGGGAAGTGATTTCAGAGTGTGGGGAAGGGTTTCAGTGTGTGGGAATGTGATTTCCGTGTGTGTGGAAGGTGTTTCAGTGTGTGGGGAAGGTGTTTCAGTTAGTGGGGAAGGAGTTTCAGTGTGTGGGGAAGGTGTTTCAGCGCGTGGCGATGTGCTTCAGTGTGTCGGGATGTGTTTCAGTCTGTGGGAAGGTGTTTCAGTGTGTGGGGAAGGTGTTTCAGTTTGTGGGGAAGGGGTTTCAGTGTGTGGGGAAGGTGTTTCAGTTTGTGGGGAAGGTGTTTCAGCGTGTGGAGATGGGTTTCACTGTGTGGGGAAGGTGTTTCAGTCTGTGGGGAAGGGGTTTCAGTGTGTGCGGAAGTTGTTTCGGTGTGTGGGGATGTGTTTCAGTGTGTGGGGATGTATTTCAGTGTGTGGGGAAGGGTTTCAGTGTGTGGGGAAGGTGTTTCTGTGTGGGGGAAGGGGTTTCAGTGTGTGGGGAAGGGATTTCAGTGTGTGTGGAAGTGTTTCTCTGTGTGCGGAAGGGGTTTCAGTGTGTGGGGATGTGTTTCAGTGTGTGGGGAAGGGTTTCTGTGTATGGGGAAGGTGTTTCAGTGTGTGGGGATGGGTTTCAGTGTGTGGGGATGGTTTTCAGTCTGTGAGGAAGGAGTTTCAGTGTGTGGGGAAGGTGTTTCAGTGAGAGGGGAAGGGGTTTCAGTGTGTGGGGAAGGTGTTACCGTTTGTGGGGAAGGTGTCTCAGTGTGTGGGGAAGTGGTTTCAGAGTGTGGGGAAGGGTTTCAGTGTGTGGGAATGTGATTTCAGTGTTTGTGGAAGGTGTTTCAGTGTGTGGGGAAGGTGTTTCTGTTAGTGGGGAAGGGGTTTCAGTGTGTGGGGAAGGTGTTTCAGCGCGTGGCGATGTGCTTCAGTGTGTCGGGATGTGTTTCAGTGTGTGGGGAATGTGTTTCAGTATGTGGGGAAGATGTTTCAGTTTGTGGGGAAGGGGTTTCAGTGTGTGGGGAAGGTGTTTCAGTGTGTGGGGAAGGTGTTTCAGCGTGTGGAGATGGGTTTCAGTGTGTGGGGAAGGTGTTTCAGTCTGTGGGGAAGGGGTTTCAGTGTGTGCGGAAGGTGTTTCAGTGTGTGGGGATGTGTTTCAGTGTGTGGGGATGTATTTCAGTGTGTGGGGAAGGGTTTCAGTGTGTGGGGAAGGTGTTTCAGTGTGTGGGGTAGGGGTTTCAGTGTGTGGGGATGTGTTTCAGTGTGTGGGGAAGAGGTTTCTGTGTGTGGGGATGTGTTTCAGTGTGTGGGGAAGGTGTTTCAGTGTGTGGGGAAGGGTTTCACTGTGTGCGGAAGGTGTTTCAGTGTGTGGGGAAGGGGTTTCAGTGTGTGGGGAAGGTGTTACAGTGTGTGGGATGGGTTTCAGTGTGTGTGGAAGGGGTTTCAGTGTGTGGGGAAGGTGTTTCAGTGTGTGGAGAAGGGGTTTAAGTGTGTGGGGAAGGGGTTTCAGTGTGTGGGGAAGGTGCTTCAGTATGTGGGGAATGGGTTTCAGAGTGTGGGTAAGGGTTTCAGTGTGTGGGGAAGGGGTTTCAGTGAGTGGGAATGGGTTTCTGAGTGTGGGGAAGGGTTTCAGTGTGGGGCGAAGTGTTTTCAGTGTGTGGGGAAGTGGTTTCAGTGTGCGGGAATGGGTTTCAGTGTGTGTGGATATGTTTCAGTGTGTTGGGAAGGGGTTTCAGTGTGTGGGGAAGGGGTTTCAGTGCGTGGGGAAGTGTTTCACGATGTGCGGAAGGGGTTTCAGTTTGTGGTGAAGGGGTTTCAGCGTGTGGGGAACGTGTTTCAGTGTGCGCGGAAGGGGTTTCAGTGTGTGGGGAATGGGTTTCTGTGTGTGGGGAAGGTGTTTCAGTGTGTGGGGATGGGTTTTAGTGTGTGGGGATGGGTTTCAGTGTGTGCGGAAGGGGTTTCAGTGTGTGGGGAAGGTGTTTCAGTGTGTGGGGAAGGGGTTTCATTGTGTGGGGAAGGGGTTTCAGTGTGTGGGGATGGGATTCAGTGTGTGGGGATCGGTTTCAGTGTGGGGGGAAGTGTTTTCAGTGTGTGGGGAAGGGGTTTCAGAGTGTGGGGAAGGGGTTTCAGAGTGTGGGGATGTGTTTCAGTGTCTGAGGAAGGGGTTTCAGTGTGTGGGGAAGAGGTTTCAGTGTATGGGGAAGGGGTTTCAGTGTGTGCGGAAAGGGTTTCCGTGTGTGGGGAAGGGGTTTAAGTGTGCGGGGAAGGTGTTTCAGTGTGTGCGGAAGGGGTTTCAGTGTGTGGGGAAGGGGTTTCAGTGTGTGGGGATGTATTTCAGTGTGTGGGGAAGGGGTTTCAGTGTGTGGGGAAGGGTTTCTCTGTGTGCGGAAGGTGTTTCAGTGTGTGGGGAAGGTGTTTCAGTGTGTGGGGAAGGGGTTTCAGTATGTGGGGATGTGTTTCACTGAGTGGGGAAGGGGTTTCTGTGTTTGGGGATGTGTTTCAGAGTGTGGGGAAGGGGGTTCAGTGTGTGGGGAAGGGTTTCTCTGTGTGCGGAAGGTGTTTCAGTGTGTGGGGAAGGTGTTTCAGTGTGTGGGGATGGGGTTTCAGTGTGTGGGGATGTGTTTCACTGTGTGGGGAAGGTGTTTCAGTGTGTGGGGAAGGTGTTTCAGTGTGTGGGGAAGGGGTTTAAGTGTGTGCCGAAGGTGTTTCAGTGTGTGGGGAAGGTGTTTCAGCGTGTGGAGATGGGTTTCAGTGTGTGGGGAAGGTGTTTCAGTCTGTGGGGAAGGGGTTTCAGTGTGTGCGGAAGGTGTTTCAGTGTGTGGGGATGTGTTTCAGTGTGTGGGGATGTATTTCAGTGTGTGGGGAAGGGTTTCAGTGTGTGGGGAAGGTGTTTCAGTGTGGGGGAAGGGGTTTCAGTGTGTGGGGAAGGGGTTTCAGTGTGTGGGGATGTATTTCAATGTGTGGGGAAGTGGTTTCAGTGTGTGTGGAAGTGTTTCTCTGTGTGCGGAAGGGGTTTCAGTGTGTGGGGATGTGTTTCTGTGTGTGGGGAAGGGTTTCAGTGTATGGGGAAGGTGTTTCACTGTGTGGGGATGGGTTTCAGTGTGTGGGGATAGTTTTCAGTCTGTGAGGAAGGAGTTTCAGTGTGTGGGGAAGGTGTTTCAGTGAGTGGGGAAGGGGTTTCAGTGTGTGGGGAAGGTGTTACCGTTTGTGGGGAAGGTGTCTCAGTGTGTGGGGATGTGGTTTCAGAGTGTGGGGAAGGGTTTCAGTGTGTGGGAATGTGATTTCAGTGTGTGTGGAAGGTGTTTCAGTGTGTGGGGAAGGTGTTTCAGTTAGTGGGGAAGGGGTTTCAGTGTGTGGGGAAGGTGTTTCAGCGCGTGGCGATGTGCTTCAGTGTGTCGGGATGTGTTTCAGTTTGTGGGGAAGGTGTTTCAGTGTGTGGGGAAGGTGTTTCAGTTTGTGGGGAAGGGGTTTCAGTGTGTGGGGAAGGTGTTTTAGTGTGTGGGGAATGTGTTTCAGCGTGTGGAGATGGGTTTCAGTGTGTGGGGAAGGTGTTTCAGTCTGTGGGGAAGGGGTTACAGTGTGTGCGGAAGGTGTTTCAGTGTGTGGGGATGTGTTTCAGTGTGTGGGGATGTATTTCAGTGTGTGGGGAAGGGGTTTCACTGTGTGCGGAAGGTGTTTCAGTGTGTGGGGATGTGTTTCAGTGTGTGGGGATGTATTTCAGTGTTTGGGGAAGGGTTTCAGTGTGTGGGGAAGGTGTTTCAGTGTGTGGGGTAGGGGTTTCAGTGTGTGGGGATGTGTTTCAGTGTGTGGGGAAGAGGTTTCTGTGTGTGGGGATGTGTTTCAGTGTGTGGGGAATGTGTTTCAGTGTGTGTGGAAGGGTTTCACTGTGTGCGGAAGGTGTTTCAGTGGGTGGGGAAGGGGTTTCAGTGTGTGGGGAAGGTGTTACAGTGTGTGGGGATGGGTTTCAGTGTGTGTGGAAGGGGTTTCAGTGTGTGGGGAAGGTGTTTCAGTGTGTGGGGAAGGGGTTTAAGTGTGTGGGGAAGGGGTTTCAGTGTGTGGGGAAGGTGCTTCAGTATGTGGGGAATGGGTTTCAGAGTGTGGGTAAGGGTTTCAGTGTGTGGGGAAGGGGTTTCAGTGAGTGGGGAATGGGTTTCTGAGTGTGGGGAAGGGTTTCAGTGTGGGGCGAAGTGTTTTCAGTGTGTGGGGAAGTGGTTTCAGTGTGCGGGAATGGGTTTCAGTGTGTGTGGATATGTTTCAGTCTGTTAGGAAGGGGTTTCAGTGTGTGGGGAAGGGGTTTCAGTGCGTGGGGAAGTGTTTCACGATGTGCGCAAGAGGTTTCAGTGTGTGGCGAAGGGGTTTCAGCGTGTGGGGATGGTGTTTCAGTGTGCGCGGAAGGGGTTTCAGTGTGTGGGGAATGGGTTTCTGTGTGTGGGGAAGGTGTTTCAGTGTGTGGGGATGGGTTTTAGTGTGTGGGGATGGGTTTCAGTGTGTGCGGAAGGGGTTTCAGTGTGTGGGGAAGGTGTTTCAGTGTGTGGGGAAGGGGTTTCATTGTGTGGGGAAGGGGTTTCAGTGTGTGGGGATGGGATTCAGTGTGTGGGGATCGGTTTCAGTGTGGGGGGAAGTGTTTTCAGTGTGTGGGGAAGGGGTTTCAGTGTGTGGGGAAGGGGTTTCAGAGTGTGGGGATGTGTTTCAGTGTCTGAGGAAGGGGTTTCAGTGTGTGGGGAAGAGGTTTCAGTGTATGGGGAAGGGTTTTCAGTGTGTGCGGAAAGGGTTTATGTGTGTGGGGAAGGGGTTTAAGTGTGCGGGGAAGGTGTTTCAGTGTGTGCGGAAGGGGTTTCAGTGTGTGGGGAAGGGGTTTCAGTCTGTGGGGATGTATTTCAGTGTGTGGGGAAGGGGTTTCAGTGTGTGGGGAAGGGTTTCTCTGTGTGCGGAAGGTGTTTCAGTGTGTGGGGAAGGGGTTTCAGTGTGTGGGGATGTGTTTCACTGTGTGGGGAAGGGGTTTCTGTGTTTGGGGATGTGTTTCAGAGTGTGCGGAAGGGGTTTCAGTGTGTGGGGAAGGGGTTTCAGTGTGTGGGGATGTATTTCAGTGTGTGGGGAAGTGGTTTCAGTGTGTGGGGAAGGGTTTCTCTGTGTGCGGAAGGTGTTTCAGTGTGTGGGGAAGGTGTTTCAGTGTGTGGGGAAGGGGTTTCAGTGTGTGGGGATGTGTTTGACTGTGTGGGGAAGGGGTTTCTGTGTTTGCGGATGTGTTTCAGAGTGTGGGGAAGGTGTTTCAGCGCGCGGCGATGTGCTTCAGTGTGTCGGGATGTGTTTCAGTGTGTGGGGAAGGTGTTTCAGTGTGTGGGGAAGGTGTTTCAGTTTGTGGGGAAGTGTTTCAGTGTGTGGGGAAGGTGTTTCAGTGTGTGGGGAAGGTGTTTCAGCGTGTGGAGATGGGTTTCAGTGTGTGGGGAAGGTGTTTCAGTCTGTGGGGAAGGGGTTTCATGTGTGCGGAAGGTGTTTCAGTGTGTGGGGATGTGTTTCAGTGTGTGGGGATGTATTTCAGTGTGTGGGGAAGGGTTTCAGTGTGTGGGGAAGGTGTTTCAGTGTGGGGGAAGGGGTTTCAGTGTGTGGGGAAGGGGTTTCAGTGTGTGGGGATGTATTTCAGTGTGTGGGGAAGTGGTTTCAGTGTGTGTGGAAGTGTTTCTCTGTGTGCGGAAGGGGTTTCAGTGTGTGGGGAAGGTGTTTCAGTGTGTGGGGATGGGTTTCAGTGTGTGGGGATGGTTGTCAGTCTGTGAGGAAGGAGTTTCAGTGTGTGGGGAAGGTATTTCAGTGAGTGGGGAAGGGGTTTCAGTGTGTGGGGAAGGTGTTACCGTTTGTGGGGAAGGTGTCTCAGTGTGTGGGGAAGTGGTTTCAGAGTGTGGGGAAGGGTTTCAGAGTGTGGGAATGTGATTTCAGTGTGTGTGGAAGGTGTTTCAGTGTGTGGGGAAGGTGTTTCAGTGTGTGGGGAAGGTGTTTCAGCGCGTGGCGATGTGCTTCAGTGTGTCGGGATGTGTTTCAGTGTGTGGGGAAGGTGTTTAAGTGTGTGGGGAAGGTGTTTCAGTTTGTGGGGAAGGGGTTTCAGTGTGTGGGGAAGGTGTTTCAGTGTGTGGGGAAGGTGTTTCAGCGTGTGGAGATGGGTTTAAGTGTGTGGGGAAGGTGTTTCAGTCTGTGGGGAAGGGGTTTCAGTGTGTGCGGAAGGTGTTTCAGTGTGTGGGGATGTGTTTCAGTGTGTGGGGATGTATTTCAGTGTGTGGGGAAGGGTTTCAGTGTGTGGGGAAGGTGTTTCAGTGTGGGGGAAGGGGTTTCAGTGTGTGGGGAAGGGGTTTCAGTGTGTGGGGATGTATTTCAGTGTGTAGGGAAGTGGTTTTAGTGTGTGTGGAAGTCTTTCTCTGTGTGCGGAAGGGGTTTCAGTGTGTGGAGAAGGTGTTTCAGTGTGTGGGGAAGGTGTTTCAGTGTGTGGGGTAGGGGTTTCAGTGTGTGGGGATGTGTTTCAGTGTGTGGGGAAGAGGTTTCTGTGTGTGGGGATGTGTTTCAGTGTGTGGGGAAGGTGTTTCAGTGTGTGGGGAATGGTTTCACTGTGTGCGGAAGGTGTTTCAGTGTGTGGGGAATGGGTTTCAGTGTGTGTGGAAGGGGTTTCAGTGTGTGGGGAAGGTGTTTCAGTGTGTGGGGAAGGGGTTTAAGTGTGTGGGGAAGGGGTTTCAGTGTGTGGGGAAGGTGCTTCAGTATGTGGGGAATGGGTTTCAGAGTGTGGGTAAGGGTTTCAGTGTGTGGGGAAGGGGTTTCTGTGAGTGGGGAATGGGTTTCTGAGTGTGGGGAAGGGTTTCAGTGTGGGGCGAAGTGTTTTCAGTGTGTGGGGAAGTGGTTTCAGTGTGCGGGAATGGGTTTCAGTGTGTGTGGATATGTTTCAGTGTGTTAGGAAGGGGTTTCAGTGTGTGGGGAAGGGGTTTCAGTGCGTGGGGAAGTGTTTCACGATGTGCGGAAGGGGTTTCAGTGTGTGGGGATGGGTTTTACTGTGTGGGGATGGGTTTCAGTGTGTGCGGAAGGGGTTTCAGTGTGTGGGGAAGGTGTTTCAGTGTGTGGGGAAGGGGTTTCATTGTGTGGGGAAGGGGTTTCAGTGTGTGGGGATGGGATTCAGTGTGTGGGGATCGGTTTCAGTGTGGGGGTAAGTGTTTTCAGTGTGTGGGGAAGGGGTTTCAGTGTGTGGGGAAGGGGTTTCAGAGTGTGGGGATGTGTTTCAGTGTCTGAGGAAGGGGTTTCAGTGTGTGGGGAAGGGGTTTCAGTGTGTGCGGAAAGGGTTTCCGTGTGTGGGGAAGGGGTTTAAGTGTGCGGGGAAGGTGTTTCAGTGTGTGCGGAAGGGGTTTCAGTGTGTGGGGAAGGGGTTTCAGTGTGTGGGGATGTATTTCAGTGTGTGGGGAAGGTGTTTCAGTGTGTGTGGAAGGGGTTGCAGTGTGTGGGGATGTGTTTCACTGTGTGGGGAAGGGGTTTCTGTGATTGGGGATGTGTTTCAGAGTGTGGGGAAGGTGTTTCAGTGTGTGTGGAAGGGTTTCACTGTCTGCGGAAGGGGTTTCAGTGTGTGGGGAACGTGTTTCAGTATGTGCGGAAGGGGTTTCAGTGTGTGCGGAAGCCATTTCGGTGTGTGAGTAAGGGGTTTCAGTGTGTCTGGAAGGGTTTTCAGTGTGTGGGGAAGGTGTTTCAGTGTGTGCGGAAGGGGTTGCAGTGTGTGGGGAAGGGGTTTCCGTGCGTGGCGAAGGTATTTCAGTGTGTGCGGGAGGGGTTTCAGTTTGTGCGGAAGGGGTTTCAGTGTGTGGGGAATGGGTTTCAGTGTGTGTGGACGGTGTTTCTGTGTGTGCGGAAGGGGTTTCAGTGTGTGGGGAATGGGTTTCAGTGTGTGGGGATGTGTTTTAGTGTGTGGGGAAGGGGTTTCAGTGTGTGGGGAAGGGTTTCACTGTGTGCAAAAGGGGTTTCAGCGGGTGGGGAAGGTGTTTCAGTGTGTGGCGAAGGTGTTTCAGTGTGTGCAGAAGGGGTTTCAGTGTGTGGGGATGTGTTTCAGTGTGTGGGGAAGGAGTTTCAGTGTGTGGGGATGTGTTTCAGTGTGTGGGGAAGATGTTTCAGTGTGTGGGGAAGGGTTTCACTGTGTGCGGAAGGGGTTTCAGTGTGTGGGGAAGGGGTTTCAGTGTGTGGGGAAGGTGTTTCAGTATGTGCGGAAGTCGTTTCAGTGAGTGGCGAAGGGGTTTCAGTGTGTGGGGAAGGTGTTTCAGTGTCTGCGGAAGGGTTTTCAGTGTGTGGGGATGTGTTTTAGTGTGTGGCGAAGGGGTTTCAGTGTGTGGGGAAGGGTTTCACTGTTTGCGGAAGGGGTTTCAGTGTGTGGGGAAGCTGTTTCAGTGTGTGGCGAAGGTGTTTCAGTGAGTGCAGAAGGGGTTTCAGTGTGTGGGTAAGGGTTTCAGTGTGTGGGGATGTATTTCAGTGTGTGGGTAAGGGTTTCAGTGCGTGGGGAAGGGGTTTCAGTGTGTGGGGAAGGCGTTTCAGAGTGTGTGGAAGGGTTTCATTGTGGGGGGAAGTGTTTTCACTGTGTGGGGAAGGGGTTTCAGTGTGTGGGGAAGGGGGTTAAGTGTGCGGGGAAGGTGTTTCAGTGTGTGCGGAAGGGGTTTCAGTGTGTGGGGAAGTGGTTTCAGTGTGTGGGGATGTATTTCAGTGTGTGGGTAAGGGTTTCAGTGCGTGGGGAAGGGGTTTCAGTGTGTGGGGAAGGCGTTTCAGAGTGTGTGGAAGGGTTTCATTGTGGGGGGAAGTGTTTTCACTGTGTGGGGAAGGGGTTTCAGTGTGTGGGGAAGGGGTTTCAGAGTGTGGGGATGTGTTTCAGTGTCTGAGGAAGGGGTTTCAGTGTGTGGGGAAGGGGTTTTAGTGTGTGGGGAAGGGTTTCACTCTTTGCGGAACGGGTTTCATGTGTGGGGAAGGGGTTTGAGTGTGTGGGGAAGGGGTTTCAGAGTGTGGGGATGTGTTTCAGTGTCTGAGGAAGGAGTTTCAGTGTGTGGGGAAGGGGTTTCATTGTGTGGGGAAGGGGTTTCAGTGTGTGGGGATGGGATTCAGTGTGTGGGGATCGGTTTCATTGTGGGGGGAAGTGTTTTCACTGTGTGGGGAAGGGGTTTCAGTGTGTGGGGAAGGGGTTTCAGAGTGTGGGGATGTGTTTCAGTGTCTGAGGAAGGGGTTTCAGTGTGTGGGGAAGGTGTTTCAGTGTGTGGGGAAGGTGTTTCAGCGTGTGGAGATGGGTTTAAGTGTGTGGGGAAGGTGTTTCAGTCTGTGGGGAAGGGGTTTCAGTGTGTGCGGAAGGTGTTTCAGTGTGTGGGGATGTGTTTCAGTGTGTGGGGATGTATTTCAGTGTGTGGGGAAGGGTTTCAGTGTGTGGGGAAGGTGTTTCAGTGTGGGGGAAGGGGTTTCAGTGTGTGGGGAAGGGGTTTCAGTGTGTGGGGATGTATTTCAGTGTGTAGGGAAGTGGTTTTAGTGTGTGTGGAAGTGTTTCTCTGTGTGCGGAAGGGTTTCAGTGTGTGGAGAAGGTGTTTCAGTGTGTGGGGAAGGTGTTTCAGTGTGTGGGGTAGGGGTTTCAGTGTGTGGGGATGTGTTTCAGTGTGTGGGGAAGAGGTTTCTGTGTGTGGGGATGTGTTTCAGTGTGTGGGGAAGGTGTTTCAGTGTGTGGGGAAGGGTTTCACTGTGTGCGGAAGGTGTTTCAGTGTGTGGGGAATGGGTTTCAGTGTGTGTGGAAGGGGTTTCAGTGTGTGGGGAAGGTGTTTCAGTGTGTGGGGAAGGGGTTTAAGTGTGTGGGGAAGGGTTTTCAGTGTGTGGGGAAGGTGCTTCAGTATGTGGGGAATGGGTTTCAGAGTGTGGGTAAGGGTTTCAGTGTGTGGGGAAGGGGTTTCTGTGAGTGGGGAATGGGTTTCTGAGTGTGGGGAAGGGTTTCAGTGTGGGGCGAAGTGTTTTCAGTGTGTGGGGAAGTGGTTTCAGTGTGCGGGAATGGGTTTCAGTGTGTGTGGATATGTTTCAGTGTGTTAGGAAGGGGTTTCAGTGTGTGGGGAAGGGGTTTCAGTGCGTGGGGAAGTGTTTCACGATGTGCGGAAGGGGTTTCAGTGTGTGGGGATGGGTTTTAGTGTGTGGGGATGGGTTTCAGTGTGTGCGGAAGGGGTTTCAGTGTGTGGGGAAGGAGTTTCAGTGTGTGGGGAAGGGGTTTCATTGTGTGGGGAAGGGGTTTCAGTGTGTGGGGATGGGATTCAGTGTGTAGGGATCGGTTTCAGTGTGGGGGGAAGTGTTTTCAGTGTGTGGGGAAGGGGTTTCAGTGTGTGGGGAAGGGGTTTCAGAGTGTGGGGATGTGTTTCAGTGTCTGAGGAAGGGGTTTCAGTGTGTGGGGAAGGGGTTTCAGTGTGTGCGGAAAGGGTTTCCGTGTGTGGGGAAGGGGTTTAAGTGTGCGGGGAAGGTGTTTCAGTGTGTGCGGAAGGGGTTTCAGTGTGTGGGGAAGGGGTTTCAGTGTGTGGGGATGTATTTCAGTGTGTGGGGAAGGTGTTTCAGTGTGTGTGGAAGGGGTTGCAGTGTGTGGGGATGTGTTTCACTGTGTGGGGAAGGGGTTTCTGTGATTGGGGATGTGTTTCAGAGTGTGGGGAAGGTGTTTCAGTGTGTGTGGAAGGGTTTCACTGTCTGCGGAAGGGGTTTCAGTGTGTGGGGAACGTGTTTCAGTATGTGCGGAAGGGGTTTCAGTGTGTGCGGAAGCCATTTCGGTGTGTGAGTAAGGGGTTTCAGTGTGTCTGGAAGGGTTTTCAGTGTGTGGGGAAGGTGTTTCAGTGTGTGCGGAAGGGGTTGCAGTGTGTGGGGAAGGGGTTTCCGTGCGTGGCGAAGGTATTTCAGTGTGTGCGGGAGGGGTTTCAGTTTGTGCGGAAGGGGTTTCAGTGTGTGGGGAATGGGTTTCAGTGTGTGTGGACGGTGTTTCTGTGTGTGCGGAAGGGGTTTCAGTGTGTGGGGAATGGGTTTCAGTGTGTGGGGATGTGTTTTAGTGTGTGGGGAAGGGGTTTCAGTGTGTGGGGAAGGGTTTCACTGTGTGCAAAAGGGGTTTCAGCGGGTGGGGAAGGTGTTTCAGTGTGTGGCGAAGGTGTTTCAGTGTGTGCAGAAGGGGTTTCAGTGTGTGGGGATGTGTTTCAGTGTGTGGGGAAGGAGTTTCAGTGTGTGGGGATGTGTTTCAGTGTGTGGGGAAGATGTTTCAGTGTGTGGGGAAGGGTTTCACTGTGTGCGGAAGGGGTTTCAGTGTGTGGGGAAGGGGTTTCAGTGTGTGGGGAAGGTGTTTCAGTATGTGCGGAAGTCGTTTCAGTGAGTGGCGAAGGGGTTTCAGTGTGTGGGGAAGGTGTTTCAGTGTCTGCGGAAGGGTTTTCAGTGTGTGGGGATGTGTTTTAGTGTGTGGCGAAGGGGTTTCAGTGTGTGGGGAAGGGTTTCACTGTTTGCGGAAGGGGTTTCAGTGTGTGGGGAAGCTGTTTCAGTGTGTGGCGAAGGTGTTTCAGTGAGTGCAGAAGGGGTTTCAGTGTGTGGGTAAGGGTTTCAGTGTGTGGGGAAGGGGTTTCAGTGTGTGGGGAAGGCGTTTCAGAGTGTGTGGAAGGGTTTCATTGTGGGGGGAAGTGTTTTCACTGTGTGGGGAAGGGGTTTCAGTGTGTGGGGAAGGGGTTTCAGAGTGTGGGGATGTGTTTCAGTGTCTGAGGAAGGGGTTTCAGTGTGTGGGGAAGGGGTTTTAGTGTGTGGGGAAGGGTTTCACTCTTTGCGGAACGGGTTTCATGTGTGGGGAAGGGGTTTGAGTGTGTGCGGAAGGGGTTTCAGTGTGTGGGGAAGGGGGTTAAGTGTGCGGGGAAGGTGTTTCAGTGTGTGCGGAAGGGGTTTCAGTGTGTGGGGAAGTGGTTTCAGTGTGTGGGGATGTATTTCAGTGTGTGGGTAAGGGTTTCAGTGCGTGGGGAAGGGGTTTCAGTGTGTGGGGAAGGCGTTTCAGAGTGTGTGGAAGGGTTTCATTGTGGGGGGAAGTGTTTTCACTGTGTGGGGAAGGGGTTTCAGTGTGTGGGGAAGGGGTTTCAGAGTGTGGGGATGTGTTTCAGTGTCTGAGGAAGGGGTTTCAGTGTGTGGGGAAGGGGTTTTAGTGTGTGGGGAAGGGTTTCACTCTTTGCGGAACGGGTTTCATGTGTGGGGAAGGGGTTTGAGTGTGTGCGGAAGGGGTTTCAGTGTGTGGGGAAGGGGGTTAAGTGTGCGGGGAAGGTGTTTCAGTGTGTGCGGAAGGGGTTTCAGTGTGTGGGGAAGTGGTTTCAGTGTGCGGGGAAGGTGTTTCAGTGAGTGCGGAAGGGGTTTCAGTGTGTGGGGAAGGTGTTTCAGTGTGTGGGGAAGGGGTATCAGTGTGTGGGGATGTGTTTCAGTGTGTGGGGAAGGGGTATCTGTGTGTGGGGATGTGTTTCAGTGTGTGGGGAAGGTGTTTCAGTGTGTGCGGAAGGGTTTCACTGTGTGCGGAAGGGGTTTCAGTGTGTGGGGAAGGTGTTTCGGTGTGTGGGGAAGGTGTTTCAGTGTGTGGGGATGGGTTTCAGTGTGTGTGAAAAGGGTTTCAGTGTGTGGGGAAGGTGTTTCAGTGTGTGGGGAATGGGTTTCAGAGTGTGGGTAAGGGTTTCAGTGTGTGGGGAAGGGGTTTCAGTGAGTGGGGAATGGGTTTCTGAGTGTGGGGAAGGGTTTCAGTGTGGGGGGAAGTGTTTTCAGTGTGTGGGGAAGGTGTTTCAGTGTGGGGTGAAGTGTTTTCAGTGTGTGGGGATGGGTTTCAGTGTGTGCGAAAGGGGTTCCGTGTGTGGGGAAGGGGTTTAAGTGTGCGGAGAAGGTGTTTCAGTGTGTGCGGAAGGGGTTTCAGTTTGTGGTGAAGGGGTTTCAGTGTGTGGGGATGTATTTCAGTGTGTGGGGAAGGGGTTTCAGTGTGTGGGGAAGGTGTTTCAGTGTGTGGGGAAAGGGTTGCAGTGTGTGGGGAAGGGGTTTCAGTGTGTGCGGAAGGTGTTTCAGTGTGTGTGGAATGGGTTTCAGTGTGTGTGGACGGTGTTTCAGTGTGTGTGGAAGGGGTTTCAGTGTGTGGGGAATGGGTTTCAGTGTTTGGGGATGTGTTTTAGTGTGTGGGGAAGGGGTTTCAGTGTGTGGGGAAGGGTTTCACAGTGTGCGGAAGGGGTTTCAGTGTGTGGGGAAGGGTTTCAGTGTGTGGGGATGTATTTCAGTGTGTGGGGAAGGGGTTTCAGTGTGTGGGGAATGTGTTTCAGTGTGTTTGGAAGGCTTTCAGTGTGTGAGGAATGTGTTTCAGTGTGTGGGGGAGGTGTTTCAGTGCGTGGGGATGTGCTTCAGTGTGTGGGGAAGGTGTTTCAGTGTGTGGGGAAGGGTTTCAGTGTGTGGGGATGTATTTCAGTGTGTGGGGAAGGGGTTTCAGTGTGTGGGGAAGGGTTGCTCTGTTAGCGGAAGGGGTTCCAGAGTGTGGGGAAGGAGTTAAAGTGTGTGGGGATGTGTTTCAGTGTGTGGGGAAGGGGTTTCAGTGTGTGGGGATGTGTTTCAGTGTGTGGGGATATTGTTTCAGTGTGTGGTGAAGGGTTTCACTGTGTGCAGAAGGGGTTTCAGTGTGTGGGGAAGGGGTTTCAGTGTGTGCGGAAGGTGTTTCAGTGTGTGGGGAAGGTGTTTCAGTGTGTGGGGAAGGGGTTTCAGTGTGTGGGGATGTGTTTCAGTATGTGGGGAAGGGGTTTCGGTGTGTGGGGATGTATTTCAGTGTGTGGGGAAGGTGTTTCAGTTTGTGGGGATGGGTTTCAGTGTGTGTGAAAAGGGTTTCAGTGTGTGGGGAAGGTGTTTCAGTGTGTGGGGAATGGGTTTCAGAGTGTGGGTAAGTGTTTCAGTGTGTGGGGAAGGGGTTTCAGTGAGTGGGGAATGGGTTTCTGAGTGTGGGGAAGGGTTTCAGTGTGGGGGGAAGTGTTTTCAGTATGTGGGGAAGGTGTTTCAGTGTGGGGTGAAGTGTTTTCAGTGTGTGGGGATGGGTTTCAGTGTGTGCGAAAGGGGTTCCGTGTGTGGGGAAGGGGTTTAAGTGTGCGGAGAAGGTGTTTCAGTGTGTGCGGAAGGGGTTTCAGTTTGTGGTGAAGGGGTTTCAGTGTGTGGGGATGTATTTCAGTGTGTGGGGAAGGGGTTTCAGTGTGTGGGGAAGGGTTTCTCTGTGTTCGGAAGGGGTTTCAGTGTGTGGGGAAGGTGTTTCAGTGTGTGGGGAAAGGGTTGCAGTGTGTGGGGAAGGGGTTTCAGTGTGTGCGGAAGGTGTTTCAGTGTGTGTGGAATGGGTTTCAGTGTGTGTGGACGGTGTTTCAGTGTGTGTGGAAGGGGTTTCAGTGTGTGGGGAATGGGTTTCAGTGTTTGGGGATGTGTTTTAGTGTGTGGGGAAGGGGTTTCAGTGTGTGGGGAAGGGTTTCACAGTGTGCGGAAGGGGTTTCAGTGTGTGGGGAAGGGTTTCAGTGTGTGGGGATGTATTTCAGTGTGTGGGGAAGGGGTTTCAGTGTGTGGGGAATGTGTTTCAGTGTGTTTGGAAGGCTTTCAGTGTGTGAGGAATGTGTTTCAGTGTGTGGGGGAGGTGTTTCAGTGCGTGGGGATGTGCTTCAGTGTGTGGGGAAGGTGTTTCAGTGTGTGGGGAAGGGTTTCAGTGTGTGGGGATGTATTTCAGTGTGTGGGGAAGGGGTTTCAGTGTGTGGGGAAGGGTTGCTCTGTTAGCGGAAGGGGTTTCAGAGTGTGGGGAAGGAGTTAAAGTGTGTGGGGATGTGTTTCAGTGTGTGGGGAAGGGGTTTCAGTGTGAGGGGATGTGTTTCAGTGTGTGGGGATATTGTTTCAGTGTGTGGTGAAGGGTTTCACTGTGTGCAGAAGGGGTTTCAGTGTGTGGGGAAGGGGTTTCAGTGTGTGCGGAAGGTGTTTCAGTGTGTGGGGAAGGTGTTTCAGTGTGTGGGGAAGGGGTTTCAGTGTGTGGGGATGTGTTTCAGTATGTGGGGAAGGGGTTTCGGTGTGTGGGGATGTATTTCAGTGTGTGGGGAAGGTGTTTCAGTGTGTGGGGAAGGGTTTCACTGTGTGCAGAAGGGATTTCAATGTGCGGGGATGGGTTTTCAGTGTGTGGGGATGCTGTTTCAGTATGTGCGGAAGGGGTTTCAGTGTGTGGCGAAGGGGTTTCAGTCTGTGGGGAAGCTGTTTCAGTGTGTGCGGAAGGGGTTTCAGTGTGTGCGGAAGGCGCTTCAGTGTGTGGGGAAGGGGTTTCAGTGAGTGGGGAATGTGTTTCAGTTTGTGGTGAATGGATTTCAGTGTTTGGGGAAGGGTTTCAGTGTGTGAGGAAGGGGTTTCAGTGTGTGGGGAAGGTGTTTCCGTGTGTGGGGATGTGTTGCGGTGTGTGGGGTTGGGTTTTCAGAGAGTGGGGAAGGTGTTTCAGTGTGTGGGGAAGGGGTTTCAGTGCGTGGGGAAGTGGTTCCAGTGTGTGGGGAAGGTGTTTCAGTTTGTGGGGAAGTGTTTCAGTGTGTGGGGAATGTGTTTCAGTGTGTGGGGAAGGGTTTCAATGTGTGGGGAAGGTGTTTCAGTTTGTGTGGAAGGGGTTTCCGTGTGTGGGTAAGGTGTTTCAGTGTGTGGGGAAGGCGTTTCAGTGTGTGGGGATGGTGTTTCAGTGTGTGGGGAAGGTGTTTCAGTGTGTGAGGATGGGTTTCAGTGTGTGTGGAAAGGGTTTCAGTGTGTGGGGAAGGTGTTTCAGTGTGTGGGGAAGGGGCTTCAGTGTGTGGGGAAGGGGTTTCAGTGTGTGGGGAAGGTGTTTCAGTCTGTGGGGAATGGGTTTCAGAGTGTGGGTAAGTGTTTCAGTGAGTGGGGAAGGGGTTTCAGTGAGTGGGGAATGGGTTTCTGAGTGTGGGGAAGGGTTTCAGTGTGGGGGGAAGTGTTTTCAGTGTGTGGGGATGGGTTTCAGTGTGTGCGGAAGGGGTTTCAGTGTGTGGGGAAGGGGTTTCAGTGTGTGAGGAAGGGGTTCCGTGTGTGGGGAAGGGGTTTAAGTGTGCGGAGAAGGTGTGTCAGTGTGTGCGGAAGGGGTTTCAGTTTGTGGTGAAGGGGTTTCAGTGTGTGGGGATGTATTTCAGTGTGTGTGGAAAGGGTTTCAGTGTGTGGGGAAGGTGTTTCAGTGTGTGGGGAAGGGGTTTCAGTGTGTGGGGAAGGTGTTTCAGTCTGTGGGGAATGGGTTTCAGAGTGTGGGTAAGGGTTTCAGTGTGTGGGGAAGGGGTTTCAGTGAGTGAGGAATGTGTTTCTGAGTGTGGGGAAGGGTTACAGTGTGGGGGGAAGTGTTTTCAGTGTGTGGGGAAGGGGTTTCAGTGTGGGGGGAAGTGTTTTCAGTGTGTGGGGATGGGTTTCAGTGTGTGGGGAAGGGTTTCAGTGTGTGGGGATGTATTTCAATGTGTGGGGAAGGGGTTTCAGTGTGTGGGGAATGTGTTTCAGTGTGTTTGGAAGGCTTTCAGTGTGTGAGGAATGTGTTTCAGTGTGTGGGGAAGGTGTTTCAGTGCGTGGGGATGTGCTTCAGAGTGTGGGGAAGGTGTTTCAGTGTGTGGGGAAGGGTTTCAGTGTGTGGGGATGTATTTCAGTGTGTGGGGAAGGGGTTTCAGTGCGTGGGGAAGGGGTTTCAGTGTGTGGGGATGTGTTTCAGTGTGCGGGGAAGGGGTTTCAGTGTGTGGGGATGTGTTTCAGTGTGTGGGGAATGTGTTTCAGTATGTGGGGAAGGGTTTCAGTGTGGGGGGAAGTGTTTTCAGTGTGTGGGGATGGGTTTCAGTGTGTGCAGAAGGGGTTTCAGTGTGTGGGGAAGGGGTTTCAGTGTGTGAGGAAGGGGTTCCGTGTGTGGGGAAGGGGTTTAAGTGTGCGGAGAAGGTGTGTCAGTGTGTGCGGAAGGGGTTTCAGTTTGTGGTGAAGGGGTTTCAGTGTGTGGGGATGTATTTCAGTGTGTGTGGAAAGGGTTTCAGTGTGTGGGGAAGGTGTTTCAGTGTGTGGGGAAGGGGTTTCAGTGTGTGGGGAAGGGGTTTCAGTGTGTGGGGAAGGTGTTTCAGTCTGTGGGGAATGGGTTTCAGAGTGTGGGTAAGGGTTTCAGTGTGTGGGGAAGGGGTTTCAGTGAGTGAGGAATGTGTTTCTGAGTGTGGGGAAGGGTTACAGTGTGGGGGGAAGTGTTTTCAGTGTGTGGGGAAGGGGTTTCAGTGTGGGGGGAAGTGTTTTCAGTGTGTGGGGATGGGTTTCAGTGTGTGCGGAAGGGGTTTCAGTGTGTGGGGAAGGGGTTTCAGTGTGTGCGGAAGGGGTTCTGTGTGTGGGGAAGGGGTTTAAGAGTGCGGAGAAGGTGTTTCAGTGTGTGCGGAAGGGGTTTCAGTTTGTGGTGAAGGGGTTTCAGTGTGTGGGGATGTATTTCAGTGTGTGTGGAAAGGGTTTCAGTGTGTGGGGAAGGTGTTTCCGTGTGTGGGGAAGGGGTTTCAGTGTGTGGGGAAGGGGTTTCAGTGTGTGGGGAAGGTGTTTCAGTCTGTGGGGAATGGGTTTCAGAGTGTGGGTAAGGGTTTCAGTGTGTGGGGAAGGGGTTTCAGTGAGTGGGGAATGGGTTTCAGTGTGTGCGGAAGGGGTTCCATGTGTGGGGAAGGGGTTTCAGTTTGTGGTGAAGTGGTTTCAGTGTGTGGGGATGTATTTCAGTGTGTGGGGAAGGGGTTTCAGTGTGTGGGGAAGGGTTTCTCTGTGTTCGGAAGGGGTTTCAGTGTGTGGGGAAGGTGTTTCAGTGTGTGGGGAAAGGGTTGCAGTGTGTGGGGAAGGGGTTTCAGTGTGTGCGGAAGGTGTTTCAGTGTGTGGGGAATGGGTTTCAGTGTGTGTGGACGGTGTTTCAGTGTGTGTGGAAGGGGTTTCAGAGTGTGGGGAATGGGTTGCAGTGTTTGGGGATGTGTTTTAGTTCGTGGGGAAGGGGTTTCAGTGTGTGGGGAAGGGTTTCACAGTGTGCGGAAGGGGTTTCAGTGTGTGGGGAAGGGTTTCAGTGTGTGGGGATGTATTTCAATGTGTGGGGAAGGGGTTTCAGTGTGTGGGGAATGTGTTTCAGTGTGTTTGGAAGGCTTTCAGTGTGTGAGGAATGTGTTTCAGTGTGTGGGGAAGGTGTTTCAGTGCGTGGGGATGTGCTTCAGAGTGTGGGGAAGGTGTTTCAGTGTGTGGGGAAGGGTTTCAGTGTGTGGGGAAGGGATTTCAGAGTGTGGGGATGTGTTTCAGTTTCTGAGGAAGGGGTTTCAGTGTGTGGGGAAGAGGTTTCAGTGTATGGGGAATGGGTTTCAGTGTGTGCGGAAAGGGTTTCCGTGTGTGGGGAAGGGGTTTAAGTGTGCGGGGAAGGTGTTTCAGTGTGTGCGGAAGGGGTTTCAGTGTGTGGGGAAGGGGTTTCAGTGTGTGGGGATGTATTTCAGTGTGTGGGCAAGGGGTTTCAGTGTGTTGGGAAGGGTTTCTCTGTGTGCAGAAGGTGTTTCAGTGTGTGGGGAAGGTGTTTCAGTGTGTGGGGAAGGTGTTTCAGTGTGTGGGGAAGGGGTTTCAGTGTGTGGGGATGTGTTTCACTGTGTGGGGAAGGGGTTTCTGTGTTTGGGGATGTGTTTCAGTATGTGCAGAAGGGGTTTCAGTGTGTGCGGAAGCCGTTTCGGTGTGTGAGTAAGGGGTTTCAGTGTGTGCGGAAGGGGTTTCAGTTTGTGCGGAAGGGGTTTCAGTGTGTGGGGAATGGGTTTCAGTGTGTGTGGACGGTGTTTCTGTGTGTGGGGATGGGTTTCACTGTGTGCAAAAGGGGTTTCAGCGTGTGGGGAAGGTGTTTCAGTGAGTGGCGAAAGTGTTTCAGTGTGTGCAGAAGGGGTTTCAGTGTGTGGGGATGTGTTTCAGTGTTTGGGGAAGGAGTTTCAGTGTGTGGGGCTGTGTTTCAGTGTGTGGGGAAGATGTTTCAGTGTGTGGGGAAGGGTTTCACTGTGTGCTGAAGGGGTTTCAGTGTGTGGGGAAGGGGTTTCAGTGTGTGGCGAAGGTGTTTCAGTGTGTGGGGTAGGGGTTTCAGTGTGTGGGGAAGGTGCTTCAGTATGTGCAGAAGGTGTTTCAGTGTGTGGGGAAGGGGTTTCAGTGTGTGGGGAAGGGGTTTGAGTGTGTGGGGAATGTGTTTCATTGTGCTTGGAAAGGTTTGAGTGTGTTTGGAATGTGTTTCAGTGTGTGGTGAATGGGTTTCAGTGTTTGGTGAAGGGATTCAGTGAGTGGGGAAGGAGTGTCAGTGTGTGGGGAAGTTGTTTCAGTGTGTGGGGATGTGTTGCAGTGTGTGGGGAAGGTGTTTCAGTGTTTGTGGAAGGGGTTTCAGTGTGTGGGGAAGGTGTTTCAGTGTGTGGGGAAGGTGTTTCAGTGTGTGGGGAAGGGGTTTCAGTGTGTGGGGAATAGTTTCAGTGTGTGGGGAACGGGTTTCAGTGTGCTGGTAATCGTTTCACTGTGCGGGGAAGGTGTTTCAGTGTGCGCGGAAGAAGTTTCAGTGTGTGGGGAAGGTGTTTCATTGTGTGGGGAAGATGTTTCAGTGTGTGGGGAAGGTGTTTCAGTGTGTGGAGAAGGGGTTTCAGTGTGTGGGGAAGCTGTTTCAGTTTGTGGGGAAGGTGTTTCAGTGCGTGCGGAAGGGGTTTCAGTGAGTGGGGAAGGTGTTTCGGTGTGTGGGGAAGGTGTATCAGTGTGTGGGGATGTGTTTCAGTGTGTGGGGAAGGGGTTTCAGTGTGTGGGGAAGGGTTTCCATGTGTGTGGAAGGGGTTTCAGTGTGTGGGAAAGGTGTTTCACTGTGTGGGGAAGGTGTTTCAGTGTGTTGGGAAGGGGTTTCAGTGTGTGGGGATGTTTTTCAGTGTGTGGGGAAGGGGTTTCAGTGTGTGTGGATGTGTTTCAGTGTGTGGGGAAGGGGTTTCAGTTTGTCGGGAAGGGTTTCACTGTGTGCGGAAGGGGTTTCAGTGTGTGGGGAAGGGGTTTCAGTGTGTGGGGAAGGTGCTTCAGTATGTGCGGAAGGTGTTTCAGTGTGTGGGGAAGGGGTTTCAGTGTGTGGAGAAGGGGTTTCAGTGTGTGGGGAATGTGTTTCATTGTGTTTGGAAGGGTTTGAGTGTGTTTGGAATGTGTTTCAGTGTGTGGTGAATGGGTTTCAGTGTTTGGTGAAGGGATTCAGTGAGTGGGGAAGGAGTGTCAGTGTGTGGGGAAGGTGTTTCAGTGTGTGGGGATGTGTTGCAGTGTGTGGGAAGGAGTTTCAGTGTGTGCGGAAGGGGTTTCAGTGTGTGGGGAAGGTGTTTCAGTGTGTGGGGAAGGTGTTTCACTGTGTGGGGAAGGGGTTTCAGTGTGTGGGGAACGGGTTTCAGTGTGCTGGTAACCGTTTCACTGTGCGGGGAAGGTGTTTCAATGTGTGCGGAAGAGGTTTCAGTGTGTGGGGAAGGTGTTTCATTGTGTGGGGAAGATGTTTCAGTGTGTGGGGAAGGTGTTTCAGTGTGTGGAGAAGGGGTTTCAGTGTGTGGGGAAGGTGTTTCAGTGTGTGGGGAAGGGGTTTCAGTGTGTGGGAAGGGTTTCAGTGTGTGGGGAACGGGTTTCAGTGTGTGGGTAACATTGTCAGTGTGCGGGGAAGGTGTTTCAGTGTGTGTGGAAGGGGTTTGAGTGTGTGGGGAAGGTGTTTCAGTGTGTGGGGAAGGTGTTTCATAGTGTGGGGAAGCTGTTTCAGTGTGTGGGCAAGGTGTTTCAGTGTGTGCGGAAGGGGTTTCAGTGATTGGGGAAGGTGTTTCGGTGTGTGGGGAAGGTGTTTCAGTGGGTGGGGAAGGGGCTTCAGTGTGTGGGGAAGGTGTTTCAGTGTGTGGCGAAGGTGTTTCAGTGTGTGGGGAAATGGTTTCAGTGTGTGGGGAAGGGTTTCAGTGTGTGGGGAAGGGGTTTCAATGTGTGGTGAAGGAGTTTCAGTGTGTGGGGAAATGGTTTCAGTGTGTGGGGAAGGGTTTCAGTGTGTGTCGAAGGGGTTTCAGTGTGTGGGGAAGTGTTTCAGTGTGTGGGGAAGGTGTTACAATGTGTGGGGATGTGGTCTCAGTGGGTGGGGAAGGTGTTTCAGTGCGTGGGGATATGCTTCAGTGTGTGAGGATGTGTTTCAGTGTGCGGGGAAGGGTTTCAGTGTGTGGGGAAGGTGTTTCAGTGTGTGGGGAAGGTGTTTCATAGTGTGTGGGGAAGGTGTTTCAGTGTGTGGGGAAGGGGTTTCAGTGTGTGGGGAAGGTGTTTCAGTGTGTGGCGATGTGTTTAAGGGTGTGGGGATGGGTTTCAGTGTGTGGGGATGGGTTCCAGAGTGTGCGGAAGGGGTTTCAGTGTGTGGGGAAGATGTTTCTGTGTGTGAGGATCAGTTTCAATGTGTGGGGAAGGGATTTCAGTGTGTGGGGAAGGGGTTTCAGTTTGTAGGGATGGGTTTCAGTGTGTGGGGATGGGTTTCAGTGTGTGCGGAAGAGTTTTCAGTGTGTGGGAAAGGTGTTTCAGTGTGTGGGGAAGGATTTTCAGTGTGTGGGAAAGGGGTTTCAGTGTGTGGGGAAGGTGTTTCAGTATTTGGGGAAGGGGTTTCAGAGTGTGGGGAAGGGTTTCAGTGTGTGGGGAAGATGTTTCAGTGCGTGGGGAAGGGGTTTCAGAGTGTGAGGAAGGGTTTCCGTGTGGGGGGAAGTGTTTTCACTGTGTGGGGAAGGGGTTTCAGTGTGTGGGGAAGGGGCTTCAGTGTGTGGGGATGTGTTTCATTGTGTGAGGAAGGGGTTTCAGTGAGTGGGGAAGGGGTTTCAGAGTGTGGGGATGGGGTTTCTGTGTGTCGGAAAGTGTTTCAGTGTGTGGGGAAGGGTTACAGTGTGTGGGGACGGGGTTTCAGTGTGTGTGGACGGGGTTTCAGTGTGTGGGGAAGGGGTTTCAGTGTGTGGTGAAGGGTTTCAATGAGTGCGGAAGGGGTCCCAGTGTGTGGTGAAGGAGTTTCAGTGTGTGGGGAAATGGTTTCAGTGTGTGGGGAAGGGTTTCAGTGTGTGTCGAAGGGGTTTCAGTGTGTGGGGAAGTGTTTCAGTGTGTGGGGAAGGTGTTACAGTGTGTGGGGATGTGGTCTCAGTCGGTGGGGAAGGTGTTTCAGTGCGTGGGGATATGCTTCAGTGTGTGAGGATGTGTTTCAGTGTGTGAGGAAGGTGTTTCAGTGTGTGGGGAAGGGGTTTCAGAGTGTGGGGAAGGTGTTTCAGTGTGTGGGGATGTGTTTAAGGGTGTGGGGATGGGTTTCAGTGTGTGGGGATGGGTTCCAGTGAGTGCGGAAGGGGTTTCAGTGTGTGGGGAAGATGTTTCTGTGTGTGGGGATCAGTTTCAATGTGTGGGGAAGGGATTTCAGTGTGTGGGGAAGGGGTTTCAGTTTGTGGGGTTGGGTTTCAGTGTGTGGGGATGGGTTTCAGTGTGTGCGGAAGAGTTTTCAGTGTGTGGGGAAGGTGTTTCAGTGTGTGGGGAAGGATTTTCAGTGTGTGGGAAAGGGGTTTCAGTGTGTGGGGAAGGTGTTTCAGTGTGTGGGGAAGATGTTTCAGTGCGTGGGGAAGGGGTTTCAGAGTGTGAGGAAGGGTTTCCGTGTGGGGGGAAGTGTTTTCACTGTGCGGGGAAGGGGTTTCAGTGTGTGGGGAAGGGGTTTCAGAGTGTGGGGATGGGGTTTCTGTGTGTCGGAAAGTGTTTCAGTGTGTGGGGAAGGGTTACAGTGTGTGGGGACGGGGTTTCAGTGTGTGGGGAAGGGGTTTCAGTGTGTGGGGAAGGGTTTCAATGAGTGCGGAAGGGGTCTCAGTGTGTGGGGAAGGGTTTCAGTGTGTGGGGATGGGTTCAAGTGTGTGCGGAAGGGGTTTCAGTGTGTGGGGAAGATGTTTCTGTGTGTGGGGATCAGTTTCAATGTGTGGGGAAGGGATTTCAGTGTGTGGGGAAGGGGTTTCAGTTTGTGGGGATGGGATTCAGTGTGTGGGGATGGGTTTCAGTGTGTGCAGAAGAGTTTTCAGTGTGTGGCAAAGGGGTTTCAGTGTGTGGGGAAGGTGTTTCAGTGTGTGGGGAAGGGTTTCAGTGTGTGGGGAAGATGTTTCAGTGCGTGGGGAAGGGGTTTCAGAGTGTGAGGAAGGGTTTCCGTGTGGGGGGAAGTGTTTTCACTGTGTGGGGAAGGGGTTTCAGTGTGTGGGGAAGGGGTTTCAGTGTGTAGGGATGTGTTTCAGTGTGTGAGGAAGGGGTTTCAGTGTGTGGGGAAGGGGTTTCAGAGTGTGGGGATGGGGTTTCTGTGTGTCGGAAAGTGTTTCAGTGTGTGGGGAAGGGTTACAGTGTGTGGGGACCGGGTTTCAGTGTGTGGGGAAGGTGTTTCAGTTTGTGGGGAAGGGTTTCAATGTGTGCGGAAGGGGTCTCAGTGTGTGGGGAAGGGTTTATGTGTGTGGGGAAGGTCTTTCAGTGTGTGGGGAAGGCGTTTCATTGCGTGGGGTAGGGGTTTCAGTGTTTGGGGAAGGTGTTTCAGTGTGTGGGGAAGGGTTTCAGGGTGTGGGGAAGGGGTATCAGTGTGTGGGGAAGGTGTTTCAGTGTGTGGGGAAGGGATTTCAGTGTGTGGGGAATGTGTTTCAGTGTGTGGGGAAGGTGTTTCAGTGTGTGGGGAAGGTGTTTCTGTGCGTGGGGATGTGTTTCAGTGTGTGGGGGTGTGTTTCAGTGTTTGGGGAAGGGTTTCAGTGTGTGGGAAGGTGTTTCAGTGTGTCGGGAAGGGGTTTCAGTGTTTGGGGATGGGTTTCAGTGTGAGCGGAAGGGGTGTCATTGTGTGGGGAATGTGTTTCTGTGTGTGGGTATGTGTTTCAGTGTGTGGGGAAGGGGTTTCAGTATGTGGGGATGTGTTTCAGTGTGTGGGGAAGGGGTTTCAGTGTGTGGGAAACTGTTTCACTGTGTGCGGAATGGGTTTCAGTGTGTGGGGAAGGTGTTTCTGTGTGTGTGGAAGGGGTTACAGTGTGTGCGGATGTTGTTTCAGTGTGTGCGGAAGGGGTTTCAGTGTGTGGGGAAGGTGTTTCAGTGTGTGGGGAATTGGTTTCCGAGTGTGGGCAAGGATTTCCGAGTGTGGGGAAGGGGTTTCAGTGAGTGGGGAAGTGTTTTCAGTGTCTGGGCAAGTGTTTCAGGGTGTGGGGAATGGGTTTCAGTGTGTGGGGAAGGGGTTTCAGTGTGTGGGGATGGTTTTCAGTTTGTGGGGATGTGTTTCTTTGTTTGCGGAAGGGTTTTAGTGTGTGGGGAAGGTGTTTCAGTGTGTGGGGAAGGTGTTCCAGTGTATGGGGAAGGTGTTTCAGTGGGTGGGGTAGGGGTTTCACAGTGTGGGGAAGGGTTTCACTGTGTGGGGAAGGGATTTCAGTGTGTCGGGAAGGTGTTTCAGTGTGTGGGGAATGTGTTTCAGTGTGTGGGGAAGGGGTTTCAGTGTGTGAGGAAGGTGTTTCAGTTTGTGGGGATGGGTTTCAGTGTGTGGGGATGGGGTTCAGTGTGTGCGGCAGGGGTTTCAGTGTGTGGGGAATGTGTTTCAGTGTGTGGGAAAGGATTTTCAGTGCATGGGGAATGGTTTTCAGGGTGTGGGTAAGGGTTTCAGTGTGTGGGGAAGTTGTTTCAGTGCGTGGGGAAGCGGTTTCAGAGTGTGGGGAAGGGTTTCCGTGTGTGGGGAATTGGTTTCAGAGTGTGGGCAAGGATTTCCGAGTGTGGGGAAGGGGTTTCAGTGTGTGGGGAAGGGATTTCAGTGTGTGGGGATGGGTTTCAGTGAGTGGGGAAGTGTTTTCAGTATCTGGGCAAGTGTTTCAGGGTGTGGGGAATGGGTTTCAGTGTGTGGGGAAGGGGTTTCAGTGTGTGGGGATGGGTTTCAGTTTGTGGGGATGTGTTTCTTTGTTTGCGGAAGGGGTTTTAGTGTGTGGGGAAGGTGTTTCAGTCTGTGGGGAAGGTGTTCCAGTGTATGGGGAAGGTGTTTCAGTGGGTGGGGTAGGGGTTTCACAGTGTGGGGAAGGGTTTCACTGTGTGGGGAAGGGATTTCAGTGTGTCGGGAAGGTGTTTCAGTGTGTGGGGAATGTGTTTCAGTGTGTGGGGAAGGGGTTTCAGTGTGTGAGGAAGGTGTTTCAGTTTGTGGGGATGGGTTTCAGTGTGTGGGGATGGGGTTCAGTGTGTGCGGCAGGGGTTTCAGTGTGTGGGGAATGTGTTTCAGTGTGTGGGAAAGGATTTTCAGTGCATGGGGAATGGTTTTCAGGGTGTGGGTAAGGGTTTCAGTGTGTGGGGAAGTTGTTTCAGTGCGTGGGGAAGCGGTTTCAGAGTGTGGGGAAGGGTTTCCGTGTGGGGGGAAGTGTTTACACTGTGTGGGGAAGGGGTTTTAGTGTGTGGGGAAGTGGTTGCAGAGTGTGGGGATGTGTTTCAGTGTGTGAGGAATGGGTTTCAGTGTGTGGGGATGGGGTTTCAGTGTGTGGGGAAGGGGTTTCAGTGTGTGGGGAAGTGTTTCAGTGTGTGGGGAAGGGTTACAGTGTGTGGGGACGGGGTTTCAGTGTGTGGGGAAGGGGTTTCGTTGTGTGGGGAAGGGTTTCAGTGTGTGGGGAAGTGTTTCAGTGAGTGGGGAAGGTGTTTCAGTGAGTGCAGAAGGGGTTTCAGGGCGTGGGGAAGGTGTTTCAGTGTGCGGGGAAGGTGTTTCAGTGTGTGGGGTAGGGGTTTCAGTGTGTGGGGAAGGGGTTTCAGTGTGTGGGGAAGGGGTTTCAGTGTGTGGGGAAGGGGTTTCTGAGTGCGGGTAAGGGTTTCAGTGTGTCTGGAAGGGGTTTCAGTGAGTGGGGAAGGGATTTCAGTGTGTGGGGTAGGTGTTTCAGAGTGTGGTGATTTGTTTCAATTTGTGGGGATGTGTTTCAGTGTGTGGGGAAGGGTTTCAGTCTGTGGGGATGGGTTTCAGTGTGCGGGGATGTGTTTTAGTATGTGGGGAAGGGTTTCAGTGTGTGGGGATGGGTTTCAGTGTGTGGGGATGGGTTTCAGTGTGTGGGGAAGGGGTTTCAGGGTGTGTGGAAGGGGATTCAGTGTGTGGGGATGGGATTCAGTGTGTCGGGATGGGTTTAAGTGTGTGGGGAAGTGGTTTCAGTGTGTGCAGAAGGGGTATCAGTGAGTGGGGAAGGTGTTTCAGAGTGTGGGGAAGGGGTTTCAGAGTGTGGGGAAGGGGCTTCAGTTTGTGGGGAAGGGGTTTCAGAGAGTGAGGAAGGGTTTCAGTGTGGGGGGAAGGGGTTTCAGTGTGTGGGGAAGGGGATTCAGTGTGTGGGGAAGGCGTTTCAGTGTGTGCGGATGTGTTTCAGTGTGTGGGGAAGGTGTTTCAGTGTGTGGGGAAGGGGTTTCAGTGTTTGGGGAAGGGTTTCACTGTGCGCAGAATGGGTTTCAGTGTGTGGGCAAGGGGTTTCAGTTTGTGGAGAAGGTGTTTCAGTGTGAGAGGAAGGGGTACAGTGTGTGCAGAAGGGGTATCAGTGAGTGGGGAAGGTGTTTCAGAGTGTGGGGAAGGGGTTTCAGAGTGTGGGGAAGGGGCTTCAGTTTGTGGGGAAGGGGTTTCAGAGAGTGAGGAAGGGTTTCAGTGTGGGGGGAAGGGGTTTCAGTGTGTGGAGAAGGGGTTTCAGTGTGTGGGGAATTTTTTTCATTGTGTTTGGAAGGGTTTGAGTGTGTTTGGAATGTGTTTCAGTGTGTGGTGAATGGGTTTCAGTGTTTGGTGAAGGGATTCAGTGAGTGGGGAAGGAGTGTCAGTGTGTGGGGAAGGTGTTTCAGTGTGTGGGGATGTGTTGCAGTGTGTGGGAAGGAGTTTCAGTGTGTGCGGAAGGTGTATCAGTGTGTGGGGAAGGTGTTTCAGTGTGTGGGGAAGGTGTTTCACTGTGTGGGGAAGGGGTTTCAGTGTGTGGGGAACGGGTTTCAGTGTGCTGGTAACCGTTTCACTGTGCGGGGAAGGTGTTTCAGTGTGTGGGGAAGGGTTTCAGTGTGTGGGGAAGGTGTTTCATTGTGTGGGGAAGATGTTTCAGTGTGTGGGGAAGGTGTTTCAGTGTGTGGAGAAGGGGTTTCAGTGTGTGGGGAAGGTGTTTCAGTGTGTGGGGAAGGGGTTTCAGTGTGTGGGAAGGGTTTCAGTGTGTGGGGAACGGGTTTCAGTGTGTGGGTAACATTGTCAGTGTGCGGGGAAGGTGTTTCAGTGTGTGTGGAAGGGGTTTGAGTGTGTGGGGAAGGTGTTTCAGTGTGTGGGGAAGGTGTTTCATAGTGTGGGGAAGCTGTTTCAGTGTGTGGGCAAGGTGTTTCAGTGTGTGCGGAAGGGGTTTCAGTGATTGGGGAAGGTGTTTCGGTGTGTGGGGAAGGTGTTTCAGTGGGTGGGGAAGGGGCTTCAGTGTGTGGGGAAGGTGTTTCAGTGTGTGGCGAAGGTGTTTCAGTGTGTGGGGAAATGGTTTCAGTGTGTGGGGAAGGGTTTCAGTGTGTGGGGAAGGGGTTTCAATGTGTGGTGAAGGAGTTTCAGTGTGTGGGGAAATGGTTTCAGTGTGTGGGGAAGGGTTTCAGTGTGTGTCGAAGGGGTTTCAGTGTGTGGGGAAGTGTTTCAGTGTGTGGGGAAGGTGTTACAATGTGTGGGGATGTGGTCTCAGTGGGTGGGGAAGGTGTTTCAGTGCGTGGGGATATGCTTCAGTGTGTGAGGATGTGTTTCAGTGTGCGGGGAAGGGTTTCAGTGTGTGGGGAAGGTGTTTCAGTGTGTGGGGAAGGTGTTTCATAGTGTGTGGGGAAGGTGTTTCAGTGTGTGGGGAAGGGGTTTCAGTGTGTGGGGAAGGTGTTTCAGTGTGTGGCGATGTGTTTAAGGGTGTGGGGATGGGTTTCAGTGTGTGGGGATGGGTTCCAGAGTGTGCGGAAGGGGTTTCAGTGTGTGGGGAAGATGTTTCTGTGTGTGAGGATCAGTTTCAATGTGTGGGGAAGGGATTTCAGTGTGTGGGGAAGGGGTTTCAGTTTGTAGGGATGGGTTTCAGTGTGTGGGGATGGGTTTCAGTGTGTGCGGAAGAGTTTTCAGTGTGTGGGGAAGGTGTTTCAGTGTGTGGGGAAGGATTTTCAGTGTGTGGGAAAGGGGTTTCAGTGTGTGGGGAAGGTGTTTCAGTATTTGGGGAAGGGGTTTCAGAGTGTGGGGAAGGGTTTCAGTGTGTGGGGAAGATGTTTCAGTGCGTGGGGAAGGGGTTTCAGAGTGTGAGGAAGGGTTTCCGTGTGGGCGGAAGTGTTTTCACTGTGTGGGGAAGGGGTTTCAGTGTGTGGGGAAGGGGTTTCAGTGTGTGGGGATGTGTTTCATTGTGTGAGGAAGGGGTTTCAGTGAGTGGGGAAGGGGTTTCAGAGTGTGGGGATGGGGTTTCTGTGTGTCGGAAAGTGTTTCAGTGTGTGGGGAAGGGTTACAGTGTGTGGGGAAGGGTTACAGTGTGTGGGGACGGGGTTTCAGTGTGTGTGGACGGGGTTTCAGTTTGTGGGGAAGGGGTTTCAGTGTGTGGTGAAGGGTTTCAATGAGTGCGGAAGGGGTCCCAGTGTGTGGTGAAGGAGTTTCAGTGTGTGGGGAAATGGTTTCAGTGTGTGGGGAATGGTTTCAGTGTGTGTCGAAGGGGTTTCAGTGTGTGGGGAAGTGTTTCAGTGTGTGGGGAAGGTGTTACAGTGTGTGGGGATGTGGTCTCAGTCGGTGGGGAAGGTGTTTCAGTGCGTGGGGATATGCTTCAGTGTGTGAGGATGTGTTTCAGTGTGTGAGGAAGGTGTTTCAGTGTGTGGGGAAGGGGTTTCAGAGTGTGGGGAAGGTGTTTCAGTGTGTGGGGATGTGTTTAAGGGTGTGGGGATGGGTTTCAGTGTGTGGGGATGGGTTCCAGTGAGTGCGGAAGGGGTTTCAGTGTGTGGGGAAGATGTTTCTGTGTGTGGGGATCAGTTTCAATGTGTGGGGAAGGGATTTCAGTGTGTGGGGAAGGGGTTTCAGTTTGTGGGGTTGGGTTTCAGTGTGTGGGGATGGGTTTCAGTGTGTGCGGAAGAGTTTTCAGTGTGTGGGGAAGGTGTTTCAGTGTGTGGGGAAGGATTTTCAGTGTGTGGGAAAGGGGTTTCAGTGTGTGGGGAAGGTGTTTCAGTGTGTGGGGAAGATGTTTCAGTGCGTGGGGAAGGGGTTTCAGAGTGTGAGGAAGGGTTTCCGTGTGGGGGGAAGTGTTTTCACTGTGCGGGGAAGGGGTTTCAGTGTGTGGGGAAGGGGTTTCAGAGTGTGGGGATGGGGTTTCTGTGTGTCGGAAAGTGTTTCAGTGTGTGGGGAAGGGTTACAGTGTGTGGGGACGGGGTTTCAGTGTGTGGGGAAGGGGTTTCAGTGTGTGGGGAAGGGTTTCAATGAGTGCGGAAGGGGTCTCAGTGTGTGGGGAAGGGTTTCAGTGTGTGGGGATGGGTTCAAGTGTGTGCGGAAGGGGTTTCAGTGTGTGGGGAAGATGTTTCTGTGTGTGGGGATCAGTTTCAATGTGTGGGGAAGGGATTTCAGTGTGTGGGGAAGGGGTTTCAGTTTGTGGGGATGGGATTCAGTGTGTGGGGATGGGTTTCAGTGTGTGCAGAAGAGTTTTCAGTGTGTGGGAAAGGGGTTTCAGTGTGTGGGGAAGGTGTTTCAGTGTGTGGGGAAGGGTTTCAGTGTGTGGGGAAGATGTTTCAGTGCGTGGGGAAGGGGTTTCAGAGTGTGAGGAAGGGTTTCCGTGTGGGGGGAAGTGTTTTCACTGTGTGGGGAAGGGGTTTCAGTGTGTGGGGAAGGGGTTTCAGTGTGTAGGGATGTGTTTCAGTGTGTGAGGAAGGGGTTTCAGTGAGTGGGGAAGGGGTTTCAGAGTGTGGGGATGGGGTTTCTGTGTGTCGGAAAGTGTTTCAGTGTGTGGGGAAGGGTTACAGTGTGTGGGGACGGGGTTTCAGTGTGTGTGGACGGGGTTTCAGTGTGTGGGGAAGGGGTTTCAGTGTGTGGTGAAGGGTTTCAATGAGTGCGGAAGGGGTCCCAGTGTGTGGTGAAGGAGTTTCAGTGTGTGGGGAAATGGTTTCAGTGTGTGGGGAAGGGTTAGAGTGTGTGTCGAAGGGGTTTCAGTGTGTGGGGAAGTGTTTCAGTGCGTGGGGAAGGTGTTACAGTGTGTGGGGATGTGGTCTCAGTCGGTGGGGAAGGTGTTTCAGTGCGTGGGGATATGCTTCAGTGTGTGAGGATGTGTTTCAGTGTGTGAGGAAGGTGTTTCAGTGTGTGGGGAAGGGGTTTCAGAGTGTGGGGAAGGTGTTTCAGTGTGTGGGGATGTGTTTAAGGGTGTGGGGATGGGTTTCAGTGTGTGGGGATGGGTTCCAGTGAGTGCGGAAGGGGTTTCAGTGTGTGGGGAAGATGTTTCTGTGTGTGGGGATCAGTTTCAATGTGTGGGGAAGGGATTTCAGTGTGTGGGGAAGGGGTTTCAGTTTGTGGGGTTGGGTTTCAGTGTGTGGGGATGGGTTTCAGTGTGTGCGGAAGAGTTTTCAGTGTGTGGGGAAGGTGTTTCAGTGTGTGGGGAAGGATTTTCAGTGTGTGGGAAAGGGGTTTCAGTGTGTGGGGAAGGTGTTTCAGTGTGTGGGGAAGATGTTTCAGTGCGTGGGGAAGGGATTTCAGAGTGTGAGGAAGGGTTTCCGTGTGGGGGGAAGTGTTTTCACTGTGCAGGGAAGGGGTTTCAGTGTGTGGGGAAGGGGTTTCAGAGTGTGGGGATGGGGTTTCTGTGTGTCGGAAAGTGTTTCAGTGTGTGGGGAAGGGTTACAGTGTGTGGGGACGGGGTTTCAGTGTGTGGGGAAGGGGTTTCAGTGTGTGGGGAAGGGTTTCAATGAGTGCGGAAGGGGTCTCAGTGTGTGGGGAAGGGTTTCAGTGTGTGGGGATGGGTTCAAGTGTGTGCGGAAGGGGTTTCAGTGTGTGGGGAAGATGTTTCTGTGTGTGGGGATCAGTTTCAATGTGTGGGGAAGGGATTTCAGTGTGTGGGGAAGGGGTTTCAGTTTGTGGGGATGGGATTCAGTGTGTGGGGATGGGTTTCAGTGTGTGCAGAAGAGTTTTCAGTGTGTGGGAAAGGGGTTTCAGTGTGTGGGGAAGGTGTTTCAGTGTGTGGGGAAGGGTTTCAGTGTGTGGGGAAGATGTTTCAGTGCGTGGGGAAGGGGTTTCAGAGTGTGAGGAAGGGTTTCCGTGTGGGGGGAAGTGTTTTCACTGTGTGGGGAAGGGGTTTCAGTGTGTGGGGAAGGGGTTTCAGTGTGTAGGGATGTGTTTCAGTGTGTGAGGAAGGGGTTTCAGTGTGTGGGGAAGGGGTTTCAGAGTGTGGGGATGGGGTTTCTGTGTGTCGGAAAGTGTTTCAGTGTGTGGGGAAGGGTTACAGTGTGTGGGGACCGGGTTTCAGTGTGTGGGGAAGGTGTTTCAGTTTGTGGGGAAGGGTTTCAATGTGTGCGGAAGGGGTCTCAGTGTGTGGGGAATGGTTTCTGTGTGTGGGGAAGGTCTTTCAGTGTGTGGGGAAGGCGTTTCATTGCGTGGGGTAGGGGTTTCAGTGTTTGGGGAAGGTGTTTCAGTGTGTGGGGAAGGGTTTCAGGGTGTGGGGAAGGGGTATCAGTGTGTGGGGAAGGTGTTTCAGTGTGTGGGGAAGGGATTTCAGTGTGTGGGGAATGTGTTTCAGTGTGTGGGGAAGGTGTTTCAGTGTGTGGGGAAGGTGTTTCTGTGCGTGGGGATGTGTTTCAGTGTGTGGGGGTGTGTTTCAGTGTTTGGGGAAGGGTTTCAGTGTGTGGGAAGGTGTTTCAGTGTGTCGGGAAGGGGTTTCAGTGTTTGGGGATGGGTTTCAGTGTGAGCGGAAGGGGTGTCATTGTGTGGGGAATGTGTTTCTGTGTGTGGGTATGTGTTTCAGTGTGTGGGGAAGGGGTTTCAGTATGTGGGGATGTGTTTCAGTGTGTGGGGAAGGGGTTTCAGTGTGTGGGAAACTGTTTCACTGTGTGCGGAATGGGTTTCAGTGTGTGGGGAAGGTGTTTCTGTGTGTGTGGAAGGGGTTACAGTGTGTGCGGATGTTGTTTCAGTGTGTGCGGAAGGGGTTTCAGTGTGTGGGGAAGGTGTTTCAGTGTGTGGGGAATTGGTTTCAGAGTGTGGGCAAGGATTTCCGAGTGTGGGGAAGGGGTTTCAGTGTGTGGGGAAGGGATTTCAGTGTGTGGGGATGGGTTTCAGTGAGTGGGGAAGTGTTTTCAGTGTCTGGGCAAGTGTTTCAGGGTGTGGGGAATGGGTTTCAGTGTGTGGGGAAGGGGTTTCAGTGTGTGGGGATGGGTTTCAGTTTGTGGGGATGTGTTTCTTTGTTTGCGGAAGGGGTTTTAGTGTGTGGGGAAGGTGTTTCAGTGTGTGGGGAAGGTGTTCCAGTGTATGGGGAAGGTGTTTCAGTGGGTGGGGTAGGGGTTTCACAGTGTGGGGAAGGGTTTCACTGTGTGGGGAAGGGATTTCAGTGTGTCGGGAAGGTGTTTCAGTGTGTGGGGAATGTGTTTCAGTGTGTGGGGAAGGGGTTTCAGTGTGTGAGGAAGGTGTTTCAGTTTGTGGGGATGGGTTTCAGTGTGTGGGGATGGGGTTCAGTGTGTGCGGCAGGGGTTTCAGTGTGTGGGGAATGTGTTTCAGTGTGTGGGAAAGGATTTTCAGTGCATGGGGAATGGTTTTCAGGGTGTGGGTAAGGGTTTCAGTGTGTGGGGAAGTTGTTTCAGTGCGTGGGGAAGCGGTTACAGAGTGTGGGGAAGGGTTTCCGTGTGTGGGGAATTGGTTTCAGAGTGTGGGCAAGGATTTCCGAGTGTGGGGAAGGGGTTTCAGTGTGTGGGGAAGGGATTTCAGTGTGTGGGGATGGGTTTCAGTGAGTGGGGAAGTGTTTTCAGTGTCTGGGCAAGTGTTTCAGGGTGTGGGGAATGGGTTTCAGTGTGTGGGGAAGGGGTTTCAGTGTGTGGGGATGGTTTTCAGTTTGTGGGGATGTGTTTCTTTGTTTGCGGAAGGGTTTTAGTGTGTGGGGAAGGTGTTTCAGTGTGTGGGGAAGGTGTTCCAGTGTATGGGGAAGGTGTTTCAGTGGGTGGGGTAGGGGTTTCACAGTGTGGGGAAGGGTTTCACTGTGTGGGGAAGGGATTTCAGTGTGTCGGGAAGGTGTTTCAGTGTGTGGGGAATGTGTTTCAGTGTGTGGGGAAGGGGTTTCAGTGTGTGAGGAAGGTGTTTCAGTTTGTGGGGATGGGTTTCAGTGTGTGGGGATGGGGTTCACTGTGTGCGGCAGGGGTTTCAGTGTGTGGGGAATGTGTTTCAGTGTGTGGGAAAGGATTTTCAGTGCATGGGGAATGGTTTTCAGGGTGTGGGTAAGGGTTTCAGTGTGTGGGGAAGTTGTTTCAGTGCGTGGGGAAGCGGTTTCAGAGTGTGGGGAAGGGTTTCCGTGTGGGGGGAAGTGTTTACACTGTGTGGGGAAGGGGTTTTAGTGTGTGGGGAAGGGGTTGCAGAGTGTGGCGATGTGTTTCAGTGTGTGAGGAATGGGTTTCAGTGTGTGGGGATGGGGTTTCAGTGTGTGGGGAAGGGGTTTCAGTGTGTGGGGAAGTGTTTCAGTGTGTGGGGAAGGGTTACAGTGTGTGGGGACGGGGTTTCAGTGTGTGGGGAAGGGGTTTCGTTGTGTGGGGAAGGGTTTCAGTGTGTGGGGAAGTGTTTCAGTGAGTGGGGAAGGTGTTTCAGTGAGTGCAGAAGGGGTTTCAGGGCGTGGGGAAGGTGTTTCAGTGTGCGGGGAAGGTGTTTCAGTGTGTGGGGTAGGGGTTTCAGTGTGTGGGGAAGGTGTTTCAGTGTGTGGGGAAGGGGTTTCAGTGTGTGGGGAAGGGGTTTCAGTGTGTGGGGAAGGGGTTTCTGAGTGCGGGTAAGGGTTTCAGTGTGTCTGGAAGGGGTTTCAGTGAGTGGGGAAGGGATTTCAGTGTGTGGGGTAGGTGTTTCAGAGTGTGGTGATTTGTTTCAATTTGTGGGGATGTGTTTCAGTGTGTGGGGAAGGGTTTCAGTCTGTGGGGATGGGTTTCAGTGTGCGGGGATGTGTTTTAGTATGTGGGGAAGGGTTTCAGTGTGTGGGGATGGGTTTCAGTGTGTGGGGATGGGTTTCAGTGTGTGGGGAAGGGGTTTCAGGGTGTGTGGAAGGGGATTCAGTGTGTGGGGATGGGATTCAGTGTGTCGGGATGGGTTTAAGTGTGTGGGGAAGTGGTTTCAGTGTGTGCAGAAGGGGTATCAGTGAGTGGGGAAGGTGTTTCAGAGTGTGGGGAAGGGGTTTCAGAGTGTGGGGAAGGGGCTTCAGTTTGTGGGGAAGGGGTTTCAGAGAGTGAGGAAGGGTTTCAGTGTGGGGGGAAGGGGTTTCAGTGTGTGGGGAAGGGGATTCAGTGTGTGGGGAAGGCGTTTCAGTGTGTGCGGATGTGTTTCAGTGTGTGGGGAAGGTGTTTCAGTGTGTGGGGAAGGGGTTTCAGTGTTTGGGGAAGGGTTTCACTGTGCGCAGAATGGGTTTCAGTGTGTGGGCAAGGGGTTTCAGTTTGTGGAGAAGGTGTTTCAGTGTGAGAGGAAGGGGTACAGTGTGTGTGGAATGGGTTTCAGTGTGTGGGGAAGGGGTTTCAGTGTGTGGGGAAGGTGTGTCAGTGTGTGTGGAAGGTGTTTCAGTGTGTGGGGAAGGGGTTTCAGTGTGTGGGGACGAGTTTCAGTGTGTGGGGAAGGGGTTTCAGTGTGTGGGGAAGGGGTTTCAGTGTGTGTGGAAGGTGTTTCAGTGTGTGGGGATGTGTTTCAGTGTGTGGGGAAGGGGTTTCATTGTGTGGGGATGTGTTTCAGTGTGTGGGGAAGGGGTTTCAGTGTGTGGGGATGGGTTTCAGTGTTTGGGGATGGGTTTCAGTGTGTGGGGATAGGTTTCAGTGTGTGCGGAATGGGTTTCAGTGTGTGGGGAAGGTGTTTCAGTGTGTGGGGATGTGTTTCAGTCTGTGGGGAAGGGGTTTCAGGGTGTGGGGGAGGTGTTTCAGCGTGTGGGGATGGGTTTCAGTGTGTCGGGATGGGTTTAAGTGTGTGGGGATGGGTTTCAGTGTGTGCAGAAGGGGTATCAGTGAGTGGGGAAGGTGTTTCAGAGTGTGGGGAAGGGGTTTCAGTGTGTGGGGAAGGGTTTTAGTTTGTGGGGAAGGGGTTTCAGAGAGTGAGGAAGGGTTTCAGTGTGGGGGGAGGGGGTTTCAGTGTGTGGGGAAGGGGATTCAGCGTGTGGGGAAGGCGTTTCAGTGTGTGGGGATGTGTTTCAGTGTGTGGGGAAGGTGTTTCAGTGTGTGGGGAAGGGGTTTCAGTATTTGGGGAAGGGTTTCACTGTGTGCAGAAGGGGTTTCACTGTGTGGGGAAGGGGTTTCAGTTTGTGGGGAAGGTGTTTCAGTGTGTGCGGAAGGTGTTTCAGTGTGTGGGGAAGGGGTTTCAGTGTGTGGGGAAGGTGTTTCAGTGTGTGCGGAAGGTGTTTCAGTGTGTGGGGAAGGGGTTTCAGTGTGTGGGGATGAGTTTCAGTGTGTGGGGAATGGCTTTCAGTGTGTGGGGAAGGGGTTTCAGTGTGTGTGGAAGGTGTTTCAGTGTGTGGGGATGTGTTTCAGTTAGTGGGGAAGGGGTTTCATTGTGTGGGGATGTATTTCAGTGTGTGGAGAAGGGGTTTCAGTGTGTGGGGATGTGTTTCAGTGTGTGGGGAAGGGGTTTCAGTGTGTGGGAAAGTGTTTCACTGTGTGCGGAATGGGTTTCAGTGTGTGGGGAAGGTGTTACTGTGTGTGTGGAAGGGGTTTCAGTGTGTGCGGATGTTGTTTCAGTGTGTGCGGAAGGGGTTTCAGTGTGTGCGGATGTTGTTTCAGTGTGTGTGGAAGGGGTTTCAGTGTGTGGGGAAGGTGTTTCATTGTGTGCAGAAATGGTTTCAGTGTGTGGGGAAGTGGTTTCAGTGTGTGGGGAAGGTGTTTCAGTGTGTGGGATGTGTTTCAGTTTGTGGGGAAGGGGTTTCAGTGTGTGCGGATGTGTTTCAGTCTGTGGGGAAGGCGTTTCAGTGTGTGGGGATGTGTTTCATGTCTGGGGAAGTGGTTTCAGTGTGTGGGGAAGGTGTTTCATTCTGTGTGGAAGGGGTTTCAGTGTGTGGGGAAGGGGATTCAGTGTGTGTGGTGAAGGAGTTTCATTGTGTGTGGAAGGTGTTTCATTGTGCGCAGAAGGGTATTCAGGGTGTGGGGAAGGTGTTTCAGTGTGTGGGGATGTGTTTCAGTGTGTGGGGAAGGGGTTTCAGTGTGTGGGGAAGGGTTTCACTGTGTGCGGAAATGGTTTCAGTGTGTGCGGAAGGTGTTTCAGTGTGTGGGGATGTGTTTCAGTGTGTGGGGAAGGGGTTTCAGTGTGTGGGGATGTGTTTCAGTCTGTGGGGAATTCGTTTCAGTGTGTGGGGATGTGTTTCAGTGTGTGGGGAAGGGGTTTCAGTGTGTGAGGAAGGTGTTTCACTGTGTGCGGAAGGGGTTTCAATGTGTGGGGATGTGTTTCAGTGTGTGGGGAAGGTGTTTCATTGTGTGGGGAAGGGTTTCACTGATTGCGGAAGGGGTTTCAGTGTCTGGGGAAGGGGTTTCAGTGTGTGGTGAAGGTGTTTCTGGATGTGTGGAAGGGGTTTCAGTGTGTGGGGAAGGGGTTTCAGTGTGTGGGGAAGGTTTTTCAGTGTGTGCGGAAGGGGTTTCAGTGTGTGCGGAAGGCGTTTCAGTGTGTGGAGAAGGGGTTTCAGAGAGTGAGTAAGGGTTTCAGTGTGGGGGGAAGGGGTTTCTGTGTGTGGGGAAGGGGATTCAGTGTGTGGGGAAGGCGTTGCAGTGTGTGCGGATGTGTTTCAGTGTGTGGGGAAGGTGTTTCTGTGAGTGGGGAAGTGGTTTCAGTGTTTGGGGAAGGGTATCACTGTGTGCAGAAGGTGTTTCAGTGTGTGGGGAAGGGGTTTCAGTTTGTGGGGAAGGTGTTTCAGTGTGAGTGGAAGGGGTTTCAGTGTGTGGGGAAGGGGTATCAGTGTGTGGGGAAGGGTTTCAGTGTGTGGGGAAGTTGCTCCAGTGTGTATGGAAGGGGTACAGTGTGTGCGGAATGGGTTTCAGTGTGCGGGGAAGGGGTTTCAGTGTGTGGGGAAGGTGTTTCAGTGTGTGTGGAAGGTGTTTCAGTGTGTGGGGAAGGGGTTTCAGTGTGTGGGGATGAGTTTCAGTGTGCGCAGAAGGGGTTTCAGTGTGTGGGGAAGGGGTTTCAGTGTGTGTGGAAGGTGTTTCAGTGTGTGGGGATGTGTTTCAGTGTGTGGGGAAGGGGTTTCATTGTGTGGGGATGTGTTTCAGTGTGTGGGGAACGGGTTTCAGTGTGTGGGGATGGGTTTCATTGTGTGGGAATGTGTTTCAGTGTGTGGGGATAGGTTTCAGTGTGTGCGGAATGGGTTTCAGTGTGTGGGGAAGGTGTTTCAGTGTGTGGGGATGTGTTTCAGAGTGTGGGGAAGGGGTTTCAGGGTGTGGGGAAGGGGTTTCAGTGTGTGGGGATGGGTTTCAGTGTGTCGGGATGGGTTTCAGGGTGTGGGGATGGGTTTCAGTGTGTGCAGAAGGGGTATCAGTGAGTGGGGAAGGTGTTTCAGAGTATGGGGAAGGGGTTTCAGAGTGTGGGGAAGGGTTTCAGTTTGTGGTGAAGGGACTTCAGTTTGTGGGGAAGGGGTTTCAGAGATTGAGGAAGTGTTTCAGTGTGTGGGGAAGGGGATTCAGTGTGTGGGGAAGGCGTTTCAGTGTGTGGGGATGTGTTTCAGTGTGTGGGGAAGGTGTTTCAGTGTGTGGGGAAGGGGTTTCAGTATTTGGGGAGGTGTTTCACTGTGTGCAGAAGGGGTTTCAGTGCGTGGGGAAGGGGTTTCAGTTTGTGGGGAAGGTGTTTCTGTGTGAGCGGACGGGGTTTCAGTGTGTGGGGAAGGGGTATCAGTGTGTGGGGAAGGGTTTCAGTGTGTGGGGAAGTTATTTCAGTGTGTGTGGAAGGGGTACAGTGTGTGCGGAATGGGTTTTAGGGTGTGGGGAAGGGGTTTCAGTGTGTGGGGAAGATGTTTCAGTGTGTGCGGAAGGTGTTTCAGTGTGTGGGGAAGGGGTTTCAGTGTGTGGGGATGAGTTTCGGTGTGTGGGGAATGGGTTTTAGTGCGTGGGGAAGGGGTTTCAGTGTGTGTGGCAGGTGTTTCAGTGTGTGGGGATGTGTTTCAGTGTGTGGGGAAGGGGTTTCATTGTGTGGGGATGTATTTCAGTGTGTGGAGAAGGGGTTTCAGTGTGTGGGGATGTGTTTCAGTGAGTGGGGAAGGGGTTTCAGTGTGTGGGAATGTGTTTCACTGTGTGCGGAATGGGTTTCAGTGTGTGGGGAAGGTGTTTCTATGTGTGTGGAAGGGGTTTCAGTGTGTGCGGATGTTGTTTCAGTGTGTGCGGAAGGGGTTTCAGTGTGTGCGGATGTTGTTTCAGTGTGTGTGGAAGGGGTTTCAGTGTGTGGGGAAGGTGTTTCATTGTGTGCGGAAGGGGTTTCAGTGTGTGGGGATGGGGATTCAGTGTGTGGTGAAGGTGATTCATTGTGTGGGGAATGTGTTTCTTTGTGCGAGGAAGGGTATTCAGTGTGTGGGGAAGGAGTATCAGTGTGTGGGGAGGGGTTTCAGTGTGTGGGGAAGGGTTTGACTGTTTGTGGAAGGGGTTTCAGTGTGTGGGGCAGGTGTTTCAGTGTGCGGGGAAGGGGTTTCAGTATGTGGGAAAGGGGTTTCAGTGTGTGGGGAAGGGTTTCAGTGTGTGGGGAAGGGGTTTCAGTGTGTGCGGAATGGGATTCAGTGTGTGGGGAAGTATTTCAGTCTGTGGGGAAGGTGTTTCAGTGTGTGGGGAAGGGGTTTCAGTGTGTGGGGAAGGTTTTCACTGTGTGCGGAAATGGTTTCAGTGTGTGGGGAAGTGGTTTCAGTGTGTGGGGAAGGTGTTTCAGTGTGTGGGATGTGTTTCAGTGTGTGGGGAAGGGGTTTCAGTGTGTGCGGATGTGTTTCAGTCTGTGGGGAAGGCGTTTCAGTGTGTGGGGATGTGTTTCAGTGTGTGGGGAAGGGGTTTCAGTGTGTGGGGAAGTTGTTTCATTCTGTGCGGAAGGGGTTTCAGTGTGTGGGGAAGGGGATTCAGTGTGTGTGGAGAAGGAGTTTCATTGTGTGGGGAAGGTGTTTCATTGTGCGCGGAAGGGTATTCAGGGTGTGGGTCAGGGGTTTCCGTGTGTGGGGAAGGGTTTCAGTGTGTGGGGAAGGGTTTCAGTGTATGCAGAAGGGGATTCAGTGTGTGGGGAAGGGTTTCAGCGTATGGGGAATTTGTTTCAGTGTTTGGGGAAGGGGTTCCAGTGTGTGGGGATGGTGTTTCAGTGTGTGGGGATGTGTTTCAGTGTGTGGGGAAGGAGTTTCCGTGTGTGGGGATGTGTTTCAGTGTGTGGGGAAGGGGTTTCAGTGTGTGGGGAAGACTTTCACTGTGGGCACAAGGGGTTTCAGTGTGTGGGGAAGGTGTTTCAGTGTGTGTGGAAGGGGTTTCAGTGTGTGGGAAAGTGGTTTCAGTGTGTGGGGCAGGGGGTTCAGTGTATGGGTAGGGTGTTTCAGTGTGTGCGGAAGGGGTTTCAGTGTGTGCGGAAGGTGTTTCAGTGTTTGGGGAAGGGGTTTCTGTGTGAGGGGAAGGTGTTTCATAATGTGCGGAAGTGGTTTCAGTGTGTGGGGAAGGGGTTTCAGTGTGTGGGGATGTGTTTCAGTGTGTGGGGAAGGTGTTTCAGTGTGTGGTGAAGGGTTTCACTGTGTGCGGAAGTGGTTTCAGTGTGTGGGGAAGGGGTTTCAGGGTGTGGGGGAGGTGTTTCAGTATGTGTAGAAGGGGCTTCAGTGTGTGGGGAAGGAGTTTCAGTGTGTGGGGAAGGTGTTTCAGTGTGTGGGGAAGGATTTCAGTGTGTGGGGAATGTGTTTCAGTGTGTGGTGAAAGGGTTTCAGTGTTTGGGAAGGTTTGCAGTCTGTGGGGAAGGGGTTTCAAAGTGTGGGGAAGGTGTTTCAGTGTGTGCGGAAGGTGTTTCAGTGTGTGGGGAAGGTGTTTCACTGTGTGCGGAAGGGGGTTCAATGTGTGCGGAAGTTGTTTCAGTGTGTGGGGAAGGTATTTCAGTGTGTGGGTAAGGTGTTTCATTATGTGCAGAAGGGGTTTCAGTGTGTGGGGAGGGGGTTTCAGTGTGTGGGGAAGGGGTTTCAGTGTGTGGGGAAGGTGTTTCAGTGTGTGGGGAAGGGGTTTCAGTGTGTGGGGATGTGTTTCAGTGTGTGGGGAAGGGGTTTCAGTGTGTGGGGATGTGTTTCAGTGTGTGGGGAAAGTGTTTCATTGTGTGTGGAAGGGTTTCACTGATTGCGGAAGGGGCTTCAGTGTCTGGGGAATGGGTTTCAGTGTGTGGTGAAGGTGTTTCAGTGTGTGGGGAAGGTTTTTCAGTGTGTCCGGAAGGGGTTTCAGTGTGTGGGGTAGGGTTTCAGTCTGTAGGGAAGGGTTTCAGTGTGGGGAAGGGGTTTCAGTGTGTGGGGAAGGGTTTCACTGTGTGGGGAAGGGGTTTCAGTGTGCGGGGAAGGGGTTTCAGTTTGTGGGGAAGTGTTTCAGTGTGTGGGAAAGGGTTGCAGTGTGTGGGGACGGGGTTTCAGTGTGTGAGGAAGGGGTTTCAGTGTGTGGGGACGTTGTTTCAGTGTGTGCGGAAGGTGTTTCAGTGTGTGGGGAAGGGGTTTCAATGTGTGGGGAAGTTGTGACAGAGTGTGGGGAAGGGGTTACAGAGCGTGGGGAAAGGGTTTCAGTGTGTTGGGAAGGTGTTTCAGTGTGTGGGGATGTGTTTCAGTGTGTGGGGAAGGGTTTCGGTGTGTGGGGAAGTGTTTCAGTGTGTGGGGAAGGTGTTTCTGTGTGTGGGGATGGGTTTCAGTGTGTGGGGATGGGTTTAAGTGTGTGCAGAAGGTGTTTCAGTGTGTGGGGAATTGTTTCACTGTGTGCGGAAGTGGTTTCTGTGTGTGGGGAAGGTGTTTCACTGTGTCTTGTAGGGGTTTCAGTATGTGGGGAAGGGGATTCAGTCTGTGGGGAAGGGTTTCAGTGTGTGGTGAAGGGTTTCAGTGTGTGGGGAAGGTGTTTCAGTGTGTGGGGAATGGGTTTCAGTGTGTGGGGAAGGGTTTCAGTGTGTGGGGAAGGTGTTTCAGTGTGTGGGGAAGGGTTACATTGTGTGGGGACGAGGTTTCAGTGTGTGGGGAAGGTGTTTCAGTGTGTGGGGATGTGTTTCAGTGTGTGGGGAAAGGATTTCAGTGTGTGGGGATGTGTTTCAGTGTGTGGGAATGGGTTTCAGTGTGTGGGGATGTGTTTCAGTATGTGGGGAAGGGGTTTCAGTGCGTGGGGAAGGGTTTCACTGTGTGTGGAAGGGGTTTCAGTGTGTGGGGAAGTGGTTTCAGTGTGTGGGGAAGGTGTTTCAGTGTGTGTGGAAGGGGTCTCAGTGTGTGGGGAAGGCGATTCTGTGTGTGGGGAAGGTGTTTCATTGTGTGGGGACGGTGTTTCATTGTGTGCAGAATGGGATTCAGTGTGTAGGGAAGGGGTTTCAGGGTGTGGGGAAGGGGTTTCAGTGTGTGGGGAAGGTGTTTCATTGTGTGCGGAAGGGGTTTCAGTGTGTGGGGAAGTGGTTTCAGTGTGTTGGGAAGGTGTTTCAGTGTGTGTGGAAGGGTTTTCAGTGTGTGCGGAAGGTGTTTCAGTGTGTGGGGAAGGGGTTTCAGTTTGTGGGGAAGAGGTTTCAGTGTGTGGGGTAGGGTTTCAGTGTGTGGGGATGGGTTTCAGTGTGGGGAAGGGGTTTCAGTGTGTGGGGAAGGGTTTCAGTGTGTGGGGAAGGGCTTTCAGTGTGTGGGGAAGAAGTTTCAGTTTGTGGGGAAGTGTTTCAGTGTGTGGGGAAGGGTTGCAGTGTGTGGGGACGGGGTTTCAGTGAGTGGGGAAGGGGTTTCAGTGTGTGGGGACGTTGTTTCAGTGTGTGCGGAAGGTGTTTCAGTGTGTGGGCAAGGGGTTTCAATGTGTGGGGAAGTTGTAACAGAGTGTGGGGAAGGTAATTCAATGTGTGGGGAAGGTGTTTCAGTGTGTGTGGAATGGGTTTCAGTTTGTTTGGAAGGTGTTTCAGTGTGTGGGGATGTGTTTCAGTGTGTGGGGGAGGGTTTCAGTGTGTGGGGAAGGGTTTCAGTGTGTGGGGAAGGTGTTTCTGTGTGTGGGGATGGGTTTCAGTGTGTGGGGTTGGGTTTCAGTGTGTGCAGAAGGTGTTGCAGTGTGTGGGGAATTGTTTCACTGTGTGCGGAACTGGTTTCTGTGTGTGGGGAAGGTGTTTCACTGTGTGATGTAGTTGTTTCAGTATGTGGGGAAGGGGATTCCGTGTGCGGGGAAGGGTTTCAGTGTGTGGTGAAGGGTTTCAGTGTGTGGGGAAGGGGTTTCAGTGTGTGGGGAATGGGATTCAGTGTGTGGGGAAGGGTTTCAGTGTGTGGGGAAGGTGTTTCAGTGTGTGGGGAAGGGTTACAGTATGTGGGGACGAGGTTTCAGTGTGTGGGTAAGGGTTTCACTTTGTGCGGAACGGGTTTCAGTGTGTGGGGAAGGGGTTTCAGTGTGTGGGGAAGTGGTTTCAGTGTGTTGGGAAGGTGTTTCAGTGTGTGCGGAAGGGGTTTCAGTGTGTGCGGAAGGTGTTTCAGTGTGTGGGGAAGGGGTTTCAGTATGTGGGGAAGAGGTTTTAGTGTGTGGGGTAGGGTTTCAGTGTGTAGGGAAGGGTTTCAGTGTGGGGAAGGGGTTTCAGTGTGTGGGGAAGGGTTTCAGTGTGTGGGGAAGGGGTTTCAGTGTGCGGGGAAGGGGTTTCAGTTTGTGGGGAAGTGTTTCAGTGTGTGGGAAAGGGTTGCAGTGTGTGGGGACGGGGTTTCAGTGTGTGAGGAAGGGGTTTCAATGTGTGGGGACGTTGTTTCAGTGTGTGCGGAAGGTGTTTCAGTGTGTGGGGAAGGGGTTTCAATGTGTGGGGAAGTTGTGACAGAGTGTGGGGAAGGGGTTACAGAGCGTGGGGAAAGGGTTTCAGTGTGTTGGGAAGGTGTTTCAGTGTGTGGGGATGTGTTTCAGTGTGTGGGGAAGGGTTTCGGTGTGTGGGGAAGTGTTTCAGTTTGTGGGGAAGGTGTTTCTGTGTGTGGGGATGGGTTTCAGTGTGTGGGGATGGGTTTAAGTGTGTGCAGAAGGTGTTGCAGTGTGTGGGGAAGTGTTACAGTGTGTGGGGACGAGGTTTCAGTGTGTGGGGAAGGTGTTTCAGTGTGTGGGGATGTGTTTCAGTGTGTGGGGAAAGGATTTCAGTGTGTGGGGATGTGTTTCAGTGTGTGGGAATGGGGTTTCAGTGTGTGGGGATGTGTTTCAGTATGTGGGGAAGGGGTTTCAGTGCGTGGGGAAGGGTTTCACTGTGTGTGGAAGGGGCTTCAGTGTGTGAGGAAGTGGTTTCAGTGTGTGGGGAAGGTGTTTCAGTGTGTGTGGAAGGGGTCTCAGTGTGTGGGGAAGGCGATTCTGTGTGTGGGGAAGGTGTTTCATTGTGTGGGGACGGTGTTTCATTGTGTGCAGAATGGGATTCAGTGTGTAGGGAATCGGTTTCAGGGTGTGGGGAAGGGGTTTCAGTGTGTGGGGAAGGTGTTTCATTGTGTGCGGAAGGGGTTTCAGTGTGTGGGGAAGTGGTTTCAGTGTGTTGGGAAGGTGTTTCAGTGTGTGCGGAAGGGGTTTCAGTGTGTGCGGAAGGTGTTTCAGTGTGTGGGGAAGGGGTTTCAGTGTGGGGAAGGGGTTTCAGTGTGTGGGGAAGGGTTTCAGTGTGTGGGGAAGGTGTTTCAGTGAGTGGGGAAGGGGTTTCAGTTTGTGGGGAAGTGTTTCAGTGTGTGGGGAAGGGTTGCAGTGTGTGGGGACGGGGCTTCAGTGTGTGGGGAAGGGGTTTCAGTGTGTGGGGACGTTGTTTCAGTGTTTGCGGAAGGTGTTTCAGTGTGTGGGCAAGGGGTTTCAATGTGTGGGGCAGTTGTAACAGAGTGTGGGGAAGGTAATTCAATGTGTGGGGAAGGTGTTTCAGTGTGTGGGGAATGGGTTTCAGTGTGTTGGGAAGGTGTTTCAGTGTGTGGGGATGTGTTTCAGTGTGTGGGGGAGGGTTTCAGTGTGTGGGGAAGGGTTTCAGTGTGTGGGGAAGGTGTTTCTGTGTGTGGGAATGGGTTTCAGTGTGTGGGGTTGGGTTTCAGTGTGTGCAGAAGGTGTTGCAGTGTGTGGGGAATTGTTTCACTGTGTGCGGAACAGGTTTCTGTGTGTGGGGAAGGTGTTTCACTGTGTGGTGTAGGGGTTTCAGTATGTGGGGAAGGGGATTCAGTGTGCGGGGAAGGGTTTCAGTGTGTGGTGAAGGGTTTTGATGTGCGGGGAAGGGATTTCAGTGTCTGGGGAAGGGGTTTCAGTTTGTGGGGAAGGGGTTTCAGTGTGTGGGGAAGTGTTTCAGTGTGTGGGGAAGGGGTTTCAGTGTGTGGGGAAGTTGTTTCAGTGTTTGGGGAAGGTGTTTCAGTGTGTGGGGAAGGCGTTTCAGTGTGTGGGGGACGGGGTTTCAGTGTGAGGGGAAGGGGTTTCAGTGTGTGGGGAAGTTGTTTCAGTGTGTGGTGAAGGTGTTTCAGTGTGTGGGGAAGGTGTTTCTGTGTGTGGGGAATGGGTTTCAGTGTGTGGGGAAGGTGTTTCCGTCTGTGGGGATGTGTTTCAGTGTGTGGGGATGGGTTTCAGTGTGAGGGAAGGTCTTTCAGTGTGTGGGGATGTGTTTCATTGTTTGGGGAAGGGGTTTTACTGTTTGGGGAAGGGGTTTCAGTGTGTGGGGAATTGTTTAACTGTGTCCGGAAGGGGTTTCAGTGTGTGGGGAAGGCGTTTCAGTGTGTGGGGAAGGGTTGCAGTGTGTGGGGACGGGGTTTCAGTGTGTGGGGAAGGGGTTTCAGTGTGTGGGGACGTTGTTTCAGTGTGTGCGGAAGGTGTTTCAGTGTGTGGGGAAGGGGTTTCAATGTGTGGGGAAGTTGTAACAGCGTGTGGGGAAGGTAATTCAATGTGTGGGGAAGGTGTTTCAGTGTGTGGGGAATGGGTTTCAGTGTGTTGGGAAGGTGTTTCAGTGTGTGGGGATGTGTTTCAGTGTGTGGGGAAGGGTTTCAGTGTGTGGGGAAGGGAATCAGTGTGTGGGGAAGTTGTTTCTGTGTGTGGGGATGGGTTTCAGTGTGTGGGGATGGGTTTCAGTGTGTGCAGAAGGTGTTTCAGTGTGTGGGGAATTGTTTAACTGTGTGCAGAAGTGGTTTCAGTGTGTGGGGAAGGTGCTTCACTGCGTGGTGTAGGGGTTTCAGTATGTGGGGAAGGGGATTCAGTGTGTGGGGAAGGGTTTCAGTGTGTGGTGAAGGGTTTCAGTGTGTGGGGAAGGGGTTTCAGTGTGTGGGGAATGGGTTTCAGTGTGTGGGGAAGGGTTTCAGTGTGTGGGGAAGGTGTTTCAGTGTGTGGGGAAGGGTTACAGTGTGTGGGGACGAGGTTTCAGTGTGTGGGTAAGGGTTTCACTTTGTGCGGAACGTGTTTCAGTTTGTGGGGAAGTGGTATCATTGTGTGGGGAAGGTGTTTCATTGTGTGCGGAAGGGGTTTCAGTGTGTGGGGAAGTGGTTTCAGTGTGTTGGGAAGGTGTTTCAGTGTGTGCGGCAGGGGTTTCAGTGTGTGCGGAAGGTGTTTCAGTGTGTGGGGAAGGGGTTTCAGTTTGTGGGGAAGAGGTTTCAGTGTGTGGGGTAGGGTTTCAGTGTGTGGGGATGGGTTTCAGTGTGGGGAAGGGGTTTCAGTGTGTGGGGAAGGGTCTCAGTGTGTGGGGAAGGGGTTTCAGTGTGTGGCGAAGGGGTTTCAGTTTGTGGGGAAGTGTTTCAGTGTGTGGGGAAGGGTTGCAGTGTGTGGGGACGGGGTTTCAGTGTGTGGGGAAGGGGTTTCATTGTGTGGGGACGTTGTTTCAGTGTGTGCGGAAGGTGTTTCAGTGTGTTGGCAAGGGGTTTCAATGTGTGGGGAAGTTGTAACAGAGTGTGGGGAAGGTAATTCAATGTGTGGGGAAGGTGTTTCAGTGTGTGGGGAATGGGTTTCAGTTTGTTGGGAAGGGTTTCAGTGTGTGGGGAAGGGTTTCAGTGTGTGGGGAAGGTGTTTCTGTGTGTGGGGATGGGTTTCAGTGTGTGGGGATGGGTTTCAGTGTGTGCAGAAGGTGTTGCAGTGTGTGGGGAATTGTTTCACTGTGTGCGGAAGTGGTTTCTGTGTGTGGGGAAGGTGTTTCACTGTGTTGTGTCGGGGTTTCAGTATGTGGGGAAGGGGATTCAGTGTGTGGGGAAGGGTTTCAGTGTGTGGTGAAGGGTTTCAGTGTGTGGGGAAGGGGTTTCAGTGTGTGGGGAATGGGTTTCAGTGTGTGGGGAAGGTTTTACGTGTGTGGGGAAGGTGTTTCAGTGTGTGGGGATGTGTTTCAGTGTGTGGGAATGGGGTTTCAGTGTGTGGGGATGTGTTTCAGTATGTGGGGAAGGGGTTTCAGTGCGTGGGGAAGGCTTTTGCTGTGTGCGGAAGGGGCTTCAGTGTGTGGGGAAGTGGTTTCAGTGTGTGGGGAAGGTGTTTCAGTGTGTGCGGAAGGGGTTTCTGTGTGTGGGGAAGGTGTTTCAGTGTGTTGGGAAGTTGTTTCAGTGTCTGCGGAATGGGATTCAGTGTGTGCGGAAGTTGTTTCGGTGCGTGGGGAAGTGGTTTCAGTGTGTGGGGATGCTGTTTAATTGTGTGCGGAAGGGGTTTCAGTGTGTGGGGAAGGCGATTCTGTGTGTGGGGAAGGTGTTTCATTGTGTGGGAACGGCATTTCATTGTGTGCGGAATGGGATTCAGTGTGTAGGGAAGGGGTTTCAGGGTGTGGGCAAGGGGTTTCAGTGTGTGGGGAATTGTTTAACTGTGTGCAGGAGGGGTTTCAGTGTGTGGCGAAGGTGTTTCTGTGTCTGGTGAAGGTTTTTCAGTATGTGGGGAAGGGGTTTCACTGTGTGGGGAAGGGTTTCAGTGTGTGGGGAAGGGGTTTCAGTGTGTGGGGAAGGGGTTTCAGTTTTTGGGGAAGGGTTTTGATGTGCGGGGAAGGGATTTCAGTGTCTGGGGAAGGGGTTTCAGTTTGTGGGGAAGGGGTTTCAGTGTGTGGGGAAGTGTTTCAGTGTGTGGGGAAGGGGTTTCAGTGTGTGGGGAAGTTGTTTCAGTGTTTGGGGAAGGTGTTTCAGTGTGTGGGGAAGGCGTTTCAGTGTGTGGGGAAGTTGTTTCAGTGTGTGGGGAAGGTGTTTCTGTGTGTGGGGAATGGGTTTCAGTGTGTGGGGAAGGTGTTTCCGTCTGTGGGGATGTGTTTCAGTGTGTGGGGATGGGTTTCAGTGTGAGGGAAGGTGTTTCAGTGTGTGGGGATGTGTTTCATTGTTTGGGGAAGGGGTTTTACTGTGTCGGGAAGGGGTTTCAGTGTGTGGGGATGGGGTTTCAGTGTGTGGGGAATTGTTTAACTGTGTCCGGAAGTAGTTTCAGTGTGTGGGTAAGGTGTTTCCGTGTGTGGGGAAGGGTTGCAGTGTGTTGGGACGGGGTTTCAGTGTGTGGGGAAGGGGTTTCAGTGTGTGGGGACGTTGTTTCAGTGTGTGCGGAAGGTGTTTCAGTGTGTGGGGAAGGGGTTTCAATGTGTGGGGAAGTTGTAACAGAGTGTGGGGAAGGTAATTCAAAGTGTGGGGAAGGTGTTTCAGTGTGTGGGGAATGGGTTTCAGTGTGATGGGAAGGTGTTTCAGTGTTTGGGGATGTGTTTCAGTGTGTGGGGAAGGGTTTCAGTGTGTGGGGAAGGGTTTCAGTGTGTGGGGAAGGTGTTTCTGTGTGTGGGGATGGGTTTCAGTGTGTGGGGATGGGTTTCAGTGTGTGCAGAAGGTGTTTCAGTGTGTGGGGAATTGTTTAACTGTGTGCAGAAGTAGTTTCAGTGTGTGGGGAAGGTGCTTCACTGCGTTTTGTAGGGGTTTCAGTATGTGGGGAAGGGGATTCAGTGTGTGGGGAAGGGTTTCAGTGTGTGGTGAAGGGTTTCAGTGTGTGGGGAAGGGGTTTCAGTGTGTGGGGAATGGGTTTCAGTGTGTGGGGAAGGGTTTCAGTGTGTGGGGAAGGTGTTTCAGTGTGTGGGGAAGGGTTACAGTATGTGGGGACGAGGTTTCAGTGTGTGGGTAAGGGTTTCACTTTGTGCGGAACGGGTTTCAGTGTGTGGGGAAGTGGGTTCATTGTGTGGGGAAGGTGTTTCAGTGTGTGCGGAAGGGGTTTCAGTGCGTGGGGAAGTGGTTTCAGTGTGTTGGGAAGGTTTTTCAGTGTGTGCGGAAGGGGTTTCAGTGTGTGCGGAAGGTGTTTCAGTGTGTGGGGAAGGGGTTTCAGTATGTGGGGAAGAGGCTTCAGTGTGTGGGGTAGGGTTTCAGTGTGTAGGGAAGGGTTTCAGTGTGGGGAAGGGGTTTCAGTGTGTGGGGAAGGGTTTCAGTGTGTGGGGAAGGGGTTTCAGTGTGCGGGGAAGGGGTTTCAGTTTGTGGGGAAGTGTTTCAGTGTGTGGGAAAGGGTTGCAGTGTGTGGGGACGGGGTTTCAGTGTGTGAGGAAGGGGTTTCAGTGTGTGGGGACGTTGTTTCAGTGTGTGCGGAAGGTGTTTCAGTGTGTGGGGAAGGGGTTTCAATGTGTGGGGAAGTTGTGACAGAGTGTGGGGAAGGTAATTCAATGTGTGGGGAAGGTGTTTCAGTGTGTGGGGAATGGGTTTCAGTGTGTTGGGAAGGTGTTTCAGTGTGTGGGGATGTGTTTCAGTGTGTGGGGAAGGGTTTCGGTGTGTGGGGAAGTGTTTCAGTGTGTGGGGAAGGTGTTTCAGTGTGTGGGGAAGGTGTTTCTGTGTGTGGGGAATGGGTTTCAGTGTGTGGGGAAGGTGTTTCCGTCTGTGGGGATGTGTTTCAGTGTGTGGGGATGGGTTTCAGTGTGAGGGAAGGTCTTTCAGTGTGTGGGGATGTGTTTCATTGTTTGGGGAAGGGGTTTTACTGTTTGGGGAAGGGGTTTCAGTGTGTGGGGAATTGTTTAACTGTGTCCGGAAGGGGTTTCAGTGTGTGGGGAAGGCGTTTCAGTGTGTGGGGAAGGGTTGCAGTGTGTGGGGACGGGGTTTCAGTGTGTGGGGAAGGGGTTTCAGTGTGTGGGGACGTTGTTTCAGTGTGTGCGGAAGGTGTTTCAGTGTGTGGGGAAGGGGTTTCAATGTGTGGGGAAGTTGTAACAGCGTGTGGGGAAGGTAATTCAATGTGTGGGGAAGGTGTTTCAGTGTGTGGGGAATGGGTTTCAGTGTGTTGGGAAGGTGTTTCAGTGTGTGGGGATGTGTTTCAGTGTGTGGGGAAGGGTTTCAGTGTGTGGGGAAGGGAATCAGTGTGTGGGGAAGTTGTTTCTGTGTGTGGGGATGGGTTTCAGTGTGTGGGGATGGGTTTCAGTGTGTGCAGAAGGTGTTTCAGTGTGTGGGGAATTGTTTAACTGTGTGCAGAAGTGGTTTCAGTGTGTGGGGAAGGTGCTTCACTGCGTGGTGTAGGGGTTTCAGTATGTGGGGAAGGGGATTCAGTGTGTGGGGAAGGGTTTCAGTGTGTGGTGAAGGGTTTCAGTGTGTGGGGAAGGGGTTTCAGTGTGTGGGGAATGGGTTTCAGTGTGTGGGGAAGGGTTTCAGTGTGTGGGGAAGGTGTTTCAGTGTGTGGGGAAGGGTTACAGTGTGTGGGGACGAGGTTTCAGTGTGTGGGTAAGGGTTTCACTTTGTGCGGAACGGGTTTCAGTGTGTGGGGAAGTGGTATCATTGTGTGGGGAAGGTGTTTCATTGTGTGCGGAAGGGGTTTCAGTGTGTGGGGAAGTGGTTTCAGTGTGTTGGGAAGGTGTTTCAGTGTGTGCGGCAGGGGTTTCAGTGTGTGCGGAAGGTGTTTCAGTGTGTGGGGAAGGGGTTTCAGTTTGTGGGGAAGAGGTTTCAGTGTGTGGGGTAGGGTTTCAGTGTGTGGGGATGGGTTTCAGTGTGGGGAAGGGGTTTCAGTGTGTGGGGAAGGGTCTCAGTGTGTGGGGAAGGGGTTTCAGTGTGTGGCGAAGGGGTTTCAGTTTGTGGGGAAGTGTTTCAGTGTGTGGGGAAGGGTTGCAGTGTGTGGGGACGGGGTTTCAGTGTGTGGGGAAGGGGTTTCAGTGTGTGGGGACGTTGTTTCAGTGTGTGCGGAAGGTGTTTCAGTGTGTTGGCAAGGGGTTTCAATGTGTGGGGAAGTTGTAACAGAGTGTGGGGAAGGTAATTCAATGTGTGGGGAAGGTGTTTCAGTGTGTGGGGAATGGGTTTCAGTTTGTTGGGAAGGGTTTCAGTGTGTGGGGAAGGGTTTCAGTGTGTGGGGAGGGTTTCTGTGTGTGGGGATGGGTTTCAGTGTGTGGGGATGGGTTTCAGTGTGTGCAGAAGGTGTTGCAGTGTGTGGGGAATTGTTTCACTGTGTGCGGAAGTGGTTTCTGTGTGTGGGGAAGGTGTTTCACTGTGTGGTGTCGGGGTTTCAGTATGTGGGGAAGGGGATTCAGTGTGTGGGGAAGGGTTTCAGTGTGTGGTGAAGGGTTTCAGTGTGTGGGGAAGGGGATTCAGTGTGTGGGGAATGGGTTTCAGTGTGTGGGGAAGGTTTTACGTGTGTGGGGAAGGTGTTTCAGTGTGTGGGGAAGGGTTACAGTGTGTGGGGAAGGGATTTCAGTGTGTGGGGATGTGTTTCAGTGTGTGGGAATGGGGTTTCAGTGTGTGGGGATGTGTTTCAGTATGTGGGGAAGGGGTTTCAGTGCGTGGGGAAGGCCTTTGCTGTGTGCGGAAGGGGCTTCAGTGTGTGGGGAAGTGGTTTCAGTGTGTGGGGAAGGTGTTTCAGTGTGGCCGGAAGGGGTTTCAGTGTGTGGGGAAGGTGTTTCAGTGTGTTGGGAAGTTGTTTCAGTGTCTGCGGAATGGGATTCAGTGTGTGCGGAAGTTGTTTCGGTGCGTGGGGAAGTGGTTTCAGTGTGTGGGGATGCTGTTTAATTGTGTGCGGAAGGGGTTTCAGTGTGTGGGGAAGGCGATTCTGTGTGTGGGGAAGGTGTTTCATTGTGTGGGAACGGCATTTCATTGTGTGCGGAATGGGATTCAGTGTGTAGGGAAGGGGTTTCAGGGTGTGGGCAAGGGGTTTCAGTGTGTGGGGAATTGTTTAACTGTGTGCAGGAGGGGTTTCAGTGTGTGGCGAAGGTGTTTCTGTGTCTGGTGAAGGTTTTTCAGTATGTGGGGAAGGGGTTTCACTGTGTGGGGAAGGGTTTCAGTGTGTGGGGAAGGGGTTTCAGTGTGTGGGGAAGGGGTTTCTGTTTTTGGGGAAGGGTTTTGATGTGCGGGGAAGGGATTTCAGTGTCTGGGGAAGGGGTTTCAGTTTGTGGGGAAGGGGTTTCAGTGTGTGGGGAAGTGTTTCAGTGTGTGGGGAAGGGGTTTCAGTGTGTGGGGAAGTTGTTTCAGTGTTTGGGGAAGGTGTTTCAGTGTGTGGGGAAGGCGTTTCAGTGTGTGGGGAAGTTGTTTCAGTGTGTGGGGAAGGTGTTTCTGTGTGTGGGGAATGGGTTTCAGTGTGTGGGGAAGGTGTTTCCGTCTGTGGGGATGTGTTTCAGTGTGTGGGGATGGGTTTCAGTGTGAGGGAAGGTGTTTCAGTGTGTGGGGATGTGTTTCATTGTTTGGGGAAGGGGTTTTACTGTGTCGGGAAGGGGTTTCAGTGTGTGGGGATGGGGTTTCAGTGTGTGGGGAATTGTTTAACTGTGTCCGGAAGTAGTTTCAGTGTGTGGGTAAGGTGTTTCCGTGTGTGGGGAAGGGTTGCAGTGTGTGGGGACGCGGTTTCAGTGTGTGGGGAAGGGGTTTCAATGTGTGGGGAAGTTGTAACAGAGTGTGGGGAAGGTAATTCAAAGTGTGGGGAAGGTGTTTCAGTGTGTGGGGAATGGGTTTCAGTGTGATGGGAAGGTGTTTCAGTGTGTGGGGATGTGTTTCAGTGTGTGGGGAAGGGTTTCAGTATGTGGGGAAGGGTTTCAGTGTGTGGGGAAGGTGTTTCTGTGTGTGGGGATGGGTTTCAGTGTGTGCAGAAGGTGTTTCAGTGTGTGGGGAATTGTTTAACTGTGTGCAGAAGTAGTTTCAGTGTGTGGGGAAGGTGCTTCACTGCGTTTTGTAGGGGTTTCAGTATGTGGGGAAGGGGATTCAGTGTGTGGGGAAGGGTTTCAGTGTGTGGTGAAGGGTTTCAGTGTGTGGGGAAGGTTTTACGTGTGTGGGGAAGGTGTTTCAGAGTGTGGGGAAGGGTTACAGTGTGTGGGGAAGGGATTTCAGTGTGTGGGGATGTGTTTCAGTGTGTGGGAATGGGGTTTCAGTGTGTGGGGATGTGTTTCAGTATGTGGGGAAGGGGTTTCAGTGCGTGGGGAAGGCTTTTGCTGTGTGCGGAAGGGGCTTCAGTGTGTGGGGAAGTGGTTTCAGTGTGTGGGGAAGGTGTTTCAGTGTGTGCGGAAGGGGTTTCAGTGTGTGGGGAAGGTGTTTCAGTGTGTTGGGAAGTTGTTTCAGTGTCTGCGGAATGGGATTCAGTGTGTGCGGAAGTTGTTTCGGTGCGTGGGGAAGTGGTTTCAGTGTGTGGGGATGCTGTTTAATTGTGTGCGGAAGGGGTTTCAGTGTGTGGGGAAGGCGATTCTGTGTGTGGGGAAGGTGTTTCATTGTGTGGGAACGGCATTTCATTGTGTGCGGAATGGGATTCAGTGTGTAGGGAAGGGGTTTCAGGGTGTGGGCAAGGGGTTTCAGTGTGTGGGGAATTGATTAACTGTGTGCAGGAGGGGTTTCAGTGTGTGGCGAAGGTGTTTCTGTGTCTGGTGAAGGTTTTTCAGTATGTGGGGAAGGGGTTTCACTGTGTGGGGAAGGGTTTCAGTGTGTGGGGAAGGGGTTTCAGTGTGTGGGGAAGGGGTTTCAGTTTTTGGGGAAGGGTTTTGATGTGCGGGGAAGGGATTTCAGTGTCTGGGGAAGGGGTTTCAGTTTGTGGGGAAGGGGTTTCAGTGTGTGGGGAAGTGTTTCAGTGTGTGGGGAAGGGGTTTCAGTGTGTGGGGAAGTTGTTTCAGTGTTTGGGGAAGGTGTTTCAGTGTGTGGGGAAGGCGTTTCAGTGTGTGGGGAAGTTGTTTCAGTGTGTGGGGAAGGTGTTTCTGTGTGTGGGGAATGGGTTTCAGTGTGTGGGGAAGGTGTTTCCGTCTGTGGGGATGTGTTTCAGTGTGTGGGGATGGGTTTCAGTGTGAGGGAAGGTGTTTCAGTGTGTGGGGATGTGTTTCATTGTTTGGGGAAGGGGTTTTACTGTGTCGGGAAGGGGTTTCAGTGTGTGGGGATGGGGTTTCAGTGTGTGGGGAATTGTTTAACTGTGTCCGGAAGTAGTTTCAGTGTGTGGGTAAGGTGTTTCCGTGTGTGGGGAAGGGTTTCAGTGTGTGGGGAAGGGGTTTCAGTGTGTGGGGACGTTGTTTCAGTGTGTGCGGAAGGTGTTTCAGTGTGTGGGGAAGGGGTTTCAATGTGTGGGGAAGTTGTAACAGAGTGTGGGGAAGGTAATTCAAAGTGTGGGGAAGGTGTTTCAGTGTGTGGGGAATGGGTTTCAGTGTGATGGGAAGGTGTTTCAGTGTGTGGGGATGTGTTTCAGTGTGTGGGGAAGGGTTTCAGTGTGTGGGGAAGGGTTTCAGTGTGTGGGGAAGGTGTTTCTGTGTGTGGGGATGGGTTTCAGTGTGTGGGGATGGGTTTCAGTGTGTGCAGAAGGTGTTTCAGTGTGTGGGGAATTGTTTAACTGTGTGCAGAAGTAGTTTCAGTGTGTGGGGAAGGTGCTTCACTGCGTTTTGTAGGGGTTTCAGTATGTGGGGAAGGGGATTCAGTGTGTGGGGAAGGGTTTCAGTGTGTGGTGAAGGGTTTCAGTGTGTGGGGAGGGGGTTTCAGTGTGTGGGGAATGGGTTTCAGTGTGTGGGGAAGGGTTTCAGTGTGTGGGGAAGGTGTTTCAGTGTGTGGGGAAGGGTTACAGTATGTGGGGACGAGGTTTCAGTGTGTGGGTAAGGGTTTCACTTTGTGCGGAACGGGTTTCAGTGTGTGGGGAAGTGGGTTCATTGTGTGGGGAAGGTGTTTCAGTGTGTGCGGAAGGGGTTTCAGTGTGTGGGGAAGTGGTTTCAGTGTGTTGGGAAGGTTTTTCAGTGTGTGCGGAAGGGGTTTCAGTGTGTGCGGAAGGTGTTTCAGTGTGTGGGGAAGGGGTTTCAGTATGTGGGGAAGAGGCTTCAGTGTGTGGGGTAGGGTTTCAGTGTGTAGGGAAGGGTTTCAGTGTGGGGAAGGGGTTTCAGTGTGTGGGGAAGGGTTTCAGTGTGTGGGGAAGGGGTTTCAGTGTGCGGGGAAGGGGTTTCAGTTTGTGGGGAAGTGTTTCAGTGTGTGGGAAAGGGTTGCAGTGTGTGGGGACGGGGTTTCAGTGTGTGAGGAAGGGGTTTCAGTGTGTGGGGACGTTGTTTCAGTGTGTGCGGAAGGTGTTTCAGTGTGTGGGGAAGGGGTTTCAATGTGTGGGGAAGTTGTGACAGAGTGTGGGGAAGGTAATTCAATGTGTGGGGAAGGTGTTTCAGTGTGTGGGGAATGGGTTTCAGTGTGTTGGGAAGGTGTTTCAGTGTGTGGGGATGTGTTTCAGTGTGTGGGGAAGGGTTTCGGTGTGTGGGGAAGTGTTTCAGTGTGTGGGGAAGGTGTTTCTGTGTGTGGGGATGGGTTTCAGTGTGTGGGGATGGGTTTAAGTGTGTACAGAAGGTGTTTCAGTGTGTGGGGAATTGTTTCACTGTGTGCGGAAGTGGTTTCTGTGTGTGGGGACGGTGTTTCACTGTGTCTTGCAGGGGTTTCAGTCTGTGGGGAAGGGGATGCAGTCTGTGGGGAAGGGTTTCAGTGTGTGGTGAAGGGTTTCAGTGTGTGGGGAAGGTGTTTCAGTGTGTGGGGAATGGGTTTCAGTGTGTGGGGAAGGGTTTCAGTGTGTGGGGAAGGTGTTTCAGTGTGTGGGGAAGGGTTACAGTGTGTGGGGACGAGGTTTCAGTGTGTGGGGAAGGTGTTTCAGTGTGTGGGGATGTGTTTCAGTGTGTGAGGAAGGTGTTTCAGTGTGTGGGGATGTTTTTCTGTGTGTGGGGAAGGGGTTTCAGTGTGTGGGGAAGAGTTTGACTGTGTGCGGAAGGGGTTTCAGTGTGTGGGGAAGTGGTTTCAGTGTGTTGGGAAGGTGTTTCAGTGTGTGCGGCAGGGGTTTCAGTGTGTGCGGAAGGTGTTTCAGTGTGTGGGGAAGGGGTTTCAGTTTGTGGGGAAGAGGTTTCAGTGTGTGGGGTAGGGTTTCAGTGTGTGGGGATGGGTTTCAGTGTGGGGAAGGGGTTTCAGTGTGTGGGGAAGGGTCTCAGTGTGTGGGGAAGGGGTTTCAGTGTGTGGGGAAGGGGTTTCAGTTTGTGGGGAAGTGTTTCAGTGTGTGGGGAAGGGTTTTAGTGTGTGGGGACGGGGTTTCAGTGTGTGGGGAAGGGGTTTCAGTGTGTGGGGACGTTGTTTCAGTGTGTGCGGAATGTGTTTCAGTGTGTTGGCAAGGGGTTTCAATGTGTGGGGAAGTTGTAACAGAGTGTGGGGAAGGTAATTCAATGTGTGGGGAAGGTGTTTCAGTGTGTGGGGAATGGGTTTCAGTTTGTTGGGAAGGTGTTTCAGTGTGTGGGGATGTGTCTCAGTGTGTGGGGAAGGGTTTCATTGTGTGGGGAAGGGTTTCAGTGTGTGGGGAAGGTGTTTCTGTGTGTGGGGATGGGTTTCAGTGTGTGGGGATGGGTTTCAGTGTGTGAGGAAGGTTTTACGTGTGTGGGGAAGGTGTTTCAGTGTGTGGGGAATGGTTACAGTGTGTGGGGACGAGGGTTCAGTGTGTGGGGAAGGTGTTTCAGTGTGTGGGGATGTGTTTCAGTTTGTGGGGAAGGGATTTCAGTGTGTGGGGATGTGTTTCAGTGTGTGGGAATGGGGTTTCAGTGTGTGGGGATGTGTTTCAGTATGTGGGGAAGGGGTTTCAGTGCGTGGGGAAGGCTTTTGCTGTGTGCGGAAGGGGCTTCAGTGTGTGGGGAAGTGGTTTCAGTGTGTGGGGAAGGTGTTTCAGTGTGTGCGGAAGGGGTTTCAGTGTGTGGGGAAGGTGTTTCAGTGTGTTGGGAAGTTGTTTCAGTGTCTGCGGAATGGGATTCAGTGTGTGCGGAAGTTGTTTCGGTGCGTGGGGAAGTGGTTTCAGTGTGTGGGGATGCTGTTTAATTGTGTGCGGAAGGGGTTTCAGTGTGTGGGGAAGGCGATTCTGTGTGTGGGGAAGGTGTTTCATTGTGTGGGGACGGCATTTCATTGTGTGCGGAATGGGATTCAGTGTGTAGGGAAGGGGTTTCAGGGTGTGGGGAAGGGGTTTCAGTGTGTGGGGAATTGTTTAACTGTGTGCAGGAGGGGTTTCAGTGTGTGGCGAAGGTGTTTCTGTGTCTGGTGAAGGTTTTTCAGTATGTGGGGAAGGGGTTTCACTGTGTGGGGAAGGGTTTCAGTGTGTGGGGAAGGGGTTTCAGTGTGTGGGGAAGGGGTTTCAGTTTTTGGGGAAGGGTTTTGATGTGCGGGGAAGGGATTTCAGTGTCTGGGGAAGGGGTTTCAGTTTGTGGGGAAGGGGTTTCAGTGTGTGGGGAAGTGTTTCAGTGTGTGGGGAAGGGGTTTCAGTGTGTGGGGAAGTTGTTTCAGTGTTTGGGGAAGGTGTTTCAGTGACGTGGGGAAGGCGTTTCAGTGTGTGGGGAAGTTGTTTCAGTGTGTGGGGAAGGTGTTTCTGTGTGTGGGGAATGGGTTTCAGTGTGTGGGGAAGGTGTTTCCGTCTGTGGGGATGTGTTTCAGTGTGTGGGGATGGGTTTCAGTGTGAGGGAAGGTGTTTCAGTGTGTGGGGATGTGTTTCATTGTTTGGGGAAGGGGTTTTACTGTGTCGGGAAGGGGTTTCAGTGTGTGGGGATGGGGTTTCAGTGTGTGGGGAATTGTTTAACTGTGTCCGGAAGTAGTTTCAGTGTGTGGGTAAGGTGTTTCCGTGTGTGGGGAAGGGTTGCAGTGTGTGGGGACGGGGTTTCAGTGTGTGGGGAAGGGGTTTCAGTGTGTGGGGACGTTGTTTCAGTGTGTGCGGAAGGTGTTTCAGTGTGTGGGGAAGGGGTTTCAATGTGTGGGGAAGTTGTAACAGAGTGTGGGGAAGGTAATTCAAAGTGTGGGGAAGGTGTTTCAGTGTGTGGGGAATGGGTTTCAGTGTGTTGGGAAGGTGTTTCAGTGTGTGGGGATGTGTTTCAGTGTGTGGGGAAGGGTTTCAGTGTGTGGGGAAGGGTTTCAGTGTGTGGGGAAGGTGTTTCTGTGTGTGGGGATGGGTTTCAGTGTGTGGGGATGGGTTTCAGTGTGTGCAGAAGGTGCTTCAGTGTGTGGGGAATTGTTTAACTGTGTGCAGAAGTAGTTTCAGTGTGTGGGGAAGGTGCTTCACTGCGTTTTGTAGGGGTTTCAGTATGTGGGGAAGGGGATTCAGTGTGTGGGGAAGGGTTTCAGTGTGTGGTGAAGGGTTTCAGTGTGTGGGGAAGGGGTTTCAGTGTGTGGGGAATGGGTTTCAGTGTGTGGGGAAGGGTTTCAGTGTGTGGGGAAGGTGTTTCAGTGTGTGGGGAAGGGTTACAGTATGTGGGGACGAGGTTTCAGTGTGTGGGTAAGGGTTCCACTTTGTGCGGAACGGGTTTCAGTGTGTGGGGAAGTGGGTTCATTGTGTGGGGAAGGTGTTTCAGTGTTTGCGGAAGGGGTTTCAGTATGTGGGGAAGTGGTTTCAGTGTGTTGGGAAGGTGTTTCAGTGTCTGCGGAAGGGGTTTCAGTGTGTGCGGAAGGTGTTTCAGTGTGTGGGGAAGGGGTTTCAGTATGTGGGGAAGAGGTTTCAGTGTGTGGGGTAGGGTTTCAGTGTGTAGGGAAGGGTTTCAGTGTGGGGAAGGGGTTTCAGTGTGTGGGGAAGGGTTTCAGTGTGTGGGGAAGGGGTTTCAGTGTGCGGGGAAGGGGTTTCAGTTTGTGGGGAAGTGTTTCAGTGTGTGGGAAAGGGTTGCAGTGTGTGGGGACGGGGTTTCAGTGTGTGAGGAAGGGGTTTCAGTGTGTGGGGACGTTGTTTCAGTGTGTGCGGAAGGTGTTTCAGTGTGTGGGGAAGGGGTTTCAATGTGTGGGGAAGTTGTGACAGAGTGTGGGGAAGGTAATTCAATGTGTGGGGAAGGTGTTTCAGTGTGTGGGGAATGGGTTTCAGTGTGTTGGGAAGGTGTTTCAGTGTGTGGGGATGTGTTTCAGTGTGTGGGGAAGGGTTTCGGTGTGTGGGGAAGTGTTTCAGTGTGTGGGGAAGGTGTTTCTGTGTGTGGGGATGGGTTTCAGTGTGTGGGGATGGGTTTAAGTGTGTACAGAAGGTGTTTCAGTGTGTGGGGAATTGTTTCACTGTGTGCGGAAGTGGTTTCTGTGTGTGGGGAAGGTGTTTCACTGTGTCTTGCAGGGGTTTCAGTATGTGGGGAAGGGGATGCAGTCTGTGGGGAAGGGTTTCAGTGTGTGGTGAAGGGTTTCAGTGTGTGGGGAAGGTGTTTCAGTGTGTGGGGAATGGGTTTCAGTGTGTGGGGAAGGGTTTCAGTGTGTGGGGAAGGTGTTTCAGTGTGTGGGGAAGGGTTACAGTGTGTGGGGACGAGGTTTCAGTGTGTGGGGAAGTTGTTTCATTGTGTGGGGAAGGGGTTTCAGTGTGTGGGGAAGTTGTTTCAGAGTTTGGGGAAGGTGTTTCAGTGTGTGGGGAAGGCGTTTCAGTGTGTGGGGACGGGGTTTCAGTGTGTGGGGAAGGGGTTTCAGTGTGTGGGGAAGGTGTTTCAGTGTGTGCGGAAGGGGTTTCAGTGTGTGGGGAAGGTGTTTCAGTGTTTTGGGAAGTTGTTTCAGTTTTTGGGGAAGGGTTTTGATGTGCGGGGAAGGGATTTCAGTGTCTGGGGAAGGGGTTTCAGTTTGTGGGGAAGGGGTTTCAGTGTGTGGGGAAGTGTTTCAGTGTGTGGGGAAGGGGTTTCAGTGTGTGGGGAAGGCGTTTCAGTGTGTGGGGACGGGGTTTCAGTGTGAGGGGGAGGGGTTTCCGTGTGTGGGGAAGTTGTTTCAGTGTGTGGGGAAGGTGTTTCAGTGTGTGGGGAAGGTGTTTCAGTGTGTGGGGAATGGGTTTCAGTGTGTGGGGAAGGTGTTTCCGTCTGTGGGGATGTGTTTCAGTGTGTGGGGATGTGTTTCAGTGTGTGGGGATGGGTTTCAGTGTGAGGGAAGCTGTTTCAGTGTGTGGGGATGTGTTTCATTGTTTGGGGAAGGGGTTTTACTGTGTGGGGAAGGGGTTTCAGTGTGTGGGGATGGGGTTTCAGTGTGTGGGGAATTGTTTAACTGTGTCCGGAAGGGGTTTCAGTGTGTGGGGAAGGTGTTTCAGTGTGTGGGGAAGGGTTGCAGTGTGTGGGGACGGGGTTTCAGTGTGTGGGGAAGGGGTTTCAGTGTGTGGGGACGTTGTTTCAGTGTGTGCGGAAGGTGTTTCAGTGTGTGGGGAAGGGGTTTCAATGCGTGGGGAAGTTGTAACAGAGTGTGTGGAAGGTAATTCAATGTGTGGGGAAGGTGTTTCAGTGTGTGGGGAATGGGTTTCAGTGTGTTGGGAAGGTGTTTCAGTGTGTGGGAATGCGTTTCAGTGTGTGGGGAAGGGTTTCAGTGTGTGGGGAAGGGTTTCAGTGTGTGGGGAAGGTGTTTCTGTGTGTGGGGATGGGTTTCAGTGTGTGGGGAGTTGTTTAACTGTGTGCAGAAGTGGTTTCAGTGTGTGGGAAAGGTGCTTCACTGCGTGGTGTAGGGGTTTCAGTATGTGGGGAAGGGGATTCAGTGTGTGGGGAAGGGTTTCAGTGTGTGGTGATGGGTTGCAGTGTGTGGGGAAGGGGTTTCAGTGTGTGGGGAATGGGTTTCAGTGTGTGGGGAAGGGTTTCAGTGTGTGGGGAAGGTGTTTCAGTGTGTGGGGAAGGGTTACAGTGTGTGGGGACGAGGTTTCAGTGTGTGGGCAAGGGTTTCACTTTGTGCGGAACGGGTTTCAGTGTGTGGGGAAGTGGTTTCATTGTGTGGGGAAGGTGTTTCAGTGTGTGCGGAAGGGGTTTCAGTGTGTGGGGAAGTGGTTTCAGTGTGTTGGGAAGGTGTTTCAGTGTGTGCGGAAGGGGTTTCAGTGTGTGCGGAAGGTGTTTCAGTGAGTGTGGAAGGGGTTTCAGTATGTGGGGAAGAGGTTTCAGTGTGTGGGGTAGGGTTTCAGTGTGTAGGGAAGGGTTTCAGAGTTGGGAAGGGGTTTCAGTGTGTGGGGAAGGGTTTCAGTGTGTGGGGAAGGGGTTTCAGTGTGCGGGGAAGGGGTTTCAGTTTGTGGGGAAGTGTTTCAGTGTGTGGGGAAGGGTTGCAGTGTGTGGGGACGGGGTTTCAGTGTGTGAGGAAGGGGTTTCAGTGTGTGGGGACGTTGTTTCAGTGTGTGCAGAAGGTGTTTCAGTGTGTGGGGAAGGGGTTTCAATGTGTGGGGAAGGTGTTTCAGTGTGTGGGGAATGGGTTTCAGTGTGTTGGGAAGGTGTTTCAGTGTGTGGGGATGTGTTTCAGTGTGTGGGGAATGGTTTCGGTGTGTGGGGAAGTGTTTCAGTGTGTGGGGAAGGTGTTTCTGTGTGTGGGGATGGGTTTCAGTGTGTGGGGATGGGTTTAAGTGTGTGCAGAAGGTGTTTCAGTGTGTGGGGAATTGTTTCACTGTGTGCGGAAGTGGTTTCTGTGTGTGGGGAAGGTGTTTCACTGTGTCTTGTAGGGGTTTCAGTATGTGGGGAAGGGGATTCAGTGTGTGGGGAAGGGTTTCAGTGTGTGGTGAAGGGTTACAGTGTGTGGGGAAGGGGGTTTCAGTGTGTGGGGAATGGGTTTCAGTGTGTGGGGAAGGGTTTCAGTGTGTGGGAAGGTGTTTCAGTGTGTGGGGAAGGGTTACAGTGTGTGGGGACGTGGTTTAAGTGTGTGGGGAAGGTGTTTCATTGTGTGGGGATGTGTTTCAGTGTGTGGGAAAAGGATTTCAGTGTGTGGGGAAGTTGTTTCAGTGAGTGGGGAAGGTGTTTCAGTGTGTGGGGAAGGTGTTTCTGTGTGTGGGGAATGGGTTTCAGTGTGTGGGGAAGGTGTGTCCGTCTGTGGGGATGTGTTTCAGTGTGTGGGGATGTGTTTCAGTGTGTGGGGATGGGGTTTCAGTGCGTGGGGAAGGGTTTCACTGTTTGCGGAAGGGGTTTCAGTGTGTGGGCAAGTGGTTTCAGTGTGTGGGGAAGGTGTTTCATTGTGTGCGGAAGGGGTTTCAGTGTGTGGGGAAGGTGTTTCAGTGTGTTGGGAAGTTGTTTCAGTGTCTGCGGAATGGGATTCAGTGTGTGCGGAAGTTGTTTCGGTGCGTGGGGAAGTGGTTTCAGTGTGTGGGGATGCTGTTTCATTGTGTGCAGAAGGGGTTTCAGTGTGTGGGGAAGGCGATTCTGTGTGTGGGGAAGGTGTTTCATTGTGTGGGGACGGTGTTTCATTATGTGCAGAATGGGATTCAGTGTGTAGGGAAGGGGCTTCAGTGTGTGGGGAAGGGGTTCAGTGTGTGGGGAATTGTTTAACTGTGTGCGGAAGGGGTTTCAGTGTGTGGCGAAGGTGTTTCTGTGTGTGGGGAAGGGTTTTCAGTATGTGGGGAAGGGGTTTCAGTGTGTGGGGAAGGGTTTCAGTGTGTGGGGAAGGGGTTTCAGTGTGTGGGGAAGGGATTTCAGTTTGTGGGGAAGGGTTTTGATGTGCGGGGAATGGATTTCAGTGTCTGGGGAAGGGGGTTCAGTTTGTGGGGAAGGGGTTTCAGTGTGTGGGGAAGTGTTTCAGTGTGTGGGGAAGGGGTTTCAGTGTGTGGGGAAGTTGTTTCAGTGTTTGGGGAAGGTGTTTCAGTGTGTGGGGAAGGGGTTTCAGTTTGTGGGGACGGGGATTCAGTGTGACGGGTAGGGGTTTCAGTGTGTGGGGAAGTTGTTTCAGTGAGTGGGGAAGGTGTTTCAGTGTGTGGGGAAGGTGTTTCTGTGTGTGGGGAATGGGTTTCAGTGTGTGGGGAAGGTGTGTCCGTCTGTGGGGATGTGTTTCAGTGTGTGGGGATGTGTTTCAGTGTGTGGGGATGGGTTTCAGTGTGAGGGAAGGTGTTTCAGTGTGTGGGGATGTGTTTCATTGTTTGGGGAAGGGGATTTAGTGTGTGTGGAAGGGGCTTCAGTGTGTGGGGATGGGGTTTCAGTGTGTGGGGAATTGTTTAACAGTTTCCGGAAGGGGTTTCAGTGTGTGGGGAAGGTGTTTCAGTGTGTGGGGAAGGGTTGCAGTGTGTGGGGACGGGGTTTCAGTGTGTGGGGAAGGGGTTTCAGTGTGTGGGGACGTTGTTTCAGTGTGTGCGGAAGGTGTTTCAGTGTGTGGGGAAGGGGTTTCAATGTGTGGGGAAGTTGTAACAGAGTGTGGGGAAGGTAATTCAATGTGTGGGGAAGGTGTTTCAGTGTGTGGGGAATGGGTTTCAGTGTGTTGGGAAGGTGTTTCAGTGTGTGGGGATGTGTTTCAGTGTGTGGGGAAGGGTTTCAGTGTGTGGGGAAGGGTTTCAGTGTGTGGGGAAGGTGTTTCTGTGTGTGGGGATGGGTTTCAGTGTGTGGGGATGGGTTTCAGTGTGTGCAGAAGGTGTTTCAGTGTGTGGGGAATTGTTTAACTGTATGCAGAAGTGGTTTCAGTGTGTGGGAAAGGTGTTTCACTGTGTGGTGTAGGGGTTTCAGTGTGTGGGGAAGGTGTTTCAGTGTGTGGGGATGTGTTTCAGTGCGTGGGAAAAGGATTTCAGTGTGTCGGGATGTGTTTCAGTGTAAAGGAATGGGGTTTCAGTGTGTGGGGATGTGTTTCAGTATGTGGGGAAGGGGTTTCAGTGCGTGGGGAAGGGTTTCACTGTGTGCGGAAGGGGTTTCAGTGTGTGGGCAAGTGGTTTCAGTGTGTGGGGAAGGCGATTCTGTGTGTGGGGACGGTGTTTCATTGTGTGCGGAATGGGATTCAGTGTGTAGGGAAGGGGCTTCAGTGGGTGGGGAAGGGGTTTCAGTGTGTGGGGTATTGTTTAACTGTGTGCAGAAGGGGTTTCAGTGTGTGGCGAAGGTGTTTCTGTGTGTGGGGAAGGGTTTTCAGTATGTGGGGAAGGGGTTTCAGTGTGTGGGGAAGGGTTTCAGTGTGTGGGGAAGGGGTTTCAGTGTGTGAGGAAGGGGTTTCAGTTTGTGGGGAAGGGTTTTGATGTGCGGGGAAGGGATTTCAGTGTCTTGGGAAGGGGGTTCAGTTTGTGGGGAAGGGGTTTCAGTGTGTGGGGAAGTGTTTCAGTGTGTGGGGAAGGGGTTTCAGTGTGTGGGGAAGTTGTTTCAGTGTTTGGGGAAGGTGTTTCAGTGTGTGGGGAAGGGGTTTCAGTTTGTGGGGACGGGGATTCAGTGTGAGGGGTAGGGGTTTCAGTGTGTGGGGAAGTTGTTTCAGTGAGTGGGGAAGGTGTTTGTGTGGGGAAGGTGTTTCTGTGTGTGGGGAATGGGTTTCAGTGTGTGGGGAAGGTGTTTCCGTCTGTGGGGATGTGTTTCAGTGTGTGGGGATGTGTTTCAGTGTGTGGGGATGGGTTTCAGTGTGAGGGAAGGTGTTTCAGTGTGTGGGGATGTGTTTCATTGTTTGGGGAAGGGGTTTTAGTGTGTGGGGAAGGGGCTTCAGTGTGTGGGGATGGGGTTTCAGTGTGTGGGGAATTGTTTAACTGTGTCCGGAAGGGGTTTCAGTGTGTGGGGAAGGTGTTTCAGTGTGTGGGGAAGGGTTGCAGTGTGTGGGGACGGGGTTTCAGTGTGTGGGGAAGGGGTTTCAGTGTGTGGGGACGTTGTTTCAGTGTGTGCGGAAGGTGTTTCAGTGTGTGGGGAAGGGGTTTCAATGTGTGGGGAAGTTGTAACAGAGTGTGGGGAAGGTAATTCAATGTGTGGGGAAGGTGTTTCAGTGTGTGGGGAATGGGTTTCAGTGTGTTGGGAAGGTGTTTCAGTGTGTGGGGATGTGTTTCAGTGTGTGGGGAAGGGTGTCAGTGTGTGGGGAAGGGTTTCAGTGTGTGGGGATGGATTTCAGTGTGTGCAGAAGGTGTTTCAGTGTGTGGGGAATTGTTTAACTGTATGCAGAAGTGGTTTCAGTGTGTGGGAAAGGTGTTTCACTGTGTGATGTAGGGGTTTCAGTATGTGGGGAAGGGGATTCAGTGTGTGGGGAAGGGTTTCAGTGTGTGGTAAAGGGTTTCAGTGTGTGGGGAAGGGGTTTCAGTGTGTGGGGAATGGGTTTCAGTGTGTGGGGAAGGGTTTCAGTGTGTGGGGAAGGTGTTTCAGTGTGTGGGGAAGGGTTACAGTGTGTGGGGACGAGGTTTCAGTGTGTGGGGAAGGGTTTCACTTTGTGCGGAACGGGTTTCAGTGTGTGGGAAAGTGGTTTCATTGTGTGGGGAAGGTGTTTCAATGTGTGCGGAAGGGGTTTCAGTGTGTGGGGAAGTGGTTTCAGTGTGCTGGGAAGGTGTTTCAGTGTGTGCGGAAGGGGTTTCAGTGTGTGCGGATGGTGTTTCAGTGTGTGGGGAAGGGTTTCAGTGTGGGGAAGGGGTTTCAGTGTGTGGGGAAGGGTTTCAGTGTGTGGGGAAGGGGTTTCAGTGTGTGGGGAAGGGGTTTCAGTTTGTGGGGAAGTGTTTCAGTGTGTGGGGAAAGGTTTCAGTGTGTGTGGACGGGGTTTCAGTGTGTGGGGAAGGGGTTTCAGTGTGTGGGGACGTTGTTTCAGTGTGTGCGGAAGGTGTTTCAGTGTGTGGGGAAGGGGTTTCAATGTGTGGGGAAGTTGTAACAGAGTGTGGGGAAGGTAATTCAATGTGTGGGGAAGGCGTTTCAGTGTGTGGGGAATGCGTTTCAGTGTGTTGGGAAGGTGTTTCAGTGTGTGGGGATGTGTTTCAGTGTGTGGGGAAGGGTTTCAGTGTGTGGGGAAGGGTTTCAGTGTGTGGGGAAGGTGTTTCAGTGTGTGGTGAAGGTTTTCAGTGTGTGGGGAAGGGGTCTCAGTGTGTGGGGAAGCGGTTTCAGTGTGTGGGGAATGGGTTTCAGTGTGTGGGGAAGGGTTTCAGTGTGTGGGGAAGGTGTTCCAGTGTGTGGGGAAGGTGTTCCAGTGTGTGGGGAAGGGTTACAGTGTGTGGGGACGAGGTTTCAGTGTGTGGGGAAGGGTTTCACTTTGTGCGGAATGGGTTTCAGTGTGTGGGAAAGTGGTTTCATTGTGTGGGGAAGGTGTTTCAGTGTGTGCGGAAGGGGTTTCAGTGTGTGGGGAAGTTGTTTCAGTGTGCTGGGAAGGTGTTTCAGTGTGTGCGGAAGGGGTTTCAGTGTGTGCGGATGGTGTTTCAGTGTGTGGGGAAGGGGTTTCAGTATGTGGGGAAGAGGTTTCAGTGTGTGGGGTAGGGTTTCAGTGTGTGGGGAAGGGTTTCAGTTTGGGGAAGGGGTTTCAGTGTGTGGGGAAGGGTTTCAGTGTGTGGGGAAGGGGTTTCAGTGTGTGGGGAAGGGGTTTCAGTTTGTGGGGAAGTGTTTCAGTGTGTGGGGAAAGGTTTCAGTGTGTGTGGACGGGGTTTCAGTGTGTGGGGAAGGGGTTTCAGTGTGTGGGGACGTTGTTTCAGTGTGTGCGGAAGGTGTTTCAGTGTGTGGGGAAGGGGTTTCAATGTGTGGGGAAGTTGTAACAGAGTGTGGGGAAGGTAATTCAATGTGTGGGGAAGGCGTTTCAGTGTGTGGGGAATGCGTTTCAGTGTGTTGGGAAGGTGTTTCAGTGTGTGGCGAAGTGTTTCAGTGTGTGGGGAAGGGTTTCAGTGTGTGGGGAAGGGTTTCAGTGTGTGGGGAAGGTGTTTCTGTGTGTGGGGATGGGTTTCAGTGTGTGGGGATGGGTTTCAGTGTGTGCAGAAGGTGTTTCATTGTGTGGGGAATTGTTTCACTGTGTGCGGAAGTGGTGTCTGTGTGTGGGGAAGGTGTTTCACTGAGTGGTGTAGGGGTTTCAGTGTGTGGGGAAGGGGATTCAGTGTGCGGGGAAGGGTTTCAGTGTGTGGTGAAGGGTTTTAGTGTGTGGGGAAGGGATTTCAGTGTGTGGGGAATGGGATTCAGTGCGTGGGGAAGGGTTTCAGTGTGTGGGGAAGGTGTTTCAGTGTGTGGGGAAGGGTTACAGTGTGTGGGGACGAGGTTTCAGTGTGTGGGGAAGGTGTTTCAGTGTGTGGGGATGTGTTTCAGTATGTGGGGAAGGGATTTCAGTGTGTGGGGATGTTTCAGTGTGTGGGAATGGGGTTTCAGTGTGTGGGGATGTGCTTCAGTATGTGCGGAAGGGGTTTCAGTGTGTGGGGAAGTGGTTTCAGTGTGTGGGGAAGGCGTTTCAGTGTGTTGGGAAGTTGTTTCAGTGTCTGCGGAATGGGATTCAGTGTGTGCGGAAGTTTTTTCGATGCGTGGGGAAGTGGTTTCAGTGTGTGGGAATACTGTTTCATTGTTTGCGGAAGGGGTTTCAGTGTGTGGGGAAGGCGATTCTGTGTGTGGGGAAGGTGTTTCATGATGTGCGGACGGTGTTTCATTGTTTGCGGAATGGGATTCAGTGTGTAGGGAAGGGGTTTCAGTGTGTGGGGAAGGGGTTTCAGTGTGTGGGGAATTGTTTAACTGTGTGCAGAAGGGGTTTCAGTGTGTGGGGAAGGGGTTTCAGTTTGTGGGGAAGTGTTTTGATGTGCGGGGGAGGGATTTCAGTGTCTGGGGAAGGGGTTTCAGTTAGTGGGGAAGGGGTTTCGGTGTGTGGGGAAATGTTTCAGTGTGTGGGGAAGGGGTTTCAGTGTGTGGGGAAGTTGTTTCAGTGTTTGGGGAAGGTGTTTCAGTGTGTGGGGAAGGGGTTTCAGTGTGTGGGGACGGGGTTTCAGTGTGAGGGGAAGGGGTTTCAGTGTGTGGGGAAGTTGTTTCAGTGTGTGGGGAAGGTGTTTCAGTGTGTGGGGAAGGTGTTTCTGTGTGTGGGGAATGGGTTTCAGTGTGTGGGGAAGGTGTTTCCGTCTGTGGGGATGTGTTTCAGTGTGTGGGGATGTGTTTCAGTGTGTGGGGATGGGTTTCAGTGTGAGGGAAGGTGTTTCAGTGTGTGGGGATGTGTTTCATTGTTTGGGGAAGGGGTTTTCCTGTGTGGGGAAGGGATTTCAGTGTGTGGGGATGGGGTTTCAGTGTGTGGGGAATTGTTTAACTGTGTCCGGAAGGGGTTTCAGTGGGTGGGGAAGGTTTTTCAGTGTGTGGGGAAGGAGTTTAAGTATGTGGAGAAGGGGCTTCAGTGTGTGGCGAAGGGTTTCAGTGTGTGGGGAAGGTGTTTCAGTATGTGGGGAAGTGTTTCAGTGGGTGGGGAAGGGGTTTCAGTCTGTGGAGAAGTTGTTTCAGTGTGTAGGGAAGGTGTTTCAGTGTGAGGGGAAGTGGTTTCAGTGTGTGAGGACGGGGTTTCAGTGTGTGGGGAAGGGGTTTCAGAATGTGGGGAAGTTGTTTCAGTGTGTGGGGAAGGTGTTTCAATGTGTGGGGAAGGTATTTCAGTGTGTGGGGAAGGTGTTTCAGAGTGTGCGGAAGGGGTTTCAGTGTGTGCGGAAGGGCTATCAGTGTGTGGGGAAGGTTTTTCAGTGTGTGGGGAAGGGGTTTCATTGTGTGGGGAAGGTGTTTCATTGTGTGCGGAACGGGATTCAGTGTATAGGGAAGGGGTTTCAGTGGGTGGGGATGGGGTTTCAGTTTGTGGGGAAGGGTTTCAGTGTGTGGGGAAGGTGTTTCAGTGTGTGGGGAAGGGGTTTCAGTGCGTGGGGAAGGGGTTTCAGTGCGTGGGGAAGGGTTTTCCCGGTGTGCAGAAGGGGTTTAGGTGTGTGGGGAAGGTGTTTCACGGTGTGCAGAAGGGGTTTCAGTGTGTGGGGAAGGTGTTTCAGTGTGTGGGGATTTGTTTCAGTGTGTGGGAAAGGTATTTCAGTGTGTGCGGATGTGTGACAGTGTGTTGCGAAGGGGTTACAGTGTGTGGGGATGTGTTTCAGTGAGAGGGGAAGAGTTTTCAGTGTGTGGGGAAGGGTATCACTGTTTGCGGAAGGGGTTTCAGTGTGTACGGAAGGGGTTTCAATGTGTGAGGAAGGGATTTCAGTTTGTGGGGAAGGTGTTTCAGTGTGTGGGGAAGGGGTTTCACTGTGTTGGGAAGGTGTTTCAGTGCGTGCGGATGTGCTTCAGTGTGTGGGGATGTGTTTCAGTGTGTGGGGAAGGGTTTCAGTTTGTGGGGTAGGTGTTTCAGTGTGTGGGGATGGGTTTTTGTGTGTGGGGATGGTGTTTCAGTGTGTGGGGATGGGTTTCAGTGTGTGGGGAAGGTGTTTCAGTGTGTGGGGATGTGTTTCATTGTTTGGGGAAGGGGTTTTAGCGTGTGGGGAAGGGGTTTCAGTGTGTGGGGATGGGGTTTCAGTGTGTGGGGAATTGTTTCACTGTGTCCGGAAGTGGTTTCAGTGTGTGGGGAAGGTGTTTCAGTGTGTGGGGAAGGAGTTTAAGTATGTGGAGAAGGGGTTTCAGTGTGTGGGGAAGGGTTTCAGTGTGTGGGGAAGGTGTTTCAGTGTGTGGGGAAGTGTTTCAGTGTGTGGGGAAGGGGTTTCAGTGTGTGGAGAAGTTGTTTCAGTGTGTAGGGAAGGTGTTTCAGTGTGAGGGGAAGAGGTTTCAGTATGTGGGGAAGTTGTTTCAGTGTGTGGGGAAGGTGTTTCAGTGCGTGGGGAAGGTATTTCTGTGTGTGGGGAAGGTGTTTCAGAGTGTGCGGAAGGGGTTTCAGTGTGTGGGGAAGGGTTCCAGTGTGTGGGGATGGGTTTCAGTGTGTTCGGAAGGGGTTTCAGTGTGTGGGGAAGGGTTCCAGTGTGTGGGGACGGGGTTCCAGTGTGTGGGGAAGGTGTTTCAGTATGTGGGGAAGTTGTTTCAGTGTGTGGGGAAGGTGTTTCAGTGCGTGGGGAAGGTATTTCTGTGTGTGGGGAAGGTGTTTCAGAGTGTGCGGAAGGGGTTTCAGTGTGTGGGGAAGGGTTCCAGTGTGTGGGGATGGGTTTCAGTGTGTTCGGAAGGGGTTTCAGTGAGTGGGGAAGGTGTTTCAGTGTGTGGGGATGTGTTTCGTTGTGTGGGGAAGGGTTTTCAGTGTGTGGGTAAGGGGTTTAGTGTGTGGGGATGGGGTTTCAGTGTGTGCGGAAGGGCTTTCAGTGTGTGGGGAAGGTTTTTCAGTGTGTGGGGAAGGGGTTTCATTGTGTGGGGAAGGTGTTTCATTGTGTGCGGAAGGGGATTCAGTGCATAGGGAAGGGGTTTCAGTGTGTGGGGATCGGGTTTCAGTTTGTGGGGAATTGTTTAACTGTGTGTGGAAGTGGTTTCAGTGTGTGGGGAAGGGGTTTCAGTGCGTGGGGAAGGGGTTTCAGGATGTGGGGAAGGGGTTTCAGTGTGTGGGGAAGGGGTTTCAGTGTGTGGGGAAGGGTTTCAGTGTGTGGGGAAGGGGTTTCAGTGTGTGGGGGAGGGGTTTCAGTTTGTGGGGAAGTGTTTCAGTGTGTGGGGAAGGGTACAGTGGGTGGTGGCGAGGTTTCAGTGTGTGGGGAAGGGGTTTCAGTGTGTGGGGATGTGTTTTTGTGTGTGGGGATGGTGTTTCAGTGTGTGGGGATGGGTCTCAGTGTGTGGGGATGGGTTTCAGTGTGTGGGGATGTGTTTCATTGTTTGGGGAAGGGGTTTTAGTGTGTGGGGAAGGGGTTTCACTGCGTAGGGATGGGGTTTCAGTGTGTGGGAAATTGTTTAACTGTGTCCGGAAGGGGTTTCAGTGTGTGGAGAAGGTGTTTCAGTGTGTGGGGAAGGAGTTTAAGTATGTGGAGAAGGTGTTTCAGTGTGTGGGGAAGGGTTTCAGTGTGTGGGGAAGGTGTTTCAGTGTGTGGGGAAGTGTTTCAGTGTGTGGGGAAGGGGTTTCAGTGTGTGGAGAAGTTGTTTCAGTGTGTAGGGAAGGTGTTTCAGTGTGAGGGGAAGAGCTTTCAGTGTGTGGGGACGGGGTTTCAGTGTGTGAGGAAGGGGTTTCAGTATGTGGGGAAGTTGTTTCAGTGTGTGGGGAAGGTGTTTCAGTGCGTGGGGAAGGTATTTCAGTGTGTGGGGAAGGTGTTTCAGAGTGTGCGGAAGGGGTTTCAGTGTGTGGGGAAGGGTTCCAGTGTGAGGGGAAGAGGTTTCAGTGTGTGGGCAAGGGTATCACTGTTCGCGGAAGGGGTTTCAGTGTGTGGGGAAGTGGTTTCAGTGTGTGGGGAAGGTGTTTCAGTGTGTACGGAAGGGGTTTCAGTTTGTGAGGAAGGGGTTTCAGTGTGTGGGAAGGGGTTTCAGTGTGTGGGGAAGGTTTTTCAGTGGGTTGGGAGGGGTTTCACAGTGTGGGGAATGGTTTCAATGTGTGTGGAAGGGATTTCAGTTTGTGGGGAAGGTGTTTCTGTGTGTGGGGAAGGGGTTTCTGTGTGGGGAAGGTGTTTCAGTGCGTGCGGATGCGCTTCAGTGTGTGGGGATGTGTTTCAGTGTGTGGGGAAGGGTTTCAGTGTGTGGGGTAGGTTTTTCAGTTTGTGGGGATGGGTTTTTGTGTGTGGGGATGGTGTTTCAGTGTATGGGGATGGGTTTCAGTGTGTGGGGAAGGTGTTTCAGTGTGTGGGGAGGTGTTTCATTGTTTGGGGAAGGGGTTTTAGTGTGTGGGAAGGGATTTCAGTGTGTGGGGATGGGGTTTCAGTGTGTGGGGAATTATTTAACTGTGTCCGGAAGGGGTTTCAGTGTGTGGGGAAGGTGTTTCAGTGTGTGGGGAAGGTGTTTCAGTGTGTGGGGCAGTGTTTCAGTGTGTGGGGAAGGGGTTTCAGTGTGTGGAGAAGTTGTTTCAGTGTGTAGGGAAGGTGTTTCAGTGTGAGGGCAAGTGGTTTCAGTGTGTGGGGAAGGTGTTTCAGTGCCTGGGGAAGGTATTTCAGTGTGTGGGCAAGATATTTCAGAGTGTGCAGAAGGGGTTTCAGTGTGTGGGGAAGGGTTTCAGTGTGTGGGGATGTGTTGAAGTGTGTGGGGAAGGGGTTTCAGTGTGTGGGGAAGGGTTTCACTGTCTGCAGAAGGGATTTCAGTGTGTGCGGAAGGTGTTTCAGTGTGTGGGGAAGGTGTTTCAGTGTGTGGGGAAGGTGTTTCAGTATGTGGGGATGGGGTTTCAGTGTGTGCGGAAGGGTTTCAATGTGTGAGGAAGGGTTTCAGTGTGTTGGGTAGGGGTTTCAGTCTGTGGGGAAGGGGTTTTAGTGTGTCGGGAAGGGTTTCAGTGTGTTCGGAAGGGGTTTCAGTGTGTGGGGAAGATGTTTCACTGTGTGGGAATGTGTTTCATTGTGTGGGGAAGGGGTTTCAGTGTGTGGGTAAGTGGTTTCAGTTTGTGGAGATGGGGTTTCAATGTGTGGGGAAGATATTTCAGTGTGTGGGGAAGGTGCTTCATTGTGTGCGGAAGGGGATTCAGTGTATAGGGAAGGGGTGTCAGTGTGTGGGGATGGGGTTTCAGTGTGTGTGGAATTGTTTAACTTTGTGCTGAAGTGATTTCAGTTTGTGGGGAAGGTGTTTTAGTGTGTGGGGAAGGGGTTTCAGTTTGTGGGGAAGTGTTTCGGTGTGTGGGGAAGGGTTACAGTGTGTGGGGACGGGGCTTCAGTGTGTGGGGAAGGGGTTTCAGTGTGTGGGGAAGTTGTTTCAGTGTGTGGGGATGTGTTTCAGTGTGTGGGGACGGGTTTCAGTGTGTGGGGAAGGAGTTTCAGTGTGTGGGGATGGGTTTCAGTGTGTGGGGAAGGGGTTACAGTGTGTGTGAGGAAGGTGTTTCAGTGTGTGGGGAAGGTGTTTCCGTGTGTGGGGAAGGGGTTTCAGTGTGTGTCGAAGGTTTTCAGTGTGTGGGGAAGGGGTTTCAGTGTGTGGGGAAGGATTTCAGTGAGTGGGGAGTGTGTTTCAGTGTGTGGGGTCGGGGTTTCAGTGTGTGGGGAAGGGGTTTTCAGTGTGTGGGGAAGGGTTTCACGGTGTGCAGAATCGGTTTCAGTGTGTGGGGAAGGTGTTTCAGTGTGTGGGGATGTGTTTCAGTGTGTTGGGAAGGCGTTTCAGTGTGTGGGGATGGGGTTTCAGTTTGTGGGGAATTGTTTAACTGTGTGTGGACGTGGTTTCAGTGTGTGGGGAAGGGGTTTCAGTGTGTGGGGAAGGGGTTTCAGGATGTGGGGAAGGGATTTCAGTGTGTGGGGAAGGGGTTTCAGTGTGTGGGGAAGGGTTTCAGTGTGTGGGGAAGGGGTTTCAGTGTGTGGGGGAGGGGTTTCAGTTTGTGGGGAAGTGTTTCAGTGTGTGGGGAAGGGTACAGTGGGTGGGGGCGAGGTTTCAGTGTGTGGGGAAGGGGTTTCAGTGTGTGGGGAAGGATTTTCAGTGGGTTGGGAGGGGTTTCACAGTGTGGGGAATGGTTTCAATGTGTGAGGAAGTGATTTCAGTTTGTGGGGAAGGTGTTTCAGTGTGTGGGGAAGGGGTTTCAGTGTGTTGGGAAGGTGTTTCAGTGCGTGCGGATGTGCTTCAGTGTGTGGGGATGTGTTTCAGTGTGTGGGGATGTGTTTTTGTGTGTGGGGATGGTGTTTCAGTGTGTGGGGATGGGTCTCAGTGTGTGGGGATGGGTTTCAGTGTGTGGGGATGTGTTTCATTGTTTGGGGAAGGGGTTTTAGTGTGTGGGAAGGGGTTTCACTGCGTAGGGATGGGGTTTCAGTGTGTGGGAAATTGTTTAACTGTGTCCGGAAGGGGTTTCAGTGTGTGGAGAAGGTGTTTCAGTGTGTGGGGAAGGAGTTTAAGTATGTGGAGAAGGTGTTTCAGTGTGTGGGGAAGGGTTTCAGTGTGTGGGGAAGGTGTTTCAGTGTGTGGGGAAGTGTTTCAGTGTGTGGGGAAGGGGTTTCAGTGTGTGGAGAAGTTGTTTCAGTGTGTAGGGAAGGTGTTTCAGTGTGAGGGGAAGAGCTTTCAGTGTGTGGGGACGGGGTTTCAGTGTGTGGGGAAGGGGTTTCAGTATGTGGGGAAGTTGTTTCAGTGTGTGGGGAAGGTGTTTCAGTGCGTGGGGAAGGTATTTCAGTGTGTGGGGAAGGTGTTTCAGAGTGTGCGGAAGGGGTTTCAGTGTGTGGGGAAGGGTTCCAGTGTGAGGGGAAGAGGTTTCAGTGTGTGGGCAAGGGTATCACTGTTTGCGGAAGGGGTTTCAGTGTGTGGGGAAGTGGTTTCAGTGTGTGGGGAAGGTGTTTCAGTGTGTACGGAAGGGGTTTCAGTTTGTGAGGAAGGGGTTTCAGTGTGTGGGGAAGGGGTTTCAGTGTGTGGGGAAGGTTTTTCAGTGGGTTGGGAGGGGTTTCACAGTGTGGGGAATGGTTTCAATGTGTGTGGAAGGGATTTCAGTTTGTGGGGAAGGTGTTTCTGTGTGTGGGGAAGGGGTTTCTGTGTGTGGGGAAGGTGTTTCAGTGCGTGCGGATGCGCTTCAGTGTGTGGGGATGTGTTTCAGTGTGTGAGGAAGGGTTTCAGTGTGTGGGTATGTTTTTCAGTTTGTGGGGATGGGTTTTTGTGTGTGGGGATGGTGTTTCAGTGTATGGGGATGGGTTTCAGTGTGTGGGGAAGGTGTTTCAGTGTGTGGGGAGGTGTTTCATTGTTTGGGGAAGGGGTTTTAGTGTGTGGGGAAGGGGTTTCAGTGTGTGGGATGGGGTTTCAGTGTGTGGGGAATTATTTAACTGTGTCCGGAAGGGGTTTCAGTGTGTGGGGAAGGTGTTTCAGTGTGTGGGGAAGGTGTTTCAGTGTGTGGGGCAGTGTTTCAGTGTGTGGGGAAGGGGTTTCAGTGTGTGGAGAAGTTGTTTCAGTGTGTAGGGAAGGTGTTTCAGTGTGAGGGCAAGTGGTTTCAGTGTGTGGGGAAGGTGTTTCAGTGCCTGGGGAAGGTATTTCAGTGTGTGGGCAAGATATTTCAGAGTGTGCAGAAGGGGTTTCAGTGTGTGGGGAAGGGGTTTCAGTGTGTGGGGAAGGGTTTCACTGTCTGCAGAAGGGATTTCAGTGTGTGCGGAAGGTGTTTCAGTGTGTGGGGAGGTGTTTCAGTGTGTGGGGAAGGTGTTTCAGTATGTGGGGATGGGGTTTCAGTGTGTGCGGAAGGGTTTCAATGTGTGAGGAAGGGTTTCAGTGTGTGGGGTAGGGGTTTCAGTCTGTGGGGAAGGGGTTTTAGTGTGTCGGGAAGGGTTTCAGTGTGTTCGGAAGGGGTTTCAGTGTGTGGGGAAGATGTTTCACTGTGTGGGAATGTGTTTCATTGTGTGGGGAAGGGTTTCAGTGTGTGGGTAAGTGGTTTCAGTTTGTGGGGATGGGGTTTCAATGTGTGGGGAAGATATTTCAGTGTGTGGGGAAGGTGCTTCATTGTGTGCGGAAGGGGATTCAGTGTATAGGGAAGGGGTGTCAGTGTGTGGGGATGGGGTTTCAGTGTGTGTGGAATTGTTTAACTTTGTGCTGAAGTGATTTCAGTTTGTGGGGAAGGTGTTTTAGTGTGTGGGGAAGGGGTTTCAGTTTGTGGGGAAGTGTTTCGGTGTGTGGGGAAGGGTTACAGTGTGTGGGGACGGGGCTTCAGTGTGTGGGGAAGGGGTTTCAGTATGTGGGGAAGTTGTTTCAGTGTGTGGGGATGTGTTTCAGTGTGTGGGGACGGGTTTCAGTGTGTGGGGAAGGAGTTTCAGTGTGTGGGGATGGGTTTCAGTGTGTGGGGAAGGGGTTACAGTGTGTGTGAGGAAGGTGTTTCAGTGTGTGGGGAAGGTGTTTCCGTGTGTGGGGAAGGGGTTTCAGTGTGTTTCGATGGTTTTCAGTGTGTGGGGAAGGGGTTTCAGTGTGTGGGGAAGGATTTCAGTGAGTGGGGAGTGTGTTTCAGTGTGTGGGGTCGGGGTTTCAGTGTGTGGGGAAGGGGGTTTCAGTGTGTGGGGAAGGGTTTCACGGTGTGCAGAATCGGTTTCAGTGTGTGGGGAAGGTGTTTCAGTGTGTGGGGATGTGTTTCAGTGTGTTGGGAAGGCGTTTCAGTGTGTGGGGATGTGGTACAGTGTGTGGGAAAGGGGTTTCAGTGTGTGGGGATGTGTTTCAGTGAGTGGGGAAGGGTTTTCAGCGTGCGGGGAAGGGTTTCACTGTGTGCGGAAGAGGTTTCAGTGTGTGAGGAAGGGGTTTCAGTGTGTGGGGAATTCAGTGTGTGGGGATGGTTTTTCATTGGATTGGGTAGGGGTTTCACAGTGTGGGGAATGGTTTCAATGTGTGAGGAAGGGATTTCAGTTTGTGGGGAAGGTGTTTCAGTGTGTGGGGATTGGGTTTCAGTGTGTGGGGAAGGTGTTTCAGTGCGTGGGGATGTGCTTCAGTGTGTGGGGATGGGTTTCAGTGTGTGGGGAAGGGTTTCAGTGTGTGGGGAAGGTGTTTCAGTGTGTGGGGATGGGTTTTTGTGTGTGTGGATGGTGTTTCAGTGTGTGGGGTGGGGTTTCAGAGTGTGCGGAAGGTGTTTCAGTGTGTGGGGAAGGTGTTTCAGTGTCTGGGGATATGTTGCAGTTTGTGGGGAAGGGGTTTCAGTGTGTGGGGAAGGGGTTTCAGTGTGTGGGGATGGTTTTCAAAGTGTGGGGATGTATTTCTGTGTGTGGGAAGGGGATTCAGGGTTTGGGGAAGTGGTTTCAGTGTGTGGGGAAGGGGTTTCAGTGTGTGGGGAAGGGGTTTCAGAATGTGGGGATGGGTTTCAGTGTGTGCGGAAGGGGTTTCAGTGAGTGGGGAAGGGGTTACAGAGCGTGGGGAAAGGTTTCAGTGTGTGGGGAAGGGTTTTCAATGTGGGGGGAAGGTGTTTCAGTGTATGGGGAAGGGGATTCAGTGTGTGGGGAAGGATTTCTGTGTGGGGATGTTTTTCAGTGTGTGGGGAAGGGGTTTCAGTATGGGCGAGAGGGGTTGAAGTGTGTGGGGAAGGGTTTCACTGTGTGCGGAAGGCTTTTCAGTGTGTGGGGAAGGTGTTTCAGTGTGTGGGGTAGGTATTTCAGTGTGTGCGGAAGGGGTTTCAGTGTATGGGGAAGGGGTTGCAGAGTGTGGGGAAGGGGTTTTAGTGTGTGGGGAAGGGGTTTCAGTGTGTGGGGAAGGGTTGCAGTGTGTGGGGAAGGGGTTTCAGTGTGTGGGGAAGTGTTTCAGTGTGTGGGGAAGGGTTACAGTGAGTGGGCACGGGGCTTCAGTGTGTGCGGAAGGGGTTTCAGTGTGTGGGGAAGTTGTTTCAGTGTGTGCGGAAGGTGTTTCAGTGTGTGGGGAAGGTGTTTCAGTGTGTGGGGAAGATGTTTCAGTCTGTGGGGAAGGTAATTAAATGTGTGGGGAAGGTGTTTCAGTGTTTGGGGAATGGGTTTCAGTGTGTTGGGAAGGTGTTTCAGTGTGTGGGGATGTGTTTCAGTGTGTGGGGAAGGGTTTCAGTGTGTGGGGAAGGTGTTTCTGTGTGTGGGGATTGGTTTCAGTGAGTGGGGATGGGTTTCAGTAAGTGCAGAAGATGTTTCAGTGTGTGGGGAAGGTGTTTCAGTGAGTGGGGAAGGTGTTTCAGTGTGTGGGGAAGGGGTTTCAGTGTGTGTGAGGAAGGTGTTTCAGTGCGTGGGGAAGGTGTTTCAGTGTGTGGGGAAGGGGATTCAGTGTGTGTGTTAGGGTTTCAGTGTGTGGGGAAGGGGTTTCAGTGTGTGGGGAAGGGTTTCAGTGGCGGGGGGGAATATGTTTCAGTGTGTGGGGAAGGTGTTTCAGTGTGTGGGGAAGGTGTTTCTGTGTGTGGGGAAGGGGTTTCAATGTTTGGGGATGCTGTTTCAGTGTGTGGGGAAGGTGTTTCAGTGTGTCTGGGGAAGGGGTTTCAGTGAATGTGGAAGGTGTTTCGGTGTGTGGGGATGTGTTTCAGTGTGTGGGGATGTGTTTCACTGTGTGCGGAAGGGTTTCAGTGTGTGGGGAAGTGGTTTCAGTGTGTGTGGAAGGAGTTTCAGTGTATGAAGAAGGGGTTTCAGTGTGTGAGGAAGGGGTTTCAGTGTGTGGGGAAGGGTTACAGTGTGTGGGCACGGGGCTTCAGTGTGTGCGGACGGGGTTTCAATGTGTGGGGAAGGTGTTTCAGTGTGTGGGGAAGGGGTTTCAGTGTGTGGGGAAGGTGTTTCATTGTGTGCGGAAGGGTTTCAGTGTGTGGGGAAGGGGATTCAGTGTGTGGGGAAGGTGTTTCATTGTGTGGGGAAGGTGCTTTATTGTGTGCGGAAGGGGATTCAGTGTGTCGGGAAGGGGTTTCAGTGAGTGGGGAAGGGGTTTCAGTATGTGGGGAATTGTTTAACTGTGTGCGGAAGGGGTTTCAGTGTGTGTGGAAGGTGTTTCACTGTGTGGGGTAGGGGTTTCAGTATGTGGGGAAGGTGTTTCAGTGTGTGGGGAAGGGTTTCAGTGTGTGGCGAACCGGTTTCAGTGTGTGGGGAATGCGTTTCAGTGTGTGGGGTAGGGTTTCAGTGTGTGCGGAAGGTGTTTCAGTGTGTGGGGAAGGGTTACAGTGTGTGGGGACGGGTTTTCAGTGTGTGGGAAACGGGTTTCAGTGTGTGGGGAAGGTGTTTCAGTGTTTGGGGATGTGTTTCAGTGTGTTTGAGGAAGGTGTTTCAGTGTGTGGGGAAGGGGTTTCATTGTGTGGCGAAGGGTTTCAGTGTGTGGGGAAGGGGTTTCAGTGTGTGGGGAAGGGTTTCAGTGTGTGGGGAATGTGTTTCAGTGTGTGGGGAAGGGGTTTCAGTTTGTGCAGAAGGGGTTTCAGTGTGTGGGGAAGGTGTTTCAGTGTGTGGGGATGTGTTTCAGTGTGCGGGGAAGGGGTTTCAGTGTGTGGGGATGTGTTTCAATGTATGGGGAAGGGGTTTCAGTGTGTGGGGAAGGGTTTCACTGTGTGCGGAACGGGTTTCAGTTTGTTGGGAAGTGGTTTCAGTGTGTGGGGCAGGTGTTTCAGTGTGTGCGGAAGGGGTTTCAGTGTGTGAGGAAGGGGGTTCAGTGTGTGGGGAAGGGGTTTCAGTGCATTGGGAAGATGTTTCAGTGTGTGCGGAAGGGGTTTCATTGTGTGAGGAAGGGGTTTCATTGTGTGGGGAATGTGTTTCATTGTGTGCGGAAGGGGATTCAGTGTGTAGGGAAGGGGTTTCAGTGTGTGGGGAAGGGGCTTCAGTGTGTGCGCAATTATTTTACTGTGTGCAGAAGGGGTTTCAGTGTGTGGGGAAGGTGTTTCAGTGTGTGGGGAAGGGAATTCAGTATGTGGGGAAGAGGTTTCAGTGTGTGGGAAGGGTTTCAGTGTGTGGGGAAGGGTTTCAGTGTGTGGGGAAGGGGTTTCAGTGTGTGGGGATGGGGTTTCAGTGTGTGGGGAAGGGGTTTCAGTTTGTGGGGAAGTGTTTCAGTGTGTGGGGATGTGTTTCACTGTGTGCGGAAGGGTTTCAGTGTGTGGGGAAGGTGTTTCAGTGTGTGGGGAAGGGGTTTCAGTGTGTGGGGATGGGGTTTCAGTGTGTGGGGAAGGGGTTTCAGTTTGTGGGGAAGTGTTTCAGTGTGTGGGGAAGGGTTACAGTGTGTGGGGACGGGGTTTCAATGTGTGGGGAAGGGGTTTCAGTTTGTGGGGAAGTGTTTCGGTGTGTGGGGTAGGGTTACAGTGTGTGGGAACGGGGCTTCAGTGTGTGGGGAAGGGGTTTCAGTGTGAGGGGAAGTTGTTTCAGTGTGTGGGGATGTGTTTCAGTGTGTGGGGACGGGTTACAGTGTGTGGGGAAGGATTTCAGTGTGTGGGGAGTGTGTTTGAGTGTGTGGGGTAGGGGTTTCAGTGTGTGGGGAAGGGTTTCACGGTGTGCAGAAGGGGTTTCAGTATATGGGGAAGGTGTTTCAATGCGTGGGGAAGGTGTTTCAGTGTGTGGGGAAGGGGTTACAGTGTGTGTGAGGAAGGTGTTTCAGTGTGTGGGGAAGGTGTTTCAGTGTGTGGGGAAGGGGTTTCAGTGTGTGGCGAAGGTTTTCAGTGTGTGGGGAAGGGGCTTCAGTGTGTGGGGAAGGATTTCAGTGTGTGGGGAGTGTGTTTGAGTGTGTGGGGTAGGGGTTTCAGTGTGTGGGGAAGGGTTTCACGGTGTGCAGAAGGGGTTTCAGTGTGTGGGGAAGGTGTTTCAGTGTGTGGGGATGTGTTTCAGTGTGTTGGGAAGGCGTTTCAGTGTGTGGGGATGTGTGACAGTGTGTGGGGAAGGGGTTTCAGTGAGTGGGGAAGGGTTTTCAGCGTGCGGGGAAGGGTTTCACTGTGTGCGGAAGAGCTTCAGTGTGTGAGGAAGGGGTTTCAGTGTGTGGGGAAGGGGCTTCAGTGTGTGGGGAAGGTTTTTCATTGGGTTGGGTAGGGGTTTCACAGTGTGGGGAATGGTTTCAATGCGTGAGGAAGGGATTTAAGTTCATGGGGAAGGTGTTTCAGTGTGTGGGGATTGAGTTTCAGTGTGTGGGGAAGGTGTTTCAGTGCGTGGGGATGTGCTTCAGTGTGTGGGGATGTGTTTCAGTGTGTGGGGAAGGGTTTCAGTGTGTGGGGAAGGTGTTTCAGTGTGTGGGGATGGGTTTTTGTGTGTGTGGATGGGGTTTCAGTGTGTGGGGATGGGTTTCAGAGTGTGCGGAAGGTGTTTCAGTGTGTGGGGAAGGTGTTTCAGTGTCTGTGGATGTGTTTCAGTGTGTGGGGAAGGGGTTTCAGTGTGTGGGGAAGGGGTTTCAGTGCGTGGGGATGGTTTTCAGTGTGTGGGGATGTGTTTCTGTGTGTGGGAAGGGGATTCAGGGTTTGGGGAAGGGGTTTCAGTGTGTGGGGAAGGGGTTTCAGTGTGTGAGGAAGGTGTTTCAGTGTGTGGGGAAGGGGTTTCAGAATGTGGGGGTGGGTTTCAGTGTGTGCGGAAGGGGTCTCAGTGAGTGGGGAAGGGGTTACAGAGTGTGGGGAAAGGTTTCAGTGTGTGGGGAAGGGTTTTCAATGTGGGGGGAAGGTGTTTCAGTGTATGGGGAAGGGGATTCAGTGTGTGGGGAAGGGTTTCTGTGTGGGGATGTTTTTCAGTGTGTGGGGAAGGGGTTTCAGTATGGGCGAGAGTGGTTGAAGTGTGTGGGGAAGGGTTTCACTGTGTGCGGAAGGGTTTTCAGTGTGTGGGGAAGGTGTTTCAGTGTGAGGGGAAGGTGTTTCAGTGTGTGCGGAAGGGGTTTCATTCTATGGGGAAGGGGTTGCAGAGTGTGGGGAAGGGGTTTCAGTGTGTGGGGAAGGAGTTTCAGTGTCTGGGGAAGGGTTTCAGTGTGTGGGGAAGGGGTTTCAGTCTGTGGGGAAGGGGTTTCAGTTTGTGGGGAAGGGATTCAGTGTGTGGGGAAGGGTTACAGTGTGTGGGCACGGGGCTTCAGTGTGTGCGGAAGGGGTTTCAGTGTGTGGGGAAGTTGTTTCAGTGTGTGCGGAAGGTGTTTCAGTGTGTGGGGAAGGTGTTTCAGTGTGTGGGGAAGATGTTTCAGTCTGTGGGGAAGGTAATTAAATGTGTGGGGAAGGTGTTTCGGTGTGTGGGGAATGGGTTTCAGTGTGTTGGGAAGGTGTTTCAGTGTGTGGGGATGTGTTTCAGTGTGTGGGGAAGGGTTTCAGTGTGTGGGGAAGGTTTTCCTGTGTGTGGGGATGGGTTTCAGTGAGTGGGGATGGGTTTCAGTATGTGCAGATGGTGTTTCAGTGTGTGGGGAAGGTGTTTCAGTGTGTGCGGAAGGTGTTTCAGTGTGTGGGGAAGGGGTTTCAGTGTGTGTGAGGAATGTGTTCCAGTGCGTGGGGAAGGTGTTTCAGTGTGTGGGGAAGGGGTTTCAGTGTGTGGGGAAGGGTTTCAGTGTGTGGGGAAGGGGTTTCAGTGTGTGGGGAAGGGTTTCAGTGGGGGTGGAATGTGTTTCAGTGTGTGGGGAAGGTGTTTCAGTGTGTGGGGAAGGTGTTTCTGTGTGTGGGGAAGGGTTTCAATGTTTGGGGATGCTGTTTCAGTGTGTGGGGAAGGTGTTTCAGTGTGTCTGGGGAAGGGGTTTCAGTGTATGTGGAAGGTGTTTCAGTGTGTGGGGATGTGTTTCAGTGTGTGGGGATGTGTTTCACTGTGTGCGGAAGGGTTTCAGTGTGTGGGGAAGGGTTTCAGTGTGTGGGGAAGGTTTTTCATTGGGTTGGGTAGGGGTTTCACAGTGTGGGGAATGGTTTCAATGCGTGAGGAAGGGATTTAAGTTCATGGGGAAGGTGTTTCAGTGTGTGGGGATTGAGTTTCAGTGTGTGGGGAAGGTGTTTCAGTGCGTGGGGATGTGCTTCAGTGTGTGGGGATGTGTTTCAGTGTGTGGGGAAGGGTTTCAGTGTGTGGGGAAGGTGTTTCAGTGTGTGGGGATGGGTTTTTGTGTGTGTGGATGGGGTTTCAGTGTGTGGGGATGGGTTTCAGAGTGTGCGGAAGGTGTTTCAGTGTGTGGGGAATGTGTTTCAGTGTCTGTGGATGTGTTTCAGTGTGTGGGGAAGGGGTTTCAGTGTGTGGGGCAGGGGTTTCAGTGCGTGGGGATGGTTTTCAGTGTGTGGGGATGTGTTTCTGTGTGTGGGAAGGGGATTCAGGGTTTGGGGAAGGGGTTTCAGTGTGTGGGGAAGGGGTTTCAGTGTGTGAGGAAGGTGTTTCAGTGTGTGGGGAAGGGGTTTCAGAATGTGGGGGTGGGTTTCAGTGTGTGCGGAAGGGGTCTCAGTGAGTGGGGAAGGGGTTACAGAGTGTGGGGAAAGGTTTCAGTGTGTGGGGAAGGGTTTTCAATGTGGGGGGAAGGTGTTTCAGTGTATGGGGAAGGGGATTCAGTGTGTGGGGAAGGGTTTCTGTGTGGGGATGTTTTTCAGTGTGTGGGGAAGGGGTTTCAGTATGGGCGAGAGTGGTTGAAGTGTGTGGGGAAGGGTTTCACTGTGTGCGGAAGGGTTTTCAGTGTGTGGGGAAGGTGTTTCAGTGTGAGGGGAAGGTGTTTCAGTGTGTGCGGAAGGGGTTTCATTCTATGGGGAAGGGGTTGCAGAGTGTGGGGAAGGGGTTTCAGTGTGTGGGGAAGGAGTTTCAGTGTGTGGGGAAGGGTTTCAGTGTGTGGGGAAGGGGTTTCAGTGTGTGGGGAAGGGGTTTCAGTTTGTGGGGAAGGGATTCAGTGTGTGGGGAAGGGTTACAGTGTGTGGGCACGGGGCTTCAGTGTGTGCGGAAGGGGTTTCAGTGTGTGGGGAAGTTGTTTCAGTGTGTGCGGAAGGTGTTTCAGTGTGTGGGGAAGGTGTTTCAGTGTTTGGGGAAGATGTTTCAGTCTGTGGGGAAGGTAATTAAATGTGTGGGGAAGGTGTTTCGGTGTGTGGGGAATGGGTTTCAGTGTGTTGGGAAGGTGTTTCAGTGTGTGGGGATGTGTTTCAGTGTGTGGGGAAGGGTTTCAGTGTGTGGGGAAGGTTTTCCTGTGTGTGGGGATGGGTTTCAGTGAGTGGGGATGGGTTTCAGTATGTGCAGATGGTGTTTCAGTGTGTGGGGAAGGTGTTTCAGTGTGTGCGGAAGGTGTTTCAGTGTGTGGGGAAGGGGTTTCAGTGTGTGTGAGGAATGTGTTTCAGTGCGTGGGGAAGGTGTTTCAGTGTGTGGGGAAGGGGTTTCAGTGTGTGGGGAAGGGTTTCAGTGTGTGGGGAAGGGGTTTCAGTGTGTGGGGAAGGGTTTCAGTGGGGGTGGAATGTGTTTCAGTGTGTGGGGAAGGTGTTTCAGTGTGTGGGGAAGGTGTTTCTGTGTGTGGGGAAGGGTTTCAATGTTTGGGGATGCTGTTTCAGTGTGTGGGGAAGGTGTTTCAGTGTGTCTGGGGAAGGGGTTTCAGTGTATGTGGAAGGTGTTTCAGTGTGTGGGGATGTGTTTCAGTGTGTGGGGATGTGTTTCAGTGTGTTGGGAAGGCGTTTCAGTGTGTGGGGATGTGTGACAGTGTGTGGGGAAGGGGTTTCAGTGAGTGGGGAAGGGTTTTCAGCGTGCGGGGAAGGGTTTCACTGTGTGCGGAAGAGCTTCAGTGTGTGAGGAAGGGGTTTCAGTGTGTGGGGAAGGGGCTTCAGTGTGTGGGGAAGGTTTTTCATTGGGTTGGGTAGGGGTTTCACAGTGTGGGGAATGGTTTCAATGCGTGAGGAAGGGATTTAAGTTCATGGGGAAGGTGTTTCAGTGTGTGGGGATTGAGTTTCAGTGTGTGGGGAAGGTGTTTCAGTGCGTGGGGATGTGCTTCAGTGTGTGGGGATGTGTTTCAGTGTGTGGGGAAGGGTTTCAGTGTGTGGGGAAGGTGTTTCAGTGTGTGGGGATGGGTTTTTGTGTGTGTGGATGGGGTTTCAGTGTGTGGGGATGGGTTTCAGAGTGTGCGGAAGGTGTTTCAGTGTGTGGGGAAGGTGTTTCAGTGTCTGTGGATGTGTTTCAGTGTGTGGGGAAGGGGTTTCAGTGTGTGGGGAAGGGGTTTCAGTGCGTGGGGATGGTTTTCAGTGTGTGGGGATGTGTTTCTGTGTGTGGGAAGGGGATTCAGGGTTTGGGGAAGGGGTTTCAGTGTGTGGGGAAGGGGTTTCAGTGTGTGAGGAAGGTGTTTCAGTGTGTGGGGAAGGGGTTTCAGAATGTGGGGGTGGGTTTCAGTGTGTGCGGAAGGGGTCTCAGTGAGTGGGGAAGGGGTTACAGAGTGTGGGGAAAGGTTTCAGTGTGTGGGGAAGGGTTTTCAATGTGGGGGGAAGGTGTTTCAGTGTATGGGGAAGGGGATTCAGTGTGTGGGGAAGGGTTTCTGTGTGGGGATGTTTTTCAGTGTGTGGGGAAGGGGTTTCAGTATGGGCGAGAGTGGTTGAAGTGTGTGGGGAAGGGTTTCACTGTGTGCGGAAGGGTTTTCAGTGTGTGGGGAAGGTGTTTCAGTGTGAGGGGAAGGTGTTTCAGTGTGTGCGGAAGGGGTTTCATTCTATGGGGAAGGGGTTGCAGAGTGTGGGGAAGGGGTTTCAGTGTGTGGGGAAGGAGTTTCAGTGTCTGGGGAAGGGTTTCAGTGTGTGGGGAAGGGGTTTCAGTCTGTGGGGAAGGGGTTTCAGTTTGTGGGGAAGGGATTCAGTGTGTGGGGAAGGGTTACAGTGTGTGGGCACGGGGCTTCAGTGTGTGCGGAAGGGGTTTCAGTGTGTGGGGAAGTTGTTTCAGTGTGTGCGGAAGGTGTTTCAGTGTGTGGGGAAGGTGTTTCAGTGTGTGGGGAAGATGTTTCAGTCTGTGGGGAAGGTAATTAAATGTGTGGGGAAGGTGTTTCGGTGTGTGGGGAATGGGTTTCAGTGTGTTGGGAAGGTGTTTCAGTGTGTGGGGATGTGTTTCAGTGTGTGGGGAAGGGTTTCAGTGTGTGGGGAAGGTTTTCCTGTGTGTGGGGATGGGTTTCAGTGAGTGGGGATGGGTTTCAGTATGTGCAGATGGTGTTTCAGTGTGTGGGGAAGGTGTTTCAGTGTGTGCGGAAGGTGTTTCAGTGTGTGGGGAAGGGGTTTCAGTGTGTGTGAGGAATGTGTTCCAGTGCGTGGGGAAGGTGTTTCAGTGTGTGGGGAAGGGGTTTCAGTGTGTGGGGAAGGGTTTCAGTGTGTGGGGAAGGGGTTTCAGTGTGTGGGGAAGGGTTTCAGTGGGGGTGGAATGTGTTTCAGTGTGTGGGGAAGGTGTTTCAGTGTGTGGGGAAGGTGTTTCTGTGTGTGGGGAAGGGTTTCAATGTTTGGGGATGCTGTTTCAGTGTGTGGGGAAGGTGTTTCAGTGTGTCTGGGGAAGGGGTTTCAGTGTATGTGGAAGGTGTTTCAGTGTGTGGGGATGTGTTTCAGTGTGTGGGGATGTGTTTCACTGTGTGCGGAAGGGTTTCAGTGTGTGGGGAAGGGTTTCAGTGTGTGGGGAAGGTTTTTCATTGGGTTGGGTAGGGGTTTCACAGTGTGGGGAATGGTTTCAATGCGTGAGGAAGGGATTTAAGTTCATGGGGAAGGTGTTTCAGTGTGTGGGGATTGAGTTTCAGTGTGTGGGGAAGGTGTTTCAGTGCGTGGGGATGTGCTTCAGTGTGTGGGGATGTGTTTCAGTGTGTGGGGAAGGGTTTCAGTGTGTGGGGAAGGTGTTTCAGTGTGTGGGGATGGGTTTTTGTGTGTGTGGATGGGGTTTCAGTGTGTGGGGATGGGTTTCAGAGTGTGCGGAAGGTGTTTCAGTGTGTGGGGAATGTGTTTCAGTGTCTGTGGATGTGTTTCAGTGTGTGGGGAAGGGGTTTCAGTGTGTGGGGCAGGGGTTTCAGTGCGTGGGGATGGTTTTCAGTGTGTGGGGATGTGTTTCTGTGTGTGGGAAGGGGATTCAGGGTTTGGGGAAGGGGTTTCAGTGTGTGGGGAAGGGGTTTCAGTGTGTGAGGAAGGTGTTTCAGTGTGTGGGGAAGGGGTTTCAGAATGTGGGGGTGGGTTTCAGTGTGTGCGGAAGGGGTCTCAGTGAGTGGGGAAGGGGTTACAGAGTGTGGGGAAAGGTTTCAGTGTGTGGGGAAGGGTTTTCAATGTGGGGGGAAGGTGTTTCAGTGTATGGGGAAGGGGATTCAGTGTGTGGGGAAGGGTTTCTGTGTGGGGATGTTTTTCAGTGTGTGGGGAAGGGGTTTCAGTATGGGCGAGAGTGGTTGAAGTGTGTGGGGAAGGGTTTCACTGTGTGCGGAAGGGTTTTCAGTGTGTGGGGAAGGTGTTTCAGTGTGAGGGGAAGGTGTTTCAGTGTGTGCGGAAGGGGTTTCATTCTATGGGGAAGGGGTTGCAGAGTGTGGGGAAGGGGTTTCAGTGTGTGGGGAAGGAGTTTCAGTGTGTGGGGAAGGGTTTCAGTGTGTGGGGAAGGGGTTTCAGTGTGTGGGGAAGGGGTTTCAGTTTGTGGGGAAGGGATTCAGTGTGTGGGGAAGGGTTACAGTGTGTGGGCACGGGGCTTCAGTGTGTGCGGAAGGGGTTTCAGTGTGTGGGGAAGTTGTTTCAGTGTGTGCGGAAGGTGTTTCAGTGTGTGGGGAAGGTGTTTCAGTGTTTGGGGAAGATGTTTCAGTCTGTGGGGAAGGTAATTAAATGTGTGGGGAAGGTGTTTCGGTGTGTGGGGAATGGGTTTCAGTGTGTTGGGAAGGTGTTTCAGTGTGTGGGGATGTGTTTCAGTGTGTGGGGAAGGGTTTCAGTGTGTGGGGAAGGTTTTCCTGTGTGTGGGGATGGGTTTCAGTGAGTGGGGATGGGTTTCAGTATGTGCAGATGGTGTTTCAGTGTGTGGGGAAGGTGTTTCAGTGTGTGCGGAAGGTGTTTCAGTGTGTGGGGAAGGGGTTTCAGTGTGTGTGAGGAATGTGTTTCAGTGCGTGGGGAAGGTGTTTCAGTGTGTGGGGAAGGGGTTTCAGTGTGTGGGGAAGGGTTTCAGTGTGTGGGGAAGGGGTTTCAGTGTGTGGGGAAGGGTTTCAGTGGGGGTGGAATGTGTTTCAGTGTGTGGGGAAGGTGTTTCAGTGTGTGGGGAAGGTGTTTCTGTGTGTGGGGAAGGGTTTCAATGTTTGGGGATGCTGTTTCAGTGTGTGGGGAAGGTGTTTCAGTGTGTCTGGGGAAGGGGTTTCAGTGTATGTGGAAGGTGTTTCAGTGTGTGGGGATGTGTTTCAGTGTGTGGGGATGTGTTTCACTGTGTGCGGAAGGGTTTCAGTGTGTGGGGAAGTGGTTTCAGTGTGTGTGGAAGGAGTTTCAGTGTGTGCAGAAGGGGTTTCAGTGAGTGAGGAAGGGATTTCAGTGTGTGGAGAAGGGGTTTCAGTGTGTTGGGAAGGTGTTTCAGTGTGTGCGGACGGGGTTTCAGTGTGTGGGGAAGGTGTTTCAGTGTGTGGGGAAGGGGTTTAAGTGCGTGGGGAAGGTGTTTCATTGTGTGCGGAAGGGGATTCAGTGTGTGGGGAAGGGGATACAGTGTGTGGGGAAGGTGTTTCATTGTGTGGGGAAGGTGTTTCATTGTGTGCGGAAGGGGATTCAGTGTGTCGGGAAGGGGTTTCAGTGTGTGGGGAATGGGTTTCAGTGTGTGGGGAATTGTTTAACTGTGTGCAGAAGGGGTTTCAGTGTGTGGGGAAGGTGTTTCACTGTGTGGGGTAGGGGTTTCAGTATGTGGGGAAGGTGTTTCAGTGTGTGGGGAAGGGTTTCAGTGTGTGGCGAACCGGTTTCAGTGTGTGGGGAATGTGTTTCAGTGTGTGGGGAAGGGTTTCAGTGTGTGGGGAAGGTGTTTCAGTGTGTGGGGAAGGGTTACAGTGTGTGGGGACGGGTTTTCAGTGTGTGGGAAACGGGTTTCAGTGTGTGGGGAAGGTGTTTCAGTGTTTGGGGATGTGTTTCAGTGTGTGTGAGGAAGGTGTTTCAGTGTGTGGAAGGGGTTTCATTGTGTGGCGAAGGGATTCAGTGATTGGGGAAGGGGTTTCAGTGTGTGGGGAAGGGTTTCAGTGCGTGGGGAATGTGTTTCAGTGTGTGGGGAAGGGGTTTCAGTTTGTGCAGAAGGGGTTTCAGTGTGTGTGGAAGGTGTTTCAGTGTGTGGGGATGTGTTTCAGTGTGCGGGGAAGGGGTTTCAGTGTGTGGGGATGTGTTTCAATGTATGGGGAAGGGGTTTCAGTGTGTGGGGAAGGGTTTCACTGTGTGCGGAACGGGTTTCAGTTTGTTGGGAAGTGGTTTCAGTGTGTGGGGCAGGTGTTTCAGTGTGTGCGGAAGGGGTTTCAGTGTGTGAGGAAGGGGTTTCAGTGTGTGGGGAAGGGGTTTCAGTGTGTTGGGAAGGTGTTTCAGTGTGTGCGGAAGGGGTTTCACTGTGTGAGGAAGGGGTTTCATTGTGTGGGGAATGTGTTCCATTGTGTGCGGAAGGGGATTCAGTGTGTAGGGAAGGGGTTTCAGTGTGTGGGGAAGGGGCTTCAGTGTGTGCGCAATTATTTTACTGTGTGCAGAAGGGGTTTCAGTGTGTGGGGAAGTTGTTTCAGTGTGTGGGGAAGGGGTTTCAGTATGTGGGGAAGAGGTTTCAGTGTGTTGGGAAGGGTTTCAGTGTGTGGGGAAGGGGTTTCAGTGTGTGGGGAAGGGGTTTCAGTGTGTGGGGATGTGTTTCCCTGTGTGCGGAAGGGTTTCAGTGTGTGGGGAAGTGGTTTCAGTGTGTGTGGAAGGAGTTTCAGTGTGTGCAGAAGGGGTTTCAGTGAGTGAGGAAGGGATTTCAGTGTGTGGAGAAGGGGTTTCAGTGTGTTGGGAAGGTGTTTCAGTGTGTGCGGACGGGGTTTCAGTGTGTGGGGAAGGTGTTTCAGTGTGTGGGGAAGGGGTTTAAGTGCGTGGGGAAGGTGTTTCATTGTGTGCGGAAGGGGTTTCAGTGTGTGGGGAAGGGGATACAGTGTGTGGGGAAGGTGGTTCATTGTGTGGGGAAGGTGTTTCATTGTGTGCGGAAGGGGATTCAGTGTGTCGGGAAGGGGTTTCAGTGTGTGGGGAAGGGGATTCAGTGTGTGGGGAATTGTTTAACTGTGTGCAGAAGGGGTTTCAGTGTGTGGGGAAGGTGTTTCACTGTGTGGGGTAGGGGTTTCAGTATGTGGGGAAGGTGTTTCAGTGTGTGGGGAAGGGTTTCAGTGTGTGGCGAACCGGTTTCAGTGTGTGGGGAATGTGTTTCAGTGTGTGGGGAAGGGTTTCAGTGTGTGGGGATGGTGTTTCAGTGTGTGGGGAAGGGTTACAGTGTGTGGGGACGGGTTTTCAGTGTGTGGGAAACGGGTTTCAGTGTGTGGGGAAGGTGTTTCAGTGTTTGGGGATGTGTTTCAGTGTGTGTGAGGAAGGTGTTACAGTGTGTGGGGAAGGGGTTTCATTGTGTGGCGAAGGGTTTCAGTGATTGGGGAAGGGGTTTCAGTGTGTGGGGAAGGGTTTCAGTGTGTGGGGAATGTGTTTCAGTGTGTGGGGAAGGGGTTTCAGTTTGTGCAGAAGGGGTTTCAGTGTGTGGGGAAGGTGTTTCAGTGTGTGGGGATGTGTTTCAGTGTGCGGGGAAGGGGTTTCAGTGTGTGGGGATGTGTTTCAATGTATGGGGAAGGGGTTTCAGTGTGTGGGGAAGGGTTTCACTGTGTGCGGAACGGGTTTCAGTTTGTTGGGAAGTGGTTTCAGTGTGTGGGGCAGGTGTTTCAGTGTGTGCGGAAGGGGTTTCAGTGTGTGAGGAAGGGGTTTCAGTGTGTGGGGAAGGGGTTTCAGTGTGTTGGGAAGGTGTTTCAGTGTGTGCGGAAGGGGTTTCACTGTGTGAGGAAGGGGTTTCATTGTGTGGGGAATGTGTTCCATTGTGTGCGGAAGGGGATTCAGTGTGTAGGGAAGGGGTTTCAGTGTGTGGGGAAGTTGTTTCAGTGTGTGGGGAAGGGGTTTCAGTCAGTGGGGAAGAGGTTTCAGTGTGTTGGGAAGGGTTTCAGTGTGTGGGGAAGGGGTTTCAGTGTGTGGGGATGGGGATTCAGTGTGTGGTGAAGGGTTTCAGTGTGTGGGGATTGGGTTTCAGTGTGTGTGGAAGCGGTTTCAGTGTGTGCAGAAGGCGTTTCAGTGTGTGAGGAAGGGGTTTCAGTGTGTGGGGAAGGGGTTTCAGTGTGTTGGGAAGGTGTTTCAGTCTGTGTGTGCGGACGGGGTTTCAGTGTGTGGGGAAGGTGTTTCAGTGTGTGGGGAAGGGGTTTCAGTGTGTGGGGAAGGTGTTTCATTGTGTGCGGAAGGGGTTTCAGTGTGTGGGGAAGGGGATTCAGTGTGTGGTGAAGGGTTTCAGTGTGTGGGGATTGGGTTTCAGTGTGTGTGGAAGCGGTTTCAGTGTGTGCAGAAGGCGTTTCAGTGTGTGAGGAAGGGGTTTCAGTGTGTGGGGAAGGGGTTTCAGTGTGTTGGGAAGGTGTTTCAGTCTGTGTGTGCGGACGGGGTTTCAGTGTGTGGGGAAGGTGTTTCAGTGTGTGGGGAAGGGGTTTCAGTGTGTGGGGAAGGTGTTTCATTGTGTGCGGAAGGGGTTTCAGTGTGTGGGGAAGGGGATTCAGTGTGTGGGGAAGGTGTTTCATTGTGTGGGGAAGGTGTTTCATTGTGTGCGGAAGGGGATTCAGTGTGTCAGGAAGGGGTTTCAGTGTGTGGGGAAGGGGTTTCAGTGTGTGGGGAAGGTGTTTCACTGTTTGGGGTAGGGTTTTCAGTGTGTGGGGAAGGTGTTTCAGTGTGTGGGGAAGGGTTTCAGTGTGTGGCGAACCGGTTTCAGTGTGTGGGGAATGTGTTTCAGTGTGTGGGGAAGGGTTTCAGTATGTGGGGAAGGTGTTGCAGTGTGTGGGGAAGGGTTACAGTGTGTGGGGACGGGTTTTCAGTGTGTGGGAAACGGGTTTCAGTGTGTGGGGAAGGTGTTTCAGTGTTTGGGGATGTGTTTCAGTGTGTGTGAGGAAGGTGTCTCAATGTGTGGGGAAGGGGTTTCATTGTGTGGCGAAGGGTTTCAGTGATTGGGGAAGGGGTTTCAGTGTGTGGGGAAGGGTTTCAGTGTGTGGGGAATGTGTTTCAGTGTGTGGGGAAGGGGTTTCAGTTTGTGCCCAAGGGGTTTCAGTGTGTGGGGAAGGTGTTTCAGTGTGTGGGGATGTGTTTCAGTGTGCGGGGAAGGGGTTTCAGTGTGTGGGGATGTGTTTCAATGTATGGGGAAGGGGTTTCAGTGTGTGGGGAAGGGTTTCACTATGTGCAGAACGGGTTTCAGTTTGTTGGGAAGTGGTTTCAGTGTGTGGGGCAGGTGTTTCAGTGTGTGCTGAAGGGGTTTCAGTGTGTGAGGAAGGGGTTTCAGTGTGTGGGGAAGGGGTTTCAGTGTGTTGGGAAGGTGTTTCGGTGTGTGCGGAAGGGGTTTCAGTGTGTGAGGAAGGGGTTTCATTGTGTGGGGAATGTGTTTCATTGTGTGCGGAAGGGGATTCAGTGTGTAGGGAAGGGGTTTCAGTGTGTGGGGAAGGGGCTTCAGTGTGTGCGCAATTATTTTACTGTGTGCAGAAGGGGTTTCAGTGTGTGGGGAAGGTGTTTCAGTGTGTGGGGAAGGGGTTTCAGTATGTGGGGAAGAGGTTTCAGTGTGTGGGAAGGGTTTCAGTGTGTGGGGAAGGGGTTTCAGTGTGTGGGGATGGGGTTTCAGTGTGTGGTGAAGGGTTTCAGTGTGTGGGGATTGGGTTTCAGTGTGTGGGGATGGGGTTTCAGTGTGTGGGGTTGGGGTTTCAGTTTGTGGGGAAGTGTTTCAGTGTGTGGGGAAGGGTTACAGTGTGTGGGGACGGGGTTTCAGTGTGTGTGGAAGTGTTTTCAGTGTGTGGGGAATGTGTTTCAGTGTGTGGGGAAGGTAATTCAATGTGTGGGGAAGGTGTTTCAGTGTGTGGGGAATGGGTTTCAGTGTGTTGGGAAGGTGTTTCAGTGTGTGGGGATGACTTTCAGTGTGTGGGGATGTGTTTCAGTGTGTGGGGAATGGTTTCAGTGTGTGGGGAAGGTGTTTCAGTGTGTGGTGAAGGGTTTCAGTGTGTGGGGATTGGGTTTCAGTGTGTGGGGATGGGGTTTCAGTTTGTGGGGAAGTGTTTCAGTGTGTGGGGAAGGGTTACAGTGTGTGGGGACGGGGTTTCAGTGTGTGGGGAAGGGGTTTCAGTTTGTGGGGTAGTTGTTTCAGTGTGTGGGGAAGGTGTTTCAGTCTGTGTGGAAGGGGTTTCAGTGTGTGGGGAAGGTATTTCAGTGTGTGGGGAAGGTAATGCAATGTGTGGGGAATGCGTTTCAGTGTGTGGGGAATGGGTTTCAGTGTGTTGGGAAGGTGTTTCACTGTGTGGGGATGACTTTCAGTGTTTGGGGATGTGTTTCAGTGTGTGGGGAATGGTTTCAGTGAGTGGGGAAGGTGTTTCTGTGTGTGGGGATGGGTTTCAGTGTGTGGGGATGGGTTTCAGTGTGTGCAGAAGGTTTTTCAGTGCGTGGGGAAGGTGTTTCAGTGTGTGGGGAAGGGGTTTCAGTGTGTGTGAGGAAGGTGTTTCAGTGTGTTGGGAAGGGGTTTCAGTGTGTGGGGAAGGGTTTCAGTGTGTGGGGAAGGGGTTTCAGTGTGTGGGGAAGGGTTTGAGTGTGTGGTGATTGTGTTTCAGTGTGTGGGGAAGGTGTTTCAGTTTGTGGGGAAGGTATTTCACTGTGTGGGGAAGGGGTTTCAGTGTTTGGGGATGCTGTTTCAGTGTGTGGGGAAGCGATTTCAGTGTGTCTGCGGAAAGGGTTTCAGTGTGTGGTGATGTTGTTTCAGTGTGTGGGGATGTGCTACAGTGTGTGGGGATGTGTTGCACTCTGTGCGGAAGGGGTTTCAGTGTGTGGGCAAGTGGTTTCAGTGTGTGTGGAAAGTGTTTCAGTGTGTGCAGAATGGGTTTCAGTGTGTGAGGAAGGGGTTTCACTGTGTGGGGAAGGGGTTTCAGTGTGTTGGGAAGGTGTTTCAGTGTGTGCGGATGGGGTTTCAGTGTGTGGGGAAGGTGTTTCAGTGTGTGGGGAAGGGGTTTCAGTGTGTGGGGATGGTTTTTCATTGTGTGCAGAAGGGGTTTCAATGTGTGGGGAAGGGGATTCAGTGTGTGCGGAAGGGGATTCAGTGTGTAGGGAAGGGGTTTTCGTGTGTGGGGAAGGGGTTTCAGTGTGTGGGGAATTGTTTAACTGTGTGCGGATGTGTTTCAGTCTGTGGGGAAGGTGTTTCACTGTGTGATGTCGGGGTTTCAGTATTTGGGGAAGGTGTTTCAGTGTGTGGGGAAGCGTTTCAGTGTGTCGGGAACGGTTTCAGTGTGTGGGGAAGGGGTTTCTGTGTGTGGGGAATGGGTTTCAGTTTGTGGGGAAGGGTTTCACTGTGTGGGGAAGGTGTTTCGGTGTGTGGGGAAGGGTTACAGTGTGTGGGGACGGGGTTCCAGTGAGTGGGAATGTGGTTTCAGTGTGTGGGGAAGGTGTTTCAGTGTGTCGGGATGTGTTTCAGTGTGTGTGGAAGGGGTTTCAGTGTGTGGGGATGTGTTTCGGTGTGCGGGGAAGGTGTTTCAGTGTGTGGGGATGTGTTTCTGTGTGTGGGGAAGGGGTTTCAGTGTGTGGGGAAGAGTTCCACTGTGTGCGGAAGGGGTTTCAGTGTGTGGGGAAGTGGTTTCAGTATGTGGGGATGGTGTTTCATTGTTTGCAGAAGGGGTTTCAGTGTGTGGGGAAGGGGATTCAGTGTGTGGGGAAGGTGTTTCATTGTGTGGGGAAGGTGTTTCATTGTGTGCGGAATGGGATTCAGCGTGGAGGGAAGGGGTTTCAGTGTGTGGGGAAGGGGTTTCAGTGTGTGGGGAATTGTTTAACTGTGTGCGGAAGGGGTTTCAGTGTGTGGCAATGGTGTTTCAGTGTGTGGGGAAGGGGTTTCAGTCTGTGGGGAAGGGCTTTCAGTGTGTGCGGAAGTGTTTCAGTGTGTGGGGAAGGGGTTTCAGTGAGTGGGGAAGGGGTTTCAGTTTGTGGGGAAGTGTTTCAGTGTTTGGGGAAGGGTTACAGAGTGTGGGGACGGGGTTTCAGTGTGTGGGGAAGGGGTTTCAGTTTGTGGGGAAGTTGTTTAAGTGTGTGGGGAAGGTGTTTCAGTGTGTGTGGAAGTGTTTTCAGTGTGTGGGGAATGTGTTTCAGTGTGTGGGGAAGGTAATTCAATGTGTGGGGAAGGTGTTTCAGTGTGTGGGGAATGGGTTTCAGTGTGTTGGGAAGGTGTTTCAGTGTGTGGGGATGACTTTCAGTGTGTGGGGATGTGTTTCAGTGTGTGGGGAATGGTTTCAGTGTGTGGGGAAGGTGTTTCTGTGTGTGGGTAAGGTGTTTCAGTGTGTGGGGAAGGGGTTTCAGTGTGTGTGTGGAAGGTGTTTCAGTGTGTGGGGAAGGGGTTTCAGTGTGTGGGGAAGGGTTTCAGTGTGTGGGGAAGGGGTTTCAGTGTGTGGGGAAGGGTTTCAGTGTGTGGGGAAGGGGTTTCAGTGTGTGGGGAAGGGGTTTCAGTTTGTGGGGAAGTGTTTCAGTGTGTGGGGAAGGGTTACAGTGTGTGGGCACGGGGCTTCAGTGTGTGCGGAAGGGGTTTCAGTGTGTGGGGAAGTTGTTTCAGTGTGTGCGGAAGGTGTTTCAGTGTGTGGGGAAGGTGTTTCAGTGTGTGGGGAAGATGTTTCAGTCTGTAGGGAAGGTAATTAAATGTGTGGGGAAGGTGTTTCAGTGTGTGGGGAATGGGTTTCATTGTGTTGGGAAGGTGTTTCAGTGTGTGGGGATGTGTTTCAGTGTGTGGGGAAGGGTTTCAGTGTGTGGGGAAGGTGTTTCTGTGTGTGGGGATGGGTTTCAGTGAGTGGGGATGGGTTCAGTATGTGCAGAAGGTGTTTCAGTGTGTGGGGAAGGTGTTTCAGTGTGTGGGGAAGGGGTTTCAGTGTGTGTGAGGAAGGTGTTTCAGTGCGTGGCGAAGGTGTTTCAGTGTGTGGGGAAGGGGTTTCAGTGTGTGGGGAAGTGTTTCAGTGTGTGGGGAAGGGGTTTCAGTGTGTGGGGAAGGGGTTTCAGTGGGGGGGAATGTGTTTCATTGTGTGCGGGAGGGGTTTCAGTGTGTGGGGAAGGGGATTCAATGTGTGGGGAAGGGGTTTCAGCTTGTGGGGAAGTGTTTCAGTGTGTGGGGAAGGGTTACAGTGTGTGGGGACGGGGTTTCAGTGTGTGGGGAAGGGGTTTCAGTTTGTGGGGAAGTTGTTTCAGTGTGTGGCGAAGGTGTTTCAGTCTGTGTGGAAGGGGTTTCAGTGTGTGGGGAAGGTGTTTCAGTGTGTGGGGAAGGTAATTCAATGTATGGGGAATGTGTTTCAGTGTGTGGGGAATGGGTTTCAGTGTGTTGGGAAGGTGTTTCACTGTGTGGGGATGACTTTCAGTGTTTGGGGATGTGTTTCAGTGTGTGGGGAATGGTTTCAGTGTGTGGGGAAGGTGTTTCTGTGTGTGGGGATGGGTTTCAGTGTGTGGGGATGGGTTTCAGTGTGTGCAAAAGGTGTTTCAGTGTGTGGGGAAGGTGTTTCAGTGTGTGGGGAAGGGGTTTCAGTGTGTGTGAGGAAGGTGTTTCAGTGTGTGGGGAAGGGGTTTCAGTGTGTGGGGAAGGGTTTCAGTGTGTGGGGAAGGGGTTTCAGTGTGTGGGGAAGGGTTTCAGAGTGTGGTGATTGTGTTTCAGTGTGTGGGGAAGCGATTTCAGTGTGTCTGGGGAAGGGGTTTCAGTGTGTGATGATGGTGTGTCAGTGTGTGGGGATGTGTTACAGTGTGTGGGTATGTGTTTCACTCTGTGCGGAAGGGGTTTCAGTTTGTGGGGAATGGTTTCAGTGTGTGGGGAAGGTGTTTCGGTGTGTGGGGAAGGGTTACAGTGCGTGGGGAAGGGGTTTCAGTGTGTGGGGAAGGGTTTCAGTGTGTGGGGAATGTGTTTCAGTGTGTGGGGGAGGGGTTTCAGTTTGTGCAGAAGGGGTTTCAGTGTGTGGGGAAGGTGTTTCAGTGTGTGGGGATGTGTTTCAGTGTGCGGGGAAGGGGTTTCAGTGTGTGGGGATGTGTTTCAATGTATGGGGAAGGGGTTTCAGTGTGTGGGGAAGGGGTTTCACTGTGTGCGGAACGGGTTTCAGTTTGTTGGGAAGTGGTTTCAGTGTGTGGGGCAGGTGTTTCAGTGTGTGCGGAAGAGGTTTCAGTGTGTGAGGAAGGGGTTTCAGTGTGTGGGGAAGGGGTTTCAGTGTGTTGGGAAGGTGTTTCAGTGTGTGCGGAAGGGGTTTCAGTGTGTAGGGAAGGGGTTTCAGCGTGTGGGGAAGGGGCTTCAGTGTGTGCGCAATTATTTTACTGTGTGCAGAAGGGGTTTCAGTGTGTGGGGAACGTGTTTCAGTGTGTGGGGAAGGGGTTTCAGTATGTTGGGAAGAGGTTTCAGTGTGTGGGAAGGGTTTCAGTGTGTGGGGAAGGGTTTCAGTGTGTGGGGAAGGGGTTTCAGTGTGTGGGGATGGGGTTTCAGTGTTTGGTGAAGGGTTTCAGTGTGTGGGGATTTGGCTTCAGTGTGTGGGGAAGGGGTTTCAGCTTGTGGGGAAGTGTTTCAGTGTGTGGGGAAGGGTTACAGTGTGTGGGGACGGGGTTTCAGTGTGTGGGGAAGGGGTTTCAGTTTGTGGGGAAGTTGTATCAGTGTGTGGGGAAGGTGTTTCAGTCTGTGTGGAAGGGGTATCAGTGTGTGGGGAAGGTGTTTCAGTGTGTGGGGAAGGTAATTCAATGTGTGGGGAATGTGTTTCAGTGTGTGGGGAATGGGTTTCAGTGTGTTGGGAAGGTGTTTCACTGTGTGGGGATGACTTTCAGTGTTTGGGGATGTGTTTCAGTGTGTGGGGAATGGTTTCAGTGTATGGGGAAGGTGTTTCTGTGTGTGGGGATGGGTTTCAGTGTGTGGGGATGGGGTTCAGTGTGTGCAAAAGGTGTTTCAGTGTGTGGGGAAGGTGTTTCAGTGTGTGGGGAAGGGGTTTCAGTGTGTGTGAGGAAGGTGTTTCGGTGTGAGGGGAAGGGTTGCAGTGTGTGGTGACGGGGTTCCAGTTTGTGGGAAAGTGGTTTCAGTGTGTGGGGAAGGTTTTTCAGTGTGTCGGGATGTGTTTCAGTGTGTGGGAAAGGGGTTTCAGTGTGTGGGGATGTTTTTCAGTGTGTGGGGAAGGTGTTTCAGTGTGTGGGGATGTGTTTCTGTGTGTGGGGAAGGGGTTTCAGTGTGTGGGGAAGAGTTTCACTGTGTGCGGAAGGGGTTTCAGTGTGTGGGGAAGTGGTTTCAGTGTGTGGGGATGGTGTTTCATTGTGTGCAGAAGGGGTTTCAGTGTGTGAGGAAGGGGATTCAGTGTGTGGGGAAGGTGTTTCATTGTGTGGGGAAGGTGTTTCATTGTGTGCGGAATGGGATTCAGTGTGTAGGGAAGGGGTTTCAGTGTGTGGGGAAGGGGTTTCAGTGTGTGGGGAATTGTTTAACTGTGTGCGGAAGGTTTTTCAGTGTGTGGCAATGGTGTTTCAGTGTGTGGGGAAGGGGTTTCAGTCTGTGGGGAAGGGCTTTCAGTGTGTGCGGAAGTGTTTCAGTATGTGGGGAAGGGGTTTCAGTGTGTGGGGAAGGGGTTTCAGTTTGTGGGGAAGTGTTTCAGTGTGTGGGGAAGGGTTACAGTGTGTGGGGACGGGGTTTCAGTGTGTGGGGAAGGTGTTTCAGTTTGTGGGGAAGTTGTTTCAGTGTGTGGGGAAGGTGTTTCAGTGTGTGTGGAAGTGTTTTCAGTGTGTGGGGAAGGTGTTTCAGTGTTTGGGGATGGTAATTCAATGTGTGGGGAAGGTGTTTCAGTGTGTGGTGAATGGGTTTCAGTGTGTTGGGAAGGTGTTTCAGTGTGTGGGGATGACTTTCAGTGTGTGGGGATGTTTTCCAGTGTGTGGGGAATGGTTTCAGTGTGTGGGGAAGGTGTTTCTGTGTGTGGGGAAGGTGTTTCAGTGTGTGGGGAAGGGGTTTCAGTGTGTGTGTGGAAGGTGTTTCAGTGTGTGGTGAAGTGGTTTCAGTGTGTGGGGAAGGGTTTCAGTGTGTGGGGAAGGGTTCCAGTATGTGGTGATTGTGTTTCAGTGTGTGGGGAAGGTGTTTCAGTTTGTGGGGAAGTTGTTTCAGTGTGTGGGGAAGGGGTTTCAGTGTTTGGGGAAGCTGCTTCAGTGTGTGGGGAAGGGGTTTCAGTGTGTCTGGTGAAGGGGTTTCAGTGTGTGGGGATGTGTTTCAGTGTGTGGGGATGTGTTTCACTGTGTGCGGAAGGGGTTTCAGTGTGTGGGGAAGTGGTTTCAGTGTGTGTGGAAAGTGTTTCAGTGTGTGGGGAAGGGTTTCTGTGTGTGGGGAAGTTGTTTCAGTGTGTGGGGAAGGGTTACAGTGTGTGGGGACGGGTTTTCAGTGTGTGGGAAACGGGTTTCAGTGAGTAGGGAAGGTGTTTCAGTGTTTGGGGATGTTTTTCAGTGTGTGAGAGGAAGGTGTTTCAGTGTGTGGGGAAGGGGTTTCATTGTGTGGCGAAGGGTTTCAGTGTGTGGGGAAGGGGTTTCAGTGTGTGGGGAAGGGTTTCAGTGTGTGGGGAATGTGTTTCAGTGTGTGGGGAAGGGGTTTCAGTTTGTGCAGAAGGGGTTTCAGTGTGTGGGGAAGGTGTTTCAGTGTGTGGGGATGTGTTTCAGTGTGCGGGGAAGGGGTTTCAGTGTGTGGGGATGTGTTTCAATGTATGGGGAAGGGGTTTCAGTGTGTGGGGAAGGGGTTTCACTGTGTGCGGAACGGGTTTCAGTTTGTTGGGAAGTGGTTTCAGTGTGTGGGGCAGGTGTTTCAGTGTGTGCGGAAGGGGTTTCAGTGTGTGAGGAAGGGGTTTCAGTGTGTGGGGAAGGGGTTTCAGTGTGTTGGGAAGGTGTTTCAGTGTGTGCGGAAGGGGTTTCAGTGTGTAGGGAAGTGTTTTCAGTGTGTGGGGAAGGTGTTTCAGTGTTTGGGGAAGGTAATTCAATGTGTGGGGAAGGTGTTTCAGTGTGTGGGGAATGGGTTTCAGTGTGTTGGGAAGGTGTTTCAGTGTGTGGGGATGACTTTCAGTGTGTGGGGATGTTTTCCAGTGTGTGGGGAATGGTTTCAGTGTGTGGGGAAGGTGTTTCTGTGTGTGGGGAAGGTGTTTCAGTGTGTGGGTAAGGGGTTTCAGTGTGTGTGTGGAAGGTGTTTCAGTGTGTGGTGAAGTGGTTTCAGTGTGTGGGGAAGGGTTTCAGTGTGTGGGGAAGGGTTCCAGTATGTGGTGATTGTCTTTCAGTGTGTGGGGAAGGTGTTTCAGTTTGTGGGGAAGTTGTTTCAGTGTGTGGGGAAGGGGTTTCAGTGTTTGGGGAAGCTGCTTCAGTGTGAGGGGAAGGGGTTTCAGTGTGTCTGGTGAAGGGGTTTCTGTGTGTGGGGATGTGTTTCAGTGTGTGGGGATGTGGGGATGGGAGTTTTCTATAGGCCCCCCAATAGCAGCAGGGAGGTGGAAGAGCAGATTGGGAAACAGATTTTGGAAAGGAGCAGAAGTCACAGGGTAGTAATTATGGGGGATTTCAACTTCCCAAATATTGATTGGCAACTCTTTAGATCGAATAGTTTGGATGGGGTAGTGTTTGTGCAGTATGTCCAGGAAGCTTTTCTGACTCAGTATGTAGACTGCCCGACCAGAGGGGAGGCAATATTGGATTTGGTACTAGGTAATGAACCAGGGCAAGTGATAGAGCTGTTGGTGGGCGAGCACTTTGGAGATAGTGATCACAATTCTGTAGCATTCACTGTGGTAATGGAGAGGGATAGGTATGTGCAACAGGGCAAGGTTTACAATTGGGGGAAGGGTAGATATGATGCTGTCAGGCAGGAACTGAGGAGCATAAGTTGGGAGCATATGCTGGCAGGGAAGGGCACGGTCGAAATGTGGAACTTTTTCAAGGAGCAGATAGTAGGGGCCATTGATAAGCATGTCCCTGTCAGACAGGGAAGGGATGGTCATGTGAGGGAACCGTGGTTGACAAGAGAGGTTGAGAGTCTTGTTAGGAAGAAGAAGGATGCGTATATAAAGTTGAGGAAAAAGGGCACAGGCATAGCTCTGGAGGGATACAAGTTGGCCAGGAAGGATCTGAAGAAAGGGATTAGGAGAGCTAAGAGAGGGCATGAAAAATGCTTGGCGGGTAGGATAAAAGAAAACCCCAAGGCCTTTTACGCGTATGTCAGAAATATGAGGATGACTAGGGGGACCATAGGTCCGGTCAAGGACAATAGCGGGAGACTGTGTGTTGAGCCGGAAGAGATAAGTGAGGTTTTGAATGAGTACTTCTCTTCGGTATTTACGAATGAGAAGGGGTGTATTACTGAAGAGGACGGTGGGAAGCAGACTGGTAAGCTCGAGGAAGTGCTCGTTAGGAGGGAAGATGTGTTGGGGTTTTTGAATAACTTGAAGATAGACAAGTCTCCCGGGCCTGACGGGGTATATCCAAGGATGTTATGGGAAGCAAGGGATGAAATTGCAGAGCCGCTGGCAATGATCTTTTCATCTTCTCTGCTGACGGGGGTGGTACCAGGTGATTGGAGGGTGGCAAATGTTGTGCCCCTGTTCAAGAAAGGGAATAGGAACAACCCTGGGAATTACAGGCCAGTTAGTCTTACTTCGGTGGTAGGCAAGTTGATGGAAAAGGTGCTGAGGGATAGGATTTCTGAGCATCTGGAAAGACACTGCTTGATTCGGGACAGTCAGCACGGTTTTGTGAGGGGTAGGTCTTGCCTCACAAGCCTGATTGAATTCTTTGAGCAGGTGACCAAGCAAGTGGATGAGGGTAAACCAGTGGATGTGGTGTACATGGATTTTAGTAAGGCATTTGATAAGGTCCCCCATGGTAGACTTATGGAGAAAGTCAGGAGGCATGGGATAGTGGGGAATGTGGCCAGTTGGATTAAGAATTGGCTAACTGATAGAAGGCAGAGAGTGGTCTTAGATGGTAAATACTCAGCCTGGAGCCCAGTTACCAGTGGCGTGCCGCAGGGATCAGTTCTGGGTCCTCTCCTGTTTGTGATTTTTATTAACGACTTGGATGAGGAAGTCGAAGGGTGGGTCAGTAAATTTGCAGATGATACAAAGGTTGGTGGAGTTGTGGATACCGAGGAGGGCTATTGTCGTCTGCAAAGGGACTTGGATAGGTTGCAGTGCTGGGCTGAAAAGTGGCAGATGGAGTTTAACCCTGAAAAGTGTGAGGTCGTCCATTTTGGAAGGACAAACATGAATGCAAAATACTGGGTTAACGGTAGGGTTCTTGGGCATGTGGAGGAGCAGAGAGACCTTGGGGTCTATGTGCATAGATCATTGAAAGTTGCAACTCAAGTGGATAGGGCTGTGAAGAAGGCATATGGGGTGTTAGCGTTCATTAGCAGAGGGATTGAATTTAAGAGCCGTGAGGTGATGATGCAGCTGTACAGGACCTTGGTAAGGCCTCATTTGGAGTACTGTGTGCAGTTCTGGTCGCCTCATTTTAGGAAGGATGTGGAAGCCTTGGAGAGGGTGCAGAGGAGATTTACCAGGATGTTGCCTGGAATGGAGAATAAGTCTTACGAGGAAAGGCTGAACATTCTAGGCCTCTTCTCATTAGAAAGGAGAAGGATGAGGGGTGACATGATAGAGGTTTATAAGATGATCAGGGGAATAGATAGGGTAGACAGTCAGAAACTTTTTCCCCGGGTGGAGCAAAGCGTTACAAGGGGTCATAAATTTAATGTGAAGGGTGGGAGATATAAGGGGGATGTCAGGGGAAGGTTCTTTACCCAGAGAGTGGTCGAGGCATGGAATGCCTTGCCCGGGGAAGTTGTTGAGTCAGAAACTTTAGGGACTTTCAAAAGGCTTTTGGATAGGTATATGGATAAAGGAGAATGATGGGGTATAGATTAAATTGTCCTTGACAGAGGACAAAGGATCGGCACAACATTGTGGGCCGAAGGGCCTGTTCTGTGCTGTATGTTCTATGTTCTATGTTCTATGTTTCACTGTGTGCGGAAGGGGTTTCAGTGTGTGGGGAAGTGGTTTCAGTGTGTGTGGAAGGTGTTTCAGTGTGTGGGGAAGGGTTTCTGTGTGTGGGGAAGGTGTTTCAGTGTGTGGGGAAGGGTTACAGTGTGTGGGGACGGGTTTTCAGTGTGTGGGAAACGGGTTTCAGTGTGTAGGGAAGGTGTTTCAGTGTTTGGGGATGTTTTTCAGTGTGTGAGAGGAAGGTGTTTCAGTGTGTGGGGAAGGGGTTTCATTGTGTGGCGAAGGGTTTCAGTGTGTGGGGAAGGGGTTTCAGTGTGTGGGGAAGGGTTTCAGTGTGTGGGGAATGTGTTTCAGTGTGTGGGGAAGGGGTTTCACTTTGTGCAGAAGGGGTTTCAGTGTGTGGGGAAGGTGTTTCAGTGTGTGGGGATGTGTTTCAGTGTGCGGGGAAGGGGTTTCAGTGTGTGGGGATGTGTTTCAATGTATGGGGAAGGGGTTTCAGTGTGTGGGGAAGGGGTTTCACTGTGTGCGGAACGGGTTTCAGTTTGTTGGGAAGTGGTTTCAGTGTGTGGGGCAGGTGTTTCAGTGTGTGCGGAAGGGGTTTCAGTGTGTGAGGAAGGGGTTTCAGTGTGTGGGGAAGGGGTTTCAGTGTGTTGGGAAGGTGTTTCAGTGTGTGCGGAAGGGGTTTCAGTGTGTAGGGAAGTGTTTTCTGTGTGTGGGGAAGGTGTTTCAGTGTTTGGGGAAGGTAATTCAATGCGTGGGGAAGGTGTTTCAGTGTGTGGGGAATGGGTTTCAGTGTGTTGGGAAGGTGTTTCAGTGTGTGGGGATGACTTTCAGTGTGTGGGGATGTTTTCCAGTGTGTGGGGAATGGTTTCAGTGTGTGGGGAAGGTGTTTCTGTGTGTGGGGAAGGTGTTTCAGTGTGTGGGTAAGGGGTTTCAGTGTGTGTGTGGAAGGTGTTTCAGTGTGTGGTGAAGTGGTTTCAGTGTGTGGGGAAGGGTTTCAGTGTGTGGGGAAGGGTTCCAGTATGTGGTGATTGTGTTTCAGTGTGTGGGGAAGGTGTTTCAGTTTGTGGGGAAGTTGTTTCAGTGTGTGGGGAAGGGGTTTCAGTGTTTGGGGAAGCTGCTTCAGTGTGTGGGGAAGGGGTTTTAGTGTGTCTGGTGAAGGGGTTTCAGTATGTGGGGATGTGTTTCAGCGTGTGGGGATGTGTTTCACTGTGTGCGGAAGGGGTTTCAGTGTGTGGGGAAGTGGTTTCAGTGTGTGTGGAAGGTGTTTCAGTGTGTGGGGAAGGGTTTCTGTGTGTGGGGAAGGTGTTTCAGTGTGTGGGGAAGGGTTACAGTGTGTGGGGACGGGTTTTCAGTGTGTGGGAAACGGGTTTCAGTGTGTAGGGAAGGTGTTTCAGTGTTTGGGGATGTTTTTCAGTGTGTGAGAGGAAGGTGTTTCAGTGTGTGGGGAAGGGGTTTCATTGTGTGGCGAAGGGTTTCAGTGTGTGGGGAAGGGGTTTCAGTGTGTGGGGAAGGGTTTCAGTGTGTGGGGAATGTGTTTCAGTGTGTGGGGAAGGGGTTTCAGTTTGTGCAGAAGGGGTTTCAGTGTGTGGGGAAGGTGTTTCAGTGTGTGGGGATGTGTTTCAGTGTGCGGGGAAGGGGTTTCAGTGTGTGGGGATGTGTGTCAATGTATGGGGAAGGGGTTTCTGTGTGTGGGGAAGGGGTTTCACTGTGTGCGGAACGGGTTTCAGTTTGTTGGGAAGTGGTTTCAGTGTGTGGGGCAGGTGTTTCAGTGTGTGCGGAAGGGGTTTCAGTGTGTGAGGAAGGGGTTTCAGTGTGTGGGGAAGGGGTTTCAGTGTGTTGGGAAGGTGTTTCAGTGTGTGTGGAAGGGGTTTCAGTGTGTAGGGAAGGGGTTTCAGCGTGTGGGGAAGGGGCTTCAGTGTGTGCGCAATTATTTTACTGTGTGCAGAAGGGGTTTCAGTGTGTGGGGAAGGTGTTTCAGTGTGTGGGGAAGGGGTTTCAGTATGTGGGGAAGAGGTTTCAGTGTGTGGGAAGGGTTTCAGTGTGTGGGGAAGGGTTTCAGTGTGTGGGGAAGGGGTTTCAATGTGTGGGGATGGGGTTTCAGTGCGTGGTGAAGGGTTTCAGTGTATGGGGATTGGGTATCAGTGTGTGGGGAAGGTGTTTCAGCTTGTGGGGACGTGTTTCAGTGTGTGGGGAAGGGTTACAGTGTGTGGGGACGGGGTTTCACTGTGTGGGGAAGGGGTTTCAGTTTGTGGGGAAGTTGTTTCAGTGTGTGGGGAAGGTGTTTCAGTCTGTGTGGAAGGGGTTTCAGTGTGTGGGGAAGGTGTTTCTGTGTGTGGGGAAGGTAATTCAATGTGTGGGGAATGTGTTTTAGTGTGTGGGGAATGGGTTTCAGTGTGTTGGGAAGGTGTTTCACTGTGTGGGGATGACTTTCAGTGTTTGGGGATGTGTTTCAGTGTGTGGGGAATGGTTTCAGTGTGTGGGGAAGGTGTTTCTGTGTGTGGGGATGGGTTTCAGTGTGTGGGGATGGGTTTCAGTGTGTGCAAATGGTGTTTCAGTGTGTGGGGAAGGTGTTTCAGTGTGTGGGGAAGGGGTTTCAGTGTGTGTGAGGAAGGTGTTTCAGTGTGTGGGGAAGGGGTTTCAGTGTGTGGGGAAGGGTTTCCGTTGTGTGGGGAAGGGGTTTCAGTGTGTGGGGAAGGGTTTCAGTGTGTGGTGATTGTATTTCAGTGTGTGGGGAAGCGATTTCAGTGTGTCTGGGGAAGGGGTTTCAGTGTGTGGTGATGGTGTTTCAGTGTGTGGGGATGTGTTACAGTGTGTGGGGATGTGTTTCACTCTGTGCGGAAGGGGTTTCAGTTTGTGGGGAAGGGTTTCAGTGTGTGGGGAAGGTGTTTCGGTGTGTGGGGAAGGGTTACAGTGTGTGGGGACGGGGTTCCAGTGTGTGGGAAAGTGGTTTCAGTGTGTGGGGAAGGTGTTTCAGTGTGTCGGGATGTGTTTCAGTGTGTGGGGAAGGGGTTTCAGTGTGTGGGGATGTGTTTCAGTGTGTGGGGAAGGTGTTTCAGTGTGTGGGGATGTGTTTCTGTGTGTGGGGAAGGGGTTTCAGTGTGTGGGGAAGAGTTTCACTGTGTGCGGAAGGGGTTTCAGTGTGTGGGGAAGTGGTTTCAGTGTGTGAGGATGGTGTTTCATTGTGTGCAGAAGGGGTTTCAGTGTGTGATGAAGGGGATTCAGTGTGTGGGGAAAGTGTTTCATTGTGTGGGGAAGGTGTTTCATTGTGTGCGGAATGGGATTCAGTGTGTAGGGAAGGGGTTTCAGTGTGTGGGGAAGGGGTTTCAGTGTGTGGGGAATTGTTTAACTGTGTGCGGAAGGGGTTTCAGTGTGTGGCAATGGTGTTTCATTGTGTGGTGAAAGGGTTTCAGTCTGTGGGGAAGGGCTTTCAGTGTGTGCGGAAGTGTTTCAGTGTGTGGGGAAGGGGTCTCAGTGTGTGGGGAAGGGGTTTCAGTTTGTGGGGAAGTGTTTCAGTGTGTGGGGAAGGGTTACAGTGTGTGCGGACGGGGTTTCAGTGTGTGGGGAAGGAGTTTCAGTTTGTGGGGAAGTTGTTTCAGTGTGTGGGGAAGGTGTTTCAGTGTGTGTGGAAGTGTTTTCAGTGTGTGGGGAAGGTGTTTCAGTGTGTGGGGAAGGTAATTCAATGTGTGGGGAAGGTATTTCAGTGTGTGGGGAATGGGATTCAGTGTGTTGGGAAGGTGTTTCAGTGTGTGGGGATGACTTTCATTGTGTGGGGATGTGTTTCAGTGTGTGGGGAATGGTTTCAGTGTGTGGGGAAGGTGTTTCTGTGTGTGGGGAAGGTGTTTCAGTGTGTGGGGAAGGGGTTTCAGTGTGTGTGTGGAAGGTGTTTCAGTGTGTGGGGAAGGGGTTTCAGTGTGTGGGGAAGGGTTTCAGTGTGTGGGGAAGGGTTCCACTATGTGGTGATTGTGTTTCAGTGTGTGGGGAAGGTGTTTCAGTTTGTGGGGAAGTTGTTTCAGTGTGTGGGGAAGGGGTTTCAGTGTTTGGGGAAGCTGCTTCAGTGTGTGGGGAAGGGGTTTTAGTGTGTCTGGTGAAGGGGTTTCAGTATGTGGGGATGTGTTTCAGTGTGTGGGGATGTGTTTCACTGTGTGCGGAAGGGGTTTCAGTGTGTGGGGAAGTGGTTTCAGTGTGTGTGGAAGGTGTTTCAGTGTGTGGGGAAGGGTTCCTGTGTGTGGGGAAGGTGTTTCAGTGTGTGGGGAAGGGTTACAGTGTTTGGGGATGTTTTTCAGTGTGTGAAAGGAAGGTGTTTCAGTGTGTGGGGATGGGGTTTCATTGCGTGGCGAAGGGTTTCAGTGTGTGGGGAAGGGGTTTCAGTGTGTGGGGAAGGGTTTCACTGTGTGGGGAATGTGTTTCAGTGTGTGGGGAAGGGGTTTCAGTTTGTGCAGAAGGGGTTTCAGTGTGTGGGGAAGGTGTTTTAGTGTGTGGGGATGTGTTTCAGTGTGCGGGGAAGGGGTTTCAGTGTGTGGGGATGTGTTTCAATGTATGGGGAAGGGGTTTCAGTGTGTGGGGAAGGGGTTTCACTGTGTGCGGAACGGGTTTCAGTTTGTTGGGAAGTGGTTTCAGTGTGTGGGGCAGGTGTTTCAGTGTGTGCGGAAGGGGTTTCAGTGTGTGAGGAAGGGGTTTCAGTGTGTGGGGAAGGGGTTTCAGTGTGTTGGGAAGGTGTTTCAGTGTGTGCAGAAGGGGTTTCAGTGTGTGGGGAAGGTGTTTCAGTGTGTGGGGAAGGGGTTTCAGTATGTGGGGAAGAGGTTTCAGTGTGTGGGAAGGGTTTCAGTGTGTGGGGAAGGGTTTCAGTGTGTGGGGAAGGGGTTTCAGTGTGTGGGGATGGGGTTTCAGTGTGTGGTGAAGGGTTTCAGTGTGTGGGGATTGGGTATCAGTGTGTGGGGAAGGTGTTTCAGCTTGTGGGGAAGTGTTTCAGTGTGTGGGGAAGGGTTACAGTGTGTGGGGACGGGGTTTCACTGTGTGGGGAAGGGGTTTCAGTTTGTGGGGAAGTTGTTTCAGTGTGTGGGGAAGGTGTGTCAGTCTGTGTGGAAGGGGTTTCAGTGTGTGGGGAAGGTGTTTCTGTGTGTGGGGAAGGTAATTCAATGTGTGGGGAATGTGTTTTAGTGTGTGGGGAATGGGTTTCAGTGTGTTGGGAAGGTGTTTCACTGTGTGGGGATGACTTTCAGTGTTTGGGGATGTGTTTCAGTGTGTGCAGAAGGGGCTTCAGTGTGTGGGGAAGGTGTTTCAGTGTGTGGGGAAGGGGTTTCAGTATGTGGGGAAGAGGTTTCAGTGTGTGGGAAGGGTTTCAGTGTGTGGGGAAGGGTTTCAGTGTGTGGGGAAGGGGTTTCAGTGTGTGGGGATGGGGTTTCAGTGTGTGGTGAAGGGTTTCAGTGTGTGGGGATTGGGTATCAGTGTGTGGGGAAGGTGTTTCAGCTTGTGGGGAAGTGTTTCAGTGTGTGGGGAAGGGTTACAGTGTGTGGGGACGGGGTTTCACTGTGTGGGGAAGGGGTTTCAGTTTGTGGGGAAGTTGTTTCAGTGTGTGGGGAAGGTGTGTCAGTCTGTGTGGAAGGGGTTTCAGTGTGTGGGGAAGGTGTTTCTGTGTGTGGGGAAGGTAATTCAATGTGTGGGGAATGTGTTTTAGTGTGTGGGGAATGGGTTTCAGTGTGTTGGGAAGGTGTTTCACTGTGTGGGGATGACTTTCAGTGTTTGGGGATGTGTTTCAGTGTGTGGGGAATGGTTTCAGTGTGTGGGGAAGGTGTTTCTGTGTGTGGGGATGGGTTTCAGTGTGTGGGGATGGGTTTCAGTGTGTGCAAAAGGTGTTTCAGTGTGTGGGGATGGTGTTTCAGTGTGTGGGGAAGGGGTTTCAGTGTGTGTGAGGAAGGTGTTTCAGTGTGTGGGGAAGGGGTTTCAGTGTGTGGGGAAGGGTTTCCGTGTGTGGGGAAGGGGTTTCAGTGTGTGGGGAAGGGTTTCAGTGTGTGGTGATTGTGTTTCAGTGTGTGGGGAAGCGATTTCAGTGTGTCTGGGGAAGGGGTTTCAGTGTGTGGTGATGGTGTTTCAGTGTGTGGGGATGTGTTACAGTGTGTGGGGATGTGTTTCACTCTGTGCGGAAGGGGTTTCAGTTTGTGGGGAAGGGTTTCAGTGTGTGGGGAAGGTGTTTCGGTGTGTGGGGAAGGGTTACAGTGTGTGGGGACGGGGTTCCAGTGTGTGGGAAAGTGGTTTCAGTGTGTGGGGAAGGTGTTTCAGTGTGTCGGGATGTGTTTCTGTGTGTGGGGAAGGGGTTTCAGTGTGTGGGGAAGAGTTTCACTGTGTGCGGAAGGGGTTTCACTGTGTGGGGAAGTGGTTTCAGTGTGTGGGGATGGTGTTTCATTGTGTGCAGAAGGGGTTTCAGTGTGTGAGGAAGGGGATTCAGTGTGTGGGGAAAGTGTTTCATTGTGTGGGGAAGGTGTTTCATTGTGTGCGGAATGGGATTCAGTGTGTAGGGAAGGGGTTTCAGTGTGTGGGGAAGGGGTTTCAGTGTGTGGGGAATTGTTTAACTGTGTGCGGAAGAGGTTTCAGTGTGTGGGGAAGGTGTTTCAGTGTGTGGGGAAGGGGTTTCAGTATGTGGGGAAGAGGTTTCAGTGTGTGGGAAGGGTTTCAGTGTGTGGGGAAGGGTTTCAGTGTGTGGGGAAGGGGTTTCAGTGTGTGGGGATGGGGTTTCAGTGTGTGGTGAAGGGTTTCAGTGTGTGGGGATTGGGTATCAGTGTGTGGGGAAGGTGTTTCAGCTTGTGGGGAAGTGTTTCAGTGTGTGGGGAAGGGTTACAGTGTGTGGGGACGGGGTTTCACTGTGTGGGGAAGGGGTTTCAGTTTGTGGGGAAGTTGTTTCAGTGTGTGGGGAAGGTGTGTCAGTCTGTGTGGAAGGGGTTTCAGTGTGTGGGGAAGGTGTTTCTGTGTGTGGGGAAGGTAATTCAATGTGTGGGGAATGTGTTTTAGTGTGTGGGGAATGGGTTTCAGTGTGTTGGGAAGGTGTTTCACTGTGTGGGGATGACTTTCAGTGTTTGGGGATGTGTTTCAGTGTGTGGGGAATGGTTTCAGTGTGTGGGGAAGGTGTTTCTGTGTGTGGGGATGGGTTTCAGTGTGTGGGGATGGGTTTCAGTGTGTGCAAAAGGTGTTTCAGTGTGTGGGGATGGTGTTTCAGTGTGTGGGGAAGGGGTTTCAGTGTGTGTGAGGAAGGTGTTTCAGTGTGTGGGGAAGGGGTTTCAGTGTGTGGGGAAGGGTTTCCGTGTGTGGGGAAGGGGTTTCAGTGTGTGGGGAAGGGTTTCAGTGTGTGGTGATTGTGTTTCAGTGTGTGGGGAAGCGATTTCAGTGTGTCTGGGGAAGGGGTTTCAGTGTGTGGTGATGGTGTTTCAGTGTGTGGGGATGTGTTACAGTGTGTGGGGATGTGTTTCACTCTGTGCGGAAGGGGTTTCAGTTTGTGGGGAAGGGTTTCAGTGTGTGGGGAAGGTGTTTCGGTGTGTGGGGAAGGGTTACAGTGTGTGGGGACGGGGTTCCAGTGTGTGGGAAAGTGGTTTCAGTGTGTGGGGAAGGTGTTTCAGTGTGTCGGGATGTGTTTCTGTGTGTGGGGAAGGGGTTTCAGTGTGTGGGGAAGAGTTTCACTGTGTGCGGAAGGGGTTTCACTGTGTGGGGAAGTGGTTTCAGTGTGTGGGGATGGTGTTTCATTGTGTGCAGAAGGGGTTTCAGTGTGTGAGGAAGGGGATTCAGTGTGTGGGGAAAGTGTTTCATTGTGTGGGGAAGGTGTTTCATTGTGTGCGGAATGGGATTCAGTGTGTAGGGAAGGGGTTTCAGTGTGTGGGGAAGGGGTTTCAGTGTGTGGGGAATTGTTTAACTGTGTGCGGAAGAGGTTTCAGTGTGTGGCAATGGTGTTTCATTGTGTGGGGAAGGGGTTTCAGTCTGTGGGGAAGGGCTTTCAGTGTGAGCGGAAGTGTTTCAGTGTGTGGGGAAGGGGTTTCAGTGTGTGGGGAAGGGGTTTCAGTTTGTGGGGAAGTGTTTCAGTGTGTGGGGAAGGGTTACAGTGTGTGCGGACGGGGTTTCAGTGTGTGGGGAAGGAGTTTCAGTTTGTGGGGAAGTTGTTTCAGTGTGTGGGGAAGGTGTTTCAGTGTGTGTGGAAGTGTTTTCAGTGTGTGGGGAAGGTGTTTCAGTGTGTGGGGAAGGTAATTCAATGTGTGGGGAAGGTATTTCAGTGTGTGGGGAATGGGTTTCAGTGTGTTGGGAAGGTGTTTCAGTGTGTGGGGATGACTTTCATTGTGTGGGGATGTGTTTCAGTGTGTGGGGAATGGTTTCAGTGTGTGGGGAAGGTGTTTCTGTGTGTGGGGAAGGTGTTTCAGTGTGTGGGGAAGGGGTTTCAGTGTGTGTGTGGAAGGTGTTTCAGTGTGTGGGGAAGGGGTTTCAGTGTGTGGGGAAGGGTTTCAGTGTGTGGGGAATGGTTCCACTATGTGGTGATTGTGTTTCAGTGTGTGGGGAAGGTGTTTCAGTTTGTGGGGAAGTTGTTTCAGTGTGTGGGGAAGGGGTTTCAGTGTTTGGGGAAGCTGCTTCAGTGTGTGGGGAAGGGGTTTCAGTGTGTCTGGTGAAGGGGTTTCAGTGTGTGGGGATGTGTTTCAGTGTGTGGGGATATGTTTCACTGTGTGCGGAAGGGGTTTCAGTGTGTGGGGAAGTGCTTTCAGTGTGTGTGGAAGGTGTTTCAGTGTGTGCTGAAGGGGTTTCAGTGTGTGAGGAAGGGGTTTCAGTGTGTGGGGAAGGGGTTTCAGTGTGTTGGGAAGCTGTTTCATTGTGTGCGGATGGGGTTTCAGTGTGTGGGGAAGGGGTTTCAGTGTGTGGGGATGGTTTTTCATTGTGTGCGGAAGGGGTTTCAGTGTGTGGGGAAGGGGATTTAGTGCGTGCGGAAGGGGATTCAGTGTGTAGGGATTGGGTTTCAGTGTGTGGGGATGTGTTTCAGTGTGTGGGAAAGGGGTTTCAGTGTGTGGGGATGTGTTTCAGTGTGTGGGGAAGGTGTTTCAGTGTGTGGGGATGTGTTTCTGTGTGTGGGGATGGGGTTTCAGTGCGTGGGGAAGGGTTTCACTGCGTGCGGAAGGGGTTTCAGTTTGTGGGGAAGGGGTTTCTGTGTTTGGGGAAGTGTTTCAGTGTGTGGGGAAGTGGTTTCAGTTTGTGGGGAAGGGGTTTCAGTGTTTGGGGAAGGGGTTTCAGTCTGTGGGGAAGGGGTTTCAGTGTGTGCGGAAGGGTTTCAGTGTGTGGGGAAGGGGTTTCAGTGTGTGGGGAAGGGGTTTCATTGTGTGCGGAATGGGATTCAGTGTGTCGGGAAGCGGTTTCAGTGTGTGGAGAAGGGGTTTCAGTGTGTGGGGAATTGTTTAACTGTGTGCGGAAGGGGTTTCAGTGTGTGGCAATGGTGTTTCAGTGTGTGGGGAAGGGGTTTCAGTCTGTGGGGAAGGGGTTTCAGTGTGTGCGGAAGGGTTTCAGTGTGTGGGGAAGGGGTTTCAGTGTGTGGGGAAGGGGTTTCAGTTTGTGGGGAAGTGTTTCAGTGTGTGCGGAAGGGTTACAGCGTGTGGGGACGGGGTTTCAGTGTGTGGGGAAGGGGTTTCAGTTTGTGGGGAAGTTGTTTCAGTGTGTGGGGAAGGTGTTTCAGTGTGTGTGGAAGTGTTGTCAGTGTGTGGGGAAGGTGTTTCAGTGTGTGGGGAAGGTAATTCAATGTGTGGGGAAGGTGTTTCAGTGTGTGGGGAATGGGTTTCAGTGTGTTGGGAAGGTGTTTCAGTGTGTGGGGATGACTTTCAGTGTGTGGGGATGTGTTTCCGTGTGTGGGGAATGGTTTCAGTGTGTGGGGAAGGTGTTTCTGTGTGTGGGGAAGGTGTTTCAGTGTGTGGGGAAGGGGTTTCAGTGTGTGTGTGTAAGGTGTTTCACTGTGTGTGGACAGGGTTTCAGTGTGTGGGGAAGGTGTTTCAGTGTGTGGGGAATTGTTTAACTGTGTGCGGAAGAGGTTTCAGTGTGTAGGGAAGGGGTTTCAGTGTGTGGGGAAGGGGTTTCAGTGTGTGGGGAATTGTTTAACTGTGTGCGGAAGAGGTTTCAGTGTGTGGCAATGGTGTTTCATTGTGTGGGGAAGGGGTTTCAGTCTGTGGGGAAGGGCTTTCAGTGTGTGCGGAAGTGTTTCAGTGTGTGGGGAAGGGGTTTCAGTGTGTGGGGAAGGGGTTTCAGTTTGTGGGGAAGTGTTTCAGTGTGTGGGGAAGGGTTACAGTGTGTGCGGACGGGGTTTCAGTGTGTGGGGAAGGAGTTTCAGTTTGTGGGGAAGTTGTTTCAGTGTGTGGGGAAGGTGTTTCAGTGTGTGTGGAAGTGTTTTCAGTGTGTGGGGAAGGTGTTTCAGTGTGTGGGGAAGGTAATTCAATGTGTGGGGAAGGTATTTCAGTGTGTGGGGAATGGGTTTCAGTGTGTTGGGAAGGTGTTTCAGTGTGTGGGGATGACTTTCATTGTGTGGGGATGTGTTTCAGTGTGTGGGGAATGGTTTCAGTGTGTGGGGAAGGTGTTTCTGTGTGTGGGGAAGGTGTTTCAGTGTGTGGGGAAGGGGTTTCAGTGTGTGTGTGGAAGGTGTTTCAGTGTGTGGGGAAGGGGTTTCAGTGTGTGGGGAAGGGTTTCAGTGTGTGGGGAATGGTTCCACTATGTGGTGATTGTGTTTCAGTGTGTGGGGAAGGTGTTTCAGTTTGTGGGGAAGTTGTTTCAGTGTGTGGGGAAGGGGTTTCAGTGTTTGGGGAAGCTGCTTCAGTGTGTGGGGAAGGGGTTTCAGTGTGTCTGGTGAAGGGGTTTCAGTGTGTGGGGATGTGTTTCAGTGTGTGGGGATATGTTTCACTGTGTGCGGAAGGGGTTTCAGTGTGTGGGGAAGTGCTTTCAGTGTGTGTGGAAGGTGTTTCAGTGTGTGCTGAAGGGGTTTCAGTGTGTGAGGAAGGGGTTTCAGTGTGTGGGGAAGGGGTTTCAGTGTGTTGGGAAGCTGTTTCATTGTGTGCGGATGGGGTTTCAGTGTGTGGGGAAGGGGTTTCAGTGTGTGGGGATGGTTTTTCATTGTGTGCGGAAGGGGTTTCAGTGTGTGGGGAAGGGGATTTAGTGCGTGCGGAAGGGGATTCAGTGTGTAGGGATTGGGTTTCAGTGTGTGGGGATGTGTTTCAGTGTGTGGGAAAGGGGTTTCAGTGTGTGGGGATGTGTTTCAGTGTGTGGGGAAGGTGTTTCAGTGTGTGGGGATGTGTTTCTGTGTGTGGGGATGGGGTTTCAGTGCGTGGGGAAGGGTTTCACTGCGTGCGGAAGGGGTTTCAGTTTGTGGGGAAGGGGTTTCTGTGTTTGGGGAAGTGTTTCAGTGTGTGGGGAAGTGGTTTCAGTTTGTGGGGAAGGGGTTTCAGTGTTTGGGGAAGGGGTTTCAGTCTGTGGGGAAGGGGTTTCAGTGTGTGCGGAAGGGTTTCAGTGTGTGGGGAAGGGGTTTCAGTGTGTGGGGAAGGGGTTTCATTGTGTGCGGAATGGGATTCAGTGTGTCGGGAAGCGGTTTCAGTGTGTGGAGAAGGGGTTTCAGTGTGTGGGGAATTGTTTAACTGTGTGCGGAAGGGGTTTCAGTGTGTGGCAATGGTGTTTCAGTGTGTGGGGAAGGGGTTTCAGTCTGTGGGGAAGGGGTTTCAGTGTGTGCGGAAGGGTTTCAGTGTGTGGGGAAGGGGTTTCAGTGTGTGGGGAAGGGGTTTCAGTTTGTGGGGAAGTGTTTCAGTGTGTGCGGAAGGGTTACAGCGTGTGGGGACGGGGTTTCAGTGTGTGGGGAAGGGGTTTCAGTTTGTGGGGAAGTTGTTTCAGTGTGTGGGGAAGGTGTTTCAGTGTGTGTGGAAGTGTTGTCAGTGTGTGGGGAAGGTGTTTCAGTGTGTGGGGAAGGTAATTCAATGTGTGGGGAAGGTGTTTCAGTGTGTGGGGAATGGGTTTCAGTGTGTTGGGAAGGTGTTTCAGTGTGTGGGGATGACTTTCAGTGTGTGGGGATGTGTTTCCGTGTGTGGGGAATGGTTTCAGTGTGTGGGGAAGGTGTTTCTGTGTGTGGGGAAGGTGTTTCAGTGTGTGGGGAAGGGGTTTCAGTGTGTGTGTGTAAGGTGTTTCACTGTGTGTGGACAGGGTTTCAGTGTGTGGGGAAGGTGTTTCAGTGTGTGGGGATGTGTTACAGTGTGTGGGGGTGTGTTTCACTCTGTGCGGAAGGGGTTTCAGTTTGTGGGGAAGGGTTTCAGTGTGTGGGGAAGGTGTTTCGGTGTGTGGGGAAGGGTTACAGTGTGTGGGGACGGGGTTCCAGTGTGTGGGAAAGTGGTTTCAGTGTGTGGGGAAGGTGTTTCAGTGTGTGGGGATGTGTTTCTGTGTGTGGGGAAGGGGTTTCAGTGTGTGGGGAAGAGTTTCACTGTGTGCGGAAGGGGTTTCAGTGTGTGGGGAAGTGGTTTCAGTGTATGGGGATGGTGTTTCATTGTGTGCAGAAGGGGTTTCAGTGTGTGAGGAAGGGGATTCAGTGTGTGGGGAAGGTGTTTCATTGTGTGGGGAAGGTGTTTCATTGTGTGCGGAATGGGATTCAGTGTGTAGGGAAGGGGTTTCAGTGTGTGGGGAAGTGGTTTCAGTGTGTGGGGAATTGTTTAACTGCGTGCGGAAGGGGTTTCAGTGTGTGGCAATGGTGTTTCAGTGTGTGGGGAAGTGGTTTCAGTCTGTGGGGAAGGGGTTTCAGTGTGTGCGGAAGGGTTTCAGTGTGTGGGGAAGGGGTTTCAGTGTGTGGGGAAGGGGTTTCAGTTTGTGGGGAAGTGTTTCAGTGTGTGGGGAAGGAGTTTCAGTTTGTGGGGAAGTTGTTTCAGTGTGTGGGGAAGGTGTTTCAGTGTGTGTGGAAGTGTTTTCAGTGTGTGGGGAAGGTGTTTCAGTGTGTGGGGAAGGTAATTCAATGTGTGGGGAAGGTGTTTCAGTGTGTGGGGAATGGGTTTCAGTGTGTTGGGAATGTGTTTCAGTGTGTGGGGATGACTTTCAGTGTGTGGGGATGTGTTTCAGTGTGTGGGGAATGGTTACAGTGTGTGGGGAAGGTGTTTCTGTGTGTGGGGAAGGTGTTTCAGTGTGTGGGGAAGGGGTTTCAGTGTGTGTGTGGAAGGTGTTTCAGTGTGTGGGGAAGAGGTTTCAGTGTGTGGGGAAGGGTTTCAATGTGTGGGGAATGGGTTCCAGTATGTGGTGATTGTGTTTCAGTGTGTGGGGAAGGTGTTTCAGTTTGTGGGGAAGTTGTTTCAGTGTGTGGGGAAGGGGTTTCAGTGTTTGGGGAAGCTGCTTCAGTGTGTGGGGAAGGGGTTTCAGTGTGTATGGTGAAGGGGTTTCAGTGTGTGGGGATGAGTTTCAGTGTGTGGGGATGTGTTTCACTGTGTGCGGAAGGGGTTTCAGTGTGTGGGGAAGTGGTTTCAGTGTGTGTGGAAGGTGTTTCAGTGTGTGCAGAAGGGGTTTCAGTGTGTGAGGAAGGGGTTTCAGTGTGTGGGGAAGGGGTTTCAGTGTGTTGGGAAGGTGTTTCATTGTGTGCGGATGGGGTTTCAGTGTGTGGGGAAGGGGTTTCAGTGTGTGGGGATGGTTTTTCATTGTGTGCGGAAGGGGTTTCAGTGTGTGGGGAAGGGGATTTAGTGCGTGCGGAAGGGGATTCAGGGTGTAGGGATTGGGTTTCAGTGTGTGGGGATGTGTTTCAGTGTGTGGGAAAGGGGTTTCAGTGTGTGGGGATGTGTTTCAGTGTGTGGGGAAGGTGTTTCAGTGTGTGGGGATGTGTTTATGTGTGTGGGGAAGGGGTTTCAGTGCGTGGGGAAGGGTTTCACTGCGTGCGGAAGGGGTTTCAGTTTGTGGGGAAGGGGTTTCTGTGTTTGGGGAAGTGTTTCAGTTTGTGGGGAAGTGGTTTCAGTTTGTGGGGAAGGGGTTTCAGTGTTTGGGGAAGGGGTTTCAGTCTGTGGGGAAGGGGTTTCAGTGTGTGTGGAAGGGGTTTCAGTGTGTGGGGAAGGGGTTTCAGTGTGTGGGGAAGGGGTTTCAGTACGTGGGGAAGGTGTTTCAGTGTGTGGGGAACGGGTTTCAGTGTGTGGGGAAGGCATTTCAGTGTGTGGGGATGTGTTTCATTGTGTGGGGAAGGGGTTTCAGTGTGTGGGTAAGGGGTTTCAGTGTGTGGGGATGGGGTTCCAGTGTGTGGGGATCGGTTTCAGTGTGTGTGGAATGGCTTTCAGTGTGTGGGGAAGGTTTTTCAGTGTGTGGTGAAGGGGTTTCATTGTGTGGGTAAGGTGTTTCATTGTGTGCAGAAGGGGATTCAGTGTATAGCGAAGGCGTTTCTGTGTGTGGGGATGGGGTTTCAGTGTGTGGGGAATTGTTTAACTGTGTGTGGAAGTGGTTTCAGTGTGTGGGGAAGGTGTTTCAGTGTGTGGGGAAGGGGTTTCAGTCCGTGGGGAAGGGGTTTCAGTGTGTGGGGAAGGGGTTTCAGTGTGAGTGGAAGGGGTTTCAGTGTGTGGGGAAGGGTTTCAGTGTGTGGGTAAGGGGTTTCAGTGTGTGGGGAAGGTGTTTCAGTTTGTGGGGAAGTGTTTCAGTGTGTGGGGAAGGGTTACAGTGTGTGGGGACGGGGTTTCAGTGTGTGGGGAAGGGGTTTCAGTGTGTGGGGAAGGTGTTACAGTGTGTGGGCATGGGTTTCAGTGTGTGGGGAAGGGTTTCTGTGTGTGGGCAAGGTGTTTCAGTGTGTGGGGATGGGTTTCAGTGTGTGGGGAAGGGTTTCAGTGTGAGGGCAAGGTGTTTCAGTGCGTGGGCAAGGTGTTACAGTGTGTGGGCATGGGTTTCAGTGTGTGGGGAAGGCATTTCAGTGTGTGCCGATGTGTTTCATTGTGTGGGGAAGGGGTTTCAGTGTGTGAGTAAGGGGTTTCAGTGTGTGTGGATGGGGTTTCAGTGTGTGGGGATCGGTTTCAGTGTGTGCGGAATGGCTTTCAGTGTGTGGGGAAGGTTTTTCAGTGTGTGTGGAAGGGGTTTCAGTGTGTGGGGAAGGTGTTTCAGTGTGTGGGGAAGGGGTTTCAGTACGTGTGGAAGGTGTTTCAGTGTGTGGGGAACGGGTTTCAGTGTGTGGGGAAGGCATTTCAGTGTGTGGGGATGTGTTTCATTGTGTGGGGAAGGGGTTTCAGTGTTTGGGTAAGGGGTTTCAGTGTGTGGGGATGGGGTTCCAGTGTGTGGGGATCGGTTTCAGTGTGTGTGGAATGGCTTTCAGTGTGTGGGGAAGGTTTTTCAGTGTGTGGTGAAGGGGTTTCATTGTGTGGGTAAGGTGTTTCATTGTGTGCAGAAGGGGATTCAGTGTATAGCGAAGGCGTTTCTGTGTGTGGGGATGGGGTTTCAGTGTGTGGGGAATTGTTTAACTGTGTGTGGAAGTGGTTTCAGTGTGTGGGGAAGGTGTTTCAGTGTGTGGGGAAGGGGTTTCAGTCCGTGGGGAAGGGGTTTCAGTGTGTGGGGAAGGGGTTTCAGTGTGAGTGGAAGGGGTTTCAGTGTGTGGGGAAGGGTTTCAGTGTGTGGGTAAGGGGTTTCAGTGTGTGGGGAAGGTGTTTCAGTTTGTGGGGAAGTGTTTCAGTGTGTGGGGAAGGGTTACAGTGTGTGGGGACGGGGTTTCAGTGTGTGGGGAAGGGGTTTCAGTGTGTGGGGAAGGTGTTTCAGTGTGTGGGGAAGGTAATTCAATGTGTGGGGAAGGGGTTTCAATGTGTGGGGAATGGGTTTCAGTGTGTTGGGAAGGTGTTTCAGTGTGTGGGAATGGATTTCAGTGTGTAGGGGAGGGGTTTCAGTGTGTGGGGAAGGGTTCCAGTGTGTGGGGAATGTGTTTTAGTGTGTGCGGAACGGGTTTCAGTGTGTGGTGATTGTGTTTCAGTGTCTGGGGAAGGTGTTTCAGTGTGTGGGGAAGGTGTTTCAGTGTGTGGGGAAGGCGTTTCAGTGTTTGGGGATGCTGTTTAAGTGTGTGGGGAAGTGGTTTCACTGTGTCTGGGGAAGGGGTTTCAGTGTGTGGGGAAGGTGTTTCAGTGTGTGGGGATATGTTTCAGTGTGAGGGGATGTGTTTCACTGTGTGCGGAAGGGGTTTCAGTGTGTGGGGATGGGGTTTCAGGTTGTGTGGAAGGTGTTTCAGTGTGTGCAGAAGGGGTTTCAGTGTGTGAGGAAGGGGTTTCAGTGTGTGGGGAAGGGGTGTCAGTGTGTTGGGAAGGTGTTTCAGTGTGTGCGGCTGGGGTTTCAGTGTGTGGGGAAGGTATTTCAGTGTGTGGGGAAGGGGTTTCAGTGTGTGGGGAAGGTGTTTCATTGTGTGGGGAATTGTTCAACTGTGTGCGGAAGGGGTTTCAGTGTGTGGGGAATGTGTTTCACTGTGTGGGGTAGCGGCTTCAGTGTGTGGGGAAGGGGTTTCGTGTGTGGGGAAGGGGATTCAGTGTCTGGGGAAGGGTTTCAGTGTGTGGGGAAGGGGTTTCGGTGTGTGGGGAAGTGTTTCAGTTTGTGGGGAAGGGTTTCAGTGTGTGGGGAAGGTGTTTCAGTGTGTGGGGAAGGGTTACAGTGTGTGGGGACGGTGTTTCAGTGTGTGGGAAAGGGGTTTCAGTGTGTGGGGAAGTTGTTTCAGTGTGTGGGGATGTGTTTCAGTGTGCGGGGAAGGGGTTTCAGTGTGTGGGGATGTGTTTCAGTGTGTGGGGAAGGGGTTTCAGTGTGTGGGGATGTGTTTCAGTGTGGGGTGAAGGGGTTTCAGTGCGTGGGCAAGGGTTTCACTGTGTGCGGAAGGGGTTTCAGTGTGTGGGGAAGTGTTTTCAGTGTGTGGGGAAGGTGTTTCAGTGTGTGCGGAAGGGGTTTCAGTGTGTGAGGAAGGTGTTTCATTGTGTGGGGACGGTGTTTCAGTGTGTTGGGAAGTTGTTTCAGTGTATCCGGAAGGGTTTTTCAGTGTGTGCGGAAGGTGTTTCAGTGCGTGGGGAAGGGGTTTCAGTGTGTGTCGGGAAGGTGTTTCATTGTGTGCGGAAGAGGTTTCAGTGTGTGGGGAAGGGGATTCAGTGTGTGGGGAAGGTGATTCATTGTGTGGGGAAGGTGTTTTATTGTGTGCGGAATGGGATTCAGTGTGTAGGGAAGGGGTTTCAGTGTGTGGGGAAGGGGTTTCAGTGTGTGGGGAATTGTTTAACTGTGTGCGGAAGGGGTTTCAGTGTGTGGGGAAGTGGTTTCAGTGTGTGGGGAAGGGGTTTCAGTATGTGGGGAGGTGGTTTCAGTGTGTGGGGAAGGGTTTCAGTGTGTGGGGAAGGGGTTTCAGTGTGTGGGGAATGGGTTTCAGTTTGTGGGGAAGGGTTTCAGTGTGTGGGGAATGGATTTCAGTGTGTGGGGAAGGGGTTTCAGTTTGTGCGGCCGGTGTTTCAGTGTGTGGGGAAGTGTTTCAGTGTGTGGGGAAGGGGTTTCAGTGTGTGGGGAAGTTGTTTCAGTGTTTGGGGAAGGTGTTTCAGTGTGTGGGGTAGGGGTTTCAGTGTGTGGGGACGGGGTTTCAGTGAGTGGGGAAGGGGTTTCAGTGTGTGGGGAAGTTGTTTCAGTGTGCTGGCAAGTTGTTTCAGTGTGTGGGGAAGGGGTTTCAGTGTGTGTGGATGGTGCTTCCGTGTGTGGGGAAGGTGTTTCAGTGTGTGGAGAAGTTGTTTCAGTGTGTGGTGAAGGTGTTTCAGTGTGTAGGGAAGGGGTTTCAGTGTGTGGGGAAGGTGTATCAGTGTGTGGGGAAGGTAATTCAATGTGTGGGGAAGGGGTTTCAGTGTGTGGGGAATGGGTTTCAGTGTGTTGGGAAGGTGTTTCAGTGTGTGGGAATGGGTTTCAGTGTGTGGGGAAGGGGTTTCAGTGTGTGGGGAAGGGTTTCAGTGTGTGGGGAATGTGTTTTAGTGTGAGCGGAACGGGTTTTAGTGTGTCTGGGGAAGGGGTTTCAGTGTGTGGGGAACGTGTTTCAGTGTGTGGGGATGTGTTTCAGTGTGTGGGGATGTGTTTCACTGTGTGCGGAAGGGGTTTCAGTGTGTGGGGATGTGGTTTCAGGTTGTGTGGAAGGTGTTTCAGTGTGTGCAGAAGGGGCTTCAGTGTGTGAGGAAGGGGTTTCAGTGTGTGGGGAAGGGGTTTCAGTGTGTTGGGAAGGTGTTGCAGTGTGTGCGGCTGGGGTTTCAGTGTGTGGGGAAGGTATTTCAGTGTATGGGGAAGGGGTTTCAGTGTGTGGGGAAGGTGTTTCATTGAGTGGGGACGGTGTTTCAGTGTGTTGGGAAGTTGTTTCAGTGTATCCGGAAGGGTTTTTCAGTGTGTGCGGAAGGTGTTTCAGTGCGTGGGGAAGGGGTTTCAGTGTGTGTCGGGAAGGTGTTTCATTGTGTGCGGAAGAGGTTTCAGTGTGTTGGGAAGGTGTTTCAGTGTGTGCGGCTGGGGTTTCAGTGTGTGGGGAAGGTATTTCAGTGTATGGGGAAGGGGTTTCAGTGTGTGGGGAAGGTGTTTCATTGTGTGCTGAAGGGGTTTCAGTGTGTGGGGAAGGGGATTCATTGTTTGGGGAAGGTGTTTCATTGTGTGGGGAAGGTGTTTCATTGTGTGCGGAAGGGGATTCAATGTGTAGGGAAGGGGTTTCAGTGAGTGGGGAAGGGGTTTCATTGTGTGGGGAATTGTTTAACTGTGTGCGGAATGGGTTTCAGTGTGTGGGGAATGTGTTTCACTGTGTGGGGTAGCGGCTTCAGTATGTGGGGAAGGGGTTTCCGTGTGTGGGGAAGGGGTTTCTGTGTCTGGGGAAGGGTTTCGGTGTGTGGGGAAGGGGTTTCGGTGTGTGGGGAAGTGTTTCAGTTTGTGGGGAAGGGTTTCAGTGTGTGGGGAAGGTGTTTCAGTGTGTGGGGAAGGGTTACAGTGTGTGGGGACGGGGTTTCAGTGTGTGGGAAAGGGGTTTCAGTGTGTGGGGAAGTTGTTTCAGTGTGTGGGGATGTGTTTCAGTGTGCGGGGAAGGGGTTTCAGTGTGTGGGGATGTGTTTCAGTGTGTGGGAAAGGGGTTTCAGTGTGTGGGGATGTGTTTCAGTGTGTGGGGAAGGGGTTTCAGTGCGTGGGCAAGGGTTTCACTGTGTGAGGAAGGTGTTTCAGTGTGTGGGGAAGGTGTTTCAGTGTGTTGGTAAGTTGTTTCAGTGTATCCGGAAGGGTTTTTCAGTGTGTGCGGAAGGTGTTTCAGTGCGTGGGGAAGGGGTTTCAGTGTGTGTCGGGGAGGTGTTTCATTGTGTGCGGAAGAGGTTTCAGTGTGTGGGGAAGGGGATTCAGTCTGTGCGGAAGGTGTTTCATTGTGTGGGGAAGGTGTTTTATTGTGTGCGGAATGGGATTCAGTGTGTAGGGAAGGGGTTTCAGTGTGTGGGGAAGGCGTTTCAGTGTGTGGGGAATTGTTTAACTGTGTGCGGAAGGGGTTTCAGTGTGTGGGGAAGTGGTTTCAGTGTGTGAGGAAGGGGTTTCAGTGTGTGGGGAATGGGTTTCAGTTTGTGGGGAAGGGTTTCAGTGTGTGGGGAAGGGGATTCAGTGTGTGGGGAAGAGGTAACAGTTAGTGGGGCCGGGGTTTCAGTGTGTGGGGAAGTGTTTCAGTGTGTGGGGAAGGGGTTTCAGTGTGTGGGGAAGTTGTTTCAGTGTTTGGGGAAGGTGTTTCAGTGTGTGGGGAAGGGGTTTCAGTGTGTGGGGACGGGGTTTCTGTGTGTGGGGTAGGGGTTTCAGTGTGTGGGGAAGTTGTTTCAGTGTGTTGGGAAGGTGTTTCAGTGTGTGGGGAAGGGGTTTCAGTATGTGTGGATGGTGCTTCCGTGTGTGGGGAAGGTGTTTCAGTGTGTGGAGAAGTTGTTTCAGTGTGTGGTGAAGGTGTTTCAGTGTGTGGGGAAGGGTTTTCAGTGTGTGGGGAAGGTGTTTCAGTGCGTGGCGAAGGTGTTTCAGTGTGTGCGCAAGAGGTTTCAGTGTGTGGGGATGTGTTTCAGTGTGTGGGGAATGAGTTTCAGTGTGTGGGGAAGGGGTTCACTGTGTGCGGAAGGGGTTTCAGTGTGTGGGGAAGTGGTTTCAGTGTGTGGGGAAGGTGTTTCAGTATGTGCGGGTGGGGTTTCAGTTAGTGGGGAGGGGGTTTCAGTGTGTGCGGAAGTTGTTTCAGTGTGTGCGGAACGGGTTTCAGTTTGTGCGGAAGGCGTTTCAATGTGAGGGCAAGGGGTTTCAGGGTGTGGTGAAGGGGTTTCAGTGTGTGGGGAATGTGTTTCAGTGTGTTTGGAAGGCTTTCAGTGTGTGGGGAATGTGTTTCAGTGTGTGGTGAATGGGATTCAGTGTTTGGGCAAGCGTTTCTGTGTGCGGGGAAGGGGTTTCAGTGTGTGGGGAAGGTTTTTCAGTGTGTGGGGATGTGTTACAGTGTGTGGGGATGGGGTTTCAGTGGGTGGGCAAGGTGTTTCAGTGAGTGGGGAAGGGGTTTCAGTGCGTGGGGAAGGGGTTCCAGTGTGTGGGGTCGGTGTTTCAGTGTGTGGGGAAGTGTTTCAGTGTGTGGGGAATTTTTTTCAGTGTGTGGGGAAGGGTTTCAGTGTGTGGGGGAGGGGTTTCAGTGTGTGGGGAAGGGGTTTCAGTGTGTGGGGATGGGTTTCAGTGTGTGGGGAAGGAGTTTCAGTGTGTGGGGATGTATTTCAGTGTGTGGGGAAGGTGTTTCAGTGTGTGGTGAAGGATTTCACTGTCTGCGGAAGGGGTTTCTGTGTATGGGGAAGGGGTTTCAGTGTGTGGGGAAGGTGCTTCAGTGTTTGGCGATGTGTTTCAGTGTGTGGGGATGTGTTTCAGTGTGTGGGGAAGGGTTTCAGTGTGTGGGGAAGGTGTTTCATTGTGTGGGGATGGATTTCAGTGTCTGGGGATGGGTTTCAGTGTGTGGGTATGGGTTTCAGTGTGTGCAGAAGGGGTTTCAGTGTGTGGGCAAGGTGTTTCTGTGAGTGGGGAAGGTGTTTCAGAGGGTGGGGATGGGGTTTCAGTGTGCGGGGAAGGGGATTCAGTGTGTGGGGATGGGTTTCAGTGTGTGCGGAAGGTGTTTCAGTGTGTGCGGAAGATGTTTCAGTGTGTGGCAAAGGGGTTTCGGTGTGTGGGGAAGGGGTTTCAGTGTGTGGGGAAGGTGTTTTAGTGTATGAGGAAGGGGTTTCCGTGTGTGTGGATGGGGTTTCGGTGTATGGGGAAGGTGTTTCAGTGTGTGGGGAAGGCGCTTCAGTGTGTGGGGAAGGTGTTTCAGTGTATGGAGAAGGTGTTTCAGTGTGTGGGGAAGGGGTTTCAGTGTGTGGGGAAGGGTTTCATTGTGTGGGGAAGGGCTTTCAGTGTGTGGGGTAGGGTGTCAAGCTGTGGGGAAGGTGTTTCAATGTGTGCGGAAGGGGTTTCAGTGTGTGGGGAAGGTGTTTCAGTGTGTGGGAATGTGTTTCAGTGTGTGGGGAAGGTGTTTCATTGCGTGGGGAAGGGGTTTCAGTTTGTGGGGAAGCTGTTTCAGTGTGTGGGGAAGTGGTTTCAGTGTTTGGGGAAGGTGTTTCAGTGTGTGGGGATGGGTTCCAGTGTGTGGGGAAGGGGTTTCAGTGTGTGGGGATGGTATTTCAGTGTGTGGGGAAGGATGTTTCAGTGTGTGGGGAAGATGTATTAGTGTGTGGGGAAGGTGTTTCAGTGTGTTGGGAAGTTGTTTCAGTGTATCCGGAAGGGTTTTTCAGTGTGTGCGGAAGAGGTTTCATTGTGTGGGGAAGGGGATTCAGTGCGTAGGGAAGGGGTTTCAGTGTGTGGGGAAGGGGTTTCAGTGTGTGGGGAATTGTTTAACTGTGTGCGGAAGGGGCTTCAGTGTGTGGGGAAGTGGTTTCAGTGTGTGAGGAAGGGGTTTCAGTATGTGGGGAGGGGGTTTCAGTGAGTGGGGAAGGGTTTCAGTGTGTGGGGAAGGGGTTTCAGTGTGTGGGTTTGGGTTTCAGTTTGTGGGGAAGGGTTTCAGTGTGTGGGGAAGGGGTTTCAGTGTGTGGGGAAGGGGTTACAGTTAGTGGGGCCGGGGTTTCAGTGTGTGGGGAAGTGTTTCAGTGTTTGTGGAAGGTGTTTCAGTGTGTGGGGAAGGGGTTTCAGTGGGTGGGGACGGGGTTTCAGTGTGTGGGGAAGTGGTTTCAGTGTGTGGGGAAGTTGTTTCAGTGTGTTGGGAAGGTGTTTCAGTGTGTGGGGAAGGGGTTTCAGTGTGTGTGGATGGTGCTTCCGTGTGTGGGGAAGGTATTTCAGTGTGTGGAGGAGTTGTTTCAGTGTGTGGTGAAGGTGTTTCATTGTGTGGGGATGGATTTCAGTGTCTGGGGATGGGTTTCAGTGTGTGGGTATGGGTTTCAGTGTGTGCAGAAGGGGTTTCAGTGTGTGGGCAAGGTGTTTCTGTGAGTGGGGAAGGTGTTTCAGAGGGTGGGGATGGGGTTTCAGTGTGCGGGGAAGGGGATTCAGTGTGTGGGGATGGGTTTCAGTGTGTGCGGAAGGTGTTTCAGTGTGTGCGGAAGATGTTTCAGTGTGTGGCGAAGGGGTTTCGGTGTGTGGGGAAGGGGTTTCAGTGTGTGGGGAAGGTGTTTTAGTGTATGAGGAAGGGGTTTCCGTGTGTGTGGATGGGGTTTCGGTGTATGGGGAAGGTGTTTCAGTGTGTGGGGAAGGCGCTTCAGTGTGTGGGGAAGGTGTTTCAGTGTATGGAGAAGGTGTTTCAGTGTGTGGGGAAGGGGTTTCAGTGTGTGGGGAAGGGTTTCATTGTGTGGGGAAGGGCTTTCAGTGTGTGGGGTAGGGTGTCAAGCTGTGGGGAAGGTGTTTCAATGTGTGCGGAAGGGGTTTCAGTGTGTGGGGAAGGTGTTTCAGTGTGTGGGAATGTGTTTCAGTGTGTGGGGAAGGTGTTTCATTGCGTGGGGAAGGGGTTTCAGTTTGTGGGGAAGCTGTTTCAGTGTGTGGGGAAGTGGTTTCAGTGTTTGGGGAAGGTGTTTCAGTGTGTGGGGATGGGTTCCAGTGTGTGGGGAAGGGGTTTCAGTGTGTGGGGATGGTATTTCAGTGTGTGGGGAAGGATGTTTCAGTGTGTGGGGAAGATGTATTAGTGTGTGGGGAAGGTGTTTCAGTGTGTTAGGAAATTGTTTCGGTGTATCCGGAAGGGTTTTTCAGTGTGTGCGGAAGGTGTTTCAGTGCGTGGGGAAGGGGTTTCAGTGTGTGTCGGGAAGGTGTTTCATTGTGTGCGGAAGAGGTTTCAGTGTGTGGGGAAGGGGATTCAGTGTGTGGGGAAGGTGTTTCATTGTGTGGGGAAGGTGTTTTATTCTGTGCGGAATGGGATTCAGTGCGTAGGGAAGGGGTTTCAGTGTGTGGGGAAGGGGTTTCAGTGTGTGGGGAATTGTTTAACTGTGTGCGGAAGGGGCTTCAGTGTGTGGGGAAGTGGTTTCAGTGTTTGGGGAAGGGGTTTCAGTATGTGGGGAGGTGGTTTCAGTGTGTGGGGAAGGGTTTCAGTGTGTGGGGAAGGGGTTTCAGTGTGTGGGGAATGGGTTTCAGTTAGTGGGGAAGGGTTTCAGTGTGTGGGGAAGGGGTTTCAGTGTGTGGGGAAGGGGTTACAGTTTGTGGGGCCGGGGTTTCAGTGTGTGGGGAAGTGTTTCAGTGTTTGTGGAAGGTGTTTCAGTGTGTGGGGAAGGGGTTTCAGTGTGTGGGGACGGGGTTTCAGTGTGTGGGGAAGCGGTTTCAGTGTGTGGGGAAGTTGTTTCAGTGTGTTGGGAAGGTGTTTCAGTGTGTGCGGAAGGGGTTTCAGTGTGTGTGGATGGTGCTTCCGTGTGTAGGGAAGGTGTTTCAGTGTGTGGAGGAGTTGTTTCAGTGTGTGATGAAGGTGTTTCAGTGTGTGGGGAAGGGGTTTCAGTGTGTGGGGAAGGTGTTTCAGTGTGTGGGGAATTTAATTCAATGTGTGGGGAAGGGGTTTCAGTGTGTGGGGAATGGGTTTCAGTGTGTTGGGAAGGTGTTTCAGTGTGTGGGAATGGGTTTCAGTGTGTGGGGAATGGGTTTCAGTTTGTGGGGAAGGGTTTCAGTGTGTGGGGAAGGGGTTTCAGTGTGTGGGGAAGGGGTTACAGTTAGTGGGGCCGGGGTTTCAGTGTGTGGGGAAGTGCTTCAGTGTGTGGGGAAGGGGTTTCAGTGTGTGGGGAAGTTGTTTCAGTGTTTGGGGAAGGTGTTTCAGTGTGTGGGGAAGGGGTTTCAGTGTGTGGGGACGGGGTTTCTGTGTGTGTGGAAGGGGTTTCAGTGTGTGGGGAAGGGGTTTCAATGTGTGGGGATGTGTTTCAATGTGTGGGGAACAGGTTTCAGTGTGTGGGGAAGGGGTTCCCTGTGTGCGGAAGGGGTTTCAGTGTGTGGGGAAGGTGTTTCAGTGTGTGACGAAGGTGTTTCACTGTGTGCGGAAGGGGTTTGAGTGTGTGGGGAACTGGTTTCAGTGTGTGGGGATGGGTTTCAGTGTGTGCAGAAGGGGTTTCAGTGTGTGGGCAAGGTGTTTCTGTGAGTGGGGAAGGTGTTTCAGAGGGTGGGGATGGGGTTTCAGTGTGTGGGGAAGGGATTTCAGTGTGTGGGGATGGGTTTCAGAGTGTGGGGATGGGTTTCAGTGTGTGCGGAAGGTGTTTCAGTGTGTGCAGAAGGTGTTTCAGTGTGTGGCGAAGGGCTTTCGGTGTGTGGGGAAGTGGTTTCAGTGTGTGGGGAAGGTGTTTTAGTGTGAGAGGAAGGGGTTTCCGTGTATGGAGAAGGTGTTTCAGTGTGTGGGGAAGTGGTTTCAGTGTGTGGGGAAGCGTTTCATTGTGTGGGGAAGGGGTTTCAGTGTGTGGGGTAGGGTGTCAAGCTGTGGGGAAGGTGTTTCAATGTGTGCGGAAGGGGTTTCAGTGTGTGGGGAAGGTGTTTCGGTGTGTGGGAATGTGTTTCAGTGTGTGGGGAAGGTGTTTCATTGCGTGGGGAAGAGGTTTCCGTTTGTGGGGAAGCTGTTTCAGTGTGTGGGGAAGGGGTTTCAGTGTTTGGGGAAGGTGTTTTAGTGTGTGGGGATGGGTTCCAGTGTGTGGGGAAGGGGTGTCAGTGTGTGGGGATGGTATTTCAGTGTGTGGGGAAGGATGTTTCAGTGTGTGGGGAAGATGTATTAGTGTGTGGGGAAGAGGGCTCAGTGGGTGGGGAAGATGTTGCAGTGTGTGGGATGTGTTTCAGTGTGTGGGTATGTGTTTCAGTGTGTGGGGAAGGGTTTCAGTGTGTGGGGAAGGTGTTTCAGTGTGTGGGGATGGGTTTCAGTGTGTGGGGATGAGTTTCAGTGTGTGAGGAAGGATTTTCAGAGTGTGGGGAAGGTGTTTCAGTGTGAGGGGAAGGGGTTGCAGTGTGTGGGGAAGGGGTTTCAGTGTGTGGGGATGGGTGTCATTTTGTGGGGATGGGTTTCATTGTGTGTGCAACGGGTTTCAGTGTGTGGGGAAGGTGTTACAGTTTGTGGGGAAGATGTTTCAGTGTGTGGGGAAGTGGTTTCAGAGTGTGGGGAAGGGTTTCAGTGTGTGTGGATGTGAGTTCAGTGTGTGGGGAAGGTGTTTCAGTGTGTGGGGAAGGTGTTTCAGTGTGTGGGGTAGGGGTTTCAGTTTGTGGGGAATGTGTTTCAGTGCGTGGGGATGTGCTTCAGTGTGTGCGGATGTGTTTCAGTGTGTGGGGATGTGTTTCAGTGTGTGGGGAACGTGTTTCAGTCTGTGGGGAAGGGGTTTCAGTGTGTGCGGAAGTTGTTTCAGTGTGTGGGGAAGGGGTTTCAGTGAGTGGGGAAGGGGTTTCTGAGTGTGGGGAATGGTTTCAGTCTGGTGGGACGTGTTTTCAGTGTGTGGGGAAGGGGTTTCAGTGTGCGGGAAGGGGTTTCAGTGTGTGGGGATATGTTTCAGTGTGTGAGGAAGGGGTTTCAGTGTGTGGTGAAGGTGTTTCAGTGTGTGGGGAAGGTGTTTCAGTGTGTGCGGAATGGTTTTCAGTGTGTGGGGAAGGTGTTTCAGTGTGTGCGGAAGGATTTTCAGTGTGTGTGGAAGGGGTTTCAGTGTGTGGGGAATGGGTTTCAGTGTGTGGGGAAGGTGTTTCAGTGTGTGCGGAAGCGGTTTCAGGGTGTGGGGAAGGGGTTTCTCTGTGTGGGGATGTGTTTCAGTGCGAGGGGAAGGGTTTCACTGTGTGCGGAAGGGGTTTTAGTGTATGGGGAAGTTGTTTCAGTGTGTGGCGAAGTTGTTTCAGTTTGTGCGGAAGGGGTTTCAGTGTGTGGGGATGTGCTTCAGTGTGTGGGGAAGGAGTTTCAGTGTGTGGGGAAGGGTTTCAGTGAGTGGGGAAGGGGTTCCAGTGTGTAGGGAAGGTGTTTCAGTGTGTGGGGAAGTGTTTCAGTGTGTGCGGAAGGGGTTTCAGTGTGTGGGGAAGGTGTTTCCGTGTGTGGGGAAGGGGTTTCAGTGTGTGGGGAAGGTGTTTCAGTGTGTGCGGAATGTGTTTCAGTGTGTGGGGAAGGGGTTTCAGTGTGTGGGGCAGGGTTTATGTGTAAGGGGAAGGGGTTTCAGTGTGTGGGGAAGGTTTCCAGTGTGTGGGGAAGGTGTTTCAGTGTGTGGGAAAGGTGTTTCAGTGTGTGTGGAAGGTGTTTCAGTGTGTGGGGAAGGTGTTTTAGTGTGTGGTGAAGGGGTTTCAGTGTGTGGGGAAGGTTTTCCAGTGTGTGGGGATGTGCTTCAGTGTGTGGGGATGTTTTTCAGTGAGTAGGGAAGGGTTTCAGTGTGGGGGAAGGTGTTTCAGTGTGTGGGGATGGGTTTCAGTGTGTGGGGATGTGTTTCAGTGTGTGGGGATGTATTCAAGTGTGTGGGGAAGGGGTTTCAGTGCGTGGGGAAGAGGTTTTAGTGGGTGGGGATGGGTTTCAGTGTGTGGGGAGGAGTTTCAGTGTGTGGGGATGTGTTTCAGTGTGTGGGGAAGGTGTTTCAGTAAGTGGGGAATGGTTTCACTGTGTGCGGGAGGGGTTTCAGTGTGTGGGGATTTGTTTCAGTGTGTGGGGATGTGTTTCAGTGTGTGGGGAACGGTTTCTGTGCGTGGGGAAGGTGTTTCAGTGTGTGGGGATGGTTTTCAGTGTGTGGGGATGGGTTTCAGTGTGTGGGGATGGGTTTCAGTGTGTGCGGAAGGGGTTTCAGTGTGTGGGGAAGGTGTTTCTGTGTGTGGGGAAGGTGTTTCAGTGTGTGGGGAAGGAGTTTCAGTGTATGGGGAAGGTGTTTCAGTGTGTGCGGAAGGGGTTTCAGTGTGTGGGGAGGGTGTTTCAATGTGTGGGGAAGGGGTTTCGGTGTGTGGGGAAGGGGTTTCAGTGTGTGGGGAAGGTGTTTCAGTGTATGGGGAAGGGGTTTCTGAGTGTGGGTACGGGTTTCAGTGTGTCGGGAAGGGGTTTCAGTGTGTGGGGAAGGCGTTTCAGCGTTTGGGGAAGAGTTTCAGTGTGGGGGGAAGGGGTTTCAGTGTGTGGGGATGTGTTTCAGTTTCTGAGGAAGTGGTTTCAGTGTGTGGGGAAGGTGTTTCAGTGTGTGGGGAAGGGTTTCACTGTGTGTGGAACGGGTTTCAGTGTATTTGGAAGGGGATTCAGTGAGTGGGGAAGGGTTTCAGTGTGTGGGGAAGGGTTTCTCTGTGTGCGGAAGGGGTTTCAGTGTGTGGGGAAGGGGTTTCAGTGTGTGGGGAAGGTGTTTCAGTATGTGCGGAAGGGGTTTCAGTGTGTGGGGTAGCGGTTTCAGTCTGTGGGGAAGGTGTTTCAGAGTGTGCGGAAGGAGTTTCAGTGTGTGCGGAAGGCGTTTCAGCGTGTGGGGAAGGGGTTTCAGTGTGGGGGGAATGTATTTCAGTTTGTGGTGAAGGGGTTTCAGTGTTTGGGGAAGGGTTTCAGTGTGTGGGGAAGGGGTTTCAGTGTGTGGGCAAGGTGTTTCAGTGTGTGGGGATGTGTTGCAGTGTGTGGGGATGGGGTTTCAGTGCCTGGGGAAGGGGTTCCAGTATGTGGGGAAGGTGTTTCAGTGTGTGGGGAAGTTGTCTCAGTTTGTGCGGAAGGGGTTTCAGTGTGTGGGGATGTGCTTCAGTGTGTGGGGAAGGGGTTTCAGTGTGTGGGGAAGGGGTTCCAGTGTGTGGGGAAGGTGTTTCAGTGTGTGGGGAAGTGTTTCAGTGAGTGGGGAAGGTGTTTCAGTGTGTGGGGAAGGGTTTCAGTGTGTGCGGGAAGGTGTTTCTGTGTGTGCGGAAGGGGTTTCAGTGTGTGGGGAAGGTGTTTCCGTGTGTGGGGAAGGGGTTTCAGTGTGTGGGGATGTTGTTTCAGTGTGTGGGGAAGGTGTTTCTGTGTGTGGGGAATGTGTTTCAGTGTGTGGGGAAGGGGTTTCAGTGTGTGGGGAAGGGTTTCAGTGTGTGGGGAAGGGTTTCAGTGTGTGGGGAAGCTGTTTCAGTGTTTGGGGAAGGTGTTTCAGTGTGTGGGGAAGGGTTCCAGTGTGTGGGAAAGGGGTTTCAGTGTGTGGGAAAGTTGTTTCAGTGTGTGGGGATGGTATTTCCGTGTGTGGGGAAGGTGTTTCAGTGTGCGGGGAAGGTGTCTTAGTGTGTAGTGATGGGGTTTCAGTCTGTGGGGAAGGTGTTCCAGTGTGTGGGGATGTGCTTCAGTGTGTGGGGATGTGTTTCAGTGAGTGGGGAAGGGTTTCAGTGTGGGGGAAGGTGTTTCAGTGTGTGGGGTTAGGTTTCAGAGTGTGGGGATGTGTTTCAGTGTGTGGGGATGTATTTAAGTGTGTGGGCAAGGGGTTTCAGTGTGTGGGGAAGGGGTTTTAGTGTGTGGGGATGGGTTTCAGTGTGTGGGGAAGGAGTTTCAGTGTGTGGGGATGTGTTTCAGTGTGTGGGGAAGGTGTTTCAGTGTGTGAGGAATGGTTTCACTGTGTGCGGGACGGGTTTCAGTGTGTGGGGTTTTGTTTCAGTGTGTGGGGATGTGTTTTAGTGTGTGGGGAACGGTTTCTGTGCGTGGGGAAGGTGTTTCAGTGTGTGGGGATGGTTTTCAGTGTGTGGGGATGGGTTTCAGTGTGTGGGGATGGGTTTCAGTGTGTGCGGAAGGGGTTTCAGTGTGTGGGGAATGTGTTTCTGTGTGCGGTGAAGGTGTTTCAGTGTGTGGGGAAATGGTTTCAGTGTATGGGGAAGGGGTTTCAGTGTGTGGGGATGTATTTCAGTGTGTGGGGATGGGTTTCAGTGTGTGCGGAAGGGGTTTCAGTGTGTGGGGAAGGTTTTTCAGTGTGTGGGGATGTGTTTCAGTGTGTGGGGAAGGTGTTTCAGTGTGTGCGGAAGGGGTTTCAGTGTGTGGGGAAGGGGTTGCAGTGTGTGGGGAAGGGGTTTCAGTGTGTGCGGAAGGGGTTTCAGTGTGTGCGGAAGGGGTTTCATTGTGTGCGGATGTGTTTCAGTGTGTGGGGAAGGTGTTTCAGTGTGTGGGGAAGGGGTTTCGGTGTGTGGGGAAGGGGTTTCAGTGTGTGGGGAAGGGGTTTCAGAATGTGGGTACGGGTTTCAGTGTGTCGGGAAGGGGTTTCAGTGTGTGGGGAAGGCGTTTCAGCGTTTGGCGAAGAGTTTCAGTGTGGGGAGAAGGGGTTTCAGTGTGTGGGGATGAGTTTCAGTTTCTGAGGAAGGGGTTTCAGTGTGTGGGGAAGGGTTTCACTGTGTGCGGTACGGGTTTAAGTGTATGGGGAAGGGGATTCAGTGTGTGGGGAAGGTGATTCAGTGTGTGGGGAAGTGTTTCTCTGTGTGCGGAAGGGGTTTCAGTGTGTGGGGAAGGGGTTTCAGTGTGTGGGGAAGGTGTTTCAGTATGTGCGGAAGGGGTTTCAGTGTGTGGGGAAGGGGTTTCAGTCGGTGGGGAAGCTGTTTCAGTGTGTGCGGAAGGAGTTTCAGTGTGTGCGGAAGGCGTTTCAGCGTGTGGGGAAGGGGTTTCAGTGTGTGGGGAATGTGTTTCAGTTTGTGGTGAATGGGTTTCAGTGTTTGGGGAAGGGTTTCAGTGTGTGGGGAACGGGTTTCAGTGTGTGGGGATGTGTTGCAGTGTGTGGGGATGGGGTTTCAGTGCCTGGGGAAGGGGTTCCAGTATGTGGGGAAGGTGTTTCAGTGTGTGGGGAAGTTGTTTCAGTTTGTGCGGAAGGGGTTTCAGTGTGTGGGGAAGGGGTTTCAGTGTGTGGGGAAGGGGTTCCAGTGTGTGGGGAAGGTGTTTCAGTGTGTGGGGAAGTGTTTCAGTGTGTGGGGAAGGTGTTTCAGTGTGTGGGGAAGGATTTCAGTGTGTGGGGAAGGTGTTTCAATGTGTGCGGAAGGGGTTTCAGTGTGTGGGGAAGGTGTTTCCGTGTGTGGGGAAGGGGTTTCAGTGTGTGGGGAAGGGGTGGCAGGGTGTGGGGAAGGTGTTTCAGTGTGTGGGGAATGTGTTTCAGTGTGTGGGGAAGGGGTTTCAGTGCGTGGGGAAGGTGTTTCAGTGTGTGGGGATGGTTTTCAGTGTGTGGGGATGTGTTTCAGTGTGTGGGGATGGGTTTCAGTGTGTGCGGAAGGGGTTTCAGTGTGTGGGGAATGTGTTTCTGTGTGCGGGGAAGGTGTTTCAGTGTGTGGGGAAAGGGTTTCAGTGTATGGGGAAGGGGTTTCAGTGTGTGGGGATGTATTTCAGTGTGTGGGGATGGGTTTCAGTGTTTGCGGAAGGGGTTTCAGAATGTGGGGAAGGTGTTTCAGTGTGTGGGGAAGGGGTTTCGGTGTGTGGGGAAGGGGTTTCATTGTGTGGGGAAGGTGTTTCAGTGTGTGGGGAACGGGTTTCAGAATGTGGGTACGGGTTTCAGTGTGTCGGGAAGGGGCTTCAGTGTGTGGGGAAGGGGTTTCGGTGTGTGGGGATGAGTTTCAGTTTCTGAGGAAGGGGTTTCAGTGTGTGGGGAAGGGGTTTCAGTGTTTGGGGAAGGGTTTCACTGTGTGCGGAACGGGTTTAAGTGAATGGGGTAGGGGATTCAGTGTGTGGGGAAGGTGTTTCAGTGTGTGGGGAAGGGTTTCTCTGTGTGCGGAAGGGGTTTCAGTGTGTGGGGAAGGGGTTTCAGTGTGTGGGGAAGGTGTTTCAGTATGTGCGGAAGGGGTTTCAGTGTGTGGGGAAGGGGTTTCAGTCGGTGGGGAAGCTGTTTCAGTGTGTGCGGAAGGAGTTTCAGTGTGTGCGGAAGGCGTTTCAGCGTGTGGGGAAGGGGTTTCAGTGTGTGGGGAATGTGTTTCAGTTTGTGGTGAATGGGTTTCAGTGTTTGGGGAAGGGTTTCAGTGTGTGGAGAAGGGGTTTCAGTGTGTGGGGATGTGTTGCAGTGTGTGAGGATGGGGTTTCAGTGCATGGGGAAGGGGTTCCAGTATGTGGGGAAGGTGTGTCAGTGTGTGGGGAAGTTGTTTCAGTTTGTGCGGAAGGGGTTTCAGTGTGTGGGGAAGTGCTTCAGTGTGTGGGGAAGGAGTTTCAGTGTGTGGGGAAGGGGTTTCAGTGTGTGGGGAAGGGTTTCCAGTGTGTGGGGAAGGTGTTTCAGTGTGTGGGGAAGTGTTTCAGTGTGTGGGGAAGGTGTTTCAGTGTGTGGGGAAGGGTTTCAGTGTGTGGGGAAGGTGTTTCAATGTGTGCGGAAGGGGTTTCAGTGTGTGGGGAAGGTGTTTCCGTGTGTGGGGAAGGGGTTTCAGTGTGTGGGGAAGGGGTTTCAGGGTGTGGGGAAGGTGTTTCAGTGTGTGGGGAATGTGTTTCAGTGTGTGGGGAAGGGGTTTCAGTGTGTGGGGAAGGGTTTCAGTGTGTGGGGAAGGGTTTCAGTGTATGGGGAAGGGGTTTCAGTGTGTGGGGATGGGTTTCAGTGTGTGGGGAAGGAGTTTCAGTGTGTGGGGATGTGTTTCAGTGTGTGCGGAAGGTGTTTCAGTGTGTGGGGAAGGGTTTCACTGTGTGCGGAAGGGGTTTCTGTGTGTGGGGAAGGGGTTTCAGTGTGTGGGGAAGATGTTTCAGTGTGTGGGGATGTGTTTCAGTGTGTGGGGATGTGTTTCAGTGTGTGGGGAATGGTTTCAGTGTGTGGGGAAGTTGTTTCAGTGTGTGGGGATGGTTTTCAGTGTGTGGGGATGGATTTCAGTGTGTGGGGATGGGTTTCAGTCTGTGTGGAAGGGGTTTCAGTGTGTGGGGAAGGTGTTTCTGTGTGTGGGGATGGGTTTCAGTGTGTGCGGAAGTGGTTTCAGTGTGTGGGGATGGTGTTTCAGTGTGTGGGGAAGGGGTTTCGGTGTGTGGGGAAGGGGTTTCAGTGTGTGGGTGAAGGTGTTTCAGTGTGTAGGGAAGCGGTTTCAGAGTGTGGGTACGGGTTTCAGTGTGTCGGGAAGGGGTTTCAGTGTGTGGGGAAGGGTTTCAGTGTGTGGGGAAGGTGTTTCAGTGTGTGCGGAAGGGGTTTCAGTGTGTGGGGAAGGTGTTTCCGTGTGTGGGGAAGGGGTTTCAGTGTGTGGGGAAGGTGTTTCAGTGTGTGGGGAATGTGTTTCAGTGTGTGGGGAAGGGGTTTCAGTGTGTGTGGAAGGGTTTCAGTGTGTGGGGAAGGGGTTTCAGTGTGTGGGGAAGAGGTTTCCAGTGTGTGGGGAAGGTGTTTCAGTGTGTGGGGAAGGTGTTTCAGTGTGTGGGGAAGGTGTTTCAGTGTGTGGGGAAGGGTTTCAGTGTGTGGGGAAGCTGTTTCAGAGTCTGGGGAAGGGGTTTCAGTGTTTGGGGAAGGTGTTTCAGTGTGTGGGGAAGGGTTACAGTGTGTGGGAAAGGGGTTTTAGTGTGTGGGAAAGTTGTTTCAGTGTGTGGGGATGGTACTTCAGTGTGTGGGGAAGGTGTTTCAGTGTGTGGGGAAGGTGTTTTAATGTGTGGTGAAGGGGTTTCAGTGTGTGGGGAAGGTGTTTAAGTGTGTGGGGATGTGCTTCAGTGTGAGGGGATGTGTTTCAGTGAGTGGGGAAGGGTTTCAGTGTGGGCGAAGGTGTTTCAGTTTGTGGGGATGGGTTTCAGTGTGTAGGGATGTGTTTCAGTGTGTGGGGATGTATTTACGTGTGTGGGGAAGGGGTTTCAGTGTGTGGGGAAGGGGTTTTAGTGTGTGGGGATGGGTTTCAATGTGTGGGGAAGGAGTTTCAGTGTGTGGGGATGTGTTTCCCTGTGTGCGGGAGGGGTTTCAGTGTGTGGGGATTTGTTTCAGTGTGTGGGGATTGTTTCAGTGTGTGGGGAACGGTTTCTGTGCGTGGGGAAGGTGTTTCAGTGTGTGGGGATGTGTTTCAGTGTGTGGGGATGGGTTTCAGTGTGTGGGGATGGGATTCAGTGTGTGTGGAAGGGGTTTCAGTGTGTGGGGAAGGTGTTTCTGTGTGTGGGGAAGGTGTTACAGTGTGTGGGGAAGGGGTTTCAGTGTATGGGGAAGGGGTTTCAGTGTGTGGGGATGTGTTTCAGTGTGTGGGGAAGGGTTTCACTGTGTGCGGAAGGGGTTTCTGTGTGTGGGGAAGGGGTTTCAGTGTGTGGGGAAGGTGTTTCAGTGTGTGGGGATGTTTTTCAGTGTGTGGGGATGTGTTTCAGTGTGTGGGGAATGGTTTCAGTGTGTGGGGAAGTTGTTTCAGTGTGTGGGGATGGTTTTCAGTGTGTGGGGATGGATTTCAGTGTGTGGGGATGGGTTTCAGTCTGTGCGGAAGGGGTTTCAGTGTGTGGGGAAGGTGTTTCTGTGTGTGGGGATGGGTTTCAGTGTGTGCGGAAGTGGTTTCAGTGTGTGGGGATGGTGTTTCAGTGTGTGGGGAAGGGGTTTCGGTGTGTGGGGAAGGGGTTTCAGTGTGTGGGTGAAGGTGTTTCAGTGTGTAGGGAAGGGGTTTCAGAGTGTGGGTACGGGTTTCAGTGTGTCGGGAAGGGGTTTCAGTGTGTGGGGAAGGGTTTCAGTGTGTGGGGAAGGTGTTTCAGTGTGTGCGGAAGGGGTTTCAGTGTGTGGGGAAGGTGTTTCCGTGTGTGGGGAAGGGGTTTCAGTGTGTGGGGAAGGTGTTTCAGTGTGTGGGGAATGTGTTTCAGTGTGTGGGGAAGGGGTTTCAGTGTGTGTGGAAGGGTTTCAGTGTGTGGGGAAGGGGTTTCAGTGTGTGGGGAATAGGTTTCCAGTGTGTGGGGAAGGTGTTTCAGTGTGTGGGGAAGGTGTTTCAGTGTGTGGGGAAGGTGTTTCAGTGTGTGGGGAAGGGTTTCAGTGTGTGGGGAAGCTGTTTCAGAGTCTGGGGAAGTTGTTTCAGTGTTTGGGGAAGGTGTTTCAGTGTGTGGGGAAGGGTTACAGTGTGTGGGAAAGGGGTTTTAGTGTGTGGGAAAGTTGTTTCAGTGTGTGGGGATGGTACTTCAGTGTGTGGGGAAGGTGTTTCAGTGTGTGGGGAAGGTGTTTTAATGTGTGGTGAAGGGGTTTCAGTGTGTGGGGAAGGTGTTTAAGTGTGTGGGGATGTGCTTCAGTGTGAGGGGATGTGTTTCAGTGAGTGGGGAAGGGTTTCAGTGTGGGCGAAGGTGTTTCAGTGTGTGGGGATGGGTTTCAGTGTGTAGGGATGTGTTTCAGTGTGTGGGGATGTATTTACGTGTGTGGGGAAGGGGTTTCAGTGTGTGGGGAAGGGGTTTTAGTGTGTGGGGATGGGTTTCAATGTGTGGGGAAGGAGTTTCAGTGTGTGGGGATGTGTTTCCCTGTGTGCGGGAGGGGTTTCAGTGTGTGGGGATTTGTTTCAGTGTGTGGGGATTGTTTCAGTGTGTGGGGAACGGTTTCTGTGCGTGGGGAAGGTGTTTCAGTGTGTGGGGATGTGTTTTAGTGTGTGGGGATGGGATTCAGTGTGTGTGGAAGGGGTTTCAGTGTGTGGGGAAGGTGTTTCTGTGTGTGGGGAAGGTGTTACAGTGTGTGGGGAAGGTGTTTCAGTGTTTGGGGATGGGTTTCAGTGTGTGCGGAAGGGGTTTCAGTGTGTGGGGAAGGTGTTTCAGTGTGTGCGGAAAGGGTTTCAGAGAGTGGGTACGTGTTTCAGTGTGTCGCCAAGGGGTTTCAGTGTGTGGGGAAGGCGTTTCAGCGTTTGGGGAAGAGTTTCAGTGTGGGGTGAAGGGGTTTCAGTTTGTGGGGATGTGTTTCAGTTTCTGAGGAAGGGGTTTCAGTGTGTGGGGAAGGGGTTTCAGTGTGTGGGGAAGGGTTTCACTGTGTGCGGAACGGGTTTCAGTGTGTGGGGAAGGGGATTCAGTGTGTGGGGAAGGTGTTTCAGTGTGTGGGGAAGGGGTTTCTCTGTGTGCGGAAGGGATTTCAGTGTGTGGGGAAGGGGTTTCAGTGTGTGGGGAAGGTGTTTCAGTATGTGCGGAAGGGGTTTCAGTGTGTGGGGAAGGGGGTTCAGTCTGTGGCGAAGCTGTTTCAGTGTGTGCGGAAGGAGTTCCAGTGTGTGCGGAAGGCGTTTCAGCATGTGGGGAAGGGGTTTCAGTGTGTGGGGAATGTGTTTCAGTTTGTGGTGAATGGGTTTCAGTGTTTGGGGAAGGGTTTCAGTGTGTGGGGAAGGGGTTTCAGTGTGTGGGGAAGGTGTTTCAGTGTTTGGGGATGTGTTGCAGTGTGTGGGGATGGTGTTTCAGTGCCTGGGGAAGGGGTTCCAGTATGTGGGGAAGGTGTTTCAGTGTGTGGGGAAGTGTTTCAGTGTGTGGGGAATTTTTTACAGTGTGTGGGGAAGAGTTTCAGTGCATGGGGAAGGGGTTTCAGTGTGTGGGGATGGGTTTCAGTGTGTGGGGAAGGAGTTTCAGTGTGTGGGGATGTGTTTCAGTGTGTGCGGAAGGTGATTCAGTGTGTGGGGAAGGGTTTCACTGTGTGCGGAAGGGGTTTCTGTGTGTGGGGAAGGGGTTTCAGTGTGTGGGGAAGGGGCTTCAGTGTGTGGGGATGTGTTTCAGTGTGTGGGGATGTGTTTCAGTGTGTGGGGAAGTGTTTCAGTGTGTGGGGAAGTTGATTCAGTGTGTGGGGATGGTTTGCAGTGTGTGGGGATGGATTTCAGTGTGTGGGGATGGGTTTCACTGTGTGCGGAAGGGGTTTCAGTGTGTGGGGAAGGTGTTTCTGTGTGTGGGGAAGGTGTTTCAGTTTTTGGGGATGTGTTGCAGTGTGTGGGGATGGTGTTTCAGTGCCTGGGGAAGGGGTTCCAGTATGTGGGGAAGGTGTTTCAGTGTGTGGGGAAGTGTTTCAGTGTGTGGGGAATTTTTTACAGTGTGTGGGGAAGAGTTTCAGTGCATGGGGAAGGGGTTTCAGTGTGTGGGGATGGGTTTCAGTGTGTGGGGAAGGAGTTTCAGTGTGTGGGGATGTGTTTCAGTGTGTGCGGAAGGTGATTCAGTGTGTGGGGAAGGGTTTCACTGTGTGCGGAAGGGGTTTCTGTGTGTGGGGAAGGGGTTTCAGTGTGTGGGGAAGGGGCTTCAGTGTGTGGGGATGTGTTTCAGTGTGTGGGGATGTGTTTCAGTGTGTGGGGATGTGTTTCAGTGTGTGGGGAAGTTGATTCAGTGTGTGGGGATGGTTTGCAGTGTGTGGGGATGGATTTCAGTGTGTGGGGATGGGTTTCACTGTGTGCGGAAGGGGTTTCAGTGTGTGGGGAAGGTGTTTCTGTGTGTGGGGAAGGTGTTTCAGTTTGTGGGGAAGGGGTTTCAGTGGATGGGGGAGGGGTTTCAGTGCGTGGGGATGGCTTTCAGTGTGTGGGAACGGGTTTCAGTGTGTGGGGAAGGGGTTTCGGTGTGTGGGGAAGGGGTTTCAGTGTGTGGGGAAGGTGTTTCAGTGTGTAGGGAAGGGGTTTCAGAGTGTGGGTACGGGTTTCAGTGTGTCGGGAAGGGGTTTCAATGTTTGGGGAAGGCGTTTCTGAGTTTGGGGAAGGGTTTCAGTGTGGAGGGTAGGGGTTTCAGTGTGTGGGGATGCGTTTCAGTTTCTGAGGAAGGGATTTCAGTGTGTGGGGAAGGGGTTTCAGTGTGTGGGGAAGGGCTTCACTGTGTGCGGAAAGGTTTCCGTGTGTGGGGAAGGGGATTCAGTGTGTGGGGAAGGTGTTTCAGTGTGTGGGGAAGGGTGTCTCTGTGTGCGGAAGGGGTTTCAGTGTGTGGGGAAGGTGTTTCCGTGTGTGGGGAAGGGGTTTCAGTGTGTGGGGAAGGGGTTTCAGGGTGTGGGGAAGGTGTTTCAGTGTGTGGGGAATGTGTTTCAGTGTGTGGGGAAGGGGTTTCAGTGTGTGGGGAAGGGTTTCAGTGTGTGGGGAAGGGTTTCAGTGTATGGGGAAGGGGTTTCAGTGTGTGGGGATGGGTTTCAGTGTGTGGGGAAGGAGTTTCAGTGTGTGGGGATGTGTTTCAGTGTGTGCAGAAGGTGTTTCAGTGTGTGGGGAAGGGTTTCACTGTGTGCGGAAGGGGTTTCTGTGTGTGGGGAAGGGGTTTCAGTGTGTGGGGAAGGTGCTTCAGTGTGTGGGGATGTGTTTCAGTGTGTGGGGATGTGTTTCAGTGTGTGGGGAATGGTTTCAGTGTGTGGGGAAGTTGTTTCAGTGTGTGGGGATGGTTTTCAGTGTGTGGGGATGGATTTCAGTGTGTGGGGATGGGTTTCAGTGTGTGGGTGAAGGTGTTTCAGTGTGTAGGGAAGGGGTTTCAGAGTGTGGGTACGGGTTTCAGTGTGTCGGGAAGGGGTTTCAGTGTGTGGGGAGGGGTTTCAGTGTGTGGGGAAGGTGTTTCAGTGTGTGCGGAAGGGGTTTCAGTGTGTGGGGATGTGTTTCAGTGTGTGGGGAAGCGTTTCAGTGTGTGGGGAAGGTGTTTCAATGTGTGGGGAAGGTGTTTCAGTGTGTGCGGAAGGTGTTTCAGTGTGTGGGGATGGGTTTCAGTGTGTGGGGAAGCTGCTTCAGAGTCTGGGGAAGGGGTTTCAGTGTTTGGGGAAGGTGTTTCAGTGTGTGGGGAAGGGTTACAGTGTGTGGGAAAGGGGTTTCAGTGTGTGGGAAAGTTGTTTCAGTGTGTGGGGATGGTGTTTTAATGTGTGGTGAAGGGGTTTCAGTGTGTGGGGAAGTTGTTTCAGTGTGTGGGGATGTGCTTCAGTGTGAGGGGATGTGTTTCAGTGAGTGGGGAAGGGTTTCAGTGTGGGCGAAGGTGTTTCAGTGTGTGGGGATGGGTTTCAGTGTGTAGGGATGTGTTTCAGTGTGTGGGGATGTATTTACGTGTGTGGGGAAGGGGTTTCAGTGTGTGGGGAAGGGGTTTTAGTGTGTGGGGATGGGTTTCAGTGTGTGGGGAACGGTTTCTGTGCGTGGGGAACGTGTTTCAGTGTGTTGGGATGGATTTCAGTGTGTGGGGAAGGTGTTTCTGTTTGTGGGGAAGGTGTTACATTGTGTGGGGAAGGGGTTTCAGTGTATGGGGAAGGGGTTTCAGTGTGTGGGGATGTGTTTCAGTGTTTGGGGATGGGTTTCAGTGTGTGCGGAAGGGGTTTCAGGGTGTGGGGAAGGTGTTTCAGTGTGTGGGGAAGGGGTTTCGGTGGTGGGGAAGGGGTTTCAGTGTGTGGGGAATGTGTTTCAGTGTGTGGGGAAGGGGTTTCAGAGAGTGGGTACGGGTTTCAGTGTGTCGGGAAGGGGTTTCAGTGTGTGGGGATGGCGTTTCAGCGTTTGGGGGAGAGTTTCTGTGTGGGGGGAAGGGGTTTCAGTTAGTGGGGATGTGTTTCAGTTTCTGAGGAACGGGTTTCAGAGTGTGGGGAAGGGGTTTCAGTGTGTGGGGAAGGGTTTCACTGTGTGCGGAACGGGTTTCAGTGTGTGGGGAAGGGGATTCAGTGTGTGGGGAAGGTGTTTCAGTGTGTGGGGAAGGGTTACTCTGTGTGCGGAAGGGGTTTCAGTGTGTGGGGAAGGGGTTTCAGTGTGTGGGGAAGGTGTTTCAGTATGTGCGGAAGGGGTTTCAGTGTGTGGGGAAGGGAGTTCTGTCTGTGGGGAAGCTGTTTCAGTGTGTGCGGAAGGAGTTCCAGTGTGTGCGGAAGGCGTTTCAGCGTGTGGGGAAGGGGTTTCAGTGTGTGGGGAATGTGTTTCACTTTGTGGTGAATGGGTTTCAGTGTTTGGGGAAGGGTTTCAGTGTGTGGGGAAGGGGTTTCAGTGTATGGGGAAGGTGTTTCAGTGTGTGGGGATGTGTTGCAGTGTGTGGGGAAGGGTTTCAGTGTGTGGGGAAGGTGTTTCAGTATGTGCGGAAGGGGTTTCAGTGTGTGGGGAAGGGGGATTCTGTCTGTGGGGAAGCTGTTTCAGTGTGTGCGGAAGGAGTTCCAGTGTGTGCGGAAGGCGTTTCAGCGTGTGGGGAAGGGGTTTCAGTGTGTGGGGAATGTGTTTCAGTTTGTGGTGAATGGGGTTCAGTGCCTGGGGAAGGGGTTCCAGTGTATGGAGAAAGTGCTTCAGTCTGTGGGGAAGTGTTTCAGTGTGTGGGGAATTTGTTTCAGTTTGTGGGGAAGAGTTTCAGTGTATGGGGAAGGGGTTTCAGTGTGTGGGGATGGGTTTCAGTGTGTGGGGAAGGAGTTTCAGTGTGTGGGGATGTGTTTCAGTGTGTGCGGAAGGTGTTTCAGTGTGTGGGGAAGGGTTTCACTGTGTGCGGAAGGGGTTTTCTGTGTGTGGGGAAGGGGTGTCAGTGTGTGGGGAAGGTGCTTCAGTGTGTGGGGATGTGTTTCAGTGTGTGGGGATGTGTTTCAGTGTGTGGGGAAGGGTTTCAGTGTGTGGGGAAGTTGTTTCAGTGTGTGGGGATGGTTTGCAGTGTGTGGGAATGGATTTTAGTGTGTGGGGATGGGTTTCAGTGTGTGCGGAAGGGGTTTCAGTGTGTGGGGAAGGTGTTTCTGTGTGTGGGGAAGGTGTTTCAGTGTGTGGGGAAGGGGTTTATGTGGATGGGGTAGGGGTTTCAGTGTGTGGGGATGGCTTTCAGTGTGTGGGGACGGGTTTCAGTGTGTGGGGAAGGGGTTTCGGTGTGTGGGGAAGGGGTTTCAGTGTGTGGGAAGGTGTTTCAGTGTGTAGGGAAGGGGTTTCAGAGTGTGGGTACGGGTTTCAGTGTGTCGGGAAGGGGTTTCAGTGTGTGGGGAAGGCGTTTCTGAGTTTGGTAAAGGGTTTCAGTGTGGGGGTAGGGGTTTCAGTGTGTGGGGATGTGTTTCAGTTTCTGAGGAAGGGATTTCAGTATGTGGGGAAGGGGTTTCAGTGTGTGGGGAAGGGTTTCACTGTGTGCGGAAAGGTTTCAGTGTGTGGGGAAGGGGATTCAGTGTGTGGGGAAGGTGTTTCAATGTGTGGGGAAGGGTTTCTCTGTGTGCGGAAGGGGTTTCAGTGTGTGGGGAAGGGGTTTCAGTGTGTGGGGAAGGTGTTTCAGTCTGTGCGGAAGGGGTTTCAGTGTGTGGGGAAGGGGTTTCAGTCTGTGGGGAAGCTGTTTCAGTGTGTGCGGAAGGAGTTTCAGTGTGTGCGGAAGGCGTTTCAGCGTGTGGGGAAGGGGTTTCAGTGTGTGGGGAATGTGTTTCGGTTTGTGGTGAATGGGTTTCAGTGTTTGGGGAAGGGTTTCAGTGTGTGGGGAAGGGGTTTCAGTGTGTGGGGAAGATGTTTCAGTGTGTGGTATGTGTTGCAATGTGTGGGGATGGGGTTTCAGTGCCTGGGGAAGGGGTTCCAGTGTGTGGGGAAGGTGTTTCAGTGTGTGGGGAAGTGTTTCAGTGTGTGGGGAATATTTTTCAGTGTGTGGGGAAGGGGTTTCAGTGTGTGGGGATGGGTTTCAGTGTGTGGGGAAGGAGTTTCAGCGTGTGGGGATGTGTTTCAGTGTGTGAGGAAGGAGTTTCTGTGTGTGGGGAAGGGTTTCACTGTGTGCGGCAGGGGTTTCTGTGTGTGGAGAAGGGGTTTCAGTGTGTGGGGAAGGTGCTTCAGTGATTGGGGATGTGTTTCAGTGTGTGGGGATGTGTTTCAGTGTGTGGGGAAGCGTTTCAGTGTGTGGGGAAGGAGTTTCAATGTGTGGCGATGGTTTTCAGTGTGTGGGGATGGGTTTCAGTGTGTGGGGATGGGTTTCAGTGTGTGCGGAAGGGGTTTCAGTTTGTGGGGAAGGTGTTTCTGTGATTGGGGAAGGTGTTTCAGATTGTGGGGAAGGGGTTTCAGTGTGTGTGGAAGGGGTTTCAGTGTGTGGGGATGGGTTTCAGTGTGTGGGGACGGGTTTCAGTGTGTGGGGAATGGTTTCAGTGTGTGGGGAAGGGGATTCAGTGTGTGGGGAAGGTGTTTCAATGTGTGGGGAAGGGTTTCTCTGTGTGCGGAAGGGGTTTCAGTGTGTGGGGAAGGGGTTTCAGTGTGTGGGGAAGGTGTTTCAGTATGTGCGGAAGGGGTTTCAGTGTGTGGGGAAGGGGTTTCAGTCTGTGGGGAAGCTGTTTCAGTGTGTGCGGAAGGAGTTTCAGTGTGTGCGGAAGGCGTTTCAGCGTGTGGGGAAGGGGTTTCAGTGTGTGGGGAATGTGTTTCGGTTTGTGGTGAATGGGTTTCAGTGTTTGGGGAAGGGTTTCAGTGTGTGGGGAAGGGGTTTCAGTGTGTGGGGAAGATGTTTCAGTGTGTGGGATGTGTTGCAATGTGTGGGGATGGGGTTTCAGTGCCTGGGGAAGTTGTTCCAGTGTGTGGGGAAGGTGTTTCAGTGTGTGGGGAAGTGTTTCACTGTGTGGGGAATATTTTTCAGTGTGTGGGGAAGGGGTTTCAGTGTGTGGGGATGGGTTTCAGTGTGTGGGGAAGGAGTTTCAGCGTGTGGGGATGTGTTTCAGTGTGTGAGGAAGGAGTTTCTTTGTGTGGGGAAGGGTTTCACTGTGTGAGGAAGGGGTTTCGGTGTGTGGAGAAGGGGTTTCAGTGTGTGGGGAAGGTGCTTCAGTGATTGGGGATGTGTTTCAGTGTGTGGGGATGTGTTGCAGTGTGTGGGGAAGCGTTTCAGTGTGTGGGGAAGGAGTTTAAATGTGTGGCGATGGTTTTCAGTGTGTGGGGATGGGTTTCAGTGTGTGGGGATGGGTTTCAGTGTGTGCGGAAGGGGTTTCAGTGTGTGGGGAAGGTGTTTCTGTGATTGGGGAAGGTGTTTCAGATTGTGGGGAAGGGGTTTCAGTGTGTGCGGAAGGGGTTTCAGTGTGTGGGGATGGGTTTCAGTGTGTGGGGACGGGTTTCAGTGTGTGGGGAATGGTTTCAGTGTGTGGGGAAGGTGTTTCAGTTTGTGGGGATGGTTTTCAGTGTATGGGGAAGGGGATTCAGTGTGTGGGGAAGGTGTTTCAATGTGTGGGGAAGGGTTTCTCTGTGTGCGGAAGGGGTTTCAGTGTGTGGGGAAGGTGTTTCAGTGTGTGGGGAATGGTTTCAGTGTGTGGGGAAGGGGATTCAGTGTGTGGGGAAGGTGTTTCAATGTGTGGGGAAGGGTTTCTCTGTGTGCGGAAGGGGTTTCAGTGTGTGGGGAAGGGGTTTCAGTGTGTGGGGAAGGTGTTTCAGTATGTGCGGAAGGGGTTTCAGTGTGTGGGGAAGGGGTTTCAGTCTGTGGGGAAGCTGTTTCAGTGTGTGCGGAAGGAGTTTCAGTGTGTGCGGAAGGCGTTTCAGCGTGTGGGGAAGGGGTTTCAGTGTGTGGGGAATGTGTTTCGGTTTGTGGTGAATGGGTTTCAGTGTTTGGGGAAGGGTTTCACTGTGTGGGGAAGGGGTTTCAGTGTGTGGGGAAGATGTTTCAGTGTGTGGGATGTGTTGCAATGTGTGGGGATGGGGTTTCAGTGCCTGGGGAAGGGGTTCCAGTGTGTGGGGAAGGTGTTTCAGTGTGTGGGGAAGTGTTTCAGTGTGTGGGGAATATTTTTCAGTGTGTGGGGAAGGGGTTTCAGTGTGTGGGGATGGGTTTCAGTGTGTGGGGAAGGAGTTTCAGCGTGTGGGGATGGTTTTCAGTGTGTGGGGAAGGGGCTTCAGTCTCTGAGGAAGCTGTTTCAGTGTGTGCGGAAGGAGTTTCAGTGTGTGCGGAAGGCGTTTCAGCGTGTGGTGAAGGGGTTTCAGTGTGTGCGGAAGGGGTTTCAGTGTGTGGGGATGGGTTTCAGTGTGTGGGGACGGGTTTCAGTGTGTGGGGAATGGTTTCAGTGTGTGGGGAAGGTGTTTCAGTGTGTGGGGATGGTTTTCAGTGTGTGGGGAAGGAGTTTCAGCGTGTGGGGATGGTTTTCAGTGTGTGGGGAAGGGGCTTCAGTCTCTGAGGAAGCTGTTTCAGTGTGTGCGGAAGGAGTTTCAGTGTGTGCGGAAGGTGTTTCAGATTGTGGGGAAGGGGTTTCAGTGTGTGCGGAAGGGGTTTCAGTGTGTGGGGATGGGTTTCAGTGTGTGGGGACGGGTTTCAGTGTGTGGGGAATGGTTTCAGTGTGTGGGGAAGGTGTTTCAGTGTGTGGGGATGGTTTTCAGTGTGTGGGGATGGTTTTCAGTGTGTGGGGAAGGGGCTTCAGTCTCTGAGGAAGCTGTTTCAGTGTGTGCGGAAGGAGTTTCAGTGTGTGCGGAAGGCGTTTCAGCGTGTGGTGAAGGGGTTTCAGTGTGTGGGGAATGTGTTTCGGTTTGTGGTGAATGGGTTTCAGTGTTTGGGGAAGGTTTTCAGTGTGTCGGGAAGGGGTTTCAGTGTTTGGGGAAGGTGTATCAGTGTGTGGGGATGTGTTGCAGTGTGTGGGGATGGGGTTTCAGTGCCTGGGGAAGGGGTTCCAGTGTGTGGGGAAGGTGTTTCAGTGTGTGGGGAAGTGTTTCAGTGTGTGGGGAATTTTTTTCAGTGTGTGGGGAAGGGTTTCAGTGTGTGGAGACGGGGTTTCAGTGTGTGGGGAAGGGGTTTCAGTGTGTCGGGATGGGTTTCAGTGTGTGGGGAAGGAGTTTCAGTGTGCGGGGAAGGGTTTCACTGTGTGCGGAAGGGGTTTCTGTGTGTGGGGAAGGGGTTTCAGTGTGTGGGGAATGTGCTTCAGTGTGTGGGGATGGGGTTTCAGAGTCTGGGGAAGGGGTTCCAGTGTGTGGGGAAGGTGTTTCAGTGTGTGGGGAAGTGTTTCAGTGTGTGGGGAATTTTTTTCAGTATGTGGGGAAGTGTTTCAGTGTATGGGGAAGGGGTTTCAGTGTGAGGGGATGGGTTTCAGTGTGTGGGGAAGGAGTCTCAGTGTGTGGGGATGTGTTTCAGTGTGTGCGGAAGGTGTTTCAGTGTGTGGGGAAGGGTTTCACTGTGTGCGGAAGGGGCTTCTGTGTGTGGGGATGGGGTGTCAGTGTGTGGGGAAGGTGCTTCAGTGTGTGGGGATGTGTTTCAGTGTGTGGGGATGTGTTTCAGTGTGTGGCGAAGGGTTTCAGTGTGTGGGGAAGTTGTTTTAGTGTGTGTGGATGGTTTTCAGTGTGTGGGGATGGATTTCCGTGTGTGGGGATGGGTTTCAGTGTGTGCGGAAGGGGTTTCAGTGTGTGGGGAAGGTGTTTCTGTGTGTGGGGAAGGTGTTTCAGTGTGTGGGGAAGGGGTGTCAGTGTGTGGGGAAGGGGTTTCGGTGTGTGGGAGAGGGTTTCAGTGTGTGGGGAAGGTGTTTCAGTGTGTAGGGAAGGGGTTTCAGAGTGTGGGTACGGGTTTCAGTGTGTCGGGAAGGGGTTTCAGTGTGTGGGGAAGGCGTTTCTGAGTTTGGGGAAGGGTTTCAGTGTGGGGGGTAGGGGTTTCAGTGTGTGGGGATGTGTTTCAGTTTCTGAGGAAGGGATTTCAGTGTGTGGGTAAGGGGTTTCAGTGTGTGGGGAAGGGTTTCACTGTGTGCGGAAAGGTTTCACTGTGTGGGGAAGGGGATTCAGTGTGTGGGGAAGGTGTTTCAGTGTGTGGGGAAGGGTTTCTCTGTGTGCGGAAGGGGTTTCAGTGTGTGGGGAAGGGGTTTCAGTGTGTGGGGAAGGTGTTTCAGTATGTGCGGAAGGGGTTTCAGTGTGTGGGGAATGTGCTTCAGTGTGTGGGGATGGGGTTTCAGAGTCTGGGGAAGGGGTTCCAGTGTGTGGGGAAGGTGTTTCAGTGTGTGGGGAAGTGTTTCAGTGTGTGGGGAATTTTTTTCAGTGTGTGGGGAAGTGTTTCAGTGTATGGGGAAGGGGTTTCAGTGTGAGGGGATGGGTTTCAGTGTGTGGGGAAGGAGTTTCAGTGTGTGGGGATGTGTTTCAGTGTGTGCGGAAGGTGTTTCAGTGTGTGGGGAAGGGTTTCACTGTGTGCGGAAGGGGTTTCTGTGTGTGGGGATGGGGTGTCAGTGTGTGGGGAAGGTGCTTCAGTGTGTGGGGATGTGTTTCAGTGTGTGGGGATGTGTTTCAGTGTGTGGGGAAGGGTTTCAGTGTGTGGGGAAGTTGTTTCAGTGTGTGGGGATGGTTTTCAGTGTGTGGGGATGGATTTCCGTGTGTGGGGATGGGTTTCAGTGTGTGCGGAAGGGGTTTCAGTGTGTGGGGAAGGTGTTTCTGTGTGTGGGGAAGGTGTTTCAGTGTGTGGGGAAGGGGTGTCAGTGTGTGGGGAAGGGGTTTCGGTGTGTGGGGAAGGGGTTTCAGTGTGTGGGGAAGGTGTTTCAGTGTGTAGGGAAGGGGTTTCAGAGTGTGGGTACGGGTTTCAGTGTGTCGGGAAGGGGTTTCAGTGTGTGGGGAAGGCGTTTCAGAGTTTGGGGAAGGGTTTCAGTGTGGGGGTTAGGGGTTTCAGTGTGTGGGGATGTGTTTCAGTTTCTGAGGAAGGGATTTCAGTGTGTGGGTAAGGGGTTTCAGTGTGTGGGGAAGGGTTTCACTGTGTGCGGAAAGGTTTCACTGTGTGGGGAAGGGGATTCAGTGTGTGGGGAAGGTGTTTCAGTGTCTGGGGAAGGGTTTCTCTGTGTGCGGAAGGGGTTTCAGTGTGTGGGGAAGGGGTTTCAGTGTGTGGGGAAGGTGTTTCAGTATGTGCGGAAGGGGTTTCAGTGTGTGGGGAAGGGGTTTCAGTCTGTGGGGAAGCTGTTTCAGTGTGTGCGGAAGGAGTTTCATTGTGTGCGGAAGGCGTTTCAGCGTGTGGGGAAGGGGTTTCAGTGTGCGGGGAATGTGTTTCGGTTTGTGGTGAATGGGTTTCAGTGTTTGGGGAAGGTTTTCAGTGTGTGGGGAAGGGGTTTCAGTGTTTGGGGAAGGTGTTTCAGTTTGTGGGGATGTGTTTCAGTGTGTGGGGATCTGTTTCAGTGTGTGGGGAAGGGTTTCAGTGTGTGGGGATGGGTTTCAGTGTGTGCGGAAGGGATTTCAGTGTGTGGGGAAGGTGTTTCTGTGATTGGGGAAGGTGTTTCAGATTGTGGGGAAGGGGTTTCAGTGTGTGCGGAAGGGGTTTCAGTCTGTGGGGATGGGTTTCAGTGTGTGGGGACGTGTTTCAGTGTGTGGGGAAGGGTTTCAGAGTGTGGGGAAGATGTTTCAGTGTGTGGGGATGTTTTTCAGAGTGTGGGGATGGGTTTCAGTGTGTGGGGATGGGTTTCAGTGTGTGCGGAAGGGGTTTCAGTGTGTGGGGATGGGTTTCTCTGTGTGCGGAAGGGGTTTCAGTGTGTGGGGAAGGGGTTTCAGTGTGTGGAGAAGGTGTTTCAGTATGTGTGGAAGGGGTTTCAGTGTGTGGGGAAGGGGTTTCAGTCTGAGGGGAATGTGTTTCGGTTTGTGGTGAATGGGTTTCAGTGTTTGGGGATGGGTTTCAGTGTGTGGGGATGGGTTTCAGTGTGTGCGGAAGGGGTTTCAGTGTGTGGGGAAGGTGTTTCTGTGATTGGGGAAGGTGTTTCAGAGTGTGGGGAAGGGGTTTCAGTGTGTGGGGAAGGGGTTTCAGTGTGTGGGGATGTTTTTCAGAGTGTGGGGATGGGTTTCAGTGTGTGGGGATGGGTTTCAGTGTGTGCGGAAGGGGTTTCAGTGTGTGGGGAAGGTGTTTCTGTGATTGGGGAAGGTGTGTCAGAGTGTGGGTAAGGGTTTTTCAGTGTGTGGGGAAGGGGTTTCAGTGTGTGAGGATGGGTTTCAGATTGTGGGGTTGGGTTTCACTGTGTGCGGAAGGGGTTTCAGTGAGTGCGGAAGGTGTTTCAGTGTGTGGGGAAGGGGTTTTGGTGTGTGGGGAAGTGGTTTCAGTGTGTGGGGAAGGTGTTTCATTGTCTGTGGAAGGAGTTTCCGTGTGTGGGGAAGGTGTTTCGGTGTGTGGGGAAGGTGTTTCATTGTGTGCGGAAGGCGTTTCAGTCTATGGGGAAGTTGTTTCATTTTGTGGAGAAGGTGTTTCAGTTTGTGGGGAAGGAGTTTCAGTGTGTGGGGAAGGGTTTAATTGAGTGGGGAAGGGGTGTCAGTGTGTAGGGAAGGGTGTCAGTCTGTGGGGAAGGTGTTTCAGTGGATGCGGAAGGGGTTTCAATTTGTGGGGAAGGTGTTTCAGTGTGCGGGGATGGTTTTCAGTGTGTGGGGATGGGTTTCAGTGTGTTGGGATGGGTTTCAGTGTGTGCGGAAGGGGTTTCTTTGTATGGGGAAGGTTTTCTGTGTGTGGGGAAGGTGTTTCAGTGTGTCGGGAAGGTGTTTCAGTGAATGGGGAAGGGGTTTCAGTGTGTGGGGATGGGTTTCAGTGTGTGGGGATGGGTTTCAGTGTGTGCGGAAGGGGTTTCAGTGTGGGGGGTAGGGGTTTCAGTGTGTGGGGATGTGTTTCAGTTTCTGAGGAAGGGATTTCATTGTGTGGGGAAGGGGTTTCAGTGTGTGGGGAAGCGTTTCACTGTGTGCGGAAAGGTTTCTGTGTGTGGGGAAGGGGATTCCGTGTGTGGGGAAGGTGTTTCAGTGTGTGGGGATGGGTTTCTCTGTGTGCGGAAGGGGTTTCAGTGTGTGGGGAAGGGGTTTCAGTGTGTGGAGAAGGTGTTTCAGTATGTGTGGAAGGGGTTTCAGTGTGTGGGGAAGGGGTTTCAGTCTGAGGGGAATGTGTTTCGGTTTGTGGTGAATGGGTTTCAGTGTTTGGGGATGAGTTTCAGTGTGTGGGGATGGGTTTCAGTGTGTGCGGAAGGGGTTTCAGTGTGTGGGGAAGGTGTTTCTGTGATTGGGGAAGGTGTTTCAGAGTGTGGGGAAGGGGTTTCAGTGTGTGGGGAAGGGGTTTCAGTGTGTGTGGATGGGTTTCAGAGTGTGGGGTTGGGTTTCAGTGTGTGCGGAAGGGGTTTCAGTGAGTGCGGAAGGTGTTTCAGTGTGTGGGGAAGGGGTTTCGGTGTGTGGGGAAGTGGTTTCAGAGTGTGGGTAAGGTGTTTCAGTGTGTGTGGAAGGAGTTTCCGTGTGTGGGGAAGGTGTTTCGGTGTGTGGGGAAGGTGTTTCATTGTGTGCGGAAGGCGTTTCAGTGTGTGGGGAAGTTGTTTCAGTGTGTGGAGAAGGTGTTTCAGTGTGTGGGGAAGGGGTTTCAGTGTGTGGGGAAGGGTTTCATTGTGTGGGGAAGGGGTTTCAGTGTGTGGGGAAGGGTGTCAGTCTGTGGGGAAGGTGTTTCAGTGTGTGCGGAAGGGGTTTCAATTTGTGAGGAAGGGGTTTCTTTGTATGGGGAAGGTTTTCTGTGTGTGGAGAAGGGGTTTCAGTGTGTGGGGAAGGGGTTTCAGTGTATGGGGAAGGGGTTTCAGTGTGTGGGGATGGGTTTCAGTGTGTGTGGATGGGTTTCATTCTGTGCGGAAGGGGTTTCAGTGTGGGGGGTAGGGGTTTCAGTGTGTGGGGATGTGTTTCAGTTTCTGAGGAAGGGATTTCAGTGTGTGGGGAAGGGGATTCAGTGTGTGGGGAAGGTGTTTCAGTGTGTGGGGAAGGGTTTCTCTGTGTGCGGAAGGGGTTTCAGTGTGTGGGGAAGGGGTTTCAGTGTGTGGGGAAGGGGTTTCAGTCTGTGCGGAAGTGGTTTCAGTGTGTGGGGAAGGGGTTTCAGTCTGTGGGGAAGCTGTTTCAGTGTGTGCGGAAGGAGTTTCAGTGTGTGCGGAAGGCGTTTCAGCGTGTGGGGAAGGGGTTTCAGTGTGTGGGGAATGTGTTTCGGTTTGTGGTGAATGGGTTTCAGTGTTTGGGGAAGGGTTTCAGTGTGTGGGGAAGGGGTTTCCGTGTGTGGGGAAGGTGTTTCAGTGTGTGGGGATGTGTTGCAGTGGGTGAGGATGGGGTTTCGGTGCCTGGGGAAGGGGTTCCAGTGTGTGGTGAAGGTGTTTCAGTGTGTGGGGAAGTGTTTCAGTGTTTGTGGAATTTTTTTCAGTGTGTGGGGAAGGTGTTTCTGTGATTGGGGAAGGTGTTTCAGATTGTGGGGAAGGGGTTTCAGTGTGTGCGGAAAGGGGTTTCAGTGTGTGGGGATGGGTTTCAGTGTGTGGGGACGTGTTTCAGTGTGTGGGGAAGGGTTTCAGTGTGTGGGGAAGGAGTTTCAGTGTGTGGGGATGGTTTTCGGAGTGTGGGGATGGGTTTCAGTGTGTGCGGAAGGGGTTTCAGTGTGTGGGGAAGGTGTTTCTGTGATTGGGGAAGGAGTTTCAGAGTGTGGGGAAGGGGTTTCAGTGTGTGGGGAAGGGGTTCCAGTGTGTGGAGAAGGTGTTTCAGTGTGTGGGGAAGTGTTTCATTGTGTGGGGAATTTTTTTCAGTTTTGTGAGGAAGGGTCTCAGTGTGTGGGGATGTGGTTTCAGTGCCTGGGGAAGGGGTTCCAGTTTGTGGGGAATTTTTTTCAGTGTGTGGGGAAGGGTTTCAGTGTGTGGGGAAGGTGTTTCTGTGATTGGGGAAGGTGTTTCAGATTGTGGGGAAGGGGTTTCAGTGTGTGCGGAAGGGGATTCAGTGTGTGGGGATGGGTTTCAGTGTGTGGGGACGGGTTTCAGTGTGTGGGGAACGGTTTCAGTGTGTGGGGAAGGGGTTTCAGTGTGTGGGGATGGTTTCAGTGTGTGGGGATGGGTTTCAGTGTGTGGGGATGGGTTTCAGTGTGTGCGGAAGGGGTTTCAGTGTGTGGGGATGGTTTCAGTGTGTGGGGATGGGTTTCAGTGTGTGGGGATGGGTTTCAGTGTGTGCGGAAGGGGTTTCAGTGTGTGGGGAAGGTGTTTCTGTGATTGGGGAAGGTGTTTCAGAGTGTGGGCAAGGGGTTTCAGTGTGTGGGGAAGGGGTTTCAGTATGTGCGGAAGGGGTTTCAGTGTGTGGGGAAGGGGTTTCAGTCTGTGGGGAAGATGTTTCAGTGTGTGCGGAAGGAGTTTCATTGTGTGCGGAAGGCGTTTCAGCGTGTGGGGAAGGGGTTTCAGTGTGTGGGGAATGTGTTTCGGTTTGTGGTGAATGGGTTTCAGTGTTTGGGGAAGGTTTTCAGTGTGTGGGGAAGGGGTTTCAGTGTTTGGGGAAGGTGTTTCAGTTTGTGGGGATGTGTTTCAGTGTGTGGGGATCTGTTTCAGTGTGTGGGGAAGGGTTTCAGTGTGTGGGGATGGGTTTCAGTGTGTGCGGAAGGGATTTCAGTGTGTGGGGAAGGTGTTTCTGTGATTGGGGAAGGTGTTTCAGATTGTGGGGAAGGGGTTTCAGTGTGTGCGGAAGGGGTTTCAGTATGTGGGGATGGGTTTCAGTGTGTGGGGACGTGTTTCAGTGTGTGGGGAAGGGTTTCAGAGTGTGGGGAAGATGTTTTAGTGTGTGGGGATGTTTTTCAGAGTGTGGGGATGGGTTTCAGTGTGTGGGGATGGGTTTCAGTGTGTGCGGAAGGGGTTTCAGTGTGTGGGGATGGGTTTCTCTGTGTGCGGAAGGGGTTTCAGTGTGTGGGGAAGGGGTTTCAGTGTGTGGAGAAGGTGTTTCAGTATGTGTGGAAGGGGTTTCAGTGTGTGGGGAAGGGGTTTCAGTCTGAGGGGAATGTGTTTCGGTTTGTGGTGAATGGGTTTCAGTGTTTGGGGATGGGTTTCAGTGTGTGGGGATGGGTTTCAGTGTGTGCGGAAGGGGTTTCAGTGTGTGGGGAAGGTGTGTCTGTGATTGGGGAAGGTGTTTCAGAGTGTGGGGAAGGGGTTTCAGTGTGTGGGGAAGGGGTTTCAGTGTGTGGGGATGTTTTTCAGAGTGTGGGGATGGGTTTCAGTGTGTGGGGATGGATTTCAGTGTGTGCGGAAGGGGTTTCAGTGTGTGGGGAAGGTGTTTCTGTGATTGGGGAAGGTGTGTCAGAGTGTGGGTAAGGGTTTTTCAGTGTGTGGGGAAGGGGTTTCAGTGTGTGAGGATGGGTTTCAGATTGTGGGGTTGGGTTTCACTGTGTGCGGAAGGGGTTTCAGTGAGTGCGGAAGGTGTTTCAGTGTGTGGGGAAGGGGTTTTGGTGTGTGGGGAAGTGGTTTCAGTGTGTGGGGAAGGTGTTTCATTGTCTGTGGAAGGAGTTTCCGTGTGTGGGGAAGGTGTTTCGGTGTGTGGGGAAGGTGTTTCATTGTGTGCGGAAGGCGTTTCAGTCTATGGGGAAGTTGTTTCATTGTGTGGAGAAGGTGTTTCAGTTTGTGGGGAAGGAGTTTCAGTGTGTGGGGAAGGGTTTAATTGAGTGGGGAAGGGGTGTCAGTGTGTAGGGAAGGGTGTCAGTCTGTGGGGAAGGTGTTTCAGTGGATGCGGAAGGGGTTTCAATTTGTGGGGAAGGTGTTTCAGTGTGCGGGGATGGTTTTCAGTGTGTGGGGATGGGTTTCAGTGTGTTGGGATGGGTTTCAGTGTGTGCGGAAGGGGTTTCTTTGTATGGGGAAGGTTTTCTGTGTGTGGGGAAGGTGTTTCAGTGTGTCGGGAAGGTGTTTCAGTGAATGGGGAAGGGGTTTCAGTGTGTGGGGATGGGTTTCAGTGTGTGGGGATGGGTTTCAGTGTGTGCGGAAGGGGTTTCAGTGTGGGGGGTAGGGGTTTCAGTGTGTGGGGATGTGTTTCAGTTTCTGAGGAAGGGATTTCATTGTGTGGGGAAGGGGTTTCAGTGTGTGGGGAAGCGTTTCACTGTGTGCGGAAAGGTTTCTGTGTGTGGGGAAGGGGATTCAGTGTGTGGGGAAGGTGTTTCAGTGTGTGGGGATGGGTTTCTCTGTGTGCGGAAGGGGTTTCAGTGTGTGGGGAAGGGGTTTCAGTGTGTGGAGAAGGTGTTTCAGTATGTGTGGAAGGGGTTTCAGTGTGTGGGGAAGGGGTTTCAGTCTGAGGGGAATGTGTTTCGGTTTGTGGTGAATGGGTTTCAGTGTTTGGGGATGAGTTTCAGTGTGTGGGGATGGGTTTCAGTGTGTGCGGAAGGGGTTTCAGTGTGTGGGGAAGGTGTTTCTGTGATTGGGGAAGGTGTTTCAGAGTGTGGGGAAGGGGTTTCAGTGTGTGGGGAAGGGGTTTCAGTGTGTGGGGATGGGTTTCAGAGTGTGGGGTTGGGTTTCAGTGTGTGCGGAAGGGGTTTCAGTGAGTGCGGAAGGTGTTTCAGTGTGTGGGGAAGGGGTTTCGGTGTGTGGGGAAGTGGTTTCAGAGTGTGGGGAAGGTGTTTCAGTGTGTGTGGAAGGAGTTTCCGTGTGTGGGGAAGGTGTTTCGGTGTGTGGGGAAGGTGTTTCATTGTGTGCGGAAGGCGTTTCAGTGTGTGGGGAAGTTGTTTCAGTGTGTGGAGAAGGTGTTTCAGTGTGTGGGGAAGGGGTTTCAGTGTGTGGGGAAGGGTTTCATTGTGTGGGGAAGGGGTTTCAGTGTGTGGGGAAGGGTGTCAGTCTGTGGGGAAGGTGTTTCAGTGTGTGCGGAAGGGGTTTCAATTTGTGAGGAAGGGGTTTCTTTGTATGGGGAAGGTTTTCTGTGTGTGGAGAAGGGGTTTCAGTGTGTGGGGAAGGGGTTTCAGTGTATGGGGAAGGGGTTTCAGTGTGTGGGGATGGGTTTCAGTGTGTGTGGATGGGTTTCATTCTGTGCGGAAGGGGTTTCAGTGTGGGGGGTAGGGGTTTCAGTGTGTGGGGATGTGTTTCAGTTTCTGAGGAAGGGATTTCAGTGTGTGGGGAAGGGGATTCAGTGTGTGGGGAAGGTGTTTCAGTGTGTGGGGAAGGGTTTCTCTGTGTGCGGAAGGGGTTTCAGTGTGTGGGGAAGGGGTTTCAGTCTGTGCGGAAGTGGTTTCAGTGTGTGCGGAAGGAGTTTCAGTGTGTGCGGAAGGCGTTTCAGCGTGTGGGGAAGGGGTTTCAGTGTGTGGGGAATGTGTTTCGGTTTGTGGTGAATGGGTTTCAGTGTTTGGGGAAGGGTTTCAGTGTGTGGGGAAGGGGTTTCCGTGTGTGGGGAAGGTGTTTCAGTGTGTGGGGATGTGTTGCAGTGGGTGAGGATGGGGTTTCGGTGCCTGGGGAAGGGGTTCCAGTGTGTGGTGAAGGTGTTTCAGTGTGTGGGGAAGTGTTTCAGTGTTTGTGGAATTTTTTTCAGTGTGTGGGGAAGGTGTTTCTGTGATTGGGGAAGGTGTTTCAGATTGTGGGGAAGGGGTTTCAGTGTGTGCGGAAAGGGGTTTCAGTGTGTGGGGATGGGTTTCAGTGTGTGGGGACGTGTTTCAGTGTGTGGGGAAGGGTTTCAGTGTGTGGGGAAGGAGTTTCAGTGTGTGGGGATGGTTTTCGGAGTGTGGGGATGGGTTTCAGTGTGTGCGGAAGGGGTTTCAGTGTGTGGGGAAGGTGTTTCTGTGATTGGGGAAGGAGTTTCAGTGTGTGGGGAAGGGGTTCCAGTGTGTGGAGAAGGTGTTTCAGTGTGTGGGGAAGTGTTTCATTGTGTGGGGAATTTTTTTCAGTTTTGTGAGGAAGGGTCTCAGTGTGTGGGGATGTGGTTTCAGTGCCTGGGGAAGGGGTTCCAGTTTGTGGGGAATTTTTTTCAGTGTGTGGGGAAGGGTTTCAGTGTGTGGGGAAGGTGTTTCTGTGATTGGGGAAGGTGTTTCAGATTGTGGGGAAGGGTTTCAGTGTGTGCGGAAGGGGATTCAGTGTGTGGGGATGGGTTTCAGTGTGTGGGGACGGGTTTCAGTGTGTGGGGAACGGTTTCAGTGTGTGGGGAAGGGGTTTCAGTGTGTGGGGATGGTTTCAGTGTGTGGGGATGGGTTTCAGTGTGTGGGGATGGTTTCAGTGTGTGGGGATGGGTTTCAGTGTGTGGGGATGGGTTTCAATGTGTGCGGAAGGGGTTTCAGTGTGTGGGGAAGGTGTTTCTGTGATTGGGGAAGGTGTTTCAGAGTGTGGGCAAGGGGTTTCAGTGTGTGGGGAAGGGGTTTCAGTGTGTGGGGATGGGTTTCAGAGTGTGGGGTTGGGTTTCAGTGTGTGCGGAAGGGTTTTCAGTGAGTGCGGAAGGTGTTTCAGTGTGTCGGGAAGGGGTTTAGGTGTGTGGGGAAGCGGTTTCAGTGTGTGGGGAAGGTGTTTCAGTGTGTGTGGAAGGAGTTTCCGTGTGTGGGGAAGGTGTTTCGGTGTGTGGGGAAGGTGTTTCATTGTGTGCGGAAGGCGTTTCAGTGTGTGGGGAAGTTGTTTCAATGTGTGGAGAAGGTGTTTCAGTGTGTGGGGAAGGGGTTTCAGTGTCTGGGGAATGGTTTCATTGTGTGGGGAAGGGGTTTCAGTGTGTGGGGAAGGGTGTCAGTCTGTGGGGAAGGTGTTTCAGTGTGTGGGGAAGGGTTTAATTGAGTGGGGAAGGGGTGTCAGTGTGTAGGGAAGGGTGTCAGTCTGTGGGGAAGGTGTTTCAGTGGATGCGGAAGGGGTTTCAGTGTATGGGGAAGGGGTTTCAGTGTGTGGGGATGGGTTTCAGTGTGTGTGGATGGGTTTCATTCTGTGCGGAAGGGGTTTCAGTGTGGGGGGTAGGGGTTTCAGTGTGTGGGGATGTGTTTCAGTTTCTGAGGAAGGGATTTCAGTGTGTGGGGAAGGGGATTCAGTGTGTGGGGAAGGTGTTTCAGTGTGTGGGGAAGGGTTTCTCTGTGTGCGGAAGGGGTTTCAGTGTGTGGGGAAGGGGTTTCAGTGTGTGGGGAAGGTGTTTCAGTCTGTGCGGAAGTGGTTTCAGTGTGTGGGGAAGGGGTTTCAGTCTGTGGGGAAGCTGTTTCAGTGTGTGCGGAAGGAGTTTCAGTGTGTGCGGAAGGCGTTTCAGCGTGTGGGGAAGGGGTTTCAGTGTGTGGGGAATGTGTTTCGGTTTGTGGTGAATGGGTTTCAGTGTTTGGGGAAGGGTTTCAGTGTGTGGGGAAGGGGTTTCCGTGTTTGGGGAAGGTGTTTCAGTGTGTGGGGATGTGTTGCAGTGGGTGAGGATGGGGTTTCGGTGCCTGGGGAAGGGGTTCCAGTGAGTGGTGAAGGTGTTTCAGTGTGTGGGGAAGTGTTTCAGTGTTTGTGGAATTTTTTTCAGTGTGTGGGGAAGGTGTTTCTGTGATTGGGGAAGGTGTTTCAGATTGTGGGGAAGGGGTTTCAGTGTGTGCGGAAAGGGGTTTCAGTGTGTGGGGATGGGTTTCAGTGTGTGGGGACGTGTTTCAGTGTGTGGGGAAGGGTTTCAGTGTGTGGGGAAGGAGTTTCAGTGTGTGGGGATGGTTTTCGGAGTGTGGGGATGGGTTTCAGTGTGTGCGGAAGGGGTTTCAGTGTGTGGGGAAGGTGTTTCTGTGATTGGGGAAGGAGTTTCAGAGTGTGGGGAAGGGGTTTCAGTGTGTGCGGAAGGTGTTTCAGTGTGTCGGGAAGGGGTTTAGGTGTGTGGGGAAGCGGTTTCAGTGTGTGGGGAAGGTGTTTCAGTGTGTGTGGAAGGAGTTTCCGTGTGTGGGGAAGGTGTTTCGGTGTGTGGGGAAGGTGTTTCATTGTGTGCGGAAGGCGTTTCAGTGTGTGGGGAAGTTGTTTCAATGTGTGGAGAAGGTGTTTCAGTGTGTGGGGAAGGGGTTTCAGTGTCTGGGGAATGGTTTCATTGTGTGGGGAAGGGGTTTCAGTGTGTGGGGAAGGGTGTCAGTCTGTGGGGAAGGTGTTTCAGTGTGTGGGGAAGGGTTTAATTGAGTGGGGAAGGGGTGTCAGTGTGTAGGGAAGGGTGTCAGTCTGTGGGGAAGGTGTTACAGTGGATGCGGAAGGGGTTTCAGTGTATGGGGAAGGGGTTTCAGTGTGTGGGGATGGGTTTCAGTGTGTGTGGATGGGTTTCATTCTGTGCGGAAGGGGTTTCAGTGTGGGGGGTAGGGGTTTCAGTGTGTGGGGATGTGTTTCAGTTTCTGAGGAAGGGATTTCAGTGTGTGGGGAAGGGGATTCAGTGTGTGGGGAAGGTGTTTCAGTGTGTGGGGAAGGGTTTCTCTGTGTGCGGAAGGGGTTTCAGTGTGTGGGGAAGGGGTTTCAGTGTGTGGGGAAGGTGTTTCAGTCTGTGCGGAAGTGGTTTCAGTGTGTGGGGAAGGGGTTTCAGTCTGTGGGGAAGCTGTTTCAGTGTGTGCGGAAGGAGTTTCAGTGTGTGCGGAAGGCGTTTCAGCGTGTGGGGAAGGGGTTTCAGTGTGTGGGGAATGTGTTTCGGTTTGTGGTGAATGGGTTTCAGTGTTTGGGGAAGGGTTTCAGTGTGTGGGGAAGGGGTTTCCGTGTTTGGGGAAGGTGTTTCAGTGTGTGGGGATGTGTTGCAGTGGGTGAGGATGGGGTTTCGGTGCCTGGGGAAGGGGTTCCAGTGAGTGGTGAAGGTGTTTCAGTGTGTGGGGAAGTGTTTCAGTGTTTGTGGAATTTTTTTCAGTGTGTGGGGAAGGTGTTTCTGTGATTGGGGAAGGTGTTTCAGATTGTGGGGAAGGGGTTTCAGTGTGTGCGGAAAGGGGTTTCAGTGTGTGGGGATGGGTTTCAGTGTGTGGGGACGTGTTTCAGTGTGTGGGGAAGGGTTTCAGTGTGTGGGGAAGGAGTTTCAGTGTGTGGGGATGGTTTTCGGAGTGTGGGGATGGGTTTCAGTGTGTGCGGAAGGGGTTTCAGTGTGTGGGGAAGGTGTTTCTGTGATTGGGGAAGGAGTTTCAGAGTGTGGGGAAGGGGTTTCAGTGTGTGGGGAAGGGGTTCCAGTGTGTGGAGAAGGTGTTTCAGTGTGTGGGGAAGTGTTTCATTGTGTGGGGAATTTTTTTCAGTTTTGTGAGGAAGGGTCTCAGTGTGTGGGGATGTGGTTTCAGTGCCTGGGGAAGGGGTTCCAGTTTGTGGGGAATTTTTTTCAGTGTGTGGGGAAGGGTTTCAGTGTGTGGGGAAGGTGTTTCTGTGATTGGGGAAGGTGTTTCAGATTGTGGGGAAGGGTTTCAGTGTGTGCGGAAGGGGATTCAGTGTGTGGGGATGGGTTTCAGTGTGTGGGGACGGGTTTCAGTGTGTGGGGAACGGTTTCAGTGTGTGGGGAAGGGGTTTCAGTGTGTGGGGATGGTTTCAGTGTGTGGGGATGGGTTTCAGTGTGTGGGGATGGGTTTCAGTGTGTGCGGAAGGGGTTTCAGTGTGTGGGGATGGTTTCAGTGTGTGGGGATGGGTTTCAGTGTGTGGGGATGGGTTTCAGTGTGTGCGGAAGGGGTTTCAGTGTGTGGGGAAGGTGTTTCTGTGATTGGGGAAGGTGTTTCAGAGTGTGGGCAAGGGGTTTCAGTGTGTGGGGAAGGGGTTTCAGTGTGTGGGGATGGGTTTCAGAGTGTGGGGTTGGGTTTCAGTGTGTGCGGAAGGGTTTTCAGTGAGTGCGGAAGGTGTTTCAGTGTGTCGGGAAGGGGTTTAGGTGTGTGGGGAAGCGGTTTCAGTGTGTGGGGAAGGTGTTTCAGTGTGTGTGGAAGGAGTTTCCGTGTGTGGGGAAGGTGTTTCGGTGTGTGGGGAAGGTGTTTCATTGTGTGCGGAAGGCGTTTCAGTGTGTGGGGAAGTTGTTTCAATGTGTGGAGAAGGTGTTTCAGTGTGTGGGGAAGGGGTTTCAGTGTCTGGGGAATGGTTTCATTGTGTGGGGAAGGGGTTTCAGTGTGTGGGGAAGGGTGTCAGTCTGTGGGGAAGGTGTTTCAGTGTGTGCGGAAGGGGTTTCAATTTGTGAGGAAGGTGTTTCAGTGTATGGGGAAGGATTTCTGTGTGTGGGGAAGGTGTTTCAGTGTGTGGGGAAGGGGTTTCAGTGTATGGGGAAGGGGTTTCAGTGTGTGGGGATGGGTTTCAGTGTGTGGGGATGGGTTTCAGTGTGTGCGGAAGGGGTTTCAGTGTGCGGGGTAGGGGTTTCAGTGTGTGGGGATGTGTTTCAGTTTCTGAGGAAGGGATTTCATTGTGTGGGGAAGGGGTTTCAGTGTGTGGGGAAGGGTTTCACTGTGTGCGGAAAGGTTTAAGTGTGTGGGGAAGGGGATTCAGTGTATGGGGAAGGTGTTTCAGTGTGTGGGGAAGGGTTTCTCTGTGTGCGGAAGGGGTTTCAGTGTGTGGGGAAGGGGTTTCAGTGTGTGGAGAAGGTGTTTCAGTATGTGCGGAAGGGGTTTCAGTGTGTGGGGAAGGGGTTTCAACCTGTGGGGAAGCTGTTTCAGTGTGTGCGGAAGGAGTTTCAGTTTGTGCGGAAGGCGTTTCAGCGTGTGGGGAAGGGGTTTCAGTGTGTGGGGAATGTGTTTCGGTTTGTGGTCAATGGGTTTCAGTGTTTGGGGAAGGGTTTCAGTGTGTGGGGAAGGGGTTTCAGTGTGTGGGGAAGGTGTTTCAGTGTGTGGGGATGTGTTGCAGTGTGTTGGGATGGGGTTTCAGTGCCTGGGGAAGGGGTTCCAGTGTGTGGGGAAGGTGTTTCAGTGTGTGGGGAAGTGTTTCAGTGTGTGGGGAATTTTTTTCAGTGTGTGGGGAAGGGTTTCAGTGTGCGGGGAAGGGGTTTCAGTGTGTGGGGATGGGTTGCAGTGTGTGGGGAAGGAGTTTCAGCATGTGGGGATGTGTTTCAGTGTGCGGGGAAGGGGTTTCAGTTTTTGGGAAGGGGTTTCAGTGTGTGGATGGGTTTCAGTGTGTGGGGATGGGTTTCAGTGTGTGCGGAAGGGGTTTCTGTGTGTGGGGAAGGTGTTTCAGTGTGTGGGTAAGGTGTTTCGGTGTGTGGGGAAGGGGTTTCAGTGTGTGGGGAAGGTGTTTCAGTGTGTGGGGAAGGGGTTTCAGAGTATGGGTAATGGTTTCAGTGTATGGGGACGGTGCGTCAGTGTGTGGGGATTTGTTTCAGTGTGTGGGGATGTGTTTCAGTGTGTGGGGAACGGTTTCTGTGTGTGGGGAAGGTGTTTCAGTGTGTGGGGATTGTTTTCAGTGTGTGGGGATGGGTTTCAGTGTGTGGGGAAGGGGTTTCAGAGTGTGGGTAAGGGTTTCAGTTTGTCGGGAAGGTGTTTCAGTGTGTGGGGAAGGCGTTTCAGAGTTTGGGGAAGGGTTTCAGTGTGGGGGGAAGGGGTTTCAGTGTGTGGGGATGTGTTTCAGTTTCTGAGGAAGGGGTTTCAGCGTGTGGGGAAGGGGTTTCAGTGTGTGGGGAATGTGTTTCGGTTTGCGGTGAATGGGTTTCAGTGTTTGGGGAAGGGGTTCCAGTGTGTGGGGAAGGTGTATCAGTGTGTGGGGAAGTGTTTCAGTGTGTGGGGAATTTTGTTCAGTATGTGGGGAAGGGTTTCAGTGTGTGGGGAAGGTGTTTCAGTGTGTGGGGAAGGGGTTTCAGTGTGTGGGGATGGGTTTCAGTGTGTGGGGAAGGAGCTTCAGCGTGTGGGGATGTGTTTCAGTATCTGAGGAAGGGATTTCAGTGTGTGGGGAAGGGGTTTCAGTGTGTGGGGAAGGGTTTCTCTGTGTGCGGAAGGGGTTTCAGTTTGTGGGGAAGGGGTTTCAGTGTGTGGGGAAGGTGTTTCAGTATGTGCGGATGGGGTTTCAGTGTGTGGGGAAGGGGTTTCAGTCTGTGGGGAAGCTGTTTCAGTGTGTGCGGAAGGAGTTTCAGTGTGTGCGGAAGGCGTTTCAGCGTGTGCGGAAGGGGTTTCAGTGTGTGGGGAATGTGTTTCGGTTTGTGGTCAATGGGTTTCAGTGTTTGGGGAAGGGTTTCAGTGTGTGGGGAAGGGGTTTCAGTGTGTGGGGAAGGTGTTTCAGTGTGTGGGGATGTGTTGCAGTGTGTGGGGATGGGGTTTCAGAGCCTGGGGAAGGGGTTCCAGTGTGTGGGGAAGGTGTTTCAATGTGTGGGGAAGTGTTTCAGTGTGTGGGGAATTTTTTTCAGTGTGTGGGGAAGGGTTTCAGTGTGTGGGGAAGTGTTTCAGTGTGTGGGGTATTTTTTTCAGTGTGTGGGGAAGGGTTTCAGTGTGTGGGCAAGGTGTTTCTGTGATTGGGGAAGGTGTTTCAGATTGTGGGGAAGGGGTTTCAGTGTGTGCGGAAGGGGTTTCAGTGTGTGGGGATGGGTTTCAGTGTGTGGGGACGGGTTTCAGTGTGTGGGGAAGGGTTTCAGTGTGTGGGGAAGGTGTTTCAGTGTCTGAGGATGGGTTTCAGTGTGTGGGGAAGGGTTTCAGTGTGTGGGGAAGGTGTTTCAATGTGTGGCGATGGTTTTCAGTGTGTGGGGATGGGTTTCAGTGCGTGGGGATGGGTTTCAGTGTGTGCGGAAGGGGTTTCAGTGTGTGGGGAAGGTGTTTCTGTGATTGGGGAAGGTGTTTCAGATGTGGGGAAGGAGGGGTTTCAGTGTGTGGGGAAGGGGTTTCAGTGTGTGGGGATGGGTTTCAGTGTGTGCGGAATGGGTTTCAGTGAGTGCGGAAGGTGTTTCAGTGAGTGGGGAAGGGGTTTCGGTGTGTGGGGAAGTGGTTTCAGTGTTTGGGGAACGTGTTTCAGTGTGTGTGGAAGGGGTTTCCGTGTGTGGGGAAGGTGTTTCGGTGTGTGGGGAAGGTGTTTCATTGTGTGCGGAAGGCGTTTCAGTGTGTGGGGAAGTTGTTTCAGTGTGTGGAGAAGGTGTTTCAGTGTGTGGGGAAGGGGTTTCAGTGTGTGGGGAAGGGTTTTATTGTGTGGGGAAGGGGTTTCAGTGTCTGGGGAAGGGTGTCAGTCTGTGGGGAAGGTGTTTCAGTGTGTGCGGAAGGGGTTTCAATTTCTGGGGAAGGTGTTTCACTGTCTGGGGATGGTTTTCAGTGTGTGGGGATGGGTTTCAGTGTGTTGGGATGGGTTTCAGTGTGTGAAGAAGGGGTTTCTTTGTATGGGGAAGGTGTTTCTGCGTGTGGGGAAGGTGTTTCAGTGAGTGGGGAAGGGGTTTCAGTGTATGGGGAAGGGGTTTCAGTGTGTGGGGATGGGTTTCAGTGTGTGGGGATGGGTTTCAGTGTGTGCGGAAGGGGTTTCTGTGTGTGGGGAAGGTGTTTCAGTGTGTGGGTAAGGTGTTTCGGTGTGTGGGGAAGGGGTTTCAGTGTGTGGGGAAGGTGTTTCAGTGTGTGGGGAAGGGGTTTCAGAGTATGGGTAATGGTTTCAGTGTATGGGGACGGTGCGTCAGTGTGTGGGGATTTGTTTCAGTGTGTGGGGATGTGTTTCAGTGTGTGGGGAACGGTTTCTGTGTGTGGGGAAGGTGTTTCAGTGTATGGGGATTGTTTTCAGTGTGTGGGGATGGGTTTCAGTGTGTGGGGAAGGGGTTTCAGAGTGTGGGTAAGGGTTTCAGTTTGTCGGGAAGGGGTTTCAGTGTGTGGGGAAGGCGTTTCAGAGTTTGGGGAAGGGTTTCAGTGTGGGGGGAAGGGGTTTCAGTGTGTGGGGATGTGTTTCAGTTTCTGAGGAAGGGATTTCAGTGTGCGGGGAAGGGGTTTCAGTGTGTGGGGAAGGGTTTCACTGTGTGCGGAACGGGTTTCAGTGTGTGGGGAAGGGGATTCAGTTTGTGGGGAAGGTGTTTCAGTGTGTGGGGAAGGGTTTCTCTGTGTGCGGAAGGGGTTTCAGCGTGTGGGGAAGGGGTTTCAGTGTGTGGGGAATGTGTTTCGGTTTGCAGTGAATGGGTTTCAGTGTTTGGGGAAGGGGTTCCAGTGTGTGGGGAAGGTGTATCAGTGTGTGGGGAAGTGTTTCAGTGTGTGGGGAATTTTGTTCAGTATGTGGGGAAGGGTTTCAGTGTGTGGGGAAGGGGTTTCAGTGTGTGGGGAAGGGGTTTCAGTGTGTGGGGATGGGTTTCAGTGTGTGGGGAAGGAGCTTCAGCGTGTGGGGATGTGTTTCAGTTTCTGAGGAAGGGATTTCAGTGTGTGGGGAAGGGGTTTCAGTGCGTGGGGAAGGGTTTCACTGTGTGCGGAAAGGTTTCAGTGTGTGGGGAAGGGGATTCAGTGTGTGGGGAAGGTGTTTCAGTGTGTGGGGAAGGGTTTCTCTGTGTGTGGAAGGGGTTTCAGTTTGTGGGGAAGGGGTTTCAGTGTGTGGGGAAGGTGTTCCAGTATGTGCGGATGGGGTTTCAGTGTGTGTGGAAGGGGTTTCAGTCTGTGGGGAAGCTGTTTCAGTGTGTGCGGAAGGAGTTTCAGTGTGTGCGGAAGGCGTTTCAGCGTGTGCGGAAGGGGTTTCAGTGTGTGGGGAATGTGTTTCGGTTTGTGGTGAATGGGTTTCAGTGTTTGGGGAAGGGTTTCAGTGTGTGGGGAAGGGGTTTCAGTGTGTGGGGAAGGTGTTTCAGTGTGTGGGGATGTGTTGCAGTGTGTGGGGATGGGGTTTCAGAGCCTGGGGAAGGGGTTCCAGTGTGTGGGGAAGGTGTTTCAATGTGTGGGGAAGTGTTTCAGTGTGTGGGGAATTTTTTTCAGTGTGTGGGGAAGGGTTTCAGTGTGTGGGGAAGTGTTTCAGTGTGTGGGGTATTTTTTTCAGTGTGTGGGGAAGGGTTTCAGTGTGTGGGGAAGGTGTTTCTGTGATTGGGGAAGGTGTTTCAGATTGTGGGGAAGGGGTTTCAGTGTGTGCGGAAGGGGTTTCAGTGTGTGGGGATGGGTTTCAGTGTGTGGGGACGGGTTTCAGTGTGTGGGGAAGGGTTTCAGTGTGTGGGGAAGGTGTTTCAGTGTGTTGGGATGGGTTTCAGTGTGTGGGGATGGGTTTCAGTGTGTGGTGATGGGTTTCAGTGTGTGCGGAAGGGGTTTCAGTGTATGGGGAAGGTGTTTCTGTGATTGGGGAAGGTGTTTCAGAGTGTGGGGAAGGGGTTTCAGTGTGTGGGGAAGGGGTTTCAGTGTGTGGGGATGGGTTTCAGAGTGTGGGGTTGGGTTTCAGTGTGTGCGGAAGGGGTTTCAGTGAGTGCGGAAGGTGTTTCAGTGTGTGGGGAAGGGGTTTCGGTGTGTGGGGAAGTGGTTTCAGAGTGTGGGGAAGGTGTTTCCGTGTGTGGGGAAGGTGTTGCGGTGTGTGGGGAAGGTGTTTCATTGTGTGCGGAAGGCGTTTCAGTGTGTGGGGAAGTTGTTTCAGTGTGTGGAGAAGGTGTTTCAGTGTGTGGGGAAGGGGTTTCAGTGTGTGGGGAAGGGTTTCATTGTGTGGGGAAGGGTTTCAGTGTGTGGGGAAGGGTGTCAGTCTGTGGGGAAGGTGTTTCAGTGTGTGCGGAAGGAGTTTCAATTTGTGAGGAAGGGGTTTCAGTGTGTTGGGATGGGTTTCAGTGTGTGCGGAAGGGGTTTCTTTGTATGGGGAAGGTTTTCTGTGTGTGGAGAGAGGGTTTCAGTGTGTGGGGAAGGGGTTTCAGTGTATGGGGAAGGGGTTTCAGTGTGTGGGGATGGGTTTCAGTGTGTGTGGATGGGTTTCATTCTGTGCGGAAGGGGTTTCAGTGTGGGGGGGAGGGGTTTCAGTGTGTGGGGATGTGTTTCACTTTCTGAGGAAGGGATTTCAGTGTGTGGGGAAGGGGTTTTAGTGTGTGGGGAAGGGTTTCACTGTGTGCGGAAAGGTTTCAGTGTGTGGGGAAGGGGATTCAGTGTGTGGGGAAGGTGTTTCAGTGTGTGGGGAAGGGTTTCTCTGTGTGCGGAAGGGGTTTCAGTGTGTGGGGAAGGGGTTTCAGTGTGTGGGGCAGGTGTTTCAGTATGTGCGGAAGTAGTTTCAGTGTGTGGGGAAGGGGTTTCAGTGTGTGGGGAAGCTGTTTCAGTGTGTGCGGAAGGAGTTTCAGTGTGTGCGGAAGGCTTTTCAGCGTGTGGGGAAGGGGCTTCAGTGTGTGGGGAATGTGTTTCGGTTTGTGGTGAATGGGTTTCAGTGTTTGGGGAAGGGTTTCAGTGTGTGGGGAAGTGGTTTCAGTGTGTGGGGAAGGTGTTTCAGTGTGTGGGGATGTGTTGCAGTGTGTGGGGATGGGGTTTCGGTGCCTGGGGAAGGGGTTCCAGTGTGTGGTGAAGGTGTTTCAGTGTGTGGGGAAGTGTTTCAGTGTGTGTGGAATTTTTTTTCAGTGTGTGGGGAAGGGTTTCAGTGTGTGGGGAAGGTGTTTCTGTGATTGGGGAAGGTGTTTCAGATTGTGGGGAACGGGTTTCGGTGTGTGTGGAAGGGGTTTCTGTGTGTGGGGATGGGTTTCAGTGTGTGGGGACGTGTTTCAGTTTGTGGGGATGGGTTTCAGTGTGTGGGGAAGGTGTTTCAGTGTGTGGGGATGGTTTTCAGAGTGTGGGGATGGGTTTCAGTGTGTGGGGATGGGTTTCAGTGTGTGCGGAAGGGGTTTCAGTGTGTGGGGAAGGTGTTTCTGTGATTGGGGAAGGTGTTTCAGAGTGTGGGGAAGGTGTTTCAATGTGTGGGGAAGGGGTTCCAGTGTGTGGAGAAGGTGTTTCAGTGTGTGGGGAAGTGTTTCATTGTGTGGGGAATTTTTTTCAGTGTGTGAGGAAGGGTCTCAGTGTGTGGGGATGGGGTTTCAGTGCCTGGGGAAGGGGTTCCAGTGTGTGGGGAATTGTTTTCAGTGTGTGGGGAAGGGTTTCATTGTGTGGGGAAGGTGTTTCTGTGATTGGGGAAGGTGTTTCAGATTGTGGGGAAGGGGTTTCAGTGTGTGCGGGAGGGGTTTCAGTGTGTGGGGATGGGTTTCAGTGTGTGGGGACGGGTTTCAGTGTGTGGGGAAGGGTTTCAGTGTGTGGGGACGGGTTTCAGTGTGTGGGGAAGGGTTTCAGTGTGTGGGGAAGGGGTTTCAGTGTGTGGGGATGGTTTCACTGTGTGGGGATGGGTTTCAGTGTGTGGGGATGGGTTTCAGTGTGTGCGGAAGGGGTTTCAGTGTATGGGGAAGTTGTTTCTGTGATTGGGGAAGGTGTTTCAGAGTGTGGGCAAGGGGTTTCAGTGTGTGGGGAAGGGGTTTCAGTGTGTGGGGATGGGTTTCAGAGTGTGGGGTTGGGTTTCAGTGTGTGCGGAAGGGGTTTCAGTGAGTGCGGAAGGTGCTTCAGTGTGTCGGGAAGGGGTTTAGGTGTGTGGGGAAGTGGTTTCAGTGTGTGGGGTAGGTGTTTCAGTGTGTGTGGAAGGAGTTTCCGTGTGTGGGGAAGGTGTTTCGGTGTGTGGGGAAGGTGTTTCATTGTGTGCGGAAGGCGTTTCAGTGTGTGGGGAAGTTGTTTCAATGTGTGGAGAAGGTGTTTCAGTGTGTGGGGAAGGGGTTTCAGTGTGTGGGGAAGGGTTTCATTGTGTGGGCAAGGGGTTTCAGTGTGTGGGGAAGGGTGTCAGTCTGTGGGGAAGGTGTTTCAGTGTGTGCGGAAGAGGTTTCAATTTGTGAGGAAGGTGTTTCAGTGTATGGGGAAGGATTTCTGTGTGTGGGGAAGGTGTTTCAGTGTGTGGGGAAGGGGTTTCAGTGTATGGGGAAGGGGTTTCAGTGTGTGGGGAAGGGGTTTCAGTGTGTGGGGATGGGTTTCAGTGTGTGCGGAAGGGGTTTCAGTGTGCGGGGTAGGGGTTTCAGTGTGTGGGGATGTGTTTCAGTTTCTGAGGAAGGGATTTCATTGTGTGGGGAAGGGGTTTCAGTGTGTGGGGAAGGGTTTCACTGTGTGCGGAAAGGTTTCAGTGTGTGGGGAAGGGGATTCAGTGTGTGGGGAAGGTGTTTCAGTGTGTGGGGAAGGGTTTCTCTGTGTGCGGAAGGGGTTTCAGTGTGTGGGGAAGGGGTTTCAGTGTGTGGGGAAGGTGTTTCAGTATGTGCGGAAGGGGTTTCATTGTGTGGGGAAGGGGTTTCAATCTGTGGGGAAGCTGTTTCAGTGTGTGCGGAAGGAGTTTCAGTGTGTGCGGAAGGCGTTTCAGCGTGTGGGGAAGGGGTTTCATTCTGTGGGGAATGTGTTTCGGTTTGTGGTCAATGGGTTTCAGTGATTGGGGAAGGGTTTCAGTGTGTGGGGAAGGGGTTTCAGTGTGTGGGGAAGGTGTTTCAGTGTGTGGGGATGTGTTGCAGAGTGTGGGGATGGGGTTTCAGTGCCTGGGGAAGGGGTTCCAGTGTGTGGGGAAGCTGTTTCAGTGTGTGGGGAAGTGTTTCAGTGTGTGGGGAATTTTTTTCAGTGTGTGGGGAAGGGTTTCAGTGTGTGGAGAAGGGGTTTCAGTGTGTGGGGATGGGTTTCAGTGTGTGGGGAAGGAGTTTCAGCGTGTGGGGATGTGTTTCAGTGTGTGGGGATGGTGTTTCAGTGTGTGTGGAAGGGTTTCACTGTGTGCGGAATGGGTTCCTGTGTGTGGGGAAGGGGTTTCAGTGTGTGGGGAAGGTGCTTCAGCGTGTGGGGATGTGTTTCAGTGTGTGGGGATGTGTTTCAGTGTGTGGGGAAGGGTTTCAGTGTGTGGGGAAGGTGTTTCCATGTGTGGCGATGGTTTTCAGTGTGTGGGGATGGGTTTCAGTGCTTGGGGTGGGTTTCAGTGTGTGCGGAAGGGGTTTCAGTGTGTGGGGAAGGTGTTTCTGTGATTGGGGAAGGTGTTTCAGATTGTGGGGAAGGGGTTTCGGTGTGTGCGGAAGGGGTTTCAGTGTGTGGGGATGGGTTTCAATGTGTGGGGACGGGTTTCAGTGTGTGCGGAAGGGGTTTCAGTGCGTGCGGAAGGCGTTTCAGTGAGTGGGGAAGGGGTTTCGGTGTGTGGGGAAGTGGTTTCAGTGTGTGGGGAACGTGTTTCAGTGTGTGTGGAAGGGGTTTCCGTGTGTGGGGAAGGTGTTTCGGTGTGTGGGGAAGGTGTTTCATTGTGTGCGGAAGGCGTTTCAGTGTGTGGGGAAGTTGTTTCAGTGTGTGGAGAAGGTGTTTCAGTGTGTGGGGAAGGGGTTTCAGTGTGTGGGGAAGGGTTTTATTGTGTGGGGAAGGGGTTTCAGTGTCTGGGGAAGGGTGTCAGTCTGTGGGGAAGGTGTTTCAGTGTGTGCAGAAGGGGTTTCAGTTTGTGGGGAAGGTGTTTCACTGTGTGGGGATGGTTTTCAGTGTGTGGGGATGGGTTTCAGTGTGTTGGGATGGGTTTCAGTGTGTGCAGAAGGGGTTTCTTTGTATGGGGAAGGTGTTTCTGTGTGTGGGGAAGGTGTTTCAGTGTGTGGGGAAGGGGTTTCAGTGTATGGGGAAGGGGATTCAGTGTGTGGGGATGGGTTTCAGTGTGTGGGGATGGGTTTCAGTGTGTGCGGAAGGGGTTTCTGTGTGTGGGGAAGGTGTTTCAGTGTGTGGGTAAGGTGTTTCGGTGTGTGGGGAAGGGGTTTCAGTGTGTGGGGAAGGTGTTTCAGTGTGTGGGGAAGGGGTTTCAGAGTATGGGTAATGGTTTCAGTGTGTGGGGAAGGTGCGTCAGTGTGTGGGGATTTGTTTCAGTGTGTGGGGATGTGTTTCAGTGTGTAGGGAACGGTTTCTGTTTGTGGGGAAGTTGTTTCAGTGTGTGGGGATTGTTTTCAGTGTGGGGGGATGGGGTTTCAGAGTGTGGGTAAGGGTTTCAGTTTGTCGGGAAGGGGTTTCAGTGTGTGGGGAAGGCGTTTCAGAGTTTGGGGAAGGGTTTCAGTGTGGGGGGAAGGGGTTTCAGTGTGTGGGGATGTGTTTCAGTTTCTGAGGAAGGGATTTCAGTGTGTGGGGAAGGGGTTTCAGTGTGTGGGGAAGGGTTTCCCTGTGTGCGGAACGGGTTTCAGTGTGTGGGGAAGGGGATTCAGTTTGTGGGGAAGGTGTTTCAGTGTGTGGGGAAGGGTTTCTCTGTGTGCGGAAGGCGTTTCAGCGAGTGGGGAAGGGGTTTCAGTGTGTGGGGAATGTGTTTCGGTTGGCGGTGAATGGGTTTCAGTGTTTGGGGAAGGGTTTCAGTGTGTGCGGAAGGGGTTTCAGTGTGTGGGGAAGGTGTTTCAGTGTGTGGGAATGTGTTGCAGTGTGTGGGGATGGGGTTTCAGTGCCTGGGGAAGGGGTTCCAGTGTGTGGGGAAGGTGTATCAGTGTGTGGGAAAGTGTTTCAGTGTGTGGGGAATTTTGTTCAGTGTGTGGGGAAGGGTTTCAGTGTGTGGGGAAGGGGTTTCAGTGTGTGGGGAAGGGGTTTCAGTGTGTGGGGATGGGTTTCAGTGTGTGGGGAAGGAGTTTCAGCGTGTGGGGATGTGTTTCAGTTTCTGAGGAAGGGATTTCAGTGTGTGGGGAAGGGGTTTCAGTGTGTGGGGAAGGGTTTCACTGTGTGCGGAAAGGTTTCAGTGTGTGGGGAAGGGGATTCAGTGTGTGGGGAAGGTGTTTCAGTGTGTGGGGAAGGGTTTCTCTGTGTGCGGAAGGGGTTTCAGTGTGTGGGGAAGGGGTTTCAGTGTGTGGGGAAGGTGTTTCAGTATGTGCGGAAGGGGTTTCAGTGTGTGGGGAAGGGGTTTCAGTCTGTGGGGAAGCTGTTTCAGTGTGTGCGGAAGGAGTTTCAGTGTGTGCGGAAGGCGTTTCAGCGTGTGCAGAAGGGGTTTCAGTGTGTGGGGAATCTGTTTCGGTTTGTGGTGAATGGGTTTCAGTGTTTGGGGAAGGGTTTCAGTGTGTGGGGAAGGGGTTTCAGTGTGTGGGGAAGGTGTTTCAGTGTGTGGGGAAGTGTTTCAGTGTGTGGGGAATTTTTTTCAGTGTGTGGGGAAGGGTTTCAGTGTGTGGGAAAGGGGTTTCAGTGTGTGGGGAAGGGGTTTCAGTGTGTGGGGATGGGTTTCAGTGTGTGGGGAAGGAGTTTCAGCGTGTGGGGATGTGTTTCAGTGTGTGGGGAAGGTGTTTCAGTGTGTGGGGAAGGGTTTCACTGTGTGCGGAAGGGGTTTCTGTGTGTGGGGAAGGGGTTTCACTGTGTGGGGAAGGTGCTTCACTGTGTGGGGATGTGTTTCAGTGTGTGGGGATGTGTTTCAGTGTGTAGGGAAGGGTTTCAGTGTGTGGGGAAGGTGTTTCAATGTGTGGCGATGGTTTTGAGTGTGTGGGGATGGGTTTCAGTGTGTGGGGATGGGTTTCAGTGTGTGCGGAAGGGGTTTCAGTGTGTGGGGACGGTGTTTCTGTGATTGGGGAAGGTGTTTCAGATTGTGGGGAAGTGGTTTCAGTGTGTGCGGAAGGGGTTTCAGTGTGTGGGGATGGGTTTCTCTGTGTGCGGAAGGGGTTTCAGTCTGTGGGGAAGCTGTTTCAGTGTGTGCGGAAGGAGTTTCAGTGTGTGCGGAAGGCGTTTCAGCGTGTGGGGAAGGGGTTTCAGTGTGTGGGGAATGTGTTTCGGTTTGTGGTGAATGGGTTTCAGTGTTTGGGGAAGGGTTTCAGTGTGTGGGGAAGGGGTTTCAGTGTGTGTGGAAGGTGTTTCAGTGTGTGGGGATGTTTTGCAGTGTGTGTGGATGGTGTTTCTGTGATTGGGGAAGCTGTTTCAGATTGTGGGGAAGGGGTTTCAGTGTGTGCGGAAGGGGTTTCAGTGTGTGGGGATGGGTTTCAGTGTGTGCGGACGTGTTTCAGTGTGTGGGGAAGGGTTTCAGTGTGTGGGGAAGGTGTTTCAGTGTGTGGGGATGGTTTTCAGAGTGTGGGGATAGGTTTCAGTGTGTGGGGATGGGTTTCAGTGTGTGCGGAAGGGGTTTCAGTGTGTGGGGAAGGTGTTTCTGTGATTGGGGAAGGTGTTTCAGAGTGTGGGGAAGGGGTTTCAGTGTGTGGGGAAGGGGTTCCAGTGTGTGGAGAAGGTGTTTCAGTGTGTGGGGAATGTTTTTCAGTGTGTGAGGAAGGGTCTCAGTGTGTGGGTTTGGAGTTTCAGTGCCTGGGGAAGGGGTTCCAGTGTGTGGGGAATTTATTTCAGTGTGTGGGGAAGGGTTTCAGTGTGTGGGGAAGGTGCTTCTGTGATTGGGGAAGGTTTTCAGAGTGTGGGGATGGGTTTCAGTGTGTGGGGATGGGTTTCAGTGTGTGCGGAAGGGGTTTCAGTGTGTGGGGAAGGTGTTTCTGTGATTGGGGAAGGTGTTTCAGATTGTGGGGAAGGGGTTTCAGTGTGTGCGGAAGGGGTTTCAGTGTGTGGGGATGGGTTTCAGTGTGTGGGGATGTGTTTCAGTGTGTGGGGAAGGGTTTCAGTGTGTGGGGAAGGGGTTTCAGTGTGTGGGGATGGTTTCAGTGTGTGGGGATGGGTTTCAGTGTGTGGGGATGGGTTTCAGTGTGTGCGGAAGGGGTTTCAGTGTGTGGGGAAGGTGTTTCTGTGATTGGGGAAGGTGTTTCAGAGTGTGGGCAGGGGGTTTCAGTGTTTGGGGAAGGGGTTTCAGTGTGTGGGGATGGGTTTCAGAGTGTGGGGTTGGGTTTCAGTGAGTGCGGAAGGGGTTTCAGTGAGTGCGGAAGGTGTTTCAGTGTGTCGGGAAGGGGTTTAGGTGTGTGGGGAAGTGGTTTCAGTGTGTGGGGAAGGTGTTTCAGTGTGTGTGGAAGGAGTTTCCGTGTGTGGGGAAGGTGTTTCGGTGTGTGGGGAAGGTGTTTCATTGTGTGCGGAAGGCGTTTCAGTGTGTGGGGAAGTTGTTTCAATGTGTGGAGAAGGTGTTTCAGTGTGTGGGGAAGGGGTTTCAGTGTGTGGGGAAGGGTTTCATTGTGTGGGGAAGGGGTTTCAGTGTTTGGGGATGGGTTTCAGTGTGTTGCGATGGGTTTCAGTGTGTGCGGAAGGGGTTTCAATTTGTGAGGAAGGTGTTTCAGTGTGTGGGGAAGGGTTTCAGTGTGTGGGGAAGGTGTTTCTGTGATTGGGGAAGGTTTTCAGAGTGTGGGGATGGGTTTCAGTGTGTGGGGATGGGTTTCAGTGTGTGCGGAAGGGGTTTCAGTGTGTGGGGAAGGTGTTTCTGTGATTGGGGAAGGTGTTTCAGATTGTGGGGAAGGGGTTTCAGTGTGTGCGGAAGGGGTTTCAGTGTGTGGGGATGGGTTTCAGTGTGTGGGGATGTGTTTCAGTGTGTGGGGAAGGGTTTCAGTGTGTGGGGAAGGGGTTTCAGTGTGTGGGGATGGTTTCAGTGTGTGGGGATGGGTTTCAGTGTGTGGGGATGGGTTTCAGTGTGTGCGGAAGGGGTTTCAGTGTGTGGGGAAGGTGTTTCTGTGATTGGGGAAGGTGTTTCAGAGTGTGGGCAGGGGGTTTCAGTGTTTGGGGAAGGGGTTTCAGTGTGTGGGGATGGGTTTCAGAGTGTGGGGTTGGGTTTCAGTGTGTGCGGAAGGGGTTTCAGTGAGTGCGGAAGGTGTTTCAGTGTGTCGGGAAGGGGTTTAGGTGTGTGGGGAAGTGGTTTCAGTGTGTGGGGAAGGTGTTTCAGTGTGTGTGGAAGGAGTTTCCGTGTGTGGGGAAGGTGTTTCGGTGTGTGGGGAAGGTGTTTCATTGTGTGCGGAAGGCGTTTCAGTGTGTGGGGAAGTTGTTTCAATGTGTGGAGAAGGTGTTTCAGTGTGTGGGGAAGGGGTTTCAGTGTGTGGGGAAGGGTTTCATTGTGTGGGGAAGGGGTTTCAGTGTTTGGGGATGGGTTTCAGTGTGTTGCGATGGGTTTCAGTGTGTGCGGAAGGGGTTTCAATTTGTGAGGAAGGTGTTTCAGTGTGTGGGGAAGGTTTTCAGTGTTTGGGGATGAGTTTCAGTGTGTTGGGATGTTTTTCAGTGTGTGCGGAAGGGGTTTATTTGTATGGGGAAGGATTTCTGTGTGTGGGGAAGGTGTTTCAGTGTGTGGGGAAGGGGTTTCAGTGTATGGGGAAGGGGTTTCAGTGTGTGCGGAAGGGGTTTCAGTGTGCGGGGTAGGGGTTTCAGTGTGCGGGGATGTGTTTCAGTTTCTGAGGAAGGGATTTCATTGTGTGGGGAAGGGGTTTCAGTGTGTGGGGAAGGGTTTCACTGTGTGCGGAAAGGTTTCAGTGTGTGGGGAAGGGGATTCAGTTTGTGGGGAAGGTGTTTCAGTGTGTGGGGAAGGGTTTCATTGTGTGGGGAAGGGGTTTCAGTGTTTGGGGATGGGTTTCAGTGTGTTGGGATGGGTTTCAGTGTGTGCGGAAGGGGTTTCAATTTGTGAGGAAGGTGTTTCAGTGTGTGGGGATGGTTTTCAGTGTTTGGGGATGGGTTTCAGTGTGTTGGGATGGGTTTCAGAGTGTGCGGAAGGGGTTTCTTTGTATGGGGAAGGATTTCTGAGTGTGGGGAAGGTGTTTCAGTGTGTGGGGAAGGGGTTTCAGTGTATGGGGAAGGGGTTCCAGTGTGTGGGGATGGGTTTCAGTGTGTGGGGATGGGTTTCAGTGTGTGCGGAAGGGGTTTCAGTGTGCGGGGTAGGGGTTTCAGTGTGCGGGGATGTGTTTCAGTTTCTGAGGAAGGGATTTCATTGTGTGGGGAAGGGGTTTCAGTGTGTGGTGAAGGGTTTCACTGTGTGCGGAAAGGTTTCAGTGTGTGGGGAAGGGGATTCAGTGTGTGGGGAAGGTGTTTCAGTGTGTGGGGAAGGGTTTCTCTGTGTGCGGAAGGGGTTTCAGTGTGTGGGGAAGGGGTTTCAGTGTGTGGGGAAGGTGTTTCAGTATGTGCGGAAGGGGTTTCAGTGTGTGGGGAAGGGGTTTCAATCTGTGGGGAAGCTGTTTCAGTGTGTGCGGAAGGAGTTTCAGTGTGTGCGGAAGGCGTTTCAGCGTGTGGGGAAGGGGTTTCAGTGTGTGGGGAATGTGTTTCGGTTTGTGGTCAATGGGTTTCAGTGTTTGGGGAAGGGTTTCAGTGTGTGGGGAAGGGGTTTCAGTGTGTGGGGAAGGTGTTTCAGTGTGTGGGGATGTGTTGCAGTGTGTGGGGATGGGGTTTCAGTGCCTGGGGAAGGGGTTCCAGTGTGTGGGGAAGGTGTTCCAGTGTGTGGGGAAGGTGTTTCAGTGTGTGGGGAAGTGTTTCAGTGTGTGGGGAATTTTTTTCAGTGTGTGGGGAAGGGTTTCAGTGTGTGGGGAAGGGGTTTCAGTGTGTGGGGATGGGTTTCAGTGTGTGGGGAAGGAGTTTCAGCGTGTGGGGATGTGTTTCAGTGTGTGGGGAATGTGTTTCAGTGTGTGGGGAAGGGTTTCACTGTGTGCAGAAGGAGTTCCTGTGTGTGGGGAAGGGGTTTCAGTGTGTGGGGAAGGTGCTTCAGCGTGTGGGGATGTGTTTCAGTGTGTGGGGATGTGTTTCAGTGTGTGGGGAAGGGTTTCAGTGTGTGGGGAAGGTGCTTCAATGTGTGGCGATGGTTTTCAGTGTGTGGGGATGGGTTTCAGTGCGTGGGGATGGGTTTCAGTGTGTGCGGAAGGGGTTTCAGTGTGTGGGGATGGTGTTTCTGTGATTGGGGAAGGTGTTTCAGATTGTGGGGAAGGGGTTTCAGTGTGTGCGGAAGGGGTTTCAGTGTGTGGGGATGGGTTTCAGTGTGTGGGGACGGGTTTCAGTGTGTGGGGAAGGGTTTCAGTGTGTGGGGAAGGGGTTTGAGTGTGTGGGAATGTGTTTCAGTGTGTGGGGTTGGGTTTCAGTGTGTGCGGAAGGGGTTTCAGTGTGTGGGGATGGGTTTCTCTGTGTGCGGAAGGGGTTTCAGTCTGTGGGGAAGCTGTTTCAGTGTGTGCGGAAGGAGTTTCAGTGTGTGCGGAAGGCGTTTCAGCGTGTGGGGAAGGGGTTTCAGTGTGTGGGGAATGTGTTTCGGTTTGTGGTGAATGGGTTTCAGTGTTTGGGGAAGGGTTTCAGTGTGTGGGGAAGGGGTTTCAGTGTGTGTGGAAGGTGTTTCAGTGTGTGGGGATGTGTTGCAGTGTGTGGGGATGGTGTTTCTGTGATTGGGGAAGCTGTTTCAGATTGTGGGGAAGGGGTTTCAGTGTGTGCGGAAGGGGTTTCAGTGTGTGGGGATGGGTTTCAGTGTGTGGGGACGTGTTTCAGTGTGTGGGGAAGGGTTTCAGTGTGTGGGGAAGGTGTTTCAGTGTGTGGGGATGGTTTTCAGAGTGTGGGGATGGGTTTCAGTGTGTGGGGATGGGTTTCAGTGTGTGCGGAAGGGGTTTCAGTGTGTGGGAAAGGTGTTTCTGTGATTGGGGAAGGTGTTTCAGAGTGTGGGGAAGGGGTTTCAGTGTGTGGGGAAGGGGTTCCAGTGTGTGGAGAAGGTGTTTCAGTGTGTGGGGAATGTTTTTCAGTGTGTGAGGAAGGGTCTCAGTGTGTGGGTTTGGAGTTTCAGTGCCTGGGGAAGGGGTTCCAGTGTGTGGGGAATTTATTTCAGTGTGTGGGGAAGGGTTTCAGTGTTTGGGGATGGGTTTCAGTGTGTTGGGATGGGTTTCAGTGTGTGCGGAAGGGGTTTCAATTTGTGAGGAAGGTGTTTCAGTGTGTGGGGATGGTTTTCAGTGTTTGGGGATGGGTTTCAGTGTGTTGGGATGGGTTTCAGAGTGTGCGGAAGGGGTTTCTTTGTATGGGGAAGGATTTCTGTGTGTGGGGAAGGTGTTTCAGTGTGTGGGGAAGGGGTTTCAGTGTATGGGGAAGGGGTTTCAGTGTGTGGGGATGGGTTTCAGTGTGTGGGGATGGGTTTCAGTGTGTGCGGAAGGGGTTTCAGTGTGCGGGGTAGGGCTTTCAGTGTGCGGGGATGTGTTTCAGTTTCTGAGGAAGGGATTTCATTGTGTGGGGAAGGGGTTTCAGTGTGTGGTGAAGGGTTTCACTGTGTGCGGAAAGGTTTCAGTGTGTGGGGAAGGGGATTCAGTGTGTGGGGAAGGTGTTTCAGTGTGTGGGGAAGGGTTTCTCTGTGTGCGGAAGGGGTTTCAGTGTGTGGGGAAGGGGTTTCAGTGTGTGGGGAAGGTGTTTCAGTATGTGCGGAAGGGGTTTCAGTGTGTGGGGAAGGGGTTTCAATCTGTGGGGAAGCTGTTTCAGTGTGTGCGGAAGGAGTTTCAGTGTGTGCGGAAGGCGTTTCAGCGTGTGGGGAAGGGGTTTCAGTGTGTGGGGAATGTGTTTCGGTTTGTGGTCAATGGGTTTCAGTGTTTGGGGAAGGGTTTCAGTGTGTGGGGAAGGGGTTTCAGTGTGTGGGGAAGGTGTTTCAGTGTGTGGGGATGTGTTGCAGTGTGTGGGGATGGGGTTTCAGTGCCTGGGGAAGGGGTTCCAGTGTGTGGGGAAGGGGTTCCAGTGTGTGGGGAAGGTGTTTCAGTGTGTGGGGAAGTGTTTCAGTGTGTGGGGAATTTTTTTCAGTGTGTGGGGAAGGGTTTCAGTGTGTGGGGAAGGGGTTTCAGTGTGTGGGGATGGGTTTCAGTGTGTGGGGAAGGAGTTTCAGCGTGTGGGGATGTGTTTCAGTGTGTGGGGAAGGTGTTTCAGTGTGTGGGGAAGGGTTTCACTGTGTGCAGAAGGAGTTCCTGTGTGTGGGGAAGGGGTTTCAGTGTGTGGGGAAGGTGCTTCAGCGTGTGGGGATGTGTTTCAGTGTGTGGGGATGTGTTTCAGTGTGTGGGGAAGGGTTTCAGTGTGTGGGGAAGGTGCTTCAATGTGTGGCGATGGTTTTCAGTGTGTGGGGATGGGTTTCAGTGCGTGGGGATGGGTTTCAGTGTGTGCGGAAGGGGTTTCAGTGTGTGGGGATGGTGTTTCTGTGATTGGGGAAGGTGTTTCAGATTGTGGGGAAGGGGTTTCAGTGTGTGCGGAAGGGGTTTCAGTGTGTGGGGATGGGTTTCAGTGTGTGGGGACGGGTTTCAGTGTGTGGGGAAGGGTTTCAGTGTGTGGGGAAGGTGTTTCAGTGTGTGGGGATGTGTTTCAGAGTGTGGGGTTGGGTTTCAGTGTGTGCGGAAGGGGTTTCAGTGTGTGGGGATGGGTTTCTCTGTGTGCGGAAGGGGTTTCAGTCTGTGGGGAAGCTGTTTCAGTGTGTGCGGAAGGAGTTTCAGTGTGTGCGGAAGGCGTTTCAGCGTGTGGGGAAGGGGTTTCAGTGTGTGGGGAATGTGTTTCGGTTTGTGGTGAATGGGTTTCAGTGTTTGGGGAAGGGTTTCAGTGTGTGGGGAAGGGGTTTCAGTGTGTGTGGAAGGTGTTTCAGTGTGTGGGGATATGTTGCAGTGTGTGGGGATGGTGTTTCTGTGATTGGGGAAGCTGTTTCAGATTGTGGGGAAGGGGTTTCAGTGTGTGCGGAAGGGGTTTCAGTGTGTGGGGATGGGTTTCAGTGTGTGGGGACGTGTTTCAGTGTGTGGGGAAGGGTTTCAGTGTGTGGGGAAGGTGTTTCAGTGTGTGGGGATGGTTTTCAGAGTGTGGGGATGGGTTTCAGTGTGTGGGGATGGGTTTCAGTGTGTGCGGAAGGGGTTTCAGTGTGTGGGGAAGGTGTTTCTGTGATTGGGGAAGGTGTTTCAGAGTGTGGGGAAGGGGTTTCAGTGTGTGGGGAAGGGGTTCCAGTGTGTGGAGAAGGTGTTTCAGTGTGTGGGGAATGTTTTTCAGTGTGTGAGGAAGGGTCTCAGTGTGTGGGTTTGGAGTTTCAGTGCCTGGGGAAGGGGTTCCAGTGTGTGGGGAATTTATTTCAGTGTGTGGGGAAGGGTTTCAGTGTGTGGGGAAGGTGTTTCTGTGATTGGGGAAGGTTTTCAGAGTGTGGGGATGGGTTTCAGTGTGTGGGGATGGGTTTCAGTGTGTGCGGAAGGGGTTTCAGTGTGTGGGGAAGGTGTTTCTGTGATTGGGGAAGGTGTTTCAGATTGTGGGGAAGGGGTTTCAGTGTGTGCGGAAGGGGTTTCAGTGTGTGGGGATGGGTTTCAGTGTGTGGGGATGTGTTTCAGTGTGTGGGGAAGGGTTTCAGTGTGTGGGGAAGGGGTTTCAGTGTGTGGGGATGGTTTCAGTGTGTGGGGATGGGTTTCAGTGTGTGCAGAAGGGGTTTCAGTGTGTGGGGAAGGTGTTTCTGTGATTGGGGAAGGTGTTTCAGAGTGTGGGCAGGGGTTTTCAGTGTTTGGGGAAGGGGTTTCAGTGTGTGGGGATGGGTTTCAGAGTGTGGGGTTGGGTTTCAGTGTGTGCGGAAGGAGTTTCAGTGAGTGCGGAAGGTGTGTCAGTGTGTCGGGAAGGGGTTTAGGTGTGTGGGGAAGTGGTTTCAGTGTGTGGGGAAGGTGTTTCAGTGTGTGTGGAAGGAGTTTCCGTGTGTGGGGAAGGTGTTTCGGTGTGTGGGGAAGGTGTTTCATTGTGTGCGGAAGGCGTTTCAGTGTGTGGGGAAGTTGTTTCAATGTGTGGAGAAGGTGTTTCAGTGTGTGGGGAAGGGGTTTCAGTGTGTGGGGAAGGGTTTCATTGTGTGGGGAAGGGGTTTCAGTGTTTGGGGATGGGTTTCAGTGTGTTGCGATGGGTTTCAGTGTGTGCGGAAGGGGTTTCAATTTGTGAGGAAGGTGTTTCAGTGTGTGGGGATGGTTTTCAGTGTTTGGGGATGAGTTTCAGTGTGTTGGGATGTTTTTCAGTGTGTGCGGAAGGGGTTTATTTGTATGGGGAAGGATTTCTGTGTGTGGGGAAGGTGTTTCAGTGTGTGGGGAAGGGGTTTCAGTGTATGGGGAAGGGGTTTCAGTGTGTGCGGAAGGGGTTTCAGTGTGCGGGGTAGGGGTTTCAGTGTGCGGGGATGTGTTTCAGTTTCTGAGGAAGGGATTTCATTGTGTGGGGAAGGGGTTTCAGTGTGTGGGGAAGGGTTTCACTGTGTGCGGAAAGGTTTCAGTGTGTGGGGAAGGGGATTCAGTTTGTGGGGAAGGTGTTTCAGTGTGTGGGGAAGGGTTTCATTGTGTGGGGAAGGGGTTTCAGTGTTTGGGGATGGGTTTCAGTGTGTTGGGATGGGTTTCAGTGTGTGCGGAAGGGGTTTCAATTTGTGAGGAAGGTGTGTCAGTGTGTGGGGATGGTTTTCAGTGCTTGGGGATGGGTTTCAGTGTGTTGGGATGAGTTTCAGAGTGTGCGGAAGGGGTTTCTTTGTATGGGGAAGGATTTCTGTGTGTGGGGAAGGTGTTTCAGTGTGTGGGGAAGGGGTTTCAGTGTATGGGGAAGGGGTTTCAGTGTGTGGGGATGGGTTTCAGTGTGTGGGGATGGGTTTCAGTGTGTGCGGAAGGGGTTTCAGTGCGCGGGGTAGGGGTTTCAGTGTGCGGGGATGTGTTTCAGTTTCTGAGGAAGGGATTTCATTGTGTGGGGAAGGGGTTTCAGTGTGTGGTGAAGGGTTTCACTGTGTGCGGTAAGGTTTCAGTGTGTGGGGAAGGGGATTCAGTGTGTGGGGAAGGTGTTTCAGTGTGTGGGGAAGGGTTTCTCTGTGTGCGGAAGGGGTTTCAGTGTGTGGGGAAGGGGTTTCAGTGTGTGGGGAAGGTGTTTCAGTATGTGCGGAAGGGGTTTCAGTGTGTGGGGAAGGGGTTTCAATCTGTGGGGAAGCTGTTTCAGTGTGTGCGGAAGGAGTTTCAGTGTGTGCGGAAGGCGTTTCAGCGTGTGGGGAAGGGGTTTCAGTGTGTGGGGAATGTGTTTCGGTTTGTGGTCAATGGGTTTCAGTGTTTGGGGAAGGGTTTCAGTGTGTGGGGAAGGGGTTTCAGTGTGTGGGGAAGGTGTTTCAGTGTGTGGGGATGTGTTGCAGTGTGTGGGGATGGGGTTTCAGTGCCTGGGGAAGGGGTTCCAGTGTGTGGGGAAGGGGTTCCAGTGTGTGGGGAAGGTGTTTCAGTGTGTGGGGAAGTGTTTCAGTGTGTGGGGAATTTTTTTCAGTGTGTGGGGAAGGGTTTCAGTGTGTGGGGAAGGGGTTTCAGTGTGTGGGGATGGGTTTCAGTGTGTGGGGAAGGAGTTTCAACGTGTGGGGATGTGGTTCAGTGTGTGGGGAAGGTGTTTCAGTGTGTGGGGAAGGGTTTCACTGTGTGCAGAAGGAGTTCCTGTGTGTGGGGAAGGGGTTTCAGTGTGTGGGGAAGGTGCTTCAGCGTGTGGGGATGTGTTTCAGTGTGTGGGGATGTGTTTCAGTGTGTGGGGAAGGGTTTCAGTGTGTGGGGAAGGTGCTTCAATGTGTGGCGATGGTTTTCAGTGTGTGGGGATGGGTTTCAGTGCGTGGGGATGGGTTTCAGTGTGTGCGGAAGGGGTTTCAGTGTGTGGGGATGGTGTTTCTGTGATTGGGGAAGGTGTTTCAGATTGTGGGGAAGGGGTTTCAGTGTGTGCGGAAGGGGTTTCAGTGTGTGGGGATGGGTTTCAGTGTGTGGGGACGGGTTTCAGTGTGTGGGGAAGGGTTTCAGTGTGTGGGGAAGGTGTTTCAGTGTGTGGGGATGTGTTTCAGTGTGTGGGGTTGGGTTTCAGTGTGTGCGGAAGGGGTTTCAGTGTGTGGGGAAGGTGTTTCTGTGATTGGGGAATGTGTTTCAGAGTGTGGGGAAGGGGTTTCAGTGTGTGGGGAAGGGGTTTCAGTGTGTGGGGATGGTTTTCAGTGTGTGGGGATGTGTTTCAGTGTGTTGGGATGGGTTTCAGTGTGTGCAGAAGGGGTTTCTTTGTATGGGGAATGTGTTTCTGTGTGTGGGGAAGGTGTTTCAGTGTGTGGGGAAGGGGTTTCAGTGTATGGGGGAGGGGTTTCAGTGTGTGGGGATGGGTTTCATTGTGTGGGGATGGTTTTCAGTGTGTGCGGAAGGGGTTTCTGTGTGTGGGGAAGGTGTTTCAGTGTGTGGGTAAGGTGTTTCGGTTTGTGGGTTATGGTTTCAGTGTGTGGGGAAGGTGCGTCAGTGTGTGGGGATTAGTTTCAGTGTGTGGGGATGTGTTTCCGTGTGTGGGGAACGGTTTCTGTGTGTGGGGAAGGTGTTTCAGTGTGTGGGGATTGTTTTCAGTGTGTGGGGATGGGTTTCAGTGTGTGGGGAAGGGGTTTCAGAGTGTGGGTAAGGGTTTCAGTTTGTCGGGAAGGGGTTTCAGTGTGTGGGGAAGGCGTTTCAGAGTTTGGGGAAGGGTTTCAGTGTGGGGGGAAGGGGTTTCAGTGTGTGGGGATGTGTTTCAGTTTCTGAGGAAGGGATTTCAGTGTGTGGGGAAGGGGTTTCAGTGTGTGGGGAAGGGTTTCACTGTGTGCGGAACGGGTTTCAGTGTGTGGGGAAGGGGATTCAGTTTGTGGGGAAGGTGTTTCAGTGTGTGGGGAAGGGTTTCACTGTGTGCGGAAGGCGTTTCAGCGTGTGGGGAAGGGGTTTCAGTGTGTGGGGAATGTGTTTCGGTTTGTGGTGAATGGGTTTCAGTGTTTGGGGAAGGGTTTCAGTGTGTGGGGAAGGGGTTTCAGTGTGTGGGGAAGGTGTTGCAGTGTGTGGGAATGTGTTTCAGTGTGTGGGGATGGGGTTTCAGTGCCTGGGGATGGGGTTCCAGTGTGTGGGGAAGGTGTTTCAGTGTGTGGGGAAGTGTTTCAGTGTGTGGGGAACTGTGTTCAGTGTGTGGGGAAGGGTTTCAGTGTGTGGGGATGGGGTATCAGTGTGTGATGAAGGGGTTTCAGTGTGTGGGGATGGGGTTCAGAGTGTGCGGAAGGAGTTTCAGCGTGTGGGGATGTGTTTCAGTTTCTGAGGAAGGGATTTCAGTGTGTGGGGAATTTTGTTCAGTGTGTGGGGAAGGGTTTCAGTGTGTGGGGAAGGGGTTTCAGTGTGTGGGGAAGGGGTTTCAGTGTGTGGGGATGGGTTTCAGAGTGTGGGGAAGGAGTTTCAGCGTGTGGGGATGTGTTTCAGTTTCTGGGGAAGGGATTTCAGTGTGTGGGGAAGGGGTTTCAGTGTGTGGGGAAGGGTTTCACTGTGTGGGGAAAGGTTTCAGTGTGTGGGGAAGGGGATTCAGTGTGTGGGGATGTGTTGCAGTGTGTGGGGATGGGGTTTCAGTGCCTGGGGAAGGGGTTCCAGTATGTGGGGAAGGGGTTCCAGTGTGTGGGGAAGGTGTTTCAGTGTGTGGGGAAGTGTTTCAGTGTGTGGGGAATTTTTTTCAGTGTGTGGGGAAGGGTTTCAGTGTGTGGGGAAGGGGTTTCAGTGTGTGGGGATGGGTTTCAGTGTGTGGGGAGGAGTTTCAGCGTGTGGGGATGTGTTTCAGTGTGTGGGGAAGGTGTTTCAGTGTGTGGGGAAGGGTTTCACTGTGTGCAGTAGGAGTTCCTGTGTGTGGGGAAGGGGTTTCAGTGTGTGGGGAAGGTGCTTCAGCGTGTGGGGATGTGTTTCAGTGTGTGGGGATGTGTTTCAGTGTGTGGGGAAGGGTTTCAGTGTGTGGGGAAGGTGCTTCAATGTGTGGCGATGGTTTTCAGTGTGTGGGGATGGGTTTCAGTGCGTGGGGATGGGTTTCAGTGTGTGCGGAAGGGGTTTCAGTGTGTGGGGATGGTGTTTCTGTGATTGGGGAAGGTGTTTCAGATTGTGGGGAAGGGGTTTCAGTGTGTGCGGAAGGGGTTTCAGTGTGTGGGGATGGGTTTCAGTGTGTGGGGACGGGTTTCAGTGTGTGGGGAAGGGTTTCAGTGTGTGGGGAAGGTGTTTCAGTGTGTGGGGATGTGTTTCAGTGTGTGGGGTTGGGTTTCAGTGTGTGCGGAAGGGGTTTCAGTGTGTGGGGAAGGTGTTTCTGTGATTGGGGAATGTGTTTCAGAGTGTGGGGAAGGGGTTTCAGTGTGTGGGGAAGGGGTTTCAGTGTGTGGGGATGGTTTTCAGTGTGTGGGGATGGGTTTCAGTGTGTTGGGATGGGTTTCAGTGTGTGCAGAAGGGGTTTCTTTGTATGGGGAAGGTGTTTCTGTGTGTGGGGAAGGTGTTTCAGTGTGTGGGGAAGGGGTTTCAGTGTATGGGGAAGGGGTTTCAGTGTGTGGGGATGGGTTTCAGTGTGTGGGGATGGTTTTCAGTGTGTGCGGAAGGGGTTTCTGTGTGTGGGGAAGGTGTTTCAGTGTGTGGGTAAGGTGTTTCGGTTTGTGGGTTATGGTTTCAGTGTGTGGGGAAGGTGCGTCAGTGTGTGGGGATTAGTTTCAGTGTGTGGGGATGTGTTTCCGTGTGTGGGGAACGGTTTCTGTGTGTGGGGAAGGTGTTTCAGTGTGTGGGGATTGTTTTCAGTGTGTGGGGATGGGTTTCAGTGTGTGGGGAAGGGGTTTCAGAGTGTGGGTAAGGGTTTCAGTTTGTCGGGAAGGGGTTTCAGTGTGTGGGGAAGGCGTTTCAGAGTTTGGGGAAGGGTTTCAGTGTGGGGGGAAGGGGTTTCAGTGTGTGGGGATGTGTTTCAGTTTCTGAGGAAGGGATTTCAGTGTGTGGGGAAGGGGTTTCAGTGTGTGGGGAAGGGTTTCACTGTGTGCGGAACGGGTTTCAGTGTGTGGGGAAGGGGATTCAGTTTGTGGGGAAGGTGTTTCAGTGTGTGGGGAAGGGTTTCACTGTGTGCGGAAGGCGTTTCAGCGTGTGGGGAAGGGGTTTCAGTGTGTGGGGAATGTGTTTCGGTTTGTGGTGAATGGGTTTCAGTGTTTGGGGAAGGGTTTCAGTGTGTGGGGAAGGGGTTTCAGTGTGTGGGGAAGGTGTTGCAGTGTGTGGGAATGTGTTTCAGTGTGTGGGGATGGGGTTTCAGTGCCTGGGGATGGGGTTCCAGTGTGTGGGGAAGGTGTTTCAGTGTGTGGGGAAGTGTTTCAGTGTGTGGGGAACTGTGTTCAGTGTGTGGGGAAGGGGTTCAGTGTGTGGGGATGGGGTATCAGTGTGTGGTGAAGGGGTTTCAGTGTGTGGGGATGGGGTTCAGAGTGTGCGGAAGGAGTTTCAGCGTGTGGGGATGTTTTTCAGTTTCTGAGGAAGGGATTTCAGTGTGTGGGGAAGGGGTTTCAGTGTGTGGGGATGGGTTTCACTGTGTGCGGAAAGGTTTCAGTGTGTGGGGAAGGGGATTCAGTGTGTGGGTAAGGTGTTTCAGTGTGTGGGGAAGGGTTTCTCTGTGTGTGGAAGGGGTTTCAGTTTTGTGGGGAAGGGGCTTCAGTGTGCGGGGAAGGTGTTTCAGTATGTGCGGAAGGGGTTTCAGTGTGTGGGGAAGGGGTTGCAGTCTGTGGGGAAGCTGTTTCAGTGTGTGCGGAAGGAGTTTCAGTGTGTGGGGATGGGGTTTCAGAGCCTGGGGAAGGGGTCCCAGTGTGTGGGGAAGGTGTTTCAATGTGTGGGGAAGTGTTTCAGTGTGTGGGGAATTTTTTTCAGTGTGTGGGGAAGGGTTTCAGTGTGTGGGAAAGGGGTTTCAGTGTGTGGGGAAGTGGTTTCAGTGTGTGGGGATGGGTTTCAGTGTGTGGGGAAGGAGATTCAGCGTGTGGGGATGTGTTTCAGTGTTTGGGGAAGGTGTTTCAGTGTGTGGGGAAGGGTTTCACTGTGTGCGGAAGGGGTTTCTGTGTGTGGGGAAGGGGTTTCAGTGTGTGGGGAAGGTGCTTCACTGTGTGGGGATGTGTTTCAGTGTGTGGGGATGTGTTTCAGTGTGTGGGGAAGGGTTTCAGTGTGTGGGGAAGGTGTTTCAATGTGTGGCGATGGTTTTGAGTGTGTGGGGATGGGGTTCAGTGTGTGGGGATGGGTTTCTCTGTGTGCGGAAGGGGTTTCAGTGTGTGGGGAAGGGGTTTCAGTGTGTGGGGAAGGTGTTTCAGTATGTGCGGAAGTGGTTTCAGTGTGTGGGGAAGGGGTTTCAGCGTGTGGGGAAGGGGTTTCAGTGTGTGGGGAATGTGTTTCAGCGTGTGGGGAAGGGGTTTCAGTGTGTGGGGAATGTGTTTCGGTTTGTGGTGAATGGGTTTCAGTGTTTGGGGAAGGGTTTCAGTGTGTGGGGAAGGGGTTTCAGTGTGTGGGGAAGGGGTTTCAGTGTGTGGGGAAGGTGTTTCAGTATGTGCGGAAGGAGTTTCAGTGTGTGCGGAAGGCGTTTCAGCGTGTGGGGAAGGGGTTTCAGTGTGTGGGGAATGTGTTTCGGTTTGTGGTGAATGGGTTTCAGTGTTTGGGGAAGGGTTTCAGTGTGTGGGGAAGGGGTTTCAGTGTGTGGGGAAGGTGTTTCAGTGTGTGGGAATGTGTTGCAGTGTGTGGGGATGGGGTTTCAGTGCCTGGGGAAGGGGTTCCAGTGTGTGTGGAAGGTGTATCAGTGTGTGGGGAATTTATTTCAGTGTGTGGGGAATTTTGTTCAGTGTGTGGGGAAGGGTTTCAGTGTGTGGGGAAGGGGTTTCAGTGTGTGGGGAAGGGGTTTCAGTGTGTGGGGATGGGTTTCAGTGTGTGGGGAAGGAGTTTCAGCGTGTGGGGATGTGTTTCAGTTTCTGAGGAAGGGATTTCAGTGTGTGGGGAAGGGGTTTCAGTGTGTGGGGAAGGGTTTCACTGTGTGGGGAAAGGTTTCAGTGTGTGGGGAAGGGGATTCAGTGTGTGGGGAAGGTGTTTCAGTGTGTGGGGAAGGGTTTCTCTGTGTGTGGAAGGGGTTTCAGTGTGTGGGGAAGGGGTTTCAGTGTGTGGGGAAGGTGTTTCAGTATGTGCGGAAGGTGTTTCAGTGTGTGGGGAAGGGGTTTCAGTCTGTGGGGAAGCTGTTTCAGTGTGTGCGGAAGGAGTTTCAGCGTGTGCGGAAGGGGTTTCAGTGTGTGGGGAATGTGTTTCGGTTTGTGGTGAATGGGTTTCAGTGTGTGGGGAAGGGTTTCAGTGTGTGGGGAAGGTGTTTCAGATTGTGGGGAAGGTGTTTCAGTGTGTGCGGAAGGGGTTTCAGTGTGTGGGGATGGGTTTCAGTGTGTGGGGACGGGTTTCAGTGTGTGGGGAAGGTTTTCAGTGTGTGGGGAAGGTGTTTCAGTGTGTGGGGATGGGTTTCAGTGTGTGGGGATGGGTTTCAGTGTGTGCGGAAGGGGTTTCAGTGTGTGGGGAAGGTGTTTCTGTGATTGGGGAAGGTGTTTCAGAGTGTGGGGAAGGGGTTTCAGTGTGAGGGGAAGGGGTTTCAGTGTGTGGGGATGGGTTTCAGAGTGTGGGGATGGGTTTCAGTGTGTGCGGAAGGGGTTTCAGTGTGTGCGGAAGGGGTTTCAGTGACTGCGGAAGGTGTTTCAGTGTGTGGGGAAGGGGTTTCGGTGTGTGGGGAAGTGGTTTCAGTGTGTGGGGAACGTGTTTCAGTGTGTGTGGAAGGGGTTTCCGTGTGTGGGGAAGGTGTTTCGGTGTGTGGGGAAGGTGCTTCATTGTGTGCGGAAGGCGTTTCAGTGTGTGGGGAAGTTGTTTCAGTGTGTGGAGAAGTTGTTTCAGTATGTGGGGAAGGGGTTTCAGTGTGTGGGGAAGGGTTTCATTCGGTGGGGAAGGGGTTTCAGTGTGTGGGGAAGGGTGTCAGTCTGTGGGGAAGGTGTTTCAGTGTGTGCGGAAGGGGTTTCAATTTGTGGGGAAGGTGTTTCAGTGTGTGGGGATGGTTTTCAGTGTGTGGGGATGGGTTTCAGTGTGTTGGGATGTGTTTCAGTGTGTGCGGAAGGGGTTTCATTGCATGGGGAAGGTGTTTCTGTGTGTGGGGAAGGTGTTTCAGTGTGTGGGGAAGGGGCTTCAGTCTGTCGGGAAGCTGTTTCAGTGTGAGCGGAATGAGTTTCAGTGTGTGCGGAAGGCGTTTCAGCGTGTGGGGAAGGCGTTTCAGTGTGTGGGGAATGTGTTTCGGTTTCTGGTGAATGGGTTTCAGTATTTGGGGAAGGGTTTCAGTGTGTGGGCAAGGGGTTTCAGTGTGTGGGGAATGTTTTTCAGTTTGTGGGGATGTGTTGCAGTGTGTGGGGATGGGGTTTCAGTGCCTGGGGAAGGGGTTCCAGTGTGTGGGGAAGGTGTTTCAGTGTGTGGGGAAGTGTTTCAGTGTGTGGGGAATTTTTTTCAGTGTGTGGGGAAGGGTTTCAGTGTGTGGGGATGGGGTTTCAGTGTGTGGGGAAGGGGTTACAGTGTGTGGGGATGGGTTTCAGTGTGTGGGGTAGGAGTTTCAGCATGTGGGGATGTGTTTCAGTGTGTGGGGAAGGTGTTTCAGTGTGTGGGGAAGGGTTTCACTGTGTGCGGAAGGGGTTTCTGTGTGTGGGGAAGGGGTTTCAGTGTGTGAGGAAGGTGCTTCAGTGTGTGGGGATGTGTTTCAGTGTGTGGGGATGTGTTTCAGTGTGTAGGGAAGGGTTTCAGTGTGTGGGGAAGGTGTTTCAATGTGTGGCCATGGTTTTCAGTGTGTGGGGATGGGTTTCAGTGTGTAGGGAAGGGGTTTCAGTGTGTGGGGAAGGTGTTTCTGTGATTGGGGAAGGTGTTTCAGATTGTGGGGAAGGTGTTTCAGTGTGTGCGGAAGGGGTTTCAGTGTGTGGGGACGGGTTTCAGTGTCTGGGGAAGGGTTTCAGTGTGTGTGGAAGGGGTGTCCGTGTGTGGGGAAGGTGTTTCGGTGAGTGCGGAAGGTGTTGCATTGTGTGCGGAAGGCGTTTCACTGTGTGGGGAAGTTGTTTCAGTTTGTGGAGTAGGTGTTTCAGTGTGTGGGGAAGGGGTTTCAGTGTGTGGGGAAGGGTTTCATTGTGTGGGGAAGTGTTGTCAGTGTGTGGGGAAGGGTGTCAGTCTGCGGGGAAGGTGTTTCAGTGTGTGCGGAAGGGGTTTCAATTTGTGGGGAAGGTGTTTCAGTGTGTGGGGATGGTTTTCAGTGTGTGGGGATGGGTTTCAGTGTGTTGGGATGGGTTTCAGTGTGTGCGGAAGGGGTTTCTTTGTATGGGGAAGGGGTTTCAGTGTGTGGCAATGGGTTTCAGTGTGTGGGGATGGGTTTCAGTGTGTGCGGAAGGGGTTTCAGTGTGTGGGGAAGGTGTTTCAGTGTGTGGGTAAGGTGTTTCGGTGTGTGGGGAAGGTGTTTCAGTGTGTGGGGAAGGTGTTTCAGTGTGTGGGGAAGGGGTTTCAGAGTGTGGGTCAGGGTTTCAGAGTGTGGGGAAGGTGCGTCAGTGTGAGGGGATTTGTTTCAGTGTGTGGGGATGTGTTTCAGTGTGTGGGGAACGGTTTCTGTGTGTGGGGAAGGTGTTTCAGTGTGTGGGGATGATTTTCAGTGTGTGGGGATGGGTTTCAGTGTGTGGGGAAGGGGTTTCAGAGTGTGGGTAAGGGTTTCAGTTTGTCGGGAAGGGGTTTCAGTGTGTGGGGAAGGCGTTTCAGAGTTTGGGGAAGGGTTTCAGTGTGGGAGGAAGGGGTTTCAGTGTGTGCGGAAGGGGTTTCAGTGTGTGGGGAAGGTGTTTCTGTGATTGGGGAAGGTGTTTCAGATTGTGGGGAAGGTGTTTCAGTGTGTGCGGAAGGGGTTTCAGTGTGTGGGGATGGGTTTCATTGTGTGGGGACGGGTTTCAGTGTGTGGGGAAGGGTTTCAGTGTGTGGGGAAGGTGTTTCTGTGTGTGCGGAAGGGGTTTCAGTGTGTGGGGAAGGTGATTCAGTGTGTGGGGAAGGGGTTTTGGTGTGTCGGGAAGGTGTTTCAGTGTGTGTATGGATGTGTTTCAGTGTGTGGGGATGGGTTGCAGTGTGTGGGGTTGGGTTTCAGTGTGTGCGGAAGGGGTTTCAGTGTGTGGGGAAGGTGTTTCTGTGATTGGGGAAGGTGTTTCAGAGTGTGGGGAAGGGGTTTCAGTGTGTGGGGAAGGGGTTTCCGTGTGTGGGGATGGGTTTCAGAGTGTGGGGAAGGTGTTTCATTGTGTGCGGAAGGCGTTTGAGTGTGTGGGGAAGTTGTTTCAGTGTGTGGAGAAGGTGTTTCAGTGTGTGGGGAAGGGGTTTCAGTGTGTGGGGAAGGGTTTCATTGTGTGGGGAAGGGGTTTCAGTGTGTGGGGAAGGGTGTCAGTCTGTGGGGAAGGTGTTACAGTGCGTGCGGAAGGGGTTTCAATTTGTGGGGAAGGTGCTTCAGTGTGTGGGGATGGTTTTCAGTGTGTGGGGATGGGTTTCAGTGTGTTGGGATGGGTTTCAGTGTGTGCGGAAGGGGTTTCTTTGTATGGGGAAGGTGTTTCTGTGTGTGAGGAAGGTGTTTCAGTGTGTGGGGAAGGGGTTTCAGTGTATGGGGAAGGGGTTTCAGTGTGTGGGGATGGGTTTCAGTGTGTGGGGAATCGTTTCAGTGTGTGCGGAAGGTGTTTCAGTGTGTGGGGAAGGTGTTTCAGTGTGTGAGTAAGGTGTTTCGGTGTGTGGGGAAGGGGTTTCAGTGTGTGGGGAAGGTGTTTCAGTGTGTGGGGAAGGGGTTTCAGAGTGTGGGTAAGGGTTTCAGAGTGTGGGGAAAGTGCGTCAGTGTGTGGGGATTTGTTTCAGTGTGTGGGGATGTGTTTCAGTGTGTGGGGAACGGTTTCTGTGTGTGGGGAAGGTGTTTCAGTGTGTGTGGATGGTTTTCAGTGTGTGGGGAAGCGGTTTCAAAGTGTGGGTAAGGGTTTCAGTTTGTCGGGAAGGGGGTTCAGTGTGTGGGGAAGGCGTTTCAGAGTTTGGGGAAGGGTTTCAGTGTGGGGGGAAGGGGTTTCAGTGTGTGGGGATGTGTTTCAGTTTCTGAGGAAGGGATTTCAGTGTGTGGGTCAGGGGTTTCAGTGTGTGGGGAAGGGTTTCACTGTGTGCGGAACGGGTTTCAGTGTGTGGGGAAGGGGTTTCGGTGTGTGGGGAAGTGGTTTCAGTGTGTGGGGAACGTGTTTCAGTGTGTGTGGAAGGGGTTTCCGTGTGTGGGGAAGGTGTTTCGGTGTGTGGGGAAGGTGCTTCATTGTGTGCGGAAGGCGTTTCAGTGTGTGGGGAAGTTGTTTCAGTGTGTGGAGAAGTTGTTTCAGTATGTGGGGAAGGGGTTTCAGTGTGTGGGGAAGGGTTTCATTCGGTGGGGAAGGGGTTTCAGTGTGTGGGGAAGGGTGTCAGTCTGTGGGGAAGGTGTTTCAGTGTGTGCGGAAGGGGTTTCAATTTGTGGGGAAGGTGTTTCAGTGTGTGGGGATGGTTTTCAGTGTGTGGGGATGGGTTTCAGTGTGTTGGGATGTGTTTCAGTGTGTGCGGAAGGGGTTTCATTGCATGGGGAAGGTGTTTCTGTGTGTGGGGAAGGTGTTTCAGTGTGTGGGGAAGGGGTTTCAGTCTGTCGGGAAGCTGTTTCAGTGTGAGCGGAATGAGTTTCAGTGTGTGCGGAAGGCGTTTCAGCGTGTGGGGAAGGCGTTTCAGTGTGTGGGGAATGTGTTTCGGTTTCTGGTGAATGGGTTTCAGTATTTGGGGAAGGGTTTCAGTGTGTGGGCAAGGGGTTTCAGTGTGTGGGGAATGTTTTTCAGTTTGTGGGGATGTGTTGCAGTGTGTGGGGATGGGGTTTCAGTGCCTGGGGAAGGGGTTCCAGTGTGTGGGGAAGGTGTTTCAGTGTGTGGGGAAGTGTTTCAGTGTGTGGGGAATTTTTTTCAGTGTGTGGGGAAGGGTTTCAGTGTGTGGGGATGGGGTTTCAGTGTGTGGGGAAGGGGTTACAGTGTGTGGGGATGGGTTTCAGTGTGTGGGGAAGGAGTTTCAGCATGTGGGGATGTGTTTCAGTGTGTGGGGAAGGTGTTTCAGTGTGTGGGGAAGGGTTTCACTGTGTGCGGAAGGGGTTTCTGTGTGTGGGGAAGGGGTTTCAGTGTGTGAGGAAGGTGCTTCAGTGTGTGGGGATGTGTTTCAGTGTGTGGGGATGTGTTTCAGTGTGTAGGGAAGGGTTTCAGTGTGTGGGGAAGGTGTTTCAATGTGTGGCCATGGTTTTCAGTGTGTGGGGATGGGTTTCAGTGTGTAGGGAAGGGGTTTCAGTGTGTGGGGAAGGTGTTTCTGTGATTGGGGAAGGTGTTTCAGATTGTGGGGAAGGTGTTTCAGTGTGTGCGGAAGGGGTTTCAGTGTGTGGGGACGGGTTTCAGTGTCTGGGGAAGGGTTTCAGTGTGTGTGGAAGGGGTGTCCGTGTGTGGGGAAGGTGTTTCGGTGAGTGCGGAAGGTGTTGCATTGTGTGCGGAAGGCGTTTCACTGTGTGGGGAAGTTGTTTCAGTTTGTGGAGTAGGTGTTTCAGTGTGTGGGGAAGGGGTTTCAGTGTGTGGGGAAGGGTTTCATTGTGTGGGGAAGTGTTGTCAGTGTGTGGGGAAGGGTGTCAGTCTGCGGGGAAGGTGTTTCAGTGTGTGCGGAAGGGGTTTCAATTTGTGGGGAAGGTGTTTCAGTGTGTGGGGATGGTTTTCAGTGTGTGGGGATGGGTTTCAGTGTGTTGGGATGGGTTTCAGTGTGTGCGGAAGGGGTTTCTTTGTATGGGGAAGGGGTTTCAGTGTGTGGCAATGGGTTTCAGTGTGTGGGGATGGGTTTCAGTGTGTGCGGAAGGGGTTTCAGTGTGTGGGGAAGGTGTTTCAGTGTGTGGGTAAGGTGTTTCGGTGTGTGGGGAAGGTGTTTCAGTGTGTGGGGAAGGTGTTTCAGTGTGTGGGGAAGGGGTTTCAGAGTGTGGGTCAGGGTTTCAGAGTGTGGGGAAGGTGCGTCAGTGTGAGGGGATTTGTTTCAGTGTGTGGGGATGTGTTTCAGTGTGTGGGGAACGGTTTCTGTGTGTGGGGAAGGTGTTTCAGTGTGTGGGGATGATTTTCAGTGTGTGGGGATGGGTTTCAGTGTGTGGGGAAGGGGTTTCAGAGTGTGGGTAAGGGTTTCAGTTTGTCGGGAAGGGGTTTCAGTGTGTGGGGAAGGCGTTTCAGAGTTTGGGGAAGGGTTTCAGTGTGGGAGGAAGGGGTTTCAGTGTGTGCGGAAGGGGTTTCAGTGTGTGGGGAAGGTGTTTCTGTGATTGGGGAAGGTGTTTCAGATTGTGGGGAAGGTGTTTCAGTATGTGCGGAAGGGGTTTCAGTGTGTGGGGATGGGTTTCATTGTGTGGGGACGGGTTTCAGTGTGTGGGGAAGGGTTTCAGTGTGTGGGGAAGGTGTTTCTGTGTGTGCGGAAGGGGTTTCAGTGTGTGGGGAAGGTGATTCAGTGTGTGGGGAAGGGGTTTTGGTGTGTCGGGAAGGTGTTTCAGTGTGTGTATGGATGTGTTTCAGTGTGTGGGGATGGGTTGCAGTGTGTGGGGTTGGGTTTCAGTGTGTGCGGAAGGGGTTTCAGTGTGTGGGGAAGGTGTTTCTGTGATTGGGGAAGGTGTTTCAGAGTGTGGGGAAGGGGTTTCAGTGTGTGGGGAAGGGGTTTCCGTGTGTGGGGATGGGTTTCAGAGTGTGGGGAAGGTGTTTCATTGTGTGCGGAAGGCGTTTGAGTGTGTGGGGAAGTTGTTTCAGTGTGTGGAGAAGGTGTTTCAGTGTGTGGGGAAGGGGTTTCAGTGTGTGGGGAAGGGTTTCATTGTGTGGGGAAGGGGTTTCAGTGTGTGGGGAAGGGTGTCAGTCTGTGGGGAAGGTGTTACAGTGCGTGCGGAAGGGGTTTCAATTTGTGGGGAAGGTGCTTCAGTGTGTGGGGATGGTTTTCAGTGTGTGGGGATGGGTTTCAGTGTGTTGGGATGGGTTTCAGTGTGTGCGGAAGGGGTTTCTTTGTATGGGGAAGGTGTTTCTGTGTGTGAGGAAGGTGTTTCAGTGTGTGGGGAAGGGGTTTCAGTGTATGGGGAAGGGGTTTCAGTGTGTGGGGATGGGTTTCAGTGTGTGGGGATGGGTTTCAGTGTGTGCGGAAGGTGTTTCAGTGTGTGGGGAAGGTGTTTCAGTGTGTGAGTAAGGTGTTTCGGTGTGTGGGGAAGGGGTTTCAGTGTGTGGGGAAGGTGTTTCAGTGTGTGGGGAAGGGGTTTCAGAGTGTGGGTAAGGGTTTCAGAGTGTGGGGAAAGTGCGTCAGTGTGTGGGGATTTGTTTCAGTGTGTGGGGATGTGTTTCCGTGTGTGGGGAACGGTTTCTGTGTGTGGGGAAGGTGTTTCAGTGTGTGTGGATGGTTTTCAGTGTGTGGGGAAGCGGTTTCAAAGTGTGGGTAAGGGTTTCAGTTTGTCGGGAAGGGGGTTCAGTGTGTGGGGAAGGCGTTTCAGAGTTTGGGGAAGGGTTTCAGTGTGGGGGGAAGGGGTTTCAGTGTGTGGGGATGTGTTTCAGTTTCTGAGGAAGGGATTTCAGTGTGTGGGTCAGGGGTTTCAGTGTGTGGGGAAGGGTTTCACTGTGTGCGGAACGGGTTTCAGTGTGTGTGGAAGGGGAATCAGTTTGTGGGGAAGGTGTTTCAGTGTGTGGGGAAGGGTTTCTCTGTCTGCGGAAGGGGTTTCAGTGTGTGGGGATGGGGTTTCAGTGTGTGGGGAAGATGTTTCAGTATGTGCGGAAGGTGTTTCAGTGTGTGGGGAAGGGGTTTCAGTCTGTGGGGTAGGGTATTCAGTGTGTGGGGAATGTGTTTCAGTTTGTGGTGAATGGGTTTCAGTGTTTGGGGAAGGGTTTCAGTGTGTGGGGAAGGGGTTTCTGTGTGTGGGGAAGTTGTTTCAGTGTGTGGGGATGTGTTGCAGTGTGTGCGGATGGGGTTTCAGAATGTGGGGAAGGTGTTTCAGTGTGTGGGGAAGGGGTTTCAGTGCGTGGGGAAGGGGTTCCAGTGAGTGGGGAAGGGGTTTCAGTGTGTGGGGAAGTGTTTCAGCGTGTGGGGAATGTATTTCAGTGTATGGGGAAGGGTTTCAGTGTGTGGGGAAGGGGTTCCAGTGTGTGGGGAAGGGGTTTCAGTGTGTGGGGATGGGTTTCAGTGTGTGGGGAAGGAGTTTCAGTGTGTGGGGATGTGTTTCAGTGTGTGGGGAAGGTGTTTCAGTGTGTGGGGAAGGGTTTCACTGTGTGCGGAAAGGGTTTCTGTGTGTAGGGAAGGGGTTTCAGTGTGTGGGGAAGGTGCTTCAGTGTGTGGGGATGTGTTTCAGTGTGTGGGGATGTGTTTCAGTGTGTGGGGAATGGTTTCAGTGTGTGGGGAAGGTGTTTCAGTGTGTGGGGATGGTTTTCAGTGTGTGGGGATGGCTTTCAGTGTGTGGGGATGTGTTTCAGTTTGTGCGGAAGGGATTTCAGTGTGTGGGGAAGGTGTTTCAGTGAGTCGGGAAGGTGTTTCAGAGTGTGGGGAAGGGATTTCAGTGTGTGGGGAAGGGGTTTCAGTGTGTGGGGATGGGTCTCAGAGTGTGGGGATGGGTTTCAGTGTGTGCGGAAAAGGGTTTCAGTTTGTGGAGAAGGGGTTTCAGTGTGTGGGGAAGGGTTTTGGTGTGTGTGGAAGCGGTTTCGGTGTGTGGGTAAGGTGTTCCAGTGTGTGCGGAAGGCGTTTCAGTGTGTGGGGAAGGTGTTTCAGTGTGTGGAGATGGTGTTTCTGTGTGTGGGGAAGGGGTTTCAGTGTGAGGGGAATGGTTTCTTTGTGTGGGGAAGGTGTTTCAGTGTGTGCAGAAGGGGTTTCAGTGTGTGGGGAAGGTGTTTCAGTGTGTGGGGAATGTGTTTCAGTGTGTGGGGAAGGTGTTTCAGTGAGTGGGTAAGGGGATTCAGTTTGTGGGGAAGCTGTTTCAGTGTGTGAGGAAGGGGTTTCCGTGTTTGGGGAAGGTGTTTCAGGGTGTGGGGAAGGGTTCCAGTGCGTGGGTAAGGTGTTTCAGTGTGTGGGAAAGGTGTTTCAGTGTGTGGGGATGGTATTTCAGTGTGTGGGGAATGTGTTTCAGTGTGTGGGGAAGATGTATTAGTGTGTGGGGAAGGGGTCTCAGTGTGTGAGGAAGGAGTTTCCGAGTGTGGGGAAGGTGTTTCAGTGTGTGGGGAAGGGGTTTTAGTGTGTGGGGAAGGGGTTTCAGTGTGTGGGGATGGGTCTCATTGTGTGCGGAAGGGGTGTCAGTGTGTGGGGAAGGTGTTACAGTTTGTGGGGAAGGTGTTTCAGTGTGTGGGGAAGTCGTTTCAAAGTTTGGGGAAGGGTTTCAGTGTGTGGGGATGTGATTTCCGTGTGTGGGGAATGTGTTTCAGTGTGTGGGGAAGGTGTTTCAGTGTGTGGGGAAGGGGTTTCAGTGTGTGGGGAAGGTGTTTCAGTGCGTGTGGATGTGCTTCAGTGTGTGGGGATCTGTTTCAGTGTGTTGGGATGTGTTTCAGTGTGTGGGGAAGGTGCTTCAGTGTGTGGGGATGGGTTTCAGTGTGTGGGGAAGGTGTTTCAGTGTGTGGGGAAGGTGTTTCAGTGTGTGCGGAAGGTATTTCAGTGTGTGCGGAAGGGGTTTCAGTGTGTGGGGAAGGTGTTTCAATGTGTGAGGATGTGTTTCAGTGTGTGGGGAAGGGTTTCACTGTGAGCTGAAGGGGTTTCAGTGTGTAGGGAAGGGGTTTCAGAGTGTGGGTAAGGGTTTCAGTTTGTCGGTATGGGGTTTCAGTGTGTGGGGAAGGCGTTTCAGAGTTTGGGGAAGGGTTTCAGTGTGGGAGGAAGGGGTTTCAGTGTGTGCGGAAGGGGTTTCAGTGTGTGGGGAAGGTGTTTCTGTGATTGGGGAAGGTGTTTCAGATTGTGGGGAAGGTGTTTCAGGATGTGTGCGGAAGGTATTTCAGTGTGTGGGGATGGGTTTCAGTGTGTGGGGACGGGTTTCAGTGTGTGGGGAAGGGTTTCAGTCTGTGAGGAAGCTGTTTCAGTGTGTGGGGATGTTTTTCAGTGTGTGGGGATGGGTTTCAGTGTGTGGGGATGGGTTCCAGTGTGTGCGGAAGGGGTTTCAGTGTGTGGGGAAGGTGTTTCTGTGATTGGGGAAGGTGTTTCAGAGTGTGGGGAAGGGGTTTTAGTGTGTGGGGAAGGGGTTTCAGTGTGTGGGGATGGGTCTCATTGTGTGCGGAAGGGGTGTCAGTGTGTGGGGAAGGTGTTACAGTTTGTGGGGAAGGTGTTTCAGTGTGTGGGGAAGTCGTTTCAAAGTTTGGGGAAGGGTTTCAGTGTGTGGGGATGTGATTTCCGTGTGTGGGGAATGTGTTTCAGTGTGTGGGGAAGGTGTTTCAGTGTGTGGGGAAGGGGTTTCAGTGTGTGGGGAAGGTGTTTCAGTGCGTGTGGATGTGCTTCAGTGTGTGGGGATCTGTTTCAGTGTGTTGGGATGTGTTTCAGTGTGTGGGGAAGGTGCTTCAGTGTGTGGGGATGGGTTTCAGTGTGTGGGGAAGGTGTTTCAGTGTGTGGGGAAGGTGTTTCAGTGTGTGCGGAAGGTATTTCAGTGTGTGCGGAAGGGGTTTCAGTGTGTGGGGAAGGTGTTTCAATGTGTGAGGATGTGTTTCAGTGTGTGGGGAAGGGTTTCACTGTGAGCTGAAGGGGTTTCAGTGTGTAGGGAAGGGGTTTCAGAGTGTGGGTAAGGGTTTCAGTTTGTCGGTATGGGGTTTCAGTGTGTGGGGAAGGCGTTTCAGAGTTTGGGGAAGGGTTTCAGTGTGGGAGGAAGGGGTTTCAGTGTGTGCGGAAGGGGTTTCAGTGTGTGGGGAAGGTGTTTCTGTGATTGGGGAAGGTGTTTCAGATTGTGGGGAAGGTGTTTCAGTGTGTGCGGAAGGTATTTCAGTGTGTGGGGATGGGTTTCAGTGTGTGGGGACGGGTTTCAGTGTGTGGGGAAGGGTTTCAGTCTGTGAGGAAGCTGTTTCAGTGTGTGGGGATGTTTTTCAGTGTGTGGGGATGGGTTTCAGTGTGTGGGGATGGGTTCCAGTGTGTGCGGAAGGGGTTTCATTGTGTGGGGAAGGTGTTTCTGTGATTGGGGAAGGTGTTTCAGAGTGTGGGGAAGGGGTTTCAGTGTGTGGGGAAGGGGTTCCAGTGTGTGGGGATGGGTTTCAGAGTGTGGGGATGGGTTTCAGTGTGTGCGGAAGGGGTTTCAGTGAGTGCGGAAGGTGTTTCAGTGTGTGGGGAAGTTGTTGCAGAGTGTGGAGAAGGTGTTTCAGTGTGTGGGGAAGGGGTTTCAGTGTGTGCGGAAGGGTTTCATTGTGTGGGGAAGGGGTTTCAGTTTGTGGGGAAGGGTGTCAGTCTGTGGGGAAGGTGTTTCAGTGCGTGCGGAAGGGGTTTCAATCTGTGGGGAAGGTGTTTCAGTGTGTGGGGATGGTTTTCAGTGTGTGGGGATGGGTTTCAGTGTGTTGGGATGGGTTTCAGTGTGTGCAGAAGGGGTTTCTTTGTATGGGGAAGGTGTTTCTGTGTGTGAGGAAGGTGTTTCAGTGTGTGGGGAAGGGGTTTCAGTGTATGGGGAAGGGGTTTCAGTGTGTGGGGATGGGTTTCAGTGTGTGGGGATGGGTTTCAGTGTGTGCGGAAGGTGTTTCAGTGTGTGGGGAAAGTGTTTCAGTGTGTGAGTAAGGTGATTCGGTGTGTGGGGAATGGGTTTCAGTGTGTGGGGAAGGTGTTTCAGTGTGTGGGGAAGGGGTTTCAGAGTGTGGGTAAGGGTTTCAGAGTGTGGGGAAAGTGCGTCAGTGTGTGGGGATTTGTTTCAGTGTGTGGGGATGTGTTTCAGTGTGTGGGGAACGGTTTCTGTGTGTGGGGAAGGTGTTTCAGTGTGTGTGGATGGTTTTCAGTGTGTGGGGAAGCGGTTTCAGAGTGTGGGTAAGGGTTTCAGTTTGTCGGGAAGGGGGTTCAGTGTGTGGGGAAGGCGTTTCAGAGTTTGGGGAAGGGTTTCAGTGTGGGGGGAAGGGGTTTCAGTGTGTGGGGATGTGTTTCAGTTTCTGAGGAAGGGATTTCAGTGTGTGGGTCAGGGGTTTCAGTGTGTGGGGAAGGGTTTCACTGTGTGCGGAACGGGTTTCAGTGTGTGGGGAAGGGGAATCATTTTGTGGGGAAGGTGTTTCAGTGTGTGGGGAAGGGTTTCTCTGTCTGCGGAAGGGGATTCAGTGTGTGGGGATGGGGTTTCAGTGTGTGGGGAAGATGTTTCAGTATGTGCGGAAGGTGTTTCAGTGTGTGGGGAAGGGGTTTCAGTCTGTGGGGTAGGGGATTCAGTGTGTGGGGAATGTGTTTCAGTTTGTGGTGAATGGGTTTCAGTGTTTGGGGAAGGGTTTCAGTGTGTGGGGAAGGGGTTTCTGTGTGTGGGGAAGTTGTTTCAGTGTGTGGGGATGTGTTGCAGTGTGTGCGGATGGGGATTCAGAGTGTGGGGAAGGTGTTTCAGTGTGTGGGGAAGGGGTTTCAGTGCGTGGGGAAGGGGTTCCAGTGAGTGGGGAAGGGGTTTCAGTGTGTGGGGAAGTGTTTCAGCGTGTGGGGAATGTTTTTCAGTGTATGGGGAAGGGTTTCAGTGTGTGGGGAAGGGGTTTCAGTGTGTGGGGAAGGGGTTTCAGTGTGTGGGGATGGGTTTCAGTGTGTGGGGAAGGAGTTTCAGTGTGTGGGGATGTGTTTCAGTGTGGGGGGAAGGTGTTTCAGTGTGTGGGGAAGGGTTTCACTGTGTGCGGAAAGGGTTTCTGTGTGTAGGGAAGGGGTTTCAGTGTGTGGGGAAGGTGCTTCAGTGTGTGGGGATGTGTTTCAGTGTGTGGGGATGTGTTTCAGTGTGTGGGGAATGGTTTCAGTGTGTGGGGAAGGTGTTTCAGTGTGTGGGGATGGTTTTCAGTGTGTGGGGATGGCTTTCAGTGTGTGGGGATGTGTTTCAGTTTTGTGCGGAAGGGATTTCAGTGTGTGGGGAAGGTGTTTCAGTGAGTCGGGAAGGTGTTTCAGAGTGTGGGGAAGGGATTTCAGTGTGTGGGGAAGGGGTTTCAGTGTGTGGGGATGGGTCTCAGAGTGTGGGGATGGGTTTCAGTGTGTGCGGAAAAGGGTTTCAGTTTGTGGGGAAGGGGTTTCAGTGTGTGGGGAAGGGTTTCGGTGTGTGGGGAAGGGGTTTCGGTGTGTGGGTAAGGTGTTCCAGTGTGTGCGGAAGGCGCTTCAGTGTGTGGGGAAGGTGTTTCAGTGTGTGGAGATGGTGTTTCTGTGTGTGGGGAAGGGGTTTCAGTGTGAGGGGAATGGTTTCTTTGTGTGGGGAAGGTGTTTCAGTGTGTGCAGAAGGGGTTTCAGTGTGTGGGGAAGGTGTTTCAGTGTGTGGGGAATGTGTTTCAGTGTGTGGGGAAGGTGTTTCAGTGAGTGGGTAAGGGGATTCAGTTTGTGGGGAAGCTGTTTCAGTGTGTGAGGAAGGGGTTTCCGTGTTTGGGGAAGGTGTTTCTGGGTGTGGGGAAGGGTTCCAGTGCGTGGGTAAGGTGTTTCAGTGTGTGGGAAAGGTGTTTCAGTGTGTGGGGATGGTATTTCAGTGTGTGGGGAATGTGTTTCAGTGTGTGGGGAAGATGTATTAGTGTGTGGGGAAGGGGTCTCAGTGTGTGAGGAAGGAGTTTCCGAGTGTGGGGAAGGTGTTTCAGTGTGTGGGGAAGGTGTTTTAGTGTGTGGGGAAGGGGTTTCAGTGTGTGGGGATGGGTTTCAGTGTTTGGGGAAGGGTTTCATTGTGTGCGGAAGGGGTTTCAGTGTGTGGGGAAGGTGTTACAGTTTGTGGGGAAGGTGTTTCAGTGTGTGGGGAAGTCGTTTCAAAGTTTGGGGAAGGGTTTCAGAGTGTGGGGATGTGATTTCCGTGTGTGGGGAATGTGTTTCAGTGTGTGGGGAAGGTGTTTCAGTGTGTGAGGATGGGGTTTCAGTGAGTGGGGAAGGTGTTTCAGTGCGTGTGGATGTGCTTCAGTGTGTGGGGATCTGTTTCAGTGTGTTGGGATGTGTTTCAGTGTGTGGGGAAGGTGTTTCAGTGTGTGGGGATGGGTTTCAGTGTGTGGGGAAGGTGTTTCAGTGTGTGGGGAAGGTGTTTCTGTGTGTGCGGAAGGTGTTTCAGTGTGTGCGGAAGGGGTTTCGGTGTGTGGGGAAGGTGTTTCAATGTGTGGGGATGTGTTTCAGTGTGTGGGGAAGGGTTTCACTGTGAGCTGAAGGGGTTTCAGTGTGTGGGGAAGGTGTTTCAGTGTGTGGCGAAGGTGTTTCAGTTAGTGCGGAAGGGGTTTCAGTGTGTGGGGATGTGCTTCAGTGTGTGGGGAAGGAGTTTCAGTGTGTGTGGAAGGGTTTCACTGTGTGCGGAAGCGGTTTCAGTGTGTGGGGAAGGGGTTTCAGTGTGTGGGGAAGGTGTTTCAGTATGTGCGGAAGGGGTTTCATTGTGTTGGGAAGGTGTTTCAATGTGTGGGGAAGGTGGTTCAGTGTGTGCGGAAGGGGTTTCAGTGTGTGCGGAAGGCGTTTCAGTGTGTGGGGAAGGGGTTTCAGTGTGTGGGGAAGGGGTTTCAGTGTGTGGGGAATGTGTTTCAGTGTGTTTGGAAGGTTTTCAGTGTGTGGGGAATGTGTTTCAGTGTGTGGTGAATGGGTTTCAGTGTTTGGGGAAGTGTTTCAGTATGAGGGGAAGGGGTTTCAGTGTGTGGGGATGGGTTTCTCTGTGTGCGGAAGGGGTTTCAGTGTGTGGGGAAGGGGTTTCAGTGCGTGGGGAAGGTGTTTCAGTGTGTGGGGAAGGGGTTTCAGTGTGTGGGGAAGGGTTTCAGTGTGTGGGGATGCATTTCAGTATGAGGGGAAGGGGTTTCAGTGTGTGGGGATGGGTTTCTCTGTGTGCGGAAGGGGTTTCAGTGTGTGGGGAAGGGGTTTCAGTGCGTGGGGAAGGTGTTTCAGTGTGTGGGGAAGGGGTTTCAGTGTGTGGGGATGTGTTTCAGTGTGTGGGGAAGGGGTTTCAGTGTGTGGGGATGTGTTTCAGTGTGTGGGGAAGGTGTTTCAGTGTGTGGGGAAGGGTTTCACTGTGTGCTGAAGGTGTTTCAGTGTGTGGGGAAGGCGTTTCAGTGTGTGGGGAAGATGTTTCAGTGTGTGGGGAAGGTGTTTCAAAGTGTGTGGAAGGGGTTTCAGTGTGTGGGGATGTGCTTCAGTGTGTGGGGAAGGGGTTTCAGTGTGTGGGGATGTGTTTCAGTGTGTGGGGAAGGTGTTTCAGTGTGTGGGGAAGAGTTTCACTGTGTGCGGAAGGGGTTGCAGTGTGTGGGGAAGGGGTTTCAGTGTGTGGGGAAGGTGTTTCAGTATGTGCGGAAGAGGTTTCAGTGTGTGGGGAAGGGGTTTCAGTCTGTGGGGAATCTGTCTCAGTGTGTGCGGAAGGGGTTTCAGTGTGTGGGGAAGGGGTTTCAGTAATTGGGCAATGTGTTTCAGTTTGTGGTGAATGGGTTTCAGTGTTTGGGGAAGGGTTTCAGTGTGTGGGGAAGGGGTTTCAGTGTGTGGGGAAGGTGTTTCAGTGTGTGGGGATGTGTTGCAGTGTGTGGGGATTGGGGTTCATAGTGTGGGGAAGGTGTTTCAGTGTGTGGGGATGTGGATCCAGTGTGTGGGGAAGGGGTTCCAGTGTGTGGGGAAGGTTTTTCAGTGTGTGGGGAAGTGTTTCAGCGTCTGGGGAATGAGTTTCAGTGTGTGGGGAAGGGTTTCAGTGTGTGGGGAAGGTGTTTCAGTGTGTTTGGAAGGGGTTTCCGTGTGTGGGGAATGGGTTTCGGTGTGTGGGGAACGTGTTTCAGTTTGTGGGGAAGGCGTTTCAGTTTGTGGGGAAGGTGTTTCAGTGTGTGCGGAAGGGGTTTCAGTGTGTGGGTAATGGGTTTCAGTTACTGGCAAAGGTGTTCCAGTGTGTGCGGAAGGAATTTCAGTTTGTGCGGAAGGGGTTTCAGTGTGTGGGGAAGGTGTTTAAGTGTGTGCGGAAGGGGTTTCAGTGTGTGGGGAAGGGGTTTCAATGTGTGGGGATGTGTTTCAGTGTGTGGGGAAGGGTTTCACTGTGAGCGGAAGGGGTTTCAGTGTGTGGGGATGGTGTTTCAGTGTGTGGCGAAGGTGTTTCAGTTAGTGCGGAAGGGGTTTCAGTGTGTGGGGATGTGCTTCAGTGTGTGGGGAAGGAGTTTCAGTGTGTGGGGAAGGGTTTCACTGTGTGCGGAAGGGGTTTCAGTGTGTGGGGAAGGGGTTTCAGTGTGTGGGGACGGTGTTTCAGTATGTGCGGAAGGGGTTTCAGTGTGTGGGGAAGGTGTTTCAATGTGTGGGGAAGGTGTTTCAGTGTGTGCCGAAGGGGTTTCAGTGTGTGCGGAAGGCGTTTCAGTTTGTGGGGAAGGGGCTTCAGTGTGTGGTGAATGGGTTTCAGTGTTTGGGGAAGTGTTTCAGTGTGCAGGGAAGGTGTTTCAGTGTGTGGGGAAGGTGTTTCAGTGCGTGGGGATGTGCTTCAGTGTGTGGGGAAGGGGTTTCAGTGTGTGGGGAAGGGTTTCAGTGTGTGGGGATGTATTTCAGTGTGTGGGGAAGGGGTTTCAGTGTGTGGGGATGGGTTTCTCTGTGTCCGGAAGGGGGATCAGTGTGTGGGGAAGGGGTTTCAGTGCGTGGGGAAGGTGTTTCAGTGTGTGGGGAAGGTGTTTCAGTGTGTGGGGAAGAGTTTCACTGTGTGCGGAAGGGGTTGCAGTGTGTGGGGAAGGGGTTTCAGTGTGTGGGGAAGGTGTTTCAGTATGTGCGGAAGAGGTTTCAGTGTGTGGGGAAGGGGTTTCAGTCTGTGGGGAATCTGTCTCAGTGTGTGCGGAAGGGGTTTCAGTGTGTGGGGAAGGGGTTTCAGTAATTGGGCAATGTGTTTCAGTTTGTGGTGAATGGGTTTCAGTGTTTGGGGAAGGGTTTCAGTGTGTGGGGAAGGGGTTTCAGTGTGTGGGGAAGGTGTTTCAGTGTGTGGGGATGTGTTGCAGTGTGTGGGGATTGGGGTTCATAGTGTGGGGAAGGTGTTTCAGTGTGTGGGGATGTGGATCCAGTGTGTGGGGAAGGGGTTCCAGTGTGTGGGGAAGGTTTTTCAGTGTGTGGGGAAGTGTTTCAGCGTCTGGGGAATGAGTTTCAGTGTGTGGGGAAGGGTTTCAGTGTGTGGGGAAGGTGTTTCAGTGTGTTTGGAAGGGGTTTCCGTGTGTGGGGAATGGGTTTCGGTGTGTGGGGAACGTGTTTCAGTTTGTGGGGAAGGCGTTTCAGTTTGTGGGGAAGGTGTTTCAGTGTGTGCGGAAGGGGTTTCAGTGTGTGGGGAATGGGTTTCAGTTACTGGCAAAGGTGTTCCAGTGTGTGCGGAAGGAATTTCAGTTTGTGCGGAAGGGGTTTCAGTGTGTGGGGAAGGTGTTTAAGTGTGTGCGGAAGGGGTTTCAGTGTGTGGGGAAGGGGTTTCAATGTGTGGGGATGTGTTTCAGTGTGTGGGGAAGGGTTTCACTGTGAGCGGAAGGGGTTTCAGTGTGTGGGGATGGTGTTTCAGTGTGTGGCGAAGGTGTTTCAGTTAGTGCGGAAGGGGTTTCAGTGTGTGGGGATGTGCTTCAGTGTGTGGGGAAGGAGTTTCAGTGTGTGGGGAAGGGTTTCACTGTGTGCGGAAGGGGTTTCAGTGTGTGGGGAAGGGGTTTCAGTGTGTGGGGACGGTGTTTCAGTATGTGCGGAAGGGGTTTCAGTGTGTGGGGAAGGTGTTTCAATGTGTGGGGAAGGTGTTTCAGTGTGTGCCGAAGGGGTTTCAGTGTGTGCGGAAGGCGTTTCAGTTTGTGGGGAAGGGGCTTCAGTGTGTGGTGAATGGGTTTCAGTGTTTGGGGAAGTGTTTCAGTGTGCAGGGAAGGTGTTTCAGTGTGTGGGGAAGGTGTTTCAGTGCGTGGGGATGTGCTTCAGTGTGTGGGGAAGGGGTTTCAGTGTGTGGGGAAGGGTTTCAGTGTGTGGGGATGTATTTCAGTGTGTGGGGAAGGGGTTTCAGTGTGTGGGGATGGGTTTCTCTGTGTCCGGAAGGGGGATCAGTGTGTGGGGAAGGGGTTTCAGTGCGTGGGGAAGGTGTTTCAGTGTGTGGGGAAGGGGTTTCAGTGTGTGGGGATGTGTTTCAGTGTGTGTGGAAGGGGTTTCAGTGTGTGGGGATGTGTTTCATTGTGTGCGGAAGGGGTTTCAGTGTGTGGGGAAGAACAACCAAAGAACAAAGAACAAAGATAATTACAGCACAGGAACAGTCCATTCGGCCCTCCAAGCCTGCGTCGATCCAGATCCTCTCTCTAAACATGTCGCCTATTTTCTAAGGTTCTGTATCTCTTTTCTTCCTGCCCATTCATGTATCTGTCTAGATACATCTTAAAAGACTCCATCGTGCCCGCATCTACCACCTCCGCTGGCAATGCGTTCCAGGTGCCCACCACCCTCTGCGTAAAGAACTTTCCACGCATATCCCCCCTAAACTTTTCCCCTTTCACTTTGAACTCGTGTCCTCTAGTAATTGAAACCCTCACTCTGGGAAAAAGCCTCTTGCTATCCACCCTGTCTATACCTCTCATGATTTTGTACACCTCAATCAGGTCCCCCCTCAACCTCCGTCTTTCTAATGAAAATAATCCTAATCTGCTCAACCTCTCTTCATAGCTAGCGCCCTCCATACCAGGCAACATCCTGGTGAACCTCCTCTGCACCCTCTCCAAAGCATCCACATCCTTTTGATAATGTGGCGACCAGAACTGTACGCAGTATTCCAAATGTGGCCGAACCAAAGTCCTATACAACTGTAACATGACCTGCCAACTCTTGTACTCAATGCCCCGTCCGATGAAGGAAAGCATGCCGTATGCCTTCTTGACCACTCTATTTACCTGCGTTGCCACCTTCAGGGAACAGTGGACCTGAACACCCAAATCTCTCTGGACATCAATTTTCCCCAGGACTTTTCCATTTACTGTATAGTTCACTCTTGAATTGGATCTTCCAAAATGCATCACCTCGCATTTGCCCTGATTGAACTCCATCTGCCATTTCTCTGCCCAACTCTCCAATCTATCTATATTCTGCTGTATTCTCTGACAGTCCCCTTCACTATCTGCTACTCCACCAATCTTAGTGTCGTCTGCAAATTTGCTAATCAGTCCACCTATACTTTCCTCCAAATCATTAATGTATATCACAAACAACAGTGGTCCCAGCACGGATCCCTGTGGAACACCACTGGTCACACGTCTCCATTTTGAGAAACTCCCTTCTACTGCTACTCTCTGTCTCCTGTTGCCCAGCCAGTTCTTTATCCATCTAGCTAGTACACCTTGGACCCCAAGCGCCTTCACTTTCTCCATCAGCCTGCCATGGGGAACCTTATCAAACGCCTTACTGAAGTCCATGTATCTGACATCGACAGCCCTTCCCTCATCAATCAACTTTGTCACTTCCTCAAAGAATTCTATTAAGTTGGTAAGACATGACCTTCCCTGCACAAAACCATGTTGCCTATCACTGATGAGCCCATTTTCTTCCAAATGGGAATAGATCCTATCCCTCAGTATCTTCTCCAGCAGCTTCCCTACCACTGACGTCAGGCTCACCGGTCTATAATTACCTGGATTATCCCTGCTACCCTTCTTAAACAAGGGGACAACATTAGCAATTCTCCAGTCCTCCGGGACCTCACCCGTGTTTAAGGATGCTGCAAAGATATCTGTTAAGGCCCCAGCTATTTCCTCTCTCGCTTCCCTCAGTAACCTGGGATAGATCCCATCCGGACCTGGGGACTTGTCCACCTTAATGCCCTTTAGAATACCCAACACTTCCTCCCTCCTTATGCCGACTTGACCTCGAGTAATCAAACATCTGTTCCTAACCTCAACATCCGTCATGTCCCTCTCCTCGGTGAATACCGATGCAAAGTACTCGTTTAGAATCTCACCCATTTTCTCTGAGTCCAAGCATAACATTCCTCCTTTTTCCTTCAGTGGGCCAATCCTTTCTCTAGTTACCCTCTTTCTCCTTATATATGAATAAAAGGCTTTGGGATTTTCCTTAACCCTGTTTGCTAAAGATATTTCATGACCCCTTTTAGCCCTCTTAATTCCTCGTTTCAGATTGGTCCTACATTCCCGATATTCTTTCAAAGCTTCGTCTTTCATCAGCCGCCTAGACCTTATGTATGCTTCCTTTTTCCTCTTAGCTAGTCTCACAATTTCACCTGTCATCCATGGTTCCCTAATCTTGCCATTTCTATCCCTCATTTTCACAGGAACATGTCTCTCCTGCACGCTAATCAACCTCTCTTTAAAAGCCTCCCACATATCACATGTGGATTTACCTTCAAACAGCTGCTCCCAATCTACATTTCCCAGCTCCTGCCGAATTTTGGTGTAGTTGGCCTTCCCCCAATTTAGCACTCTCCCTTTTGGACCACTCTCGTCTTTGTCCATGAGTATTTTAAAGCTTACGGAATTGTGATCACTATTCCCAAAGTAGTCCCCTACTGAAACTTCAACAACCTGGCCGGGCTCATTCCCCAACACCAGGTCCAGTATGGCCCCTTCCCGAGTTGGACTATTTACATACTGCTCTAGAAAACCCTCCTGGATGCTCCTTACAAATTCTGCTCCATCTGGACCTCTAACACTAAGCGAATCCCAGTCAATGTTGGGAAAATTAAAATCTCCTATCACCACCACCCTGTTGCTCCTACATCTTTCCATAATCTGTTTACATATTTGTACCTCTATCTCACGCTCGCTGTTGGGAGGCCTGTAGTACAGCCCCAACATTGTTACCGCACCCTTCCTATTTCTGAGTTCTGTCCATATTGCCTCACTGCTCGAGTCCTCCATAGTGCCCTCCTTCAGCACAGCTGTGATATCCTCTTTGACCAGTAATGCAACTCCTCCACCCCTTTTACCTCCCTCTCTATCCCGCCTGAAGCATCGATATCCTGGGATATTTAGTTGCCAATCATGCCCTTCCCTCAACCAAGTCTCAGTAATAGCAATAACATCATACTCCCAGGTACTAATCCAAGCCCTAAGTTCATCTGCCTTACCTACTACACTTCTTGCATTAAAACAAATGCACCTCAGACCACCAGTCCCTTTATATTCATCATCTGCTCCCTGCCTGCTCTTCCCCTTAGTCACACTGACTTCATTATCTAGTTCCTTACAGGCTTTTGTTACTACCTCCTTACTGTCAACTGACCTCAATTGGTTCCCATCCCCCTGCCACATTAGTTTAAACCCTCCCCAACAGCGTTAGCAAAAGCACCTCCAAGGACATTGGTTCCAGTCCGGCCCAGGTGTAGACCGTCCAATTTGTAATAGTCCCACCTCCCCCAGAACCGGTCCCAATGTCCCAAAAATCTGAACCCCTCCTTCCTGCACCATCTCTCAAGCCACGCATTCATCCTGACTATTCTTTCATTTTTACTCTGACTATCACGTGGCACTGGTAGTAATCCTGAGATTACTACCTCTGAGGTCCTACTTTTTAACTTGGCTCCTAACTCCCTAAACTCTGCATGTAGGACCTCATCCCGTTTTTTACCTATATCATTAGTGCCTATGTGCACAATGACAACTGGCTGTTCACCCTCCCCCTTTAGAATGTTCTGCAGCCGATCTGAGACGTCCCTGACCCGTGCACCTGGGAGGCAACATACCATTCGGGAGCCTCGTTTTCGACCACAGAACCGCCTATCTACTCCCCTTACAATCGAATCCCCTACGACTATAGCCCTTCCACTCTTTTTCCCGCCCTTCGGAACAGCAGAGCCAGCCACGGTGCCATGGACCTGGCTACTGCTGCCTTCCCCTGGTGAGCCATCTCCCTCAACAGTATCCAAAACGGTATACTTGTTTTGGAGGGAGATGACCGCAGGGGACTCCTGCGCTGCCTTCCTGCTCTTTCTCTGCCTTTTGGTCACCCATTTCCTTTCTCCCTCAGCAATCCTAATCTGCGGTGTGACCAATTCACTAAACGTGCTATCCACGACCTCCTCAGCATCGCGCATGCTCCAAAGTGAGTCCATCCGCAGCTCGAGAGCCGTCATGTGGTCTAACAAGAGCTGCAGCTGGACACACTTCCTGCACGTGAAGGAGTCAGGGTCATCAGCCATGTCCCTGAGCTCCCACATTGAGCAAGAGGAGCATGATACGGGTGTTACAGTTTGTGGGGAAGGTGTTTCAGTGTGTGGGGAAGTCGTTTCAAAGTGTGGGGAAGGGTTTCAGTGTGTGGGGATGTGATTTCCGTGTGTGGGGAATGTGTTTCAGTGTGTAGGGAAGGTGTTTCAGTGTGTGGGGAAGGGGTTTCAGTGTGTGGGGAAGGTGTTTCAGTGCGTGTGGATGTGCTTCAGTGTGTGGGGATCTGCTTCAGTGTGTGGGGATGTGTTTCAGTGTGTGGGGAAGGTGTTTCAGTGTGTGGGGATGGGTTTCAGTGTGTGGGGAAGGTGTTTCAGTGTGTGGGGAAGGTGTTTCAGTGTGTGCGGAAGGTGTTTCAGTGTGTGCGGAAGGGGTTTCAGTGTGTGGGGAAGGTGTTTCAATGTGTGGGGATGTGTTTCAGTGTGTGGGGAAGGGTTTCACTGTGAGCCGAAGGGGTTTCAGTGTGTGGGGAAGGTGTTTCAGTGTGTGGCGAAGCTGTTTCAGTTAGTGCGGAAGGGGTTTCAGTGTGTGGGGATGAGCTTCAGTGTGTGGGGAAGGAGTTTCAGTGTGTGTGGAAGGTGTTTCAGTGTGTGGGGAAGGGGTTTCAGTGTGTGGGGAAGGTGTTTCAGTATGTGCGGAAGGGGTTTCATTGTGTTGGGAAGGTGTTTCAATGTGTGGGGAAGGTTGTTCAGTGTGTGCGGAAGGGGTTTCAGTGTGTGCGGAAGGCGTTTCCGTGTGTGGGGAAGGGGTTTCAGTGTGTGGGGAAGGGGTTTCAGTGTGTGGGGAATGTGTTTAAGTGTGTTTGGAATGCTTTCAGTGTGTGGGGAATGTGTTTCAGTGTGTGGTGAATGGGTTTCAGTGTTTGGGGAAGTGTTTCAGTGTGCGGGGAAGGTGTTTCAGTGAGTGGGGAAGGTGTTTCAGAGTGTGGGGAAGGGGTTTCAGTGTGTGGGGAAGGGGTTTCAGTGTGTGGGGATGGGTCTCAGAGTGTGGGGATGGGTTTCAGTGTGTGCGGAAAAGGGTTTCAGTTTGTGGGGAAGGGGTTTCAGTGCGTGGGGAAGGGTTTCGGTGTGTGGGGAAGGGGTTTCGGTGTGTGGGTAAGGTGTTCCAGTGTGTGCGGAAGGCGTTTCAGTGTGTGGGGAAGGTGTTTCAGTGTGTGGAGATGGTGTTTCAGTGTGTGGGGAAGGGGTTTCAGGGTGTGGGGAATGGTTTCTTTGTGTGGGGAAGGTGTTTCAGTGTGTGCAGAAGGGGTTTCAGTGTGTGGGGAAGGTGTTTCAGTGTGTGGGGAATGTGTTTCAGTGTGTGGGGAAGGTGTTTCAGTGTGTGGGTTAGGGGATTCAGTTTGTGGGGAAGCTGTTTCAGTGTGTGGGGAAGGGGTTTCCGTGTTTGGGGAAGGTGTTTCAGGGTGTGGGGAAGGGTTCCAGTGCGTGGGTAAGGGGTTTCAGTGTGTGGGAAAGGTGTTTCAGTGTGTGGGGATGGTATTTCAGTGTGTGGGGAATGTGTTTCAGTGTGTGGGGAAGATGTATTAGTGTGTGGGGAAGGGGTCTCAGTGTGTGGGGAAGGTGTTTCAGTGTGTGGGGATGTGTTTCAGTGTGTGGGGATGGGTTTCAGTGTGTGGGGATGGGTTTCAGTGTGTGAGGAAGGAGTTTCCGAGTGTGGGGAAGGTGTTTCAGTGTGTGGGGAAGGGGTTTCAGTGTGTGGGGAAGGGGTTTCAGTGTGTGGGGAAGGTGTTTCAGTGTGTGGGGAAGGGGTTTCAGTGTGTGCGGAAGGGGTTTCAGTGTGTGGGGCAGGTGTTACAGTTTGTGGGGAAGGTGTTTCAGTGTGTGGGGAAGTCGTTTCAAAGTGTGGGGAAGGGTTTCAGTGTGTGGGGATGTGATTTCCGTGTGTGGGGAAGGTGTTTCAGTGTGTGGGGAAGGTGTTTCAGTATGTGGGGAAGGGGTTTCAGTGTGTGGGGAAGGTGTTTCAGTGCGTGTGGATGTGCTTCAGTGTGTGGGGATATGTTTCAGTGTGTGGGGATGTGTTTCAGTGTGTGGGGAAGGTGTTTCAGTGTGTGGGGATGGGTTTCAGTGTGTGGGGAAGGTGTTTCAGTGTGTGGGGAAGGTGTTTCAGTGTGTGCGGAAGGTGTTTCAGTGTGTGTGGAAGGTGTTTCAGTCAGTGGGGAAGGTGTTTCAGTGTGTGGCGAAGGTGTTTCAGTTAGTGCGGAAGGGGTTTCAGTGTGTGGGGATGTGCTTCAGTGTGTGGGGAAGGAGTTTCAGTGTGTGTGGAAGGGTTTCACTGTGTGCGGAAGGGGTTTCAGTGTGTGGGGAAGGGCTTTCATTGTGTTGGGAAGGTGTTTCAATGTGTGGGGAAGGTGGTTCAGTGTGTGCGGAAGGGGTTTCAGTGTGTGCGGAAGGCGTTTCAGTGTGTGGAGAAGGGGTTTCAGTGTGTGGGGAAGGGGTTTTAGTGTGTGGGGAATGTGTTTCAGTGTGTTTGGAAGGCTTTCGGTGTGTGGGGAATGTGTTTCAGTGTGCGGTGAATTGGTTTCAGTGTTTGGGGAAGTGTTTCAGTGTGCGGGGAAGGGGTTTCAGTCTGTGGGGAAGGTGTTTCAGCGCGTGGGGATATGCTTCAGAGTGTGGGGAAGGGGTTTCAGTGTGTGGGGAAGGGTTTCAGTGTGTGGGGATGCATTTCACTGTGAGGGGAAGGGGTTTCAGTGTGTGGGGATGGGTTTCTCTGTGTGCGGAAGGGGTTTCAGTAGGTGGGGAAGGGGTTTCAGTGCGTGGGGAAGGTGGTTCAGTGTGTGGGGAAGGGGTTTCAGTGTGTGGGGATGTGTTTCAGTGTGTGGGGAAGGGGCTTCAGTGTGTGGGGATGTGTTTCAGTGTGTGGGGAAGGTGTTTCAGTGTGTGGGGAAGGGTTTCACTCTGTGCTGAAGGTGTTTAAGTGTGTGGGGAAGGCGTTTCAGTGTGTGGGGAAGATGTTTCAGTGTGTGGGGAAGGTGTTTCAGAGTGTGTGGAAGGGGTTTCAGTGTGTGGGGATGTGTTTCAGTGTGTGGGCAAGGGGTTTCAGTGTGTGGGGATGTGTTTCAGTGCGTGGGGAAGGTGTTTCAGTGTGTGGGGAAGAGTTTCACTGTGTGCGGAAGGGGTTGCAGTGTGTGGGGAAGGGGTTTCAGTGTGTGGGGAAGGTGTTTCAGTATGTGCGGAAGGGGTTTCAGTGTGTGGGGAAGGGGTTACAGTCTGTGGGGAATCTGTCTCAGTGTGTGCAGAAGGGGTTTCAGTGTGTGGGGAAGGGGTTTCAGTGATTGGGCAATGTGTTTCAGTTTGTGGTGAATGGGTTTCAGTGTTTGGGGAAGGGTTTCAGTGTGTGGGGAAGGGGTTTCAGTGTGTGGGGAAGGTGTTTCAGTGTGTGGGGATGTGTTGCAGTGTGTGGGGATTGGGGTTCATAGTGTGGGGAAGGTGTTTCAGTGTGTGGGGATGTGGTTTCAGTGTGTGCGGAAGGGGTTCCAGTGTGTGGGGAAGGTTTTTCAGTGTGTGGGGAAGTGTTTCAGTGTGTGGGGAATGTGTTTCAGTGTGTGGGGAAGGGTTTCAGTCTGTGGGGAAGGTGTTTCAGTGTGTTTGGAAGGGCTTTCCGTGTGTGGGGAAGGGGTTTCGGTGTGTGGGGAACGTGTTTAAGTTTGTGGGGAAGGCGTTTCAGTTTGTGGGGAAGGTGTTTCAGTGTGTGGGGAAGGTGTTTCAGTGTGTGGGGAAGGGGTTTCAGTGTGTGGGGAAGGTGTTTCAGTGCGTGTGGATGTGCTTCAGTGTGTGGGGATCTGTTTCAGTGTGTGGGGATGTGTTTCAGTGTGTGGGGAAGGTGTTTCAGTGTGTGGGGATGGGTTTCAGTGTGTGGGGAAGGTGTTTCAGTGTGTGGGGAAGGTGTTTCAGTGTGTGCGGAAGGTGTTTCAGTGTGTGCGGAAGGGGTTTCAGTGTGTGGGGAAGGTGTTTCAATGTGTGGGGATGTGTTTCAGTGTGTGGGGAAGGGTTTCACTGTGAGCCGAAGGGGTTTCAGTGTGTGGGGAAGGTGTTTCAGTGTGTGGCGAAGGTGTTTCAGTTAGTGCGGAAGGGGTTTCAGTGTGTGGGGATGTGCTTCAGTGCGTGGGGAAGGAGTTTCAGTGTGTGTGGAAGGGTTTCACTGTGTGCGGAAGGGGTTTCAGTGTGTGGGGAAGGGGTTTCAGTGTGTGGGGAAGGTGTGTCAGTATGTGCGGAAGGGGTTTCATTGTGTTGGGAAGGTGTTTCAATGTGTGGGGAAGGTTGTTCAGTGTGTGCGGAAGGGGTTCAAGTGTGTGCGGAAGGTGTTTCCGTGTGTGGGGAAGGGGTTTCAGTGCGTGGGGAAGGGGTTTCAGTGTGTGGGGAATGTGTTTCAGTATGTTTGCAAGGCTTTCAGTGTGTCGGGAATGTGTTTCAGTGTGTGGATAATGGGTTTCAGTGTTTGGGGAAGTGTTTCAGTGTGCGGGGAAGGTGTTTCAGTGAGTGGGGAAGGTGTTTCAGAGTGTGGGGAAGGGGTTTCAGAGTGTGGGGAAGGGGTTTCAGTGTGTGGGGAATGGTTTCTTCGTGTGGGGAAGGTGTTTCAGTGTGTGCAGAAGGGGTTTCAGTGTGTGGGGAAGGTGTTTCAGTGTGTGGGGAATGTGTTTCAGTGTGTGGGGAAGGTGTTTCAGTGTGTGGGTTAGGGGATTCAGTTTGTGGGGAAGCTGTTTCAGTGTGTGGGGAAGGGGTTTCCGTGTTTGGGGAAGGTGTTTCAGGATGTGGGGAAGGGTTCCAGTGCGTGGGTAAGGGGTTTCAGTGTGTGGGAAAGGTGTTTCAGTGTGTGGGGATGGTATTTCAGTGTGTGGGGAATGTGTTTCAGTGTGTGGGGAAGATGTATTAGTGTGTGGGGAAGGGGTCTCAATGTGTGGGGAAGGTGTTTCAGTGTGTGGGGATGTGTTTCAGTGTGTGGGGATGGGTTTCAGTGTGTGGGGATGGGTTTCAGTGTGTGAGGAAGGGGTTTCAGTGTGTGGGGAAGGGGTTTCAGTGTGTGGGGATGGGTGTCAGTTTGTGGGGATGGGTTTCATTGTGTGCGGAAGGGGTTTCAGTGTGTGGGGCAGGTGTTACAGTTTGTGGGGAAGGTGTTTCAGTGTGTGGGGAAGTCGTTTCAAAGTGTGGGGAAGGGTTTCAGTGTGTGGGGATGTGATTTCCGTGTGTGGGGAATGTGTTTCAGTGTGTGGGGAAGGTGTTTCAGTGTGTGGGGAAGGGGTTTCAGTGTGTGGGGAAGGTGTTTCAGTGCGTGTGGATGTGCTTCAGTGTGTGGGGATCTGTTTCAGTGTGTGGGGATGTGTTTCAGTGTGTGGGGAAGGTGTTTCAGTGTGTGGGGATGGGTTTCAGTGTGTGGGGAAGGTGTTTCAGTGTGTGGGGAAGGTGTTTCAGTGTGTGCGGAAGGTGTTTCAGTGTGTGTGGAAGGTGTTTCAGTGTGTGGGGAAGGTGTTTCAGTGTGTGGCGAAGGTGTTTCAGTTAGTGCGGAAGGGGTTTCAGTGTGTGGGGATGTGCTTCAGTGTGTGGGGAAGGAGTTTCAGTGTGTGTGGAAGGGTTTCACTGTGTGCGGAAGGGGTTTCAGTGTGTGGGGAAGGGCTTTCATTGTGTTGGGAAGGTGTTTCAATGTGTGGGGAAGGTGGTTCAGTGTGTGCGGAAGGGGTTTCAGTGTGTGGGGAAGGGGTTTCAGTGTGTGGGGAATGTGTTTCAGTGTGTTTGGAAGGCTTTCGGTGTGTGGGGAATGTGTTTCAGTGTGTGGTGAATTGGTTTCAGTGTTTGGGGAAGTGTTTCAGTGTGCGGGGAAGGGGTTTCAGTCTGTGGGGAAGGTGTTTCAGCGCGTGGGGATATGCTTCAGAGTGTGGGGAAGGGGTTTCAGTGTGTGGGGAAGGGTTTCAGTGTGTGGGGATGCATTTCAGTGTGAGGGGAAGGGGTTTCAGTGTGTGGGGATGGGTTTCTCTGTGTGCGGAAGGGGTTTCAGTAGGTGGGGAAGGGGTTTCAGTGCGTGGGGAAGGTGGTTCAGTGTGTGGGGAAGGGGTTTCAGTGTGTGGGGATGTGTTTCAGTGTGTGGGGAAGGGGTTTCAGTGTGTGGGGATGTGTTTCAAAGTGTGTGGGGAAGGTGTTTCAGTGTGTGGGGAAGGGTTTCACTCTGTGCTGAAGGTGTTTCAGTGTGTGGGGAAGGCGTTTCAGTGTGTGGGGAAGATGTTTCAGTGTGTGGGGAAGGTGTTTCAGAGTGTGTGGAAGGGGTTTCAGTGTGTGTGGATGTGTTTCAGTGTGTGGGCAAGGGGTTTCAGTGTGTGGGGATGTGTTTCAGTGTGTGGGGAAGGTGTTTCAGTGTGTGGGGAAGAGTTGCACTGTGTGCGGAAGGGTTTGCAGTGTGTGGGGAAGGGGTTTCAGTGTGTGGGGAAGGTGTTTCAGTATGTGCGGAAGGGGTTTCAGTGTGTGGGGAAGGGGTTACAGTCTGTGGGGAATCTGTCTCAGTGTGTGCAGAAGGGGTTTCAGTGTGTGGGGAAGGGGTTTCAGTGATTGGGCAATGTGTTTCAGTTTGTGGTGAATGGGTTTCAGTGTTTGGGGAAGGGTTTCAGTGTGTGGGGAAGGGGTTTCAGTGTGTGGGGAAGGTGTATCAGTGTGTGGGGATGTGTTGCAGTGTGTGGGGATTGGGGTTCATAGTGTGGGGAAGGTGTTTCAGTGTGTGGGGATGTGGTTTCAGTGTGTGGGGAAGGGGTTCCAGTGTGTGGGGAAGGTTTTTTCAGTGTGTGGGGAAGTGTTTCAGTGTGTGGGGAATGTGTTTCAGTGTGTGGGGAAGGGTTGCAGTGTGTGGGGAAGGTGTTTCAGTGTGTTTGGAAGGGGTTTCCGTGTGTGGGGAAGGGGTTTCGGTGTGTGGGGAACGTGTTTCAGTTTGTGCGGAAGGCGTTTCAGTTTGTGGGGAAGGTGATTCAGTGTGTGGGGAAGGTGTTTCAGTGTGTGGGGAAGGGGTTTCAGTGTGTGGGGAAGGTGTTTCTGTGCGTGTGGATGTGCTTCAGTGTGTGGGGATCTGTTTCAGTGTGTGGGGATGTGTTTCAGTGTGTGGGGAAGGTGTTTCAGTGTGTGGGGATGGGTTTCAGTGTGTGGGGAAGGTGTTTCAGTGTGTGGGGAAGGTGTTTCAGTGTGTGCGGAAGGTGTTTCAGTGTGTGCGGAAGGGGTTTCAGTGTGTGGGGAAGGTGTTTCAATGTGTGGGGATGTGTTTCAGTGTGTGGGGAAGGGTTTCACTGTGAGCCGAAGGGTTTTCAGTGTGTGGGGAAGGTGTTTCAGTGTGTGGCGAAGGTGTTTCAGTTAGTGCGGAAGGGGTTTCAGTGTGTGGGGATGTGCTTCAGTGTGTGGGGAAGGAGTTTCAGTGTGTGTGGAAGGGTTTCACTGTGTGCGGAAGGGGTTTCAGTGTGTGGGGAAGGGGTTTCAGTGTGTGGGGAAGGTGTGTCAGTATGTGCGGAAGGGGTTTCATTGTGTTGGGAAGCTGTTTCAATGTGTGGGGAAGGTTGTTCAGTGTGTGCGGAAGGGGTTCAAGTGTGTGCGGAAGGTGTTTCCGTGTGTGGGGAAGGGGTTTCAGTGCGTGGGGAAGGGGTTTCAGTGTGTGGGGAATGTGTTTCAGTGTGTTTGGAAGGCTTTCAGTGTGTGGGGAATGTGTTTCAGTGTGTGGTGAATGGGTTTCAGTGTTTGGTGAAGTGTTTCAGTGTGCGGGGAAGGTGTTTCAGTGAGTGGGGAAGGTGTTTCAGAGTGTGGGGAAGGGGTTTCAGTGTGTGGGGAAGGGGTTTCAGTGTGTGGGGATGGGTCTCAGATTGTGGGGCTGGGTTTCAGTGTGTGCGGAAAAGGGTTTCAGTTTGTGGGGAAGGGGTTTCAGCGCGTGGGGAAGGGTTTCGGTGTGTGGGGAAGGGGTTTTGGTGTGTGGGTAAGGTGTTCCAGTGTGTGCGGAAGGCGTTTCAGTGTGTGGGGAAGGTGTTTCAGTGTGTGGAGATGGTGTATCAGAGTGTGGGGAAGGGGTTTCAGTGTGTGGGGAATGGTTTCTTTGTGTGGGGAATGTGTTTCAGTGTGTGCAGAAGGGGTTTCAGTGTGTGGGGAAGGTGTTTCAGTGTGTGGGGAATGTGTTTCAGTGTGTGGGGAAGGTGTTTCAGTGTGTGGGTTAGGGGATTCAGTTTGTGGGGAAGCTGTTTCAGTGTGTGGGGAAGGGGTTTCCGTGTTTGGGGAAGGTGTTTCAGGGTGTGGGGAAGGGTTCCAGTGCGTGGGTAAGGGGTTTCAGTGTGTGGGAAAGGTGTTTCAGTGTGTGGGGATGGTATTTCAGTGTGTGGGGAATGTGTTTCAGTGTGTGGGGAAGATGTATTAGTGTGTGGGGAAGTGGTCTCAGTGTGTGGGTAAGGTGTTTCAGTGTGTGGGGATGTGTTTCAGTGTGTGGGAATGGGTTTCAGTGTGTGGGGATGGGTTTCAGTGTGTGAGGAAGGAGTTTCCGAGTGTGGGGAAGGTGTTTCAGTGTGTGGGGAAGGGGTTTCAGTGTGTGGGGAAGGGGTTTCAGTGTGTGGGGATGGGTGTCAGTTTGTGGGGATGGGTTTCATTGTGTGCGGAAGGGGTTTCAGTGTGTGGGGCAGGTGTTACAGTTTGTGGGGAAGGTGTTTCAGTGTGTGGGGAAGTCGTTTCAAAGTGTGGGGAAGGGTTTCAGTGTGTGGGGATGTGATTTCCGTGTGTGGGGAATGTGTTTCAGTGTGTGGGGAAGGTCTTTCAGTGTGTGGGGAAGGGGTTTCAGTGTGTGGGGAAGGTGTTTCAGTGCGTGTGGATGTGCTTCAGTGTGTGGGGATCTGTTTCAGTGTGTGGGGATGTGTTTCAGTGTGTGGGGAAGGTGTTTCAGTGTGTGGGGATGGGTTTCAGTGTGTGGGGAAGGTGTTTCAGTGTGTGGGGAAGGTGTTTCAGTGTGTGCGGAAGGTGTTTCAGTGTGTGCGGAAGGGGTTTCAGTGTGTGGGGAAGGTGTTTCAATGTGTGGGGATGTGTTTCAGTGTGTGGGGAAGGGTTTCACTGTGAGCTGAAGGGGTTTCAGTGTGTGGGGAAGGTGTTTCAGTGTGTGGCGAAGGTGTTTCAGTTAGTGCGGAAGGGGTTTCAGTGTGTGGGAATGTGCTTCAGTGTGTGGGGAAGGAGTTTCAGTGTGTGTGGAAGGGTTTCACTGTGTGTGGAAGGGGTTTCAGTGTGTGGGGAAGGGCTTTCATTGTGTTGGGAAGGTGTTTCAATGTGTGGGGAAGGTGGTTCAGTGTGTGCGGAAGGGGTTTCAGTGTGTGCGGAAGGCGTTTCAGTGTGTGGAGAAGGGGTTTCAGTGTGTGGGGAAGGGGTTTCAGTGTGTGGGGAATGTGTTTCAGTGTGTTTGGAAGGCTTTCAGTGTGTGCGGAAGGTGTTTCAGTGTGTGGTGAATGGGTTTCAGTGTTTGGGGAAGTGTTTCAGTGTTTGGGGAAGGTGTTTCAGTGTGTGCGGAAGGTGTTTCAGTGTGTGGGGAAGGTGTTTCAGTGTGTGGGGAAGGTGTTTCAGTGTGTGGCGAAGGTGTTTCAGTTAGTGCGGAAGGGGTTTCAGTGTGTGGGGATGTGCTTCAGTGTGTGGGGAAGGAGTTTCAGTGTGTGTGGAAGGGTTTCACTGTGTGCGGAAGGGGTTTCAGTGTGTGGGGAAGGGCTTTCATTGTGTTGGGAAGGTGTTTCAATGTGTGGGGAAGGTGGTTCAGTGTGTGCGGAAGGGGTTTCAGTGTGTGCGGAAGGCGTTTCAGTGTGTGGAGAAGGGGTTTCAGTGTGTGGGGAAGGGGTTTCAGTGTGTGGGGAATGTGTTTCAGTGTGTTTGGAAGGCTTTCGGTGTGTGGGGAATGTGTTTCAGTGTGTGGTGAATTGGTTTCAGTGTTTGGGGAAGTGTTTCAGTGTGCGGGGAAGGGGTTTCAGTCTGTGGGGAAGGTGTTTCAGCGCGTGGGGATATGCTTCAGAGTGTGGGGAAGGGGTTTCAGTGTGTGGGGAAGGGTTTCAGTGTGTGGGGATGCATTTCAGTGTGAGGGGAAGGGGTTTCAGTGTGTGGGGATGGGTTTCTCTGTGTGCGGAAGGGGTTTCAGTAGGTGGGGAAGGGGTTTCAGTGCGTGGGGAAGGTGGTTCAGTGTGTGGGGAAGGGGTTTCAGTGTGTGGGGATGTGTTTCAGTGTGTGGGGAAGGGGTTTCAGTGTGTGGGGATGTGTTTCAGTGTGTGGGGAAGGTGTTTCAGTGTGTGGGGAAGGGTTTCACTGTGTGCTGAAGGTGTTTCAGTGTGTGGGGAAGGCGTTTCAGTGTGTGGGGAAGATGTTTCAGTGTGTGGGGAAGGTGTTTCAGAGTGTGTGGAAGGGGTTTCAGTGTGTGGGGATGTGTTTCAGTGTGTGGGCAAGGGGTTTCAGTGTGTGGGGATGTGTTTCAGTGTGTGGGGAAGGTGTTTCAGTGTGTGGGGAAGAGTTTCACTGTGTGCGGAAGGGGTTGCAGTGTGTGGGGAAGGGGTTTCAGTGTGTGGGGAAGGTGTTTCAGTATGTGCGGAAGGGGTTTCAGTGTGTGGGGAAGGGGTTACAGTCTGTGGGGAATCTGTCTCAGTGTGTGCAGAAGGGGTTTCAGTGTGTGGGGAAGGGGTTTCAGTGATTGGGCAATGTGTTTCAGTTTGTGGTGAATGGGTTTCAGTGTTTGGGGAAGGGTTTCAGTGTGTGGGGAAGGGGTTTCAGTGTGTGGGGAAGGTGTTTCAGTGTGTGGGGATGTGTTGCAGTGTGTGGGGATTGGGGTTCATAGTGTGGGGAAGGTGTTTCAGTGTGTGGGGATGTGGTTTCAGTGTGTGGGGAAGGGGTTCCAGTGTGTGGGGAAGGTTTTTCAGTGTGTGGGGAAGTGTTTCAGTGTGTGGGGAATGTGTTTCAGTGTGTGGGGAAGGGTTTCAGTGTGTGGGGAAGGTGTTTCAGTGTGTTTGGAAGGGGTTTCCGTGTGTGGGGAAGGGGTTTCGGTGTGTGGGGAACGTGTTTCAGTTTGTGGGGAAGGCGTTTCAGTTTGTGGGGAAGGTGTTTCAGTGTGTGGGGAAGGGGTTTCAGTGTGTGGGGAAGGTGTTTCAGTGCGTGTGGATGTGATTCAGTGTGTGGGGATCTGTTTCAGTGTGTGGGGATGTGTTTCAGTGTTTGGGGAAGGTGTTTCAGTGTGTGGGGATGGGTTTCAGTGTGTGGGGAAGGTGTTTCAGTGTGTGGGGAAGGTGTTTCAGTGTGTGCGGAAGGTGTTTCAGTGTGTGCGGAAGGGGTTTCAGTGTGTGGGGAAGGTGTTTCAATGTGTGGGGTTGTGTTTCAGTGTGTGGGGAAGGGTTTCACTGTGAGCCGAAGGGGTTTCAGTGTGTGGGGAAGGTGTTTCAGTGTGTGGCGAAGGTGTTTCAGTTAGTGCGGAAGGGGTTTCAGTGTGTTTGGATGTGCTTCAGTGTGTGGGGAAGGAGTTTCAGTGTGTGTGGAAGGGTTTCACTGTGTGCGGAAGGGGTTTCAGTGTGTGGGGAAGGGGTTTCAGTGTGTGGGGAAGGTGTGTCAGTATGTGCGGAAGGGGTTTCATTGTGTTGGGAAGGTGTTTCAATGTGTGGGGAAGGTTGTTCAGTGTGTGCGGAAGGGGTTCAAGTGTGTGCGGAAGGTGTTTCCGTGTGTGGGGAAGGGGTTTCAGTGTGTGGGGAAGGGGTTTCAGTGTGTGGGGAATGTGTTTCAGTGTGTTTGGAAGGCTTTCAGTGTGTGGGGAATGTGTTTCAGTGTGTGGTGAATGGGTTTCAGTGTTTGGGGAAGTGTTTCAGTGTGCGGGGAAGGTGTTTCAGTGAGTGGGGAAGGTGTTTCAGAGTGTGGGGAAGGGGTTTCAGTGTGTGGGGAAGGGGTTTCAGTGTGTGGGGATGGGTCTCGGAGTGTGGGGATGGGTTTCAGTGTGTGCGGAAAAGGGTTTCAGTTTGTGGGGAAGGGGTATCAGCGCGTGGGGAAGGGGTTTCGGTGTGTGGGTAAGGGGTTTTGGTGTGTGGGTAAGGTGTTCCAGTGTGTGCGGAAGGCGTTTCAGTGTGTGGGGAAGGTGTTTCAGTGTGTGGAGATGGTGTTTCAGTGTGTGGGGAAGGGGTTTCAGTGTGTGGGGATTGGTTTCTTTGTGTGGGGAAGGTGTTTCAGTGTGTGCAGAAGGGGTTTCAGTGTGTGGGGAAGGTGTTTCAGTGTGTGGCGAATGTGTTTCAGTGTGTGGGGAAGGTGTTTCAGTGTGTGGGTTAGGGGATTCAGTTTGTGGGGGAGCTGTTTCAGTGTGTGAGGAAGGGGTTTCCGTGTTTGGGGAAGGTGGTTCAGGGTGTGGGGAAGGGTTCCAGTGCGTGGGTAAGGGGTTTCAGTGTGTGGGAAAGGTGTTTCAGTGTGTGGGGATGGTATTTCAGTGTGTGGGGAATGTGTTTCAGTGTGTGGGGAAGATGTATTAGTGTGTGGGGAAGGGGTCTCAGTGTGTGGGTAAGGTGTTTCAGTGTGTGGGGATGTGTTTCAGTGTGTGGGAATGGGTTTCAGTGTGTGGGGATGGGTTTCAGTGTGTGAGGAAGGAGTTTCCGAGTGTGGGGAAGGTGTTTCAGTGTGTGGGGAAGGGGTTTCAGTGTGTGGGGAAGGGGTTTCAGTGTGTGGGGATGGGTGTCAGTTTGTGGGGATGGGTTTCATTGTGTGCGGAAGGGGTTTCAGTGTGTGGGGCAGGTGTTACAGTTTGTGGGGAAGGTGTTTCAGTGTGTGGGGAAGTCGTTTCAAAGTGTGGGGAAGGGTTTCAGTGTGTGGGGATGTGATTTCCGTGTGTGGGGAATGTGTTTCAGTGTGTGGGGAAGGTCTTTCAGTGTGTGGGGAAGGGGTTTCAGTGTGTGGGGAAGGTGTTTCAGTGCGTGTGGATGTGCTTCAGTGTGTGGGGATCTGTTTCAGTGTGTGGGGATGTGTTTCAGTGTGTGGGGAAGGTGTTTCAGTGTGTGGGGATGGGTTTCAGTGTGTGGGGAAGGTGTTTCAGTGTGTGGGGAAGGTGTTTCAGTGTGTGCGGAAGGTGTTTCAGTGTGTGCGGAAGGGGTTTCAGTGTGTGGGGAAGGTGTTTCAATGTGTGGGGATGTGTTTCATAGTGTGGGGAAGGGTTTCACTGTGAGCTGAAGGGGTTTCAGTGTGTGCGGAAGGTGTTTCAGTGTGTGGCGAAGGTGTTTCAGTTAGAGCGGAAGGGGTTTCAGTGTGTGGGGATGTGCTTCAGTGTGTGTGGAAGGGGTTTCAGTGTGTGGGGAAGGGCTTTCATTGTGTTGGGAAGGTGTTTCCCTGTGTGCGGAATGGGTTTCAGTGTGTGGGGAAGGGGATTCAGTTTTTGGGGAAGGTGTTTCAGTGTGTGGGGAAGGGTTTCTCTGTGTGCGGAAGGCGATTCAGCGAGTGGGGAAGGGGTTTCAGTGTGTGGGGAATGTGTTTCGGTTTGCGGTGAATGGGTTTCAGTGTTTGGGGAAGTGTTTCAGTGTGTGCGGAAGGGGTTTCAGTGTGTGGGGAAGGTGTTTCAGTGTGTGGGAATGTGTTGCAGTGTGTGGGGATGGGGTTTCAGTGCCTGGGGAAGGGGTTCCAGTGTGTGGGGAAGGTGTATCAGTGTGTGGGAAAGTGTTTCAGTGTGTGGGGAATTTTGTTCAGTGTGTGGGGAAGGGTTTCAGTGTGTGGGGAAGGGGTTTCAGTGTGTGGGGAAGGGGTTTCAGTGTGTGGGGATGGGTTTCAGTGTGTGGGGAAGGAGTTTCAGCGTGTGGGGATGTGTTTCAGTTTCTGAGGAAGGGATTTCAGTGTGTGGGGAAGGGATTTCAGTGTGTGGGGAAGGGGTTTCAGTGTGTGCGGAAGGGGTTTCAGTGTGTGGGGAAGGGGTTTCAGTGTGTGGGGAAGGTGTTTCAGTATGTGCGGAAGGGGTTTCAGTGTGTGGGGAAGGGGTTTCAGTCTGTGGGGAAGCTGTTTCAGTGTGTGCGGAAGGAGTTTCAGTGTGTGCGGAAGGCGTTTCAGCGTGTGCGGAAGGGGTTTCAGTGTGTGGGGAATGTGTTTCGGTTTGTGGTGAATGGGTTTCAGTGTTTGGGGAAGGGTTTCAGTGTGTGGGGAAGGGGTTTCAGTGTGTGGGGAAGGTGGTTCAGTGTGTGCGGAAGGGGTTTCAGTGTGTGCGGAAGGCGTTTCAGTGTGTGGAGAAGGGGTTTCAGTGTGTGGGGAAGGGGTTTCAGTGTGTGGGGAATGTGTTTCAGTGTGTTTGGAAGGCTTTCGGTGTGTGGGGAATGTGTTTCAGTGTGTGGTGAATTGGTTTCAGTGTTTGGGGAAGTGTTTCAGTGTGCGGGGAAGGGGTTTCAGTCTGTGGGGAAGGTGTTTCAGCGCGTGGGGATATGCTTCAGAGTGTGGGGAAGGGGTTTCAGTGTGTGGGGAAGGGTTTCAGTGTGTGGGGATGCATTTCAGTGTGAGGGGAAGGGGTTTCAGTGTGTGGGGATGGGTTTCTCTGTGTGCGGAAGGGGTTTCAGTAGGTGGGGAAGGGGTTTCAGTGCGTGGGGAAGGTGGTTCAGTGTGTGGGGAAGGGGTTTCAGTGTGTGGGGATGTGTTTCAGTGTGTGGGGAAGGGGTTTCAGTGTGTGGGGATGTGTTTCAGTGTGTGGGGAAGGTGTTTCAGTGTGTGGGGAAGGGTTTCACTGTGTGCTGAAGGTGTTTCAGTGTGTGGGGAAGGCGTTTCAGTGTGTGGGGAAGATGTTTCAGTGTGTGGGGAAGGTGTTTCAGAGTGTGTGGAAGGGGTTTCAGTGTGTGGGGATGTGTTTCAGTGTGTGGGCAAGGGGTTTCAGTGTGTGGGGATGTGTTTCAGTGTGTGGGGAAGGTGTTTCAGTGTGTGGGGAAGAGTTTCACTGTGTGCGGAAGGGGTTGCAGTGTGTGGGGAAGGGGTTTCAGTGTGTGGGGAAGGTGTTTCAGTATGTGCGGAAGGGGTTTCAGTGTGTGGGGAAGGGGTTACAGTCTGTGGGGAATCTGTCTCAGTGTGTGCAGAAGGGGTTTCAGTGTGTGGGGAAGGGGTTTCAGTGATTGGGCAATGTGTTTCAGTTTGTGGTGAATGGGTTTCAGTGTTTGGGGAAGTGTTTCAGTGTGTGGGGAAGGGGTTCCAGTGTGTGGGGAAGGTGTTTCAGTGTGTGGGGATGTGTTGCAGTGTGTGGGGATTGGGGTTCATAGTGTGGGGAAGGTGTTTCAGTGTGTGGGGATGTGGTTTCAGTGTGTGGGGAAGGGGTTCCAGTGTGTGGGGAAGGTTTTTCAGTGTGTGGGGAAGTGTTTCAGTGTGTGGGGAATGTGTTTCAGTGTGTGGGGAAGGGTTTCAGTGTGTGGGGAAGGTGTTTCAGTGTGTTTGGAAGGGGTTTCCGTGTGTGGGGAAGGGGTTTCGGTGTGTGGGGAACGTGTTTCAGTTTGTGGGGAAGGCGTTTCAGTTTGTGGGGAAGGTGTTTCAGTGTGTGGGGAAGGGGTTTCAGTGTGTGGGGAAGGGGTTTCAGTGTGTGGGGAAGGTGTTTCAGTGCGTGTGGATGTGCTTCAGTGTGTGGGGATCTGTTTCAGTGTGTGGGGATGTGTTTCAGTGTGTGGGGAAGGTGTTTCAGTGTGTGGGGATGGGTTTCAGTGTGTGGGGAAGGTGTTTCAGTGTGTGGGGAAGGTGTTTCAGTGTGTGCGGAAGGTGTTTCAGTGTGTGCGGAAGGGGTTTCAGTGTGTGGGGAAGGTGTTTCAATGTGTGGGGATGTGTTTCAGTGTGTGGGGAAGGGTTTCACTGTGAGCCGAAGGGGTTTCAGTGTGTGGGGAAGGTGTTTCAGTGTGTGGCGAAGGTGTTTCAGTTAGTGCGGAAGGGGTTTCAGTGTGTGGGGATGTGCTTCAGTGTGTGGGGAAGGAGTTTCAGTGTGTGTGGAAGGGTTTCACTGTGTGCGGAAGGGGTTTCAGTAAGTGGGGAAGGGGTTTCAGTGTGTGGGGAAGGTGTGTCAGTATGTGCGGAAGGGGTTTCATTGTGTTGGGAAGGTGTTTCAATGTGTGGGGAAGGTTGTTCAGTGTGTGCGGAAGGGGTTCAAGTGTGTGCGGAAGGTGTTTCCGTGTGTGGGGAAGGGGTTTCAGTGTGTGGGGAAGGGGTTTCAGTGTGTGGGGAATGTGTTTCAGTGTGTTTGGAAGGCTTTCAGTGTGTGGGGAATGTGTTTCAGTGTGTGGTGAATGGGTTTCAGTGTTTGGGGAAGTGTTTCAGTGTGCGGGGAAGGTGTTTCAGTGAGTGGGGAAGGTGTTTCAGAGTGTGGGGAAGGGGTTTCAGTGTGTGGGGAAGGGGTTTCAGTGTGTGGGGATGGGTCTCAGAGTGTGGGGATGGGTTTCAGTGTGTGCGGAAAAGGGTTTCAGTTTGTGGGGAAGGGGTATCAGCGCGTGGGGAGGGTTTCGGTGTGTGGGTAAGGGGTTTTGGTGTGTGGGTAAGGTGTTCCAGTGTGTGCGGAAGGCGTTTCAGTGTGTGGGGAAGGTGTTTCAGTGTGTGGAGATGGTGTTTCAGTGTGTGGGGAAGGGGTTTCAGTGTGTGGGGATTGGTTTCTTTGTGTGGGGAAGGTGTTTCAGTGTGTGCAGAAGGGGTTTCAGTGTGTGGGGAAGGTGTTTCAGTGTGTGGCGAATGTGTTTCAGTGTGTGGGGAAGGTGTTTCAGTGTGTGGGTTAGGGGATTCAGTTTGTGGGGAAGCTGTTTCAGTGTGTGAGGAAGGGGTTTCCGTGTTTGGGGAAGGTGGTTCAGGGTGTGGGGAAGGGTTCCAGTGCGTGGGTAAGGGGTTTCAGTGTGTGGGAAAGGTGTTTCAGTGTGTGGGGATGGTATTTCAGTGTGTGGGGAATGTGTTTCAGTGTGTGGGGAAGATGTATTAGTGTGTGGGGAAGGGGTCTCAGTGTGTGGGTAAGGTGTTTCAGTGTGTGGGGATGTGTTTCAGTGTGTGGGAATGGGTTTCAGTGTGTGGGGATGGGTTTCAGTGTGTGAGGAAGGAGTTTCCGAGTGTGGGGAAGGTGTTTCAGTGTGTGGGGAAGGGGTTTCAGTGTGTGGGGAAGGGGTTTCAGTGTGTGGGGATGGGTGTCAGTTTGTGGGGATGGGTTTCATTGTGTGCGGAAGGGGTTTCAGTGTGTGGGGCAGGTGTTACAGTTTGTGGGGAAGGTGTTTCAGTGTGTGGGGAAGTCGTTTCAAAGTGTGTGGGGAAGGGGTTTCAGTGTGTGGGGAAGGTGTTTCAGTGCGTGTGGATGTGCTTCAGTGTGTGGGGATCTGTTTCAGTGTGTGGGGATGTGTTTCAGTGTGTGGGGAAGGTGTTTCAGTGTGTGGGGATGGGTTTCAGTGTGTGGGGAAGTTGTTTCAGTGTGTGGGGAAGGTGTTTCAGTGTGTGCGGAAGGTGTTTCAGTGTGTGCGGAAGGGGTTTCAGTGTGTGGGGAAGGTGTTTCAATGTGTGGGGATGTGTTTCATAGTGTGGGGAAGGGTTTCACTGTGAGCTGAAGGGGTTTCAGTGTGTGGGGAAGGTGTTTCAGTGTGTGGCGAAGGTGTTTCAGTTAGAGCGGAAGGGGTTTCAGTGTGTGGGGATGTGCTTCAGTGTGTGTGGAAGGGGTTTCAGTGTGTGGGGAAGGGCTTTCATTGTGTTGGGAAGGTGTTTCCCTGTGTGCGGAACGGGTTTCAGTGTGTGGGGAAGGGGATTCAGTTTGTGGGGAAGGTGTTTGAGTGTGTGGGGAAGGGTTTCTCTGTGTGCGGAAGGCGTTTCAGCGAGTGGGGAAGGGGTTTCAGTGTGTGGGGAATGTGTTTCGGTTTGCGGTGAATGGGTTTCAGTGTTTTAGGAAGGGTTTCAGTGTGTGCGGAAGGGGTTTCAGTGTGTGGGGAAGGTATTTCAGTGTGTGGGAATGTGTTGCAGTGTGTGGGGATGGGGTTTCAGTGCCTGGGGAAGGGGTTCCAGTGTGTGGGGAAGGTGTATCAGTGTGTGGGAAAGTGTTTCAGTGTGTGCGGAATTTTGTTCAGTGTGTGGGGAAGGGTTTCAGTGTGTGGGGAAGGGGTTTCAGTGTGTGGGGAAGGGGTTTCAGTGTGTGGGGATGGGTTTCAGTGTGTGGGGAAGGAGTTTCAGCGTGTGGGGATGTGTTTCAGTTTCTGAGGAAGGGATTTCAGTGTGTGGGGAAGGGGTTTCAGTGTGTGGGGAAGGGTTTCACTGTGTGCGGAAAGGTTTCAGTGTGTGGGGAAGGGGATTCAGTCTGTGGGAAAGGTGTTTCAGTGTGTGGGGAAGGGTTTCTCTGTGTGCGGAAGGGGTTTCAGTGTGTGGGGAAGGGGTTTCAGTGTGTGGGGAAGGTGTTTCAGTATGTGCGGAAGGGGTTTCAGTGTGTGGGGAAGGGGTTTCCGTCTGTGGGGAAGCTGTTTCAGTGTGTGCGGAAGGAGTTTCAGTGTGTGCGGAAGGCGTTTCAGCGTGTGCGGAAGGGGTTTCAGTGTGTGGGGAATGTGTTTCGGTTTGTGGTGAATGGGTTTCAGTGTTTGGGGAAGGGTTTCAGTGTGTGGGGAAGGGGTTTCAGTGTGTGGGGAAGGTGTTACAGTGTGTGGGGATGTGTTGCAGTGTGTGGGGATGGGGTTTCAGAGCCTGGGGAAGGGGTTCCAGTGTGTGGGGAAGGTGTTTCAATGTGTGGGGAAGTGTTTCAGTGTGTGGGGAATTTTTTCAGGGTGTGGGGAAGGGTTTCAGTGTGTGGGAAAGGGGTTTCGGTGTGTGGGGAATGGGTTTCAGTGTGTGGGGATGGGTTTCAGTGTGTGGGGAAGGAGTTTCAGCGTGTGGGGATGTGTTTCAGTGTGTGGGGAAGGTGTTTCAGTGTGTGGGGAAGGGTTTCACTGTGTGCGGAAGGGGTTTCTGTGTGTGGGGAAGGGGTTTCAGTGTGTGGGGAAGGTGCTTCACTGTGTGGGGATGTGTTTCAGTGTGTGGGGATGTGTTTCAGTGTGTGGGGAAGGGTTTCAGTGTGTGGGGAAGGTGTTTCAATGTGTGGCGATGGTTTTGAGTGTGTGGGGATGGGTTTCAGTGTGTGGGGATGGGTTTCAGTGTGTGCGGAAGGGGTTTCAGTGTGTGGGGACGGTGTTTCTGTGATTGGGGAAGGTGTTTCAGATTGTGGGGAAGTGGTTTCAGTGTGTGCGGAAGGGGTTTCAGTGTGTGGGGATGGGTTTCTCTGTGTGCGGAAGGTGTTTCAGTCTGTGGGGAAGCTGTTTCAGTGTGTGCGGAAGGAGTTTCAGTGTGTGCGGAAGGCGTTTCAGCGTGTGGGGAAGGGGTTTCAGTGTGTGGGGAATGTGTTTCGGTTTGTGGTGAATGGGTTTCAGTGTTTGGGGAAGGGTTTCAGTGTGTGGGGAAGGGGTTTCAGTGTGTGTGGAAGGTGTTTCAGTGTGTGGGGATGTGTTGCAATGTGTGGGGATGGTGTTTCTGTGATTGGGGAAGCTGTTTCAGATTGTGGGGAAGGGGTTTCAGTGTGTGCGGAAGGGGTTTCAGTGTGTGGGGATGGGTTTCAGTGTGTGGGGACGTGTTTCAGTGTGTGGGGAAGGGTTTCAGTGTGTGGGGAAGGTGTTTCAGTGTGTGGGGATGGTTTTCAGAGTGTGGGGATGGGTTTCAGTGTGTGGGGATGGGTTTCAGTGTGTGCGGAAGGGGTTTCACTGTGTGGGGAAGGTGTTTCTGTGATTGGGGAAGGTGTTTCAGAGTGTGGGGAAGGGGTTTCAGTGTGTGGGGAAGGGGTTCCAGTGTGTGGAGAAGGTGTTTCAGTGTGTGGTGAAGTGTTTCATTGTGTGGGGAATGTTTTTCAGTGTGTGAGGAAGGGTCTCAGTGTGTGGGTTTGGAGTTTCAGTGCCTGGGGAAGGGGTTCCAGTGTGTGGGGAATTTATTTCTGTGATTGGGGAAGGTTTTCAGAGTGTGGGGATGGGTTTCAGTGTGTGGGGATGGGTTTCAGTGTGTGCGGAAGGGGTTTCAGTGTGTGGGGAAGGTGTTTCTGTGATTGGGGAAGGTGTTTCAGATTGTGGGGAAGGGGTTTCAGTGTGTGCGGAAGGGGTTTCAGTGTGTGGGGATGGGTTTCAGTGTGTGGGGATGTGTTTCAGTGTGTGGGGAAGGGTTTCAGTGTGTGGGGAAGGGGTTTCAGTGTGTGGGGATGGTTTCAGTGTGTGGGGATGGGTTTCAGTGTGTGGGGATGGGTTTCAGTGTGTGCGGAAGGGATTTCAGTGTGTGGGGAAGGTGTTTCTGTGATTGGGGAAGGTGTTTCAGAGTGTGGGCAGGGGGTTTCAGTGTTTGGGGAAGGGGTTTCAGTGTGTGGGGATGGGTTTCAGAGTGTGGGGTTGGGTTTCAGTGTGTGCGGAAGGGGTTTCAGTGAGTGCGGAAGGTGTTTCAGTGTGTCGGGAAGGGGTTTAGGTGTGTGGGGAAGTGGTTTCAGTGTGTGGGGAAGGTGTTTCAGTGTGTGTGGAAGGAGTTTCCGTGTGTGGGGAAGGTGTTTCGGTGTGTGGGGAAGGTGTTTCATTGTGTGCGGAAGGCGTTTCAGTGTGTGGGGAAGTTGTTTCAATGTGTGGAGAAGGTGTTTCAGTGTGTGGGGAAGGGGTTTCAGTGTGTGGGGAAGGGTTTCATTGTGTGGGGAAGGGGTTTCAGTGTTCGGGGATGGGTTTCAGTGTGTTGCGATGGGTTTCAGTGTGTGCGGAAGGGGTTTCAATTTGTGAGGAAGGTGTTTCAGTGTGTGGGGATGGTTTTCAGTGTTTGGGGATGAGTTTCAGTGTGTTGGGATGTTTTTCAGTGTGTGCGGAAGGGGTTTCTTTGTATGGGGAAGGCTTTCTGTGTGTGGGGAAGGTGTTTCAGTGTGTGGGGAAGGGGTTTCAGTGTATGGGGAAGGGGTTTCAGTGTGTGGGGATGGGTTTCAGTGTGTGGGGATGGGTTTCAGTGTGTGCGGAAGGGGTTTCAGTGTGCGGGGTAGGGGTTTCAGTGTGCGGGGATGTGTTTCAGTTTCTGAGGAAGGGATTTCATTGTGTGGGGAAGGGGTTTCAGTGTGTGGGGAAGGGTTTCACTGTGTGCGGAAAGGTTTCAGTGTGTGGGGAAGGGGATTCAGTTTGTGGGGAAGGTGTTTCAGTGTGTGGGGAAGGGTTTCATTGTGTGGGGAAGGGGTTTCAGTGTTTGGGGATGGGTTTCAGTGTGTTGCGATGGGTTTCACTGTGTGCGGAAAGGTTTCAGTGTGTGGGGAAGGGGATTCAGTGTGTGGGGAAGGTGTTTCAGTGTGTGGGGAAGGGTTTCTCTGTGTGCGGAAGGGGTTTCAGTGTGTGGGGAAGGGGTTTCAGTGTGTGGGGAAGGTGTTTCAGTATGTGCGGAAGGGGTTTCAGTGTGTGGGGAAGGGTTTCAGTGTGTGGGGAAGCTGTTTCAGTGTGTGCGGAAGGAGTTTCAGTGTGTGGGGATGGGTTTCAGTGTGTGGGGAAGGAGTTTCAGCGTGTGGGGATGTGTTTCAGTCTGTGGGGAAGGTGTTTCAGTGTGTGGGGAAGGGTTTCACTGTGTGCGGAAGGGGTTTCTGTGTGTGGGGAAGGGGTTTCAGTGTGTGGGGAAGGTGCTTCACTGTGTGGGGATGTGTTTCAGTGTGTGGGGATGTGTTTCAGTGTGTGGGGAAGGGTTTCAGTGTGTGGGGAAGGTGTTTCAATGTGTGGCGATGGTTTTGAGTGTGTGGGGATGGGTTTCAGTGTGTGGGGATGGGTTTCAGTGTGTGCAGAAGGGGTTTCAGTGTGTGGGGACGGTGTTTCTGTGATTGGGGAAGGTGTTTCAGATTGTGGGGAAGTGGTTTCAGTGTGTGCTGAAGGGGTTTCAGTGTGTGGGGATGGGTTTCTCTGTGTGCGGAAGGGGTTTCAGTCTGTGGGGAAGCTGTTTCAGTGTGTGCGGAAGGACTTTCAGTGTGTGCGGAAGGCGTTTCAGCGTGTGGGGAAGGGGTTTCAGTGTGTGGGGAATGTGTTTCGGTTTGTGGTGAATGGGTTTCAGTGTTTGGGGAAGGGTTTCAGTGTGTGGGGAAGGGGCTTCAGTGTGTGTGGAAGGTGTTTCAGTGTGTGGGGATGTGTTGCAGTGTGTGGGGATGGTGTTTCTGTGATTGGGGAAGCTGTTTCAGATTGTGGGGAAGGGGTTTCAGTGTGTGCGGAAGGGGTTTCAGTGTGTGGGGATGGGTTTCAGTGTGTGGGGACGTGTTACAGTGTGTGGGGAAGGGTTTCAGTGTGTGGGGAAGGTGTTTCAGTGTGTGGGGATGGTTTTCAGAGTGTGGGGATGGGTTTCAGTGTGTGGGGATGGGTTTCAGTGTGTGCGGAAGGGGTTTCAGTGTGTGGGGAAGGTGTTTCTGTGATTGGGGAAGGTGTTTCAGAGTGTGGGGAAGGGGTTTCAGTGTGTGGGGAAGGGGTTCCAGTGTGTGGAGAAGGTGTTTCAGTGTGTGGTGAAGTGTTTCATTGTGTGGGGAATGTTTTTCAGTGTGTGAGGAAGGGTCTCAGTGTGTGGGTTTGGAGTTTCAGTGCCTGGGGAAGGGGTTCCAGTGTGTGGGGAATTTATTTCGGTGTGTGGGGAAGGGTTTCAGTGTGTGGGGAAGGTGTTTCTGTGATTGGGGAAGGTTTTCAGAGTGTGGGGATGGGTTTCAGTGTGTGGGGATGGGTTTCAGTGTGTGCGGAAGGGGTTTCAGTGTGTGGGGAAGGTGTTTCTGTGATTGGGGAAGTTGTTTCAGATTGTGGGGAAGGGGTTTCAGTGTGTGCGGAAGGGGTTTCAGTGTGTGGGGATGGGTTTCAGTGTGTGGGGATGTGTTTCAGTGTGTGGGGAAGGGTTTCAGTGTGTGGGGAAGGGGTTTCAGTGTGTGGGGATGGTTTCAGTGTGTGGGGATGGGTTTCAGTGTGTGGGGATGGGTTTCAGTGTGTGCGGAAGGGGTTTCAGTGTGTGGGGAAGGTGTTTCTGTGATTGGGGAAGGTGTTTCAGAGTGTGGGCAGGGGGTTTCAGTGTTTGGGGAAGGGGTTTCAGTGTGTGGGGATGGGTTTCAGAGTGTGGGGTTGGGTTTCAGTGTGTGCGGAAGGGGTTTCAGTGAGTGCGGAAGGTGTTTCAGTGTATCGGGAAGGGGTTTAGGTGTGTGGGGAAGTGGTTTCAGTGTGTGGGGAAGGTGTTTCAGTGTGTGTGGAAGGAGTTTCCGTGTGTGGGGAAGGTGTTTCGGTGTGTGGGGAAGGTGTTTCATTGTGTGCGGAAGGCGTTTCAGTGTGTGGGGAAGTTGTTTCAATGTGTGGAGAAGGTGTTTCAGTGTGTGGGGAAGGGGTTTCAGTGTGTGGGGAAGGGTTTCATTGTGTGGGGAAGGGGTTTCAGTGTTTGGGGATGGGTTTCAGTGTGTTGCGATGGGTTTCAGTGTGTGCGGAAGGGGTTTCAATTTGTGAGGAAGGTGTTTCAGTGTGTGGGGATGGTTTTCAGTGTTTGGGGATGAGTTTCAGTGTGTTGGGATGTTTTTCAGTGTGTGCGGAAGGGGTTTCTTTGTATGGGGAAGGCTTTCTGTGTGTGGGGAAGGTGTTTCAGTGTGTGGGGAAGGGGTTTCAGTGTGTGGGGAAGGGGTTTCAGTGTGTGGGGATGGGTTTCAGTGTGTGGGGATGGGTTTCAGTGTGTGCGGAAGGGGTTTCAGTGTGCGGGGTAGGGGTTTCAGTGTGCGGGGATGTGTTTCAATTTCTGAGGAAGGGATTTCATTGTGTGGGGAAGGGGTTTCACTGTGTGCGGAAAGGTTTCAGTGTGTGGGGAAGGGGATTCAGTTTGTGGGGAAGGTGTTTCAGTGTGTGGGGAAGGGTTTCATTGTGTGGGGAAGGGGTTTCAGTGTTTGGGGATGGGTTTCAGTGTGTTGGGATGGGTTTCAGTGTGTGCGGAAGGGGTTTCAATTTGTGAGGAAGGTGTTTCAGTGTGTGGGTATGGTTTTCAGTGTTTGGGGATGGGTTTCAGTGTGTTGGGATGGGTTTCAGTGTGTGCGGAAGGGGTTTCTTTGTATGGGGAAGGATTTCTGTGTGTGGGGAAGGTGTTTCAGAGTGTGGGGAAGGGGTTTCAGTGTATGGGGAAGGGGTTTCAGTGTGTGGGGATGGGTTTCAGTGTGTGGGGATGGGTTTCAGTGTGTGCGGAAGGGGTTTCAGTGTGCGGGGTAGGGGTTTCAGTGTGCGGGGATGTGTTTCAGTTTCCGAGGAAGGGATTTCATTGTGTGGGGAAGGGGTTTCAGTGTGTGGGGAAGGGTTTCAGTGTGTGGGGAAGGGGATTCAGTGTGTGGGGAAGGTGTTTCAGTGTGTGGGGAAGGGTTTCTCTGTGTGCGGAAGGGGTTTCAGTGTGTGGGGAAGGGGTTTCAGTGTGTGGGGAAGGTGTTTCAGTATGTGCGGAAGGGGTTTCAGTGTGTGGGGAAGGGGTTTCAATCTGTGGGGAAGCTGTTTCAGTGTGTGCGGAAGGAGTTTCAGTGTGTGCGGAAGGCGTTTCAGCGTGTGGAGAAGGGGTTTCAGTGTGTGGGGAATGTGTTTCGGTTTGTGGTCAATGGGTTTCAGTGTTTGGGGAAGGGTTTCAGTGTTTGGGGAAGGGGTTTCAGTGTGTGGGGAAGGTGTTTCAGTGTGTGGGGATGTGTTGCAGTGTGTGGGGATGGGGTTTCAGTGCCTGGGGAAGGGGTTCCAGTGTGTGGGGAAGGGGTTCCAGTGTGTGGGGAAGGTGTTTCAGTGTGTAAGGAAGTGTTTCAGTGTGTGGGGAATTTTTTTCAGTGTGTGGGGAAGGGTTTCAGTGTGTGGGGAAGGGGTTTCAGTGTGTGGGGATGGGTTTCAGTGTGTGGGGAAGGAGTTTCAGCGTGTGGGGATGTGTTTCAGTGTGTGGGGAAGGGGTTTCAGTGTGTGGGGAAGGTGCTTCAGCGTGTGGGGATGTGTTTCAGTGTGTGGGGATGTGTTTCAGTGTGTGGGGACGGGTTTCAGTGTGTGGGGAAGGTGCTTCAATGTGTGGCGATGGTTTTCAGTGTGTGGGGATGGGTTTCAGTGCGTGGGGATGGGTTTCAGTGTGTGCGGAAGGGGTTTCAGTGTGTGGGGATGGTGTTTCTGTGATTGGGGAAGGTGTTTCAGATTGTGGGGAAGGGGTTTCAGTGTGTGCGGAAGGGGTTTCAGTGTGTGGGGATGGGTTTCAGTGTGTGGGGACGGGTTTCAGTGTGTGGGGAAGGGTTTCAGTGTGTGGGGAAGGTGTTTCAGTGTGTGGGGATGTGTTTCAGTGTGTGGGGTTGGGTTTCAGTGTGTGCGGAAGGGGTTTCAGTGTGTGGGGAAGGTGTTTCTGTGATTGGGGAATGTGTTTCAGAGTGTGGGGAAGGGGTTTCAGTGTGTGGGGAAGGGGTTTCAGTGTGTGGGGATGGGTTTCAGAGTGTGGGGATGGGTTTCAGTGTGTGCGGAAGGGGTGTCAGTGAGTGCGGAAGGTGTTTCAGTGAGTGGGGAAGGGGTTTCGGTGTGTGGGGAAGTGGTTTCAGTGTGTGGGGAACGTGTTTCAGTGTGTGTGGAAGGGGTTTCCGTGTGTGGGGAAGGTGTTTCGGTGTGTGGGGAAGGTGTTTCATTGTGTGCGGAAGGCGTTTCAGTGTGTGGGGAAGTTGTTTCAGTGTGTGGAGAAGGTGTTTCAGTGTGTGGGGAAGGGGTTTCAGTGTGTGGGGAAGGGTTTTATTGTGTGGGGAAGGGGTTTCAGTGTCTGGGGAAGGGTGTCAGTCTGTGGGGAAGGTGTTTCAGTGTGTGCGGAAGGGGTTTCAATTTGTGGGGAAGGTGTTTCAGTGTGTGGGGATGGTTTTCAGTGTGTGGGGATGGGTTTCAGTGTGTTGGGATGGGTTTCAGTGTGTGCAGAAGGGGTTTCTTTGTATGGGGAAGGTGTTTCTGTGTGTGGGGAAGGTGTTTCAGTGTGTGGGGAAGGGGTTTCAGTGTATGGGGAAGGGGTTTCAGTGTGTGGGGATGGGTTTCAGTGTGTGGGGATGGGTTTCAGTGTGTGCGGAAGGGGTTTCTGTGTGTGGGGAAGGTGTTTCAGTGTGTGGGTAAGGTGTTTCGGTGTGTGGGTAATGGTTTCAGTGTGTGGGGAAGGTGCCTCAGTGTGTGGGGATTAGTTTCAGTGTGTGGGGATGTGTTTCCGTGTGTGGGGAACGGTTTCTGTGTGTGGGGAAGGTGTTTCAGTGTGTGGGGATTGTTTTCAGTGTGTGGGGATGGGTTTCAGTGTGTGGGGAAGGGGTTTCAGAGTGTGGGTAAGGGTTTCAGTTTGTCGGGAAGGGGTTTCAGTGTGTGGGGAAGGCGTTTCAGAGTTTGGGGAAGGGTTTCAGTGTGGGGGGGAGGGGTTTCAGTGTGTGGGGATGTGTTTCAGTTTCTGAGGAAGGGATTTCAGTGTGTGGGGAAGGGGTTTCAGTGTGTGGGGAAGGGTTTCACTGTGTGCGGAACGGGTTTCAGTGTGTGGGGAAGGGGATTCAGTTTGTGGGGAAGGTGTTTCAGTGTGTGGGGAAGGGTTTCACTGTGTGCGGAAGGCGTTTCAGCGTGTGGGGAAGGGGTTTCAGTGTGTGGGGAATGTGTTTCGGTTTGTGGTGAATGGGTTTCAGTGTTTGGGGAAGGGTTTCAGTGTGTGGGGAAGGGGTTTCAGTGTGTGGGGAAGGAGTTGCAGTGTGTGGGAATGTGTTTCAATGTGTGGGGATGGGGTTTCAGTGCCTGGGGATGGGGTTCCAGTGTGTGGGGAAGGTGTTTCAGTGTGTGGGGAAGTGTTTCAGTGTGTGGGGAATTTTGTTCAGTGTGTGGGGAAGGGTTTCAGTGTGTGGGGATGGGGTATCAGTGTGTGGGGAAGGGGTTTCAATGTGTGGGGATGGGGTTCAGAGTGTGCGGAAGGAGTTTCAGCGTGTGGGGATGTGTTTCAGTTTCTGAGGAAGGGATTTCAGTGTGTGGGGAAGGGTTTTCAGTGTGTGGGGAAGGGTTTCACTGTGTGCGGAAAGGTTTCAGTGTGTGGGGAAGGGGATTCAGTGTGTGGGTAAGGTGTTTCAGTGTGTGGGGAAGGGTTTCTCTGTGTGTGGAAGGGGTTTCAGTTTTGTGGGGAAGGGGTTTCAGTGTGCGGGGAAGGTGTTTCAGTATGTGCGGAAGGGGTTTCAGTGTGTGGGGAAGGGGTTTCAGTCTGTGGGGAAGCTGTTTCAGTGTGTGCGGAAGGAGTTTCAGTGTGTGGGGATGGGGTTTCAGAGCCTGGGGAAGGGGTTCCAGTGTGTGGGGAAGGTGTTTCAATGTGTGGGGAAGTGTTTCAGTTTGTGGGGAATTTTTTTCAGTGTGTGGGGAAGGGTTTCAGTGTGTGGGAAAGGGGTTTCAGTGTGTGGGGAAGTGGTTTCAGTGTGTGGGGATGGGTTTCAGTGTGTGGGGAAGGAGATTCAGCGTGTGGGGATGTGTTTCAGTGTGTGGGGAAGGTGTTTCAGTGTGTGGGGAAGTGTTTCACTGTGTGCGGAAGGGGTTTCTGTGTGTGGGGAAGGGGTTTCAGTGTGTGGGGAAGGTGCTTCACTGTGTGGGGATGTGTTTCAGTGTGTGGGGATGGGTTTCAGTGTGTTGGGATGGGTTTCAGTGTGTGCAGAAGGGGTTTCTTTGTATGGGGAAGGTGTTTCTGTGTGTGGGGAAGGTGTTTCAGTGTGTGGGGAAGGGGTTTCAGTGTATGGGGAAGGGGTTTCAGTGTGTGGGGATGGGTTTCAGTGTGTGGGGATGGGTTTCAGTGTGTGCGGAAGGGGTTTCTGTGTGTGGGGAAGGTGTTTCAGTGTGTGGGTAAGGTGTTTCGGTGTGTGGGTAATGGTTTCAGTGTGTGGGGAAGGTGCGTCAGTGTGTGGGGATTAGTTTCAGTGTGTGGGGATGTGTTTCCGTGTGTGGGGAACGGTTTCTGTGTGTGGGGAAGGTGTTTCAGTGTGTGGGGATTGTTTTCAGTGTGTGGGGATGGGTTTCAGTGTGTGGGGAAGGGGTTTCAGAGTGTGGGTAAGGGTTTCAGTTTGTCGGGAAGGGGTTTCAGTGTGTGGGGAAGGCGTTTCAGAGTTTGGGGAAGGGTTTCAGTGTGGGGGGGAGGGGTTTCAGTGTGTGGGGATGTGTTTCAGTTTCTGAGGAAGGGATTTCAGTGTGTGGGGAAGGGGTTTCAGTGTGTGGGGAAGGGTTTCACTGTGTGCGGAACGGGTTTCAGTGTGTGGGGAAGGGGATTCAGTTTGTGGGGAAGGTGTTTCAGTGTGTGGGGAAGGGTTTCACTGTGTGCGGAAGGCGTTTCAGCGTGTGGGGAAGGGGTTTCAGTGTGTGGGGAATGTGTTTCGGTTTGTGGTGAATGGGTTTCAGTGTTTGGGGAAGGGTTTCAGTGTGTGGGGAAGGGGTTTCAGTGTGTGGGGAAGGTGTTGCAGTGTGTGGGAATGTGTTTCAATGTGTGGGGATGGGGTTTCAGTGCCTGGGGATGGGGTTCCAGTGTGTGGGGAAGGTGTTTCAGTGTGTGGGGAAGTGTTTCAGTGTGTGGGGAATTTTGTTCAGTGTGTGGGGAAGGGTTTCAGTGTGTGGGGATGGGGTATCAGTGTGTGGGGAAGGGGTTTCAATGTGTGGGGATGGGGTTCAGAGTGTGCGGAAGGAGTTTCAGCGTGTGGGGATGTGTTTCAGTTTCTGAGGAAGGGATTTCAGTGTGTGGGGAAGGGTTTTCAGTGTGTGGGGAAGGGTTTCACTGTGTGCGGAAAGGTTTCAGTGTGTGGGGAAGGGGATTCAGTGTGTGGGTAAGGTGTTTCAGTGTGTGGGGAAGGGTTTCTCTGTGTGTGGAAGGGGTTTCAGTTTTGTGGGGAAGGGGTTTCAGTGTGCGGGGAAGGTGTTTCAGTATGTGCGGAAGGGGTTTCAGTGTGTGGGGAAGGGGTTTCAGTCTGTGGGGAAGCTGTTTCAGTGTGTGCGGAAGGAGTTTCAGTGTGTGGGGATGGGGTTTCAGAGCCTGGGGAAGGGGTTCCAGTGTGTGGGGAAGGTGTTTCAATGTGTGGGGAAGTGTTTCAGTTTGTGGGGAATTTTTTTCAGTGTGTGGGGAAGGGTTTCAGTGTGTGGGAAAGGGGTTTCAGTGTGTGGGGAAGTGGTTTCAGTGTGTGGGGATGGGTTTCAGTGTGTGGGGAAGGAGATTCAGCGTGTGGGGATGTGTTTCAGTGTGTGGGGAAGGTGTTTCAGTGTGTGGGGAAGGGTTTCACTGTGTGCAGAAGGGGTTTCTGTGTGTGGGGAAGGGGTTTCAGTGTGTGGGGAAGGTGCTTCACTGTGTGGGGATGTGTTTCAGTGTGTGGGGATGTGTTTCAGTGTGTGGGGAAGGGTTTCAGTGTGTGGGGAAGGTGTTTCAATGTGTGGCGATGGTTTTGAGTGTGTGGGGATGGGGTTCAGTGTGTGGGGATGGGTTTCTCTGTGTGCGGAAGGGGTTTCAGTGTGTGGGGAAGGGGTTTCAGTGTGTGGGGAAGGTGTTTCAGTATGTGCGGAAGTGGTTTCAGTGTGTGGGGAAGGGGTTTCAGCGTGTGGGGAAGGGGTTTCAGTGTGTGGGGAATGTGTTTCAGCGTGTGGGGAAGGGGTTTCAGTGTGTGGGGAATGTGTTTCGGTTTGTGGTGAATAGGTTTCAGTGTTTGGGGAAGGGTTTCAGTGTGTGGGGAAGGGGTTTCAGTGTGTGGGGAAGGGGTTTCAGTGTGTGGGGAAGGTGTTTCAGTATGTGCGGAAGGAGTTTCAGTGTGTGCGGAAGGCGTTTCAGCGTGTGGGGAAGGGGTTTCAGTGTGTGGGGAATGTGTTTCGGTTTGTGGTGAATGGGTTTCAGTGTTTGGGGAAGGGTTTCAGTTTGTGGGGAAGGGGTTTCAGTGTGTGGGGAAGGTGTTTCAGTGTGTGGGAATGTGTTGCAGTGTGTGGGGATGGGGTTTCAGTGCCTGGGGAAGGGGTTCCAGTGTGTGTGGAAGGTGTATCAGTGTGTGGGGAATTTATTTCAGTGTGTGGGGAATTTTGTTCAGTGTGTGGGGAAGGGTTTCAGTGTGTGGGGAAGGGGTTTCAGTGTGTGGGGAAGGGGTTTCAGTTTGTGGGGATGGGTTTCAGTGTGTGGGGAAGGAGTTTCAGCGTGTGGGGATGTGTTTCAGTTTCTGAGGAAGGGATTTCAGTGTGTGGGGAAGGGGTTTCAATGTGTGGGGAAGGGTTTCACTGTGTGGGGAAAGGTTTCAGTGTGTGGGGAAGGGGATTCAGTGTGTGGGGAAGGTGTTTCAGTGTGTGGGGAAGGGTTTCTCTGTGTGTGGAAGGGGTTTCAGTGTGTGGGGAAGGGGTTTCAGTGTGTGGGGAATGTGTTTCAGTATGTGCGGAAGGTGTTTCAGTGTGTGGGGAAGGGGTTTCAGTCTGTGGGGAAGCTGTTTCAGTGTGTGCGGAAGGAGTTTCAGTGTGTGCGGAAGGCGTTTCAGCGTGTGCGGAAGGGGTTTCAGTGTGTGGGGAATGTGTTTCGGTTTGTGGTGAATGGGTTTCAGTGTGTGGGGAAGGGTTTCAGTGTGTGGGGAAGGTGTTTCAGATTGTGGGGAAGGTGTTTCAGTGTGTGCGGAAGGGGTTTCAGTGTGTGGGGATGGGTTTCAGTGTGTGGGGACGGGTTTCAGTGTGTGGGGAAGGTTTTCAGTGTGTGGGGAAGGTGTTTCAGTGTGTGGGGATGGGTTTCAGTGTGTGGGGATGGGTTTCAGTGTGTGGGGATGGGTTTCAGTGTGTGCGGAAGGGGTTTCAGTGTGTGGGGAAGGTGTTTCTGTGATTGGGGAAGGTGTTTCAGAGTGTGGGGAAGGGGTTTCAGTGTGAGGGGAAGGGGTTTCATTGTGTGGGGATGGGTTTCAGAGTGTGGGGATGGGTTTCAGTGTGTGCGGAAGGGGTTTCAGTGTGTGCGGAAGGGGTTTCAGTGACTGCGGAAGGTGTTTCAGTGAGTGGGGAAGGGGTTTCGGTGTGTGGGGAAGTGGTTTCAGTGTGTGGGGAACGTGTTTCAGTGTGTGTGGAAGGGGTTTCCGTGTGTGGGGAAGGTGTTTCGGTGTGTGGGGAAGGTGCTTCATTGTGTGCGGAAGGCGTTTCAGTGTGTGGGGAAGTTGTTTCAGTGTGTGGAGAAGTTGTTTCAGTATGTGGGGAAGGGGTTTCAGTGTGTGGGGAAGGGTTTCATTCGGTGGGGAAGGGGTTTCAGTGTGTGGGGAAGGGTGTCAGTCTGTGGGGAAGATGTTTCAGTGTGTGCGGAAGGGGTTTCAATTTGTGGGGAAGGTGTTTCAGTGTGTGGGGATGGTTTTCAGTGTGTGGGGATGGGTTTCAGTGTGTTGGGATGTGTTTCAGTGTGTGCGGAAGGGGTTTCATTGCATGGGGAAGGTGTTTCTGTGTGTGGGGAAGGTGTTTCAGTGTGTGGGGAAGGGGTTTCAGTCTGTGGGGAAGCTGTTTCAGTGTGAGCGGAATGAGTTTCAGTGTGTGCGGAAGGCGTTTCAGCGTGTGGGGAAGGCGTTTCAGTGTGTGGGTAAGGTGTTTCGGTGTGTGGGGAAGGGGTTTCAGTGTGTGGGGAAGGTGTTTCAGTGTGTGGGGAAGGGGTTTCAGAGTGTGGGTAAGGGTTTCAGAGTGTGGGGAAGGTGCGTCAGTGTGAGGGGATTTGTTTCAGTGTGTGGGGATGTGTTTCAGTGTGTGCGGAACGGGTTTCAGTGTGTGGGGAAGGGGATTCAGTTTGTGGGGAAGGTGTTTCAGTGTGTGGGGAAGGGTTTCACTGTGTGCGGAAGGCGTTTCAGCGTGTGGGGAAGGGGTTTCAGTGTGTGGGGAATGTGTTTCGGTTTGTGGTGAATGGGTTTCAGTGTTTGGGGAAGGGTTTCAGTGTGTGGGGAAGGGGTTTCAGTGTGTGGGGAAGGAGTTGCAGTGTGTGGGAATGTGTTTCAATGTGTGGGGATGGGGTTTCAGTGCCTGGGGATGGGGTTCCAGTGTGTGGGGAAGGTGTTTCAGTGTGTGGGGAAGTGTTTCAGTGTGTGGGGAATTTTGTTCAGTGTGTGGGGAAGGGTTTCAGTGTGTGGGGATGGGGTATCAGTGTGTGGGGAAGGGGTTTCAATGTGTGGGGATGGGGTTCAGAGTGTGCGGAAGGAGTTTCAGCGTGTGGGGATGTGTTTCAGTTTCTGAGGAAGGGATTTCAGTGTGTGGGGAAGGGTTTTCAGTGTGTGGGGAAGGGTTTCACTGTGTGCGGAAAGGTTTCAGTGTGTGGGGAAGGGGATTCAGTGTGTGGGTAAGGTGTTTCAGTGTGTGGGGAAGGGTTTCTCTGTGTGTGGAAGGGGTTTCAGTTTTGTGGGGAAGGGGTTTCGGTGTGCGGGGAAGGTGTTTCAGTATGTGCGGAAGGGGTTTCAGTGTGTGGGGAAGGGGTTTCAGTCTGTGGGGAAGCTGTTTCAGTGTGTGCGGAAGGAGTTTCAGTGTGTGGGGATGGGGTTTCAGAGCCTGGGGAAGGGGTTCCAGTGTGTGGGGAAGGTGTTTCAATGTGTGGGGAAGTGTTTCAGTTTGTGGGGAATTTTTTTCAGTGTGTGGGGAAGGGTTTCAGTGTGTGGGAAAGGGGTTTCAGTGTGTGGGGAAGTGGTTTCAGTGTGTGGGGATGGGTTTCAGTGTGTGGGGAAGGAGATTCAGCGTGTGGGGATGTGTTTCAGTGTGTGGGGAAGGTGTTTCAGTGTGTGGGGAAGTGTTTCACTGTGTGCGGAAGGGGTTTCTGTGTGTGGGGAAGGGGTTTCAGTGTGTGGGGAAGGTGCTTCACTGTGTGGGGATGTGTTTCAGTGTGTGGGGATGGGTTTCAGTGTGTTGGGATGGGTTTCAGTGTGTGCAGAAGGGGTTTCTTTGTATGGGGAAGGTGTTTCTGTGTGTGGGGAAGGTGTTTCAGTGTGTGGGGAAGGGGTTTCAGTGTATGGGGAAGGGGTTTCAGTGTGTGGGGATGGGTTTCAGTGTGTGGGGATGGGTTTCAGTGTGTGCGGAAGGGGTTTCTGTGTGTGGGGAAGGTGTTTCAGTGTGTGGGTAAGGTGTTTCGGTGTGTGGGTAATGGTTTCAGTGTGTGGGGAAGGTGCGTCAGTGTGTGGGGATTAGTTTCAGTGTGTGGGGATGTGTTTCCGTGTGTGGGGAACGGTTTCTGTGTGTGGGGAAGGTGTTTCAGTGTGTGGGGATTGTTTTCAGTGTGTGGGGATGGGTTTCAGTGTGTGGGGAAGGGGTTTCAGAGTGTGGGTAAGGGTTTCAGTTTGTCGGGAAGGGGTTTCAGTGTGTGGGGAAGGCGTTTCAGAGTTTGGGGAAGGGTTTCAGTGTGGGGGGGAGGGGTTTCAGTGTGTGGGGATGTGTTTCAGTTTCTGAGGAAGGGATTTCAGTGTGTGGGGAAGGGGTTTCAGTGTGTGGGGAAGGGTTTCACTGTGTGCGGAACGGGTTTCAGTGTGTGGGGAAGGGGATTCAGTTTGTGGGGAAGGTGTTTCAGTGTGTGGGGAAGGGTTTCACTGTGTGCGGAAGGCGTTTCAGCGTGTGGGGAAGGGGTTTCAGTGTGTGGGGAATGTGTTTCGGTTTGTGGTGAATGGGTTTCAGTGTTTGGGGAAGGGTTTCAGTGTGTGGGGAAGGGGTTTCAGTGTGTGGGGAAGGTGTTGCAGTGTGTGGGAATGTGTTTCAATGTGTGGGGATGGGGTTTCAGTGCCTGGGGATGGGGTTCCAGTGTGTGGGGAAGGTGTTTCAGTGTGTGGGGAAGTGTTTCAGTGTGTGGGGAATTTTGTTCAGTGTGTGGGGAAGGGTTTCAGTGTGTGGGGATGGGGTATCAGTGTGTGGGGAAGGGGTTTCAATGTGTGGGGATGGGGTTCAGAGTGTGCGGAAGGAGTTTCAGCGTGTGGGGATGTGTTTCAGTTTCTGAGGAAGGGATTTCAGTGTGTGGGGAAGGGTTTTCAGTGTGTGGGGAAGGGTTTCACTGTGTGCGGAAAGGTTTCAGTGTGTGGGGAAGGGGATTCAGTGTGTGGGTAAGGTGTTTCAGTGTGTGGGGAAGGGTTTCTCTGTGTGTGGAAGGGGTTTCAGTTTTGTGGGGAAGGGGTTTCAGTGTGCGGGGAAGGTGTTTCAGTATGTGCGGAAGGGGTTTCAGTGTGTGGGGAAGGGGTTTCAGTCTGTGGGGAAGCTGTTTCAGTGTGTGCGGAAGGAGTTTCAGTGTGTGGGGATGGGGTTTCAGAGCCTGGGGAAGGGGTTCCAGTGTGTGGGGAAGGTGTTTCAATGTGTGGGGAAGTGTTTCAGTTTGTGGGGAATTTTTTTCAGTGTGTGGGGAAGGGTTTCAGTGTGTGGGAAAGGGGTTTCAGTGTGTGGGGAAGTGGTTTCAGTGTGTGGGGATGGGTTTCAGTGTGTGGGGAAGGAGATTCAGCGTGTGGGGATGTGTTTCAGTGTGTGGGGAAGGTGTTTCAGTGTGTGGGGAAGGGTTTCACTGTGTGCAGAAGGGGTTTCTGTGTGTGGGGAAGGGGTTTCAGTGTGTGGGGAAGGTGCTTCACTGTGTGGGGATGTGTTTCAGTGTGTGGGGATGTGTTTCAGTGTGTGGGGAAGGGTTTCAGTGTGTGGGGAAGGTGTTTCAATGTGTGGCGATGGTTTTGAGTGTGTGGGGATGGGGTTCAGTGTGTGGGGATGGGTTTCTCTGTGTGCGGAAGGGGTTTCAGTGTGTGGGGAAGGGGTTTCAGTGTGTGGGGAAGGTGTTTCAGTATGTGCGGAAGTGGTTTCAGTGTGTGGGGAAGGGGTTTCAGCGTGTGGGGAAGGGGTTTCAGTGTGTGGGGAATGTGTTTCAGCGTGTGGGGAAGGGGTTTCAGTGTGTGGGGAATGTGTTTCGGTTTGTGGTGAATGGGTTTCAGTGTTTGGGGAAGGGTTTCAGTGTGTGGGGAAGGGGTTTCAGTGTGTGGGGAAGGGGTTTCAGTGTGTGGGGAAGGTGTTTCAGTATGTGCGGAAGGAGTTTCAGTGTGTGCGGAAGGCGTTTCAGCGTGTGGGGAAGGGGTTTCAGTGTGTGGGGAATGTGTTTCGGTTTGTGGTGAATGGGTTTCAGTGTTTGGGGAAGGGTTTCAGTGTGTGGGGAAGGGGTTTCAGTGTGTGGGGAAGGGGTTTCAGTGTGTGGGAATGTGTTGCAGTGTGTGGGGATGGGGTTTCAGTGCCTGGGGAAGGGGTTCCAGTGTGTGTGGAAGGTGTATCAGTGTGTGGGGAATTTATTTCAGTGTGTGGGGAATTTTGTTCAGTGTGTGGGGAAGGGTTTCAGTGTGTGGGGAAGGGGTTTCAGTGTGTGGGGAAGGGGTTTCAGTGTGTGGGGATGGGTTTCAGTGTGTGGGGAAGGAGTTTCAGCGTGTGGGGATGTGTTTCAGTTTCTGAGGAAGGGATTTCAGTGTGTGGGGAAGGGGTTTCAATGTGTGGGGAAGGGTTTCACTGTGTGGGGAAAGGTTTCAGTGTGTGGGGAAGGGGATTCAGTGTGTGGGGAAGGTGTTTCAGTGTGTGGGGAAGGGTTTCTCTGTGTGTGGAAGGGGTTTCAGTGTGTGGGGAAGGGGTTTCAGTGTGTGGGGAATGTGTTTCAGTATGTGCGGAAGGTGTTTCAGTGTGTGGGGAAGGGGTTTCAGTCTGTGGGGAAGCTGTTTCAGTGTGTGCGGAAGGAGTTTCAGTGTGTGCGGAAGGCGTTTCAGCGTGTGCGGAAGGGGTTTCAGTGTGTGGGGAATGTGTTTCGGTTTGTGGTGAATGGGTTTCAGTGTGTGGGGAAGGGTTTCAGTGTGTGGGGAAGGTGTTTCAGATTGTGGGGAAGGTGTTTCAGTGTGTGCGGAAGGGGTTTCAGTGTGTGGGGATGGGTTTCAGTGTGTGGGGACGGGTTTCAGTGTGTGGGGAAGGTTTTCAGTGTGTGGGGAAGGTGTTTCAGTGTGTGGGGATGGGTTTCAGTGTGTGGGGATGGGTTTCAGTGTGTGGGGATGGGTTTCAGTGTGTGCGGAAGGGGTTTCAGTGTGTGGGGAAGGTGTTTCTGTGATTGGGGAAGGTGTTTCAGAGTGTGGGGAAGGGGTTTCAGTGTGAGGGGAAGGGGTTTCATTGTGTGGGGATGGGTTTCAGAGTGTGGGGATGGGTTTCAGTGTGTGCGGAAGGGGTTTCAGTGTGTGCGGAAGGGGTTTCAGTGACTGCGGAAGGTGTTTCAGTGAGTGGGGAAGGGGTTTCGGTGTGTGGGGAAGTGGTTTCAGTGTGTGGGGAACGTGTTTCAGTGTGTGTGGAAGGGGTTTCCGTGTGTGGGGAAGGTGTTTCGGTGTGTGGGGAAGGTGCTTCATTGTGTGCGGAAGGCGTTTCAGTGTGTGGGGAAGTTGTTTCAGTGTGTGGAGAAGTTGTTTCAGTATGTGGGGAAGGGGTTTCAGTGTGTGGGGAAGGGTTTCATTCGGTGGGGAAGGGGTTTCAGTGTGTGGGGAAGGGTGTCAGTCTGTGGGGAAGATGTTTCAGTGTGTGCGGAAGGGGTTTCAATTTGTGGGGAAGGTGTTTCAGTGTGTGGGGATGGTTTTCAGTGTGTGGGGATGGGTTTCAGTGTGTTGGGATGTGTTTCAGTGTGTGCGGAAGGGGTTGCATTGCATGGGGAAGGTGTTTCTGTGTGTGGGGAAGGTGTTTCACTGTGTGGGGAAGGGGTTTCAGTCTGTGGGGAAGCTGTTTCAGTGTGAGCGGAATGAGTTTCAGTGTGTGCGGAAGGCGTTTCAGCGTGTGGGGAAGGCGTTTCAGTGTGTGGGTAAGGTGTTTCGGTGTGTGGGGAAGGGGTTTCAGTGTGTGGGGAAGGTGTTTCAGTGTGTGGGGAAGGGGTTTCAGAGTGTGGGTAAGGGTTTCAGAGTGTGGGGAAGGTGCGTCAGTGTGAGGGGATTTGTTTCAGTGTGTGGGGATGTGTTTCAGTGTGTGGGGAACGGTTTCTGTGTGTGGGGAAGGTGTTTCAGTGTGTGGGGATGATTTTCAGTGTGTGGGGATGGGTTTCAGTGTGTGGGGAAGGGGTTTCAGAGTGTGGGTAAGGGTTTCAGTTTGTCGGGAAGGGGTTTCAGAGTTTGGGGAAGGGTTTCAGTGTGGGAGGAAGGGGTTTCAGTGTGTGCGGAAGGGGTTTCTGTGTGTGGGGAAGGTGTTTCTGTGATTGGGGAAGGTGTTTCAGATTGTGGGGAAGGTGTTTCAGTGTGTGCGGAAGGGGTTTCAGTGTGTGGGGATGGGTTTCATTGTGTGGGGACGGGTTTCAGTGTGTGGGGAAGGGTTTCAGTGTGTGGGGAAGGTGTTTCTGTGTGTGGGGATGGTTTTCAGTGTGTGGGGATGGGTTTCAGTGTGTGGGGATGGGTTCCAGTGTGTGCGGAAGGGGTTTCAGTGTGTGGGGAAGGTGTTTCAGTGTGTGGGGAAGGGGTTTTGGTGTGTCGGGATGGTTTTCAGTGTGTGGGGATGGGTTTCAGTGTGTGGGGATGGGTTTCAGTGTGTGCGGAAGGGGTTTCAGTGTGTGGGGAAGGTGTTTCTGTTATTGGGGAAGGTGTTTCAGAGTGTGGGGAAGGGGTTTCAGTGTGTGGGGAAGGGGTTTCCGTGTGTGGGGATGGTTTTCAGAGTGTGGGGAAGGTGTTTCATTGTGTGCGGAAGGCGTTTTAGTGTGTGGGGAAGTTGTTTCAGTGTGTGGAGAAGGTGTTGCAGTGTGTGGGGAAGGGTTTCATTGTTTGGGGAACGGGTTTCAGTGTGTGGGGAAGGGTGTCAGTCTGTGGGGAAGGTGTTACAGTGCGTGCGGAAGAGGTTTCAATTTGTGGGGAAGGTGTTTCAGTGTGTGGGGATGGTTTTCAGTGTGTGGGGAAGAGTTTCAGTGTGTGGGGAAGGGGTTTCTTTGTATGGGGAAGGTGTTTCTGTGTGTGAGGAAGGTGTTTCAGTGTGTGGGGAAGGGGTTTCAGTGTATGGGGAAGGGGTTTCAGTGTGTGGGGATGGGTTTCAGTGTGTGGGGATGGGTTTCAGTGTGTGCGGAAGGTGTTTCAGTGTGTGGGGAAGGTGTTTCAGAGTGTGAGTAAGGTGTTTCGGTGTGTGGGGAAGGGGTTTCAGAGTGTGGGTAAGGGTTTCAGAGTGTGGGGAAAGTGCGTCAGTGTGTGGGGATTTGTTTCAGTGTGTGGGGATGTGTTTCAGTGTGTGGGGAACGGTTTCTGTGTGTGGGGAAGGTGTTTCAGTGTGTGTGGATGGTTTTCAGTGTGTGGGAAAGCGGTTTCAGAGTGTGGGTAAGGGTTTCAGTTTGTCGGGAAGGGGGTTCAGTGTGTGGGGAAGGCGTTTCAGAGTTTGGGGAAGGGTTTCAGTGTGGGGGGAAGGGGTTTCAGTGTGTGGGGATGTGTTTCAGTTTCTGAGGAAGGGATTTCAGTGTGTGGGTCAAGGGTTTCAGTGTGTGGGGAAGGGTTTCACTGTGTGCGGAACGGGTTTCAGTGTGTGGGGAAGGGGAATCAGTTTGTGGGGAAGGTGTTTCAGTGTGTGGGGAAGGGTTTCTCTGTCTGCGGAAGGGGTTTCAGTGTGTGGGGATGGGGTTTCAGTGTGTGGGGAAGATGTTTCAGTATGTGCGGAAGGTGTTTCAGTGTGTGGGGAAGGGGTTTCAGTCTGTGGGGTAGGGGATTCAGTGTGTGGGGAATGTGTTTCAGTTTGTGGTGAATGGGTTTCAGTGTTTGGGGAAGGGTTTCAGTGTGTGGGGAAGGGGTTTCTGTGTGTGGGGAAGTTGTTTCAGTGTGTGGGGATGTGTTGCAGTGTGTGCGGATGGGGTTCCAGAATGTGGGGAAGGTGTTTCAGTGTGTGGGGAAGGGGTTTCAGTGCGTGGGGAAGGGGTTCCAGAGAGTGGGGAAGGGGTTTCAGTGTGTGGGGAAGTGTTTCAGCGTGTGGGGAATGTATTTCAGTGTATGGGGAAGGGTTTCAGTGTGTGGGGAAGGGGTTCCAGTGTGTGGCGAAGGGGTTTCAGTGTGCGGGGATGGGTTTCAGTGTGTGGGGAAGGAGTTTCAGTGTGTGGGGATGTGTTTCAGTGTGTGGGGAAGGTGTTTCAGTGTGTGGGGAAGGGTTTCACTGTGTGCGGAAAGGGTTTCTGTGTGTAGGGAAGGGGTTTCAGTGTGTGGGGAAGGTGCTTCAGTGTGTGGGGATGTGTTTCAGTGTGTGGGGATGTGTTTCAGTGTGTGGGGAATGGTTTCAGTGTGTGGGGAAGGTGTTTCAGTGTGTGGGGATGGTTTTCAGTGTGTGGGGATGGCTTTCAGTGTGTGGGGATGTGTTTCAGTTTGTGCAGAAGGGATTTCAGTGTGTGGGGAAGGTGTTTCAGTGAGTCGGGAAGGTGTTTCAGAGTGTGGGGAAGGGATTTCAGTGTGTGGGGAAGGGGTTTCAGTGTGTGGGGATGGGTCTCAGAGTGTGGGGATGGGTTTCAGTGTGTGCGGAAAAGGGTTTCAGTTAGTGAAGAAGGGGTTTCAGTGTGTGGGGAAGGGTTTTGGTGTGTGGGGAAGCGGTTTCGGTGTGTGGGTAAGGTGTTCCAGTGTGTGCGGAAGGCGTTTCAGTGTGTGGGGAAGGTGTTTCAGTGTGTGGAGATGGTGTTTCTGTGTGTGGGGAAGGGGTTTCAGTGTGAGGGGAATGGTTTCTTTGTGTGGGGAAGGTGTTTCAGTGTGTGCAGAAGGGGTTTCAGTGTGTGGGGAAGGTGTTTCAGTGTGTGGGGAATGTGTTTCAGTGAGTGGGGAAGGTGTTTCAGTGAGTGGGTAAGGGGATTCAGTTTGTGGGGAAGCTGTTTCAGTGTGTGGGGAAGGGGTTTCCGTGTTTGGGGAAGGTGTTTCAGGGTGTGGGGAAGGGTTCCAGTGCGTGGGTAAGGTGTTTCAGTGTGTGGGAAAGGTGTTTCAGTGTGTGGGGATGGTATTTCAGTGTGTGGGGAATGTGTTTCAGTGTGTGGGGAAGATGTATTAGTGTGTGGGGAAGGGGTCTCAGTGTGTGAGGAAGGAGTTTCCGAGTGTGGGGAAGGTGTTTCAGTGTGTGGGGAAGGGGTTTTAGTGTGTGGGGAAGGGGTTTCAGTGTGTGGGGATGGGTGTCAGTTTGTGGGAATGGGTCTCATTGTGTGCGGAAGGGGTGTCAGTGTGTGGGGAAGGTGTTACAGTTTGTGGGGAAGGTGTTTCAGTGTGTGGGGAAGTCGTTTCAAAGTTTGGGGAAGGGTTTCAGTGTGTGGGGATGTGATTTCCGTCTGTGGGGAATGTGTTTCAGTGTGTGGGGAAGGTGTTTCAGTGTGTGGGGAAGGGGTTTCAGTGTGTGGGGAAGGTGTTTCAGTGCGTGTGGATGTGCTTCAGTGTGTGGGGATCTGTTTCAGTGTGTTGGGATGTGTTTCAGTGTGTGGGGAAGGTGCTTCAGTGTGTGGGGATGGGTTTCAGTGTGTGGGGAAGGTGTTTCAGTGTGTGGGGAAGGTGTTTCAGTGTGTGCGGAAGGTATTTCAGTGTGTGCGGAAGGGGTTTCAGTGTGTGGGGAAGGTGTTTCAATGTGTGAGGATGTGTTTCAGTGTGTGGGGAAGGGTTTCACTGTGAGCTGAAGGGGTTTCAGTGTGTGGGGAAGGGGTTTCAGAGTGTGGGTAAGGGTTTCAGTTTGTCGGGAAGGGGTTTCAGTGTGTGGGGAAGGCGTTTCAGAGTTTGGGGAAGGGTTTCAGTGTGGGAGGAAGGGGTTTCAGTGTGTGCGGAAGGGGTTTCACTGTGTGGGGAAGGTGTTTCTGTGATTGGGGAAGGTGTTTCAGATTGTGGGGAAGGTGTTTCAGTGTGTGCGGAAGGGGTTTCAGTGTGTGGGGATGGGTTTCAGTGTGTGGGGACGGGTTTCAGTGTGTGGGGAAGGGTTTCAGTGTGTGAGGAAGCTGTTTCAGTGTGTGGGGATGTTATTCAGTGTGTGGGGATGGGTTTCAGTGTGTGGGGATGGGTTCCAGTGTGTGCGGAAGGGGTTTCAGTGTGTGGGGAAGGTGTTTCTGTGATTGGGGAAGGTGTTTCAGAGTGTGGGGAAGGGGTTTCAGTGTGTGGGGAAGGGGTTTCAGTGTGTGGGGATGGGTTTCAGAGTGTGGGGATGGGTTTCAGTGTGTGCGGAAGGGGTTTCAGTGAGTGCGGAAGGTGTTTCAGTGTGTGGGGAAGGGGTTTCGGTGTGTGGGGATGGTTTTCAGTGTGTGGGGATGGGTTTCAGTGTGTGGGGATGGGTTTCAGTGTGTGCGGAAGGCGTTTCAGTGTGTGGGGAAGGTGTTTCTGTGATTGGGGAAGGTGTTTCAGAGTGTGGGGAAGGGGTTTCCGTGTGTGGGGATGGGTTTCAGAGTGTGGGGAAGGTGTTTCATTGTGTGCGGAAGGCGTTTCAGTGTGTGGGGAAGTTGTTTCAGTGTGTGGAGAAGGTGTTTCAGTGTGTGGGGAAGGGGTTTCAGTGTGTGGGGAAGGGTTTCATTGTGTGGGGAAGGGGTTTCAGTTTGTGGGGAAGGGTGTCAGTCTGTGGGGAAGGTGTTTCAGTGCGTGCGGAAGGGGTTTCAATTTGTGGGGAAGGTGTTTCAGTGTGTGGGGATGGTTTTCAGTGTGTGGGGATGGGTTTCAGTGTGTTGGGATGGGTTTCAGTGTGTGCGGAAGGGGTTTCTTTGTATGGGGAAGGTGTTTCTGTGTGTGAGGAAGGTGTTTCAGTGTGTGGGGAAGGGGTTTCAGTGTATGGGGAAGGGGTTTCAGTGTGTGGGGATGGGTTTCAGTGTGTGGGGATGGGTTTCAGTGTGTGCGGAAGGTGTTTCAGTGTGTGGGGAAGGTGTTTCAGTGTGTGAGTAAGGTGTTTCGGTGTGTGGGGAATGGGTTTCAGTGTGTGGGGAAGTTGTTTCAGTGTGTGGGGATGAGTTGCAGTGTGTGCGGATGGGGTTTCAGAATGTGGGGAAGGTGTTTCAGTGTGTGGGGAAGGGGTTTCAGTGCGTGGGGAAGGGGTTCCAGAGAGTGGGGAAGGGGTTTCAGTGTGTGGGGAAGTGTTTCAGCGTGTGGGGAATGTATTTCAGTGTATGGGGAAGGGTTTCAGTGTGTGGGGAAGGGGTTCCAGTGTGTGGGGAAGGGGTTTCAGTGTGTGGGGATGGGTTTCAGTGTGTGGGGAAGGAGTTTCAGTGTGTGGGGATGTGCTTCAGTGTGTGGGGAAGGTGTTTCAGTGTGTGGGGAAGGGTTTCACTGTGTGCGGAAAGGGTTTCTGTGTGTAGGGAAGGGGTTTCAGTGTGTGGGGAAGGTGCTTCAGTGTGTGGGGATGTGTATCAGTGTGTGGGGATGTGTTTCAGTGTGTGGGGAATGGTTTCAGTGTGTGGGGAAGGTGTTTCAGTGTGTGGGGATGGTTTTCAGTGTGTGGGGATGGCTTTCAGTGTGTGGGGATGTGTTTCAGTTTGTGCGGAAGGGATTTCAGTGTGTGGGGAAGGTGTTTCAGTGAGTCGGGAAGGTGTTTCAGAGTGTGGGGAAGGGATTTCAGTGTGTGGGGAAGGGGTTTCAGTGTGTGGGGATGGGTCTCAGAGTGTGGGGATGGGTTTCAGTGTGTGCGGAAAAGGGTTTCAGTTAGTGAAGAAGGGGTTTCAGTGTGTGGGGAAGGGTTTTGGTGTGTGGGGAAGCGGTTTCGGTGTGTGGGTAAGGTATTCCAGTGTGTGCGGAAGGCGTTTCAGTGTGTGGGGAAGGTGTTTCAGTGTGTGGAGATGGTGTTTCTGTGTGTGGGGAAGGGGTTTCAGTGTGAGGGGAATGGTTTCTTTGTGTGGGGAAGGTGTTTCAGTGTGTGCAGAAGGGGTTTCAGTGTGTGGGGAAGGTGTTTCAGTGTGTGGGGAATGTGTTTCAGTGTGTGGGGAAGGTGTTTCAGTGAGTGGGTAAGGGGATTCAGTTTGTGGGGAAGCTGTTTCAGTGTGTGAGGAAGGGGTTTCCGTGTTTGGGGAAGGTGTTTCAGGGTGTGGGGAAGGGTTCCAGTGCGTGGGTAAGGTGTTTCAGTGTGTGGGAAATGGTGTTTCAGTGTGTGGGGATGGTATTTCAGTGTGTGGGGAATGTGTTTCAGTGTGTGGGGAAGATGTATTAGTGTGTGGGGAAGGGGTCTCAGTGTGTGAGGAAGGAGTTTCCGAGTGTGGGGAAGGTGTTTCAGTGTGTGGGGAAGGGGTTTTAGTGTGTGGGGAAGGGGTTTCAGTGTGTGGGGATGGGTGTCAGTTTGTGGGAATGGGTCTCATTGTGTGCGGAAGGGGTGTCAGTGTGTGGGGAAGGTGTTACAGTTTGTGGGGAAGGTGTTTCAGTGTGTGGGGAAGTCGTTTCAAAGTTTGGGGAAGGGTTTCAGTGTGTGGGGATGTGATTTCCGTGTGTGGGGAATGTGTTTCAGTGTGTGGGGAAGGTGTTTCAGTGTGTGGGGAAGGGGTTTCAGTGTGTGGGGAAGGTGTTTCAGTGCGTGTGGATGTGCTTCAGTGTGTGGGGATCTGTTTCAGTGTGTTGGGATGTGTTTCAGTGTGTGGGGAAGGTGCTTCAGTGTGTGGGGATGGGTTTCAGTGTGTGGGGAAGGTGTTTCAGTGTGTGGGGAAGGTGTTTCAGTGTGTGCGGAAGGTATTTCAGTGTGTGCGGAAGGGGTTTCAGTGTGTGGGGAAGGTGTTTCAATGTGTGAGGATGTGTTTCAGTGTGTGGGGAAGGGTTTCACTGTGAGCTGAAGGGGTTTCAGTGTGTGGGGAAGGGGTTTCAGAGTGTGGGTAAGGGTTTCAGTTTGTCGGGAAGGGGTTTCAGTGTGTGGGGAAGGCGTTTCAGAGTTTGGGGAAGGGTTTCAGTGTGGGAGGAAGGGGTTTCAGTGTGTGCGGAAGGGGTTTCAGTGTGTGGGGAAGGTGTTTCTGTGATTGGGGAAGGTGTTTCAGATTGTGGGGAAGGTGTTTCAGTGTGTGCGGAAGGGGTTTCATTGTGTGGGGATGGGTTTCAGTGTGTGGGGACGGGTTTCAGTGTGTGGGGAAGGGTTTCAGTGTGTGAGGAAGCTGTTTCAGTGTGTGGGGATGTTATTCAGTGTGTGGGGATGGGTTTCAGTGTGTGGGGATGGGTTGCACTGTGTGCGGAAGGGGTTTCAGTGCGTGGGGAAGGTGTTTCTGTGATTGGGGAAGGTGTTTCAGAGTGTGGGGAAGGGGTTTCAGTGTGTGGGGAAGGGGTTTCAGTGTGTGGGGATGGGTTTCAGAGTGTGGGGATGGGTTTCAGTGTGTGCGGAAGGGGTTTCAGTGAGTGCGGAAGGTGTTTCAGTGTGTGGGGAAGGGGTTTCGGTGTGTGGGGATGGTTTTCAGTGTGTGGGGATGGGTTTCAGTGTGTGGGGATGGGTTTCAGTGTGTGCGGAAGGGGTTTCAGTGTGTGGGGAAGGTGTTTCTGTGATTGGGGAAGGTGTTTCAGAGTGTGGGGAAGGGGTCTCAGTGTGTGGGGAAGGGGTTTCCGTGTGTGGGGATGGGTTTCAGAGTGTGGGGAAGGTGTTTCATTGTGTGCGGAAGGCGTTTCAGTGTGTGGGGAAGTTGTTTCAGTGTGTGGAGAAGGTGTTTCAGTGTGTGGGGAAGGGGTTTCAGTGTGTGGGGAAGGGTTTCATTGTGTGGGGAAGGGGTTTCAGTTTGTGGGGAAGGGTGTCAGTCTGTGGGGAAGGTGTTTCAGTGCGTGCGGAAGGGGTTTCAATTTGTGGGGAAGGTGTTTCAGTGTGTGGGGATGGTTTTCAGTGTGTGGGGATGGGTTTCAGTGTGTTGGGATGGGTTTCAGTGTGTGCGGAAGGGGTTTCTTTGTATGGGGAAGGTGTTTCTGTGTGTGAGGAAGGTGTTTCAGTGTGTGGGGAAGGGGTTTCAGTGTATGGGGAAGGGGTTTCAGTGTGTGGGGATGGGTTTCAGTGTGTGGGGATGGGTTTCAGTGTGTGCGGAAGGTGTTTCAGTGTGTGGGGAAGGTGTTTCAGTGTGTGAGTAAGGTGATTCGGTGTGTGGGGAATGGGTTTCAGTGTGTGGGGAAGGTGTTTCAGTGTGTGGGGAAGGGGTTTCAAAGTGTGGGTAAGGGTTTCAGAGTGTGGGGAAAGTGCGTCAGTGTGTGGGGATTTGTTTCAGTGTGTGGGGATGTGTTTCAGTGTGTGGGGAACGGTTTATGTGTGTGGGGAAGGTGTTTCAGTGTGTGTGGATGGTTTTCAGTGTGTGGGGAGCGGTTTCAGAGTGTGGGTAAGGGTTTCAGTTTGTCGGGAAGGGGGTTCAGTGTGTGGGGAAGGCGTTTCAGAGTTTGGGGAAGGGTTTCAGTGTGGGGGGAAGGGGTTTCAGTGTGTGGGGAAGTGTTTCAGTTTCTGAGGAAGGGATTTCAGTGTGTGGGTCAGGGGTTTCAGTGTGTGGGGAAGGGTTTCACTGTGTGCGGAACGGGTTTCAGTGTGTGGGAAAGGGGAATCAGTTTGTGGGGAAGGTGTTTCAGTGTGTGGGGAAGGGTTTCTCTGTCTGCGGAAGGGGATTCAGTGTGTGGGGATGGGGTTTCAGTGTGTGGGGAAGATGTTTCAGTATGTGCGGAAGGTGTTTCAGTGTGTGGGAAAGGGGTTTCAGTCTGTGGGGTAGGGGATTCAGTGTGTGGGGAATGTGTTTCAGTTTGTGGTGAATGGGTTTCAGTGTTTGGGGAAGGGTTTCAGTGTGTGGGGAAGGGGTTTCTGTGTGTGGGGAAGTTGTTCCAGTGTGTGGGGATGTGTTGCAGTGTGTGCGGATGGGGTTTCAGAGTGTGGGGAAGGTGTTTCAGTGTGTGGGGAAGGGGTTTCAGTGCGTGGGGAAGGGGTTCCAGTGAGTGGGGAAGGGGTTTCAGTGTGTGGGGAAGTGTTTCAGCGTGTGGGGAATGTTTTTCAGTGTATGGGGAAGGGTTTCAGTGTGTGGGGAAGGGGTTTCAGTGTGTGGGGAAGGGTTTTTAGTGTGTGGGGATGGGTTTCAGTGTGTGGGAAAGGAGTTTCAGTGTGTGGGGATGTGTTTCAGTGTGTGGGGATGTGTTTCAGTGTGTGGGGAATGGTTTCAGTGTGTGGGGAAGGTGTTTCAGTGTGTGGGGATGGTTTTCAGTGTGTGGGGATGGCTTTCAGTGTGTGGGGATGTGTTTCAGTTTGTGCGGAAGGGATTTCAGTGTGTGGGGAAGGTGTTTCAGTGAGTCGGGAAGGTGTTTCAGAGTGTGGGGAAGGGATTTCAGTGTGTGGGGAAGGGGTTTCAGTGTGTGGGGATGGGTCTCAGAGTGTGGGGATGGGTTTCAGTGTGTGCGGAAAAGGGTTTCAGTTTGTGGGGAAGGGGTTTCAGTGTGTGGGGAAGGGTTTCGGTGTGTGGGGAAGGGGTTTCGGTGTGTGGGTAAGGTGTTCCAGTGTGTGCGGAAGGCGTTTCAGTGTGTGGGGAAGGTGTTTCAGTGTGTGGAGATGGTGTTTCTGTGTGTGGGGAAGGGGTTTCAGTGTGAGGGGAATGGTTTCTTTGTGTGGGGAAGGTGTTTCAGTGTGTGCAGAAGGGGTTTCAGTGTGTGGGGAAGGTGTTTCAGTGTGTGGGGAATGTGTTTCAGTCTGTGGGGAAGGTGTTTCAGTGAGTGGGTAAGGGGATTCAGTTTGTGGGGAAGCTGTTTCAGTGTGTGAGGAAGGGGTTTCCGTGTTTGGGGAAGGTGTTTCAGGGTGTGGGGAAGGGTTCCAGTGCGTGGGTAAGGTGTTTCAGTGTGTGGGAAAGGTGTTTCAGTGTGTGGGGATGGTATTTCAGTGTGTGGGGAATGTGTTTCAGTGTGTGGGGAAGATGGATTAGTGTGTGGGGAAGGGGTCTCAGTGTGTGAGGAAGGAGTTTCCGAGTGTGGGGAAGGTGTTTCAGTGTGTGGGGAAGGGGTTTTAGTGTGTGGGGAAGGGGTTTCAGTGTGTGGGGATGGGTTTCAGTGTTTGGGGAAGGGTTTCATTGTGTGCGGAAGGGGTTTCAGTTTGTGGGGAAGGTGTTACAGTTTGTGGGGAAGGTGTTTCAGTGTGTGGGGAAGTCGTTTCAAAGTTTGGGGAAGGGTTTCAGTGTGTGGGGATGTGATTTCCGTGTGTGGGGAATGTGTTTCAGTGTGTGGGAAAGGTGTTTCAGTGTGTGGGGATGGGGTTTCAGTGTGTGGGGAAGGTGTTTCAGTGCGTGTGGATGTGCTTCAGTGTGTGGGGATCTGTTTCAGTGTGTGGGGATGGGTTTCAGTGTGTGGGGAAGGTGTTTCAGTGTGTGGGGAAGGTGTTTCAGTGTGTGCGGAAGGTGTTTCAGTGTGTGCGGAAGGGGTTTCGGTGTGTGGGGAATGTGTTTCAATGTGTGGGGATGTGTTTCAGTGTGTGGGGAAGGGTTTCACTGTGAGCTGAAGGGGTTTCAGTGTGTGGGGAAGGTGTTTCAGTGTGTGGCGAAGGTGTTTCAGTTAGTGCGGAAGGGGTTTCAGTGTGTGGGGATGTGCTTCAGTGTGTGGGGAAGGAGTTTCAGTGTGTGTGGAAGGGTTTCACTGTGTGCGGAAGCGGTTTCAGTGAGTGGGGAAGGGGTTTCAGTGTGTGGGGAAGGTGTTTCAGTATGTGCGGAAGGGGTTTCATTGTGTTGGGAAGGTGTTTCAATGTGTGAGGAAGGTGGTTCAGTGTGTGCAGAAGGGGTTTCAGTGTGTGCGGAAGGCGTTTCAGTGTGTGGGGAAGGGGTTTCAGTGTGTGGGGAAGGGGTTTCAGTGTGTGGGGAATGTGTTTCAGTGTGTTTGGAAGGTTTTCAGTGTGTGGGGAATGTGTTTCAGTGTGTGGTGAATGGGTTTCAGTGTTTGGGGAAGTGTTTCAGTCTGTGGGGAAGGGGTTTCAGTGTGTGGGGAAGGTGTTTCAGCGCGTGGGGATGTGCTTCAGTGTGTGAGAAAGGGGTTTCAGTGTGTGGGGAAGGGTTTCAGTGTGTGGGGATGCATTTCAGTATGAGGGGAAGGGGTTTCAGTGTGTGGGGATGGGTTTCTCTGTGTGCGGAAGGGGTTTCAGTGTGTGGGGAAGGGGTTTCAGTGCGTGGGGAAGGTGTTTCAGTGTGTGGGGAAGGGGTTTCAGTGTGTGGGGATGTGTTTCAGTGTGTGGGGAAGGGGTTTCAGTGTGTGGGGATGTGTTTCAGTGTGTGGGGAAGGTGTTTCAGTGTGTGGGGAAGGGTTTCACTGTGTGCTGAAGGTGTTTCAGTGTGTGGGGAAGGGGTTTCAGTGTGTGGGGAAGATGTTTCTTTGTGTGGGGAAGGTGTTTCAGAGTGTGTGGAAGGGGTTTCAGTGTGTGGGGATGTGCTTCAGTGTGTGGGGAAGGGGTTTCAGTGTGTGGGGATGTGTTTCAGTGTGTGGGGAAGGTGTTTCAGTGTGTGGGGAAGAGTTTCACTGTGTGCGGAAGGGGTTGCAGTGTGTGGGGAAGGGGTTTCAGTGTGCGGGGAAGGTGTTCAGTATGTGCGGAAGAGGTTTCAGTGTGTGGGGAAGGGGTTTCAGTCTGTGGGGAATCTGTCTCAGTGTGTGCGGAAGGGATTTCAGTGTGTGGGGAAGGGGTTTCAGTAATTGGGCAATGTGTTTCAGTTTGTGGTGAATGGGTTTCAGTGTTTGGGGAAGGGTTTCAGTGTGTGGGGAAGGGGTTTCAGTGTGTGGGGAAGGTGTTTCAGTGTGTGGGGATGTGTTGCAGTGTGTGGGGATTGGGGTTCATAGTGTGGGGAAGGTGTTTCAGTGTGTGGGGATGTGGATCCAGTGTGTGGGGAAGGGGTTCCAGTGTGTGGGGAAGGTTTTTCAGTGTGTGGGGAAGTGTTTCAGCGTCTGGGGAATGAGTTTCAGTGTGTGGGGAAGGGTTTCAGTGTGTGGGGAAGGTGTTTCAGTGTGTTTGGAAGGGGTTTCCGTGTGTGGGGAATGGGTTTCGGTGTGTGGGGAACGTGTTTCAGTTTGTGGGGAAGGCGTTTCAGTTTGTGGGGAAGGTGTTTCAGTGTGTGCGGAAGGGGTTTCAGTGTGTGGGGAATGGGTTTCAGTTACTGGCAAAGGTGTTCCAGTGTGTGCGGAAGGAATTTCAGTTTGTGCGGAAGGGGTTTCAGTGTATGGGGAAGGTGTTTAAGTGTGTGCGGAAGGGGTTTCAGTGTGTGGGGAAGGGGTTTCAATGTGTGGGGATGTGTTTCAGTGTGTGGGGAAGGGTTTCACTGTGAGCGGAAGGGGTTTCAGTGTGTGGGGAAGGTGTTTCAGTGTGTGGCGAAGGTGTTTCAGTTAGTGCGGAAGGGGTTTCAGTGTGTGTGGATGTGCTTCAGTGTGTGGGGAAGGAGTTTCAGTGTGTGGGGAAGGGTTTCACTGTGTGCGGAAGGGGTTTCAGTGTGTGGGGAAGGGGTTTCAGTGTGTGGGGACGGTGTTTCAGTATGTGCGGAAGGGGTTTCAGTGTGTGGGGAAGGTGTTTCAATGTGTGGGGAAGGTGTTTCAGTGTGTGCCGAAGGGGTTTCAGTGTGTGCGGAAGGCGTTTCAGTTTGTGGGGAAGGGGTTTCAGTGTGTGGTGAATGGGTTTCAGTGTTTGGGGAAGTGTTTCAGTGTGCAGGGAAGGTGTTTCAGTGTGTGGGGAAGGTGTTTCAGTGCGTGGGGATGTGCTTCAGTGTGTGGGGAAGGGGTTTCAGTGTGTGGGGAAGGGTTTCAGTGTGTGGGGATGTATTTCAGTGTGTGGGGAAGGGGTTTCAGTGTGTGGGGATGGGTTTCTCTGTGTCCGGAAAGGGATCAGTGTGTGGGGAAGGGGTTTCAGTGCGTGGGGAAGGTGTTTCAGTGTGTGGGGAAGGGGTTTCAGTGTGTGGGGATGTGTTTCAGTGTGTGTGGAAGGGGTTTCAGTGTGTGGGGATGTGTTTCATTGTGTGCGGAAGGGGTTTCAGTGTGTGGGGAAGAACAACCAAAGAACAAAGAACAAAGATAATTGCAGCACAGGAACAGTCCATTCGGCCCTCCAAGCCTGCGCCGATCCAGATCCTCTCTCTAAACATGTCGCCTATTTTCTAAGGTTCTGTATCTCTTTTCTTCCTGCCCTTTCATGTATCTGTCTAGATACATCTTAAAAGACTCCATCGTGCCCGCATCTACCACCTCCGCTGGCAATGCGTTCCAGGTGCCCACCACCCTCTGCGTAAAGAACTTTCCACGCATATCCCCCCGAAACATTTCCCCTTTCACTTTGAACTCGTGTCCTCTAGTAATTGAAACCCTCACTCTGGGAAAAAGCCTCTTGCTATCCACCCTGTCTATACCTCTCATGATTTTGGACACCTCAATCAGGTCCCCCCTCAACCTCCGTCTTTCTAATGAAAATAATCCTAATCTGCTCAACCTCTCTTCATAGCTAGCGCCCTCCATACCAGGCAACATCCTGGTGAACCTCCTCTGCACCCTCTCCAAAGCATCCACATCCTTTTGATAATGTGGCGACCAGAACTGTACGCAGTATTCCAAATGTGGCCGAACCAAAGTCCTATACAACTGTAACATGACCTGCCAACTCTTGTACTCAATGCCCCGTCCGATGAAGGAAAGCATGCCGTATGCCTTCTTGACCACTCTATTTACCTGCGTTGCCACCTTCAGGGAACAGTGGACCTGAACACCCAAATCTCTCTGGACATCAATTTTCCCCAGGACTTTTCCATTTACTGTATAGTTCACTCTTGAATTGGATCTTCCAAAATGCATCACCTCGCATTTGCCCTGATTGAACTCCATCTGCCATTTCTCTGCCCAACTCTCCAATCTATCTATATTCTGCTGTATTCTCTGACAGTCCCCTTCACTATCTGCTACTCCACCAATCTTAGTGTCGTCTGCAAATTTGCTAATCAGTCCACCTATACTTTCCTCCAAATCATTAATGTATATCACAAACAACAGTGGTCCCAGCACGGATCCCTGTGGAACACCACTGGTCACACGTCTCCATTTTGAGAAACTCCCTTCTACTGCTACTCTCTGTCTCCTGTTGCCCAGCCAGTTCTTTATCCATCTAGCTAGTACACCTTGGACCCCAAGCGCCTTCACTTTCTCCATCAGCCTGCCATGGGGAACCTTATCAAACGCCTTACTGAAGTCCATGTATCTGACATCGACAGCCCTTCCCTCATCAATCAACTTTGTCACTTCCTCAAAGAATTCTATTAAGTTGGTAAGACATGATCTTCCCTGCACAAAACCATGTTGCCTATCACTGATGAGCCCATTTTCTTCCAAATGGGAATAGATCCTATCCCTCAGTATCTTCTCCAGCAGCTTCCCTACCACTGACGTCAGGCTCACCGGTCTATAATTACCTGGATTATCCCTGCTACCCTTCTTAAACAAGGGGACAACATTAGCAATTCTCCAGTCCTCCGGGACCTCACCCGTGTTTAAGGATGCTGCAAAGATATCTGTTAAGGCCCCAGCTATTTCCTCTCTCGCTTCCCTCAGTAACCTGGGATAGATCCCATCCGGACCTGGGGACTTGTCCACCTTAATGCCCTTTAGAATACCCAACACTTCCTCCCTCCTTATGCCGACTTGACCTCGAGTAATCAAACATCTGTTCCTAACCTCAACATCCGTCATGTCCCTCTCCTCGGTGAATACCGATGCAAAGTACTCGTTTAGAATCTCACCCATTTTCTCTGAGTCCAAGCATAACATTCCTCCTTTGTCCTTCAGTGGGCCAATCCTTTCTCTAGTTACCCTCTTTCTCCTTATATATGAATAAAAGGCTTTGGGATTTTCCTTAACCCTGTTTGCTAAAGATATTTCATGACCCCTTTTAGCCCTCTTAATTCCTCGTTTCAGATTGGTCCTACATTCCCGATATTCTTTCAAAGCTTCGTCTTTCATCAGCCGCCTAGACCTTATGTATGCTTCCTTTTTCCTCTTAGCTAGTCTCACAATTTCACCTGTCATCCATGGTTCCCTAATCTTGCCATTTCTATCCCTCATTTTCACAGGAACATGTCTCTCCTGCACGCTAATCAACCTCTCTTTAAAAGCCTCCCACATATCACATGTGGATTTACCTTCAAACAGCTGCTCCCAATCTACATTTCCCAGCTCCTGCCGAATTTTGGTGTAGTTGGCCTTCCCCCAATTTAGCACTCTCCCTTTTGGACCACTCTCGTCTTTGTCCATGAGTATTTTAAAGCTTACGGAATTGTGATCACTATTCCCAAAGTAGTCCCCTACTGAAACTTCAACAACCTGGCCGGGCTCATTCCCCAACACCAGGTCCAGTATGGCCCCTTCCCGAGTTGGACTATTTACATACTGCTCTAGAAAACCCTCCTGGATGCTCCTTACAAATTCTGCTCCATCTGGACCTCTAACACTAAGCGAATCCCAGTCAATGTTGGGAAAATTAAAATCTCCTATCACCACCACCCTGTTGCTCCTACATCTTTCCATAATCTGTTTACATATTTGTACCTCTATCTCACGCTCGCTGTTGGGAGGCCTGTAGTACAGCCCCAACATTGTTACCGCACCCTTCCTATTTCTGAGTTCTGTCCATATTGCCTCACTGCTCGAGTCCTCCATAGTGCCCTCCTTCAGCACAGCTGTGATATCCTCTTTGACCAGTAATGCAACTCCTCCACCCCTTTTACCTCCCTCTCTATCCCGCCTGAAGCATCGATATCCTGGGATATTTAGTTGCCAATCATGCCCTTCCCTCAACCAAGTCTCAGTAATAGCAATAACATCATACTCCCAGGTACTAATCCAAGCCCTAAGTTCATCTGCCTTACCTACTACACTTCTTGCATTAAAACAAATGCACCTCAGACCACCAGTCCCTTTATATTCATCATCTGCTCCCTGCCTGCTCTTCCCCTTAGTCACACTGACTTCATTATCTAGTTCCTTACAGGCTTTTGTTACTACCTCCTTACTGTCAACTGACCTCAATTGGTTCCCATCCCCCTGCCACATTAGTTTAAACCCTCCCCAACAGCGTTAGCAAAAGCACCTCCAAGGACATTGGTTCCAGTCCGGCCCAGGTGTAGACCGTCCAATTTGTAATAGTCCCACCTCCCCCAGAACCGGTCCCAATGTCCCAAAAATCTGAACCCCTCCTTCCTGCACCATCTCTCAAGCCACGCATTCATCCTGACTATTCTTTCATTTTTACTCTGACTATCACGTGGCACTGGTAGTCATCGTGAGATTACTACCTTTGAGGTCCTACTTTTTAACTTGGCTCCTAACTCCCTAAACTCTGCATGTAGGACCTCATCCCGTTTTTTACCTATATCATTAGTGCCTATGTGCACAATGACAACTGGCTGTTCACCCTCCCCCTTTAGAATGTTCTGCAGCCGATCTGAGACGTCCCTGACCCGTGCACCTGGGAGGCAACATACCATTCGGGAGCCTCGTTTTCGACCACAGAACCGCCTATCTACTCCCCTTACAATCGAATCCCCTACGACTATAGCCCTTCCACTCTTTTTCCCGCCCTTCGGAACAGCAGAGCCAGCCACGGTGCCATGGACCTGGCTACTGCTGCCTTCCCCTGGTGAGCCATCTCCCTCAACAGTATCCAAAACGGTATACTTGTTTTGGAGGGAGATGACCGCAGGGGACTCCTGCGCTGCCTTCCTGCTCTTTCTCTGCCTTTTGGTCACCCATTTCCTTTCTCCCTCAGCAATCCTAATCTGCGGTGTGACCAATTCACTAAACGTGCTATCCACGACCTCCTCAGCATCGCGCATGCTCCAAAGTGAGTCCATCCGCAGCTCGAGAGCCGTCATGTGGTCTAACAAGAGCTGCAGCTGGACACACTTCCTGCACGTGAAGGAGTCAGGGTCATCAGCCATGTCCCTGAGCTCCCACATTGAGCAAGAGGAGCATGATACGGGTGTTACAGTTTGTGGGGAAGGTGTTTCAGTGTGTGGGGAAGTCGTTTCAAAGTGTGGGGAAGGGTTTCAGTGTGTGGGGATGTGATTTCCGTGTGTGGGGAATCTGTTTCAGTGTGTAGGGAAGGTGTTTCAGTGTGTGGGGAAGGGGTTTCAGTGTGTGGGGAAGGTGTTTCAGTGCGTGTGGATGTGCTTCAGTGTGTGGGGATCTGTTTCAGTGTGTGGGGATGTGTTTCAGTGTGTGGGGAAGGTGTTTCAGTGTGTGGGGATGGGTTTCAGTGTGTGGGGAAGGTGTTTCAGTGTGTGGGGAAGGTGTTTCAGTGTGTGCGGAAGGTGTTTCAGTGTGTGCGGAAGGGGTTTCAGTGTGTGGGGAAGGTGTTTCAATGTGTGGGGATGTGTTTCAGTGTGTGGGGAAGGGTTTCACTGTGAGCCGAAGGGGTTTCAGTGTGTGGGGAAGGTGTTTCAGTGTGTGGCGAAGGTGTTTCAGTTAGTGCGGAAGGGGTTTCAGTGTGTGGGGATGAGCTTCAGTGTGTGGGGAAGGAGATTCAGTGTGTTTGGAAGGGTTTCACTGTGTGCGGAAGGGGTTTCAGTGTGTGGGGAAGGGGTTTCAGTGTGTGGGGAAGGTGTTTCAGTATGTGCGGAAGGGGTTTCATTGTGTTGGGAAGGTGTTTCAATGTGTGGGGAAGGTTGTTCAGTGTGTGCGGAAGGGGTTTCAGTGTGTGCGGAAGGCGTTTCCGTGTGTGGGGAAGGGGTTTCAGTGTGTGGGGAAGGGGTTTCAGTGTGTGGGGAATGTGTTTCAGTGTGTTTGGAAGGCTTTCAGTGTGTGGGGAATGTGTTTCAGTGTGTGGTGAATGGGTTTCAGTGTTTGGGGAAGTGTTTCAGTGTGCGGGGAAGGTGTTTCAGTGAGTGGGGAAGGTGATTCAGAGTGTGGGGAAGGGGTTTCAGTGTGTGGGGAAGGGGTTTCAGTGTGTGGGGATGGGTCTCAGAGTGTGGGGATGGGTTTCAGTGTGTGCGGAAAAGGGTTTCAGTTTGTGGGGAAGGGGTTTCAGTGCGTGGGGAAGGGTTTCGGTGTGTGGGGAAGGGGTTTTGGTGTGTGGGTAAGGTGTTCCAGTGTGTGCGGAAGGCGTTTCAGTGTGTGGGGAAGGTGTTTCAGTGTGTGGAGATGGTGTTTCAGTGTGTGGGGAAGGGGTTTCAGGGTGTGGGGAATGGTTTCTTTGTGTGGGGAAGGTGTTTCAGTGTGTGCAGAAGGGGTTTCAGTGTGTGGGGAAGGTGTTTCAGTGTGTGGGGAATGTGTTTCAGTGTGTGGGGAAGGTGTTTCAGTGTGTGGGTTAGGGGATTCAGTTTGTGGGGAAGCTGTTTCAGTGTGTGGGGAAGGGGTTTCCGTGTTTGGGGAAGGTGTTTCAGGGTGTGGGGAAGGGTTCCAGTGCGTGGGTAAGGGGTTTCAGTGTGTGGGAAAGGTGTTTCAGTGTGTGGGGATGGTATTTCAGTGTGTGGGGAATGTGTTTCAGTGTGTGGGGAAGATGTATTAGTGTGTGGGGAAGGGGTCTCAGTGTGTGGGGAAGGTGTTTCAGTGTGTGGGGATGTGTTTCAGTGTGTGGGGATGGGTTTCAGTGTGTGGGGATGGGTTTCAGTGTGTGAGGAAGGAGTTTCCGAGTGTGGGGAAGGTGTTTCAGTGTGTGGGGAAGGGGTTTCAGTGTGTGGGGAAGGGGTTTCAGTGTGTGGGGATGGGTGTCAGTTTGTGGGGATGGGTTTCATTGTGTGCGGAAGGGGTTTCATTGTGTGGGGCAGGTGTTACAGTTTGTGGGGAAGGTGTTTCAGTGTGTGGGGAAGTCGTTTCAAAGTGTGGGGAAGGGTTTCAGTGTGTGGGGATGTGATTTCCGTGTGTGGGGAATGTGTTTCAGTGTGTGGGGAAGGTGTTTCAGTGTGTGGGGAAGGGGTTTCAGTGTGTGGGGAAGGTGTTTCAGTGCGTGTGGATGTGCTTCAGTGTGTGGGGATCTGTTTCAGTGTGTGGGGATGTGTTTCAGTGTGTGGGGAAGGTGTTTCAGTGTGTGGGGATGGGTTTCAGTGTGTGGGGAAGGTGTTTCAGTGTGTGGGGAAGGTGTTTCAGTGTGTGCGGAAGGTGTTTCAGTGTGTGTGGAAGGTGTTTCAGTGTGTGGGGAAGGTGTTTCAGTGTGTGGCGAAGGTGTTTCAGTTAGTGCGGAAGGGGTTTCAGTGTGTGGGGATGTGCTTCAGTGTTTGGGGAAGGAGTTTCAGTGTGTGTGGAAGGGTTTCACTGTGTGCGGAAGGGGTTTCAGTGTGTGGGGAAGGGCTTTCATTGTGTTGGGAAGGTGTTTCAATGTGTGGGGAAGGTGGTTCAGTGTGTGCGGAAGGGGTTTCAGTGTGTGCGGAAGGCGTTTCAGTGTGTGGAGAAGGGATTTCAGTGTGTGGGGAAGGGGTTTCAGTGTGTGGAGAATGTGTTTCAGTGTGTTTGGAAGGCTTTCGGTGTGTGGGGAATGTGTTTCAGTGTGTGGCGAATTGGTTTCAGTGTTTGGGGAAGTGTTTCAGTGTGCGGGGAAGGGGTTTCAGTCTGTGGGGAAGGTGTTTCAGCGCGTGGGGATATGCTTCAGAGTGTGGGGAAGGGGTTTCAGTGTGTGGGGATGTGTTTCAGTGTGTGGGGAAGGTGTTTCAGTGTGTGGGGAAGAGTTTCACTGTGTGCGGAAGGGGTTGCAGTGTGTGGGGAAGGGGTTTCAGTGTGTGGGGAAGGTGTTTCAGTATGTGCGGAAGGGGTTTCAGTGTGTGGGGAAGGGGTTACAGTCTGTGGGGAATCTGTCTCAGTGTGTGCAGAAGGGGTTTCAGTGTGTGGGGAAGGGGTTTCAGTGATTGGGCAATGTGTTTCAGTTTGTGGTGAATGGGTTTCAGTGTTTGGGGAAGGGTTTCAGTGTGTGGGGAAGGGGTTTCAGTGTGTGGGGAAGGTGTTTCAGTGTGTGGGGATGTGTTGCAGTGTGTGGGGATTGGGGTTCATAGTGTGGGGAAGGTGTTTCAGTGTGTGGGGATGTGGTTTCAGTGTGTGGGGAAGGGGTTCCAGTGTGTGGGGAAGGTTTTTCAGTGTGTGGGGAAGTGTTTCAGTGTGTGGGGAATGTGTTTCAGTGTGTGGGGAAGGGTTTCAGTGTGTGGGGAAGGTGTTTCAGTGTGTTTGGAAGGGCTTTCCGTGTGTGGGGAAGGGGTTTCGGTGTGTGGGGAACGTGTTTCAGTTTGTGGGGAAGGCGTTTCAGTTTGTGGGGAAGGTGTTTCAGTGTGTGGGGAAGGTGTTTCAGTGTGTGGGGAAGGGGTTACAGTTTGTGGGGAAGGTGTTTCAGTGCGTGTGGATGTGCTTCAGTGTGTGGGGATCTGTTTCAGTGTGTGGGGATGTGTTTCAGTGTGTGGGGAAGGTGTTTCAGTGTGTGGGGATGGGTTTCAGTGTGTGGGGAAGGTGTTTCAGTGTGTGGGGAAGGTGTTTCAGTGTGTGCGGAAGGTGTTTCAGTGTGTGCGGAAGGGGTTTCAGTGTGTGGGGAAGGTGTTTCAATGTGTGGGGATGTGTTTCAGTGTGTGGGGAAGGGTTTCACTGTGAGCCGAAGGGGTTTCAGTGTGTGGGGAAGGTGTTTCAGTGTGTGGCGAAGGTGTTTCAGTTAGTGCGGAAGTGGTTTCAGTGTGTGGGGAAGGTGTGTCAATGTGTGGGGATGTGTTTCAGTGTGTGGGGAAGGGTTTCACTGTGAGCTGAAGGGGTTTCAGTGTGTGGGGAAGGTGTTTCAGTGTGTGGCGAAGGTGTTTCAGTTAGTGCGGAAGGGGTTTCAGTGTGTGGGGATGTGCTTCAGTGTGTGGGGAAGGAGTTTCAGTGTGTGTGGAAGGGTTTCACTGTGTGTGGAAGGGGTTTCAGTGTGTGGGGAAGGGCTTTCATTGTGTTGGGAAGGTGTTTCAATGTGTGGGGAAGGTGGTTCAGTGTGTGCGGAAGGGGTTTCAGTGTGTGCGGAAGGCGTTTCAGTGTGTGGAGAAGGGGTTTCAGTGTGTGGGGAAGGGGTTTCAGTGTGTGGGGAATGTGTTTCAGTGTGTTTGGAAGGCTTTCAGTGTGTGCGGAAGGTGTTTCAGTGTGTGGTGAATGGGTTTCAGTGTTTGGGGAAGTGTTTCAGTGTTTGGGGAAGGTGTTTCAGTGTGTGCGGAAGGTGTCTCAGTGTGTGGGGAAGGTGTTTCAGTGTGTGGGGAAGGTGTTTCAGTGTGTGGCGAAGGTGTTTCAGTTAGTGCGGAAGGGGTTTCAGTGTGTGGGGATGTGCTTCAGTGTGTGGGGAAGGAGTTTCAGTGTGTGTGGAAGGGTTTCACTGTGTGCGGAAGGGGTTTCAGTGTGTGGGGAAGGGCTTTCATTGTGTTGGGAAGGTGTTTCAATGTGTGGGGAAGGTGGTTCAGTGTGTGCGGAAGGGGTTTCAGTGTGTGCGGAAGGCGTTTCAGTGTGTGGAGAAGGGGTTTCAGTGTGTGGGGAAGGGGTTTCAGTGTGTGGGGAATGTGTTTCAGTGTGTTTGGAAGGCTTTCGGTGTGTGGGGAATGTGTTTCAGTGTTTGGTGAATTGGTTTCAGTGTTTGGGGAAGTGTTTCAGTGTGCGGGGAAGGGGTTTCAGTCTGTGGGGAAGGTGTTTCAGCGCGTGGGGATATGCTTCAGAGTGTGGGGAAGGGGTTTCAGTGTGTGGGGAAGGGTTTCAGTGTGTGGGGATGCATTTCAGTGTGAGGGGAAGGGGTTTCAGTGTGTGGGGATGGGTTTCTCTGTGTGCGGAAGGGGTTTCAGTAGGTGGGGAAGGGGTTTCAGTGCGTGGGGAAGGTGGTTCAGTGTGTGGGGAAGGGGTTTCAGTGTGTGGGGATGTGTTTCAGTGTGTGGGGAAGGGGTTTCAGTGTGTGGGGATGTGTTTCAGTGTGTGGGGAAGGTGTTTCAGTGTGTGGGGAAGGGTTTCACTGTGTGCTGAAGGTGTTTCAGTGTGTGGGGAAGGCGTTTCAGTGTGTGGGGAAGATGTTTCAGTGTGTGGGGAAGGTGTTTCAGAGTGTGTGGAAGGGGTTTCAGTGTGTGGGGATGTGTTTCAGTGTGTGGGCAAGGGGTTTCAGTGTGTGGGGATGTGTTTCAGTGTGTGGGGAAGGTGTTTCAGTGTGTGGGGAAGAGTTTCACTGTGTGCGGAAGGGGTTGCAGTGTGTGGGGAAGGGGTTTCAGTGTGTGGGGAAGGTGTTTCAGTATGTGCGGAAGGGGTTTCAGTGTGTGGGGAAGGGGTTACAGTCTGTGGGGAATCTGTCTCAGTGTGTGCAGAAGGGGTTTCAGTGTGTGGGGAAGGGGTTTTAGTGATTGGGCAATGTGTTTCAGTTTGTGGTGAATGGGTTTCAGTGTTTGGGGAAGGGTTTCAGTGTGTGGGGAAGGGGTTTCAGTGTGTGGGGAAGGTGTTTCAGTGTGTGGGGATGTGTTGCAGTGTGTGGGGATTGGGGTTCATAGTGTGGGGAAGGTGTTTCAGTGTGTGGGGATGTGGTTTCAGTGTGTGGGGAAGGGGTTCCAGTGTGTGGGGAAGGTTTTTCAGTGTGTGGGGAAGTGTTTCAGTGTGTGGGGAATGTGTTTCAGTGTGTGGGGAAGGGTTTCAGTGTGTGGGGAAGGTGTTTCAGTGTGTTTGGAAGGGGTTTCCGTGTGTGGGGAAGGGGTTTCGGTGTGTGGGGAACGTGTTTCAGTTTGTGGGGAAGGCGTTTCAGTTTGTGGGGAAGATGTTTCAGTGTGTGGGGAAGGGGTTTCAGTGTGTGGGGAAGGTGTTTCAGTGCGTGTGGATGTGCTTCAGTGTGTGGGGATCTGTTTCAGTGTGTGGGGATGTGTTTCAGTGTGTGGGGAAGGTGTTTCAGTGTGTGGGGATGGGTTTCAGTGTGTGGGGAAGGTGTTTCAGTGTGTGGGGAAGGTGTTTCAGTGTGTGCGGAAGGTGTTTCAGTGTGTGCGGAAGGGGTTTCTGTGTGTGGGGAAGGTGTTTCAATGTGTGGGGATGTGTTTCAGTGTGTGGGGAAGGGTTTCACTGTGAGCCGAAGGGGTTTCAGTGTGTGGGGAAGGTGTTTCAGTGTGTGGCGAAGGTGTTTCAGTTAGTGCGGAAGGGGTTTCAGTGTGTGGGGATGTGCTTCAGTGTGTGGGGAAGGAGTTTCAGTGTGTGTGGAAGGGTTTCACTGTGTGCGGAAGGGGTTTCAGTGTGTGGGGACGGGGTTTCAGTGTGTGGGGAAGGTGTGTCAGTATGTGCGGAAGGGGTTTCATTGTGTTGGGAAGGTGTTTCAATGTGTGGGGAAGGTTGTTCAGTGTGTGCGGAAGGGGTTCAAGTGTGTGCGGAAGGTGTTTCCGTGTGTGGGGAAGGGGTTTCAGTGTGTGGGGAAGGGGTTTCAGTGTGTGGGGAATGTGTTTCAGTGTGTTTGGAAGGCTTTCAGTGTGTGGGGAATGTGTTTCAGTGTGTGGTGAATGGGTTTCAGTGTTTGGGGAAGTGTTTCAGTGTGCGGGGAAGGTGTTTCAGTGAGTGGGGAAGGTGTTTCAGAGTGTGGGGAAGGGGTTTCAGTGTGTGGGGAAGGGGTTTCAGTGTGTGGGGATGGGTCTCAGAGTGTGTGGATGGGTTTCAGTGTGTGCGGAAAGGGGTTTCAGTTTGTGGGGAAGGGGTATCAGCGCGTGGGGAAGGGTTTCGGTGTGTGGGTAAGGGGTTTTGGTGTGTGGGTAAGGTGTTCCAGTGTGTGCGGAAGGCGTTTCAGTGTGTGGGGAAGGTGTTTCAGTGTGTGGAGATGGTGTTTCAGTGTGTGGGGAAGGGGTTTCAGTGTGTGGGGAATGGTTTCTTTGTGTGGGGAAGGTGTTTCAGTGTGTGCAGAAGGGGTTCAGTGTGTGGGGAAGGTGTTTCAGTGTGTGGGGAATGTGTTTCAGTGTGTGGGGAAGGTGTTTCAGTGTGTGGGTTAGGGGATTCAGTTTGTGGGGAAGCTGTTTCAGTGTGTGAGGAAGGGGTTTCCGTGTTTGGGGAAGGTGTTTCAGGGTGTGGGGAAGGGTTCCAGTGCGTGGGTAAGGGGTTTCAGTGTGTGGGAAAGGTGTTTCAGTGTGTGGGGATGGTATTTCAGTGTGTGGGGAATGTGTTTCAGTGTGTGGGGAAGATGTATTAGTGTGTGGGGAAGGGGTCTCAGTGTGTGGGTAAGGTGTTTCAGTGTGTGGGGATGTGTTTCAGTGTGTGGGAATGGGTTTCAGTGTGTGGGGATGGGTTTCAGTGTGTGAGGAAGGATTTTCCGAGTGTCGGGAAGGTGTTTCAGTGTGTGGGGAAGGGGTTTCAGTGTGTGGGGAAGGGGTTTCAGTGTGTGGGGATGGGTGTCAGTTTGTGGGGATGGGTTTCATTGTGTGCGGAAGGGGTTTCAGTGTGTGGGGCAGGTGTTACAGTTTGTGGGGAAGGTGTTTCAGTGTTTGGGGAAGTCGTTTCAAAGTGTGGGGAAGGGTTTCAGTGTGTGGGGATGTGATTTCCGTGTGTGGGGAATGTGTTTCAGTGTGTGGGGAAGGTCTTTCAGTGTGTGGGGAAGGGGTTTCAGTGTGTGGGGAAGGTGTTTCAGTGCGTGTGGATGTGCTTCAGTGTGTGGGGATCTGTTTCAGTGTGTGGGGATGTGTTTCAGTGTGTGGGGAAGGTGTTTCAGTGTGTGGGGATGGGTTTCAGTGTGTGGGGAAGGTGTTTCAGTGTGTGCGGAAGGTGTTTCAGTGTGTGCGGAAGGGGTTTCAGTGTTTGGGGAAGGTGTTTCAATGTGTGGGGATGTGTTTCAGAGTGTGGGGAAGGGTTTCACTGTGAGCTGAAGGGGTTTCAGTGTGTGGTGAAGGTGTTTCAGTGTGTGGCGAAGGTGTTTCAGTTAGTGCGGATGGGGTTTCAGTGTGTGGGGATGTGCTTCAGTGTGTGGGGAAGGAGTTTCAGTGTGTGTGGAAGGGTTTCACTGTGTGTGGAAGGGGTTTCAGTGTGTGGGGAAGGGCTTTCATTGTGTTGGGAAGGTGTTTCAATGTGTGGGGAAGGTGGTTCAGTGTGTGCGGAAGGGGTTTCAGTGTGTGCGGAAGGCGTTTCAGTGTGTGGAGAAGGGGTTTCAGTGTGTGGGGAAGGGGTTTCAGTGTGTGGGGAATGTGTTTCAGTGTGTTTGGGAGGCTTTCAGTGTGTGGGGAATGTGTTTCAGTGTGTGGTGAATGGGTTTCAGTGTGTGGGGAAGGTGTTTCAGCGCGTGGGGATGTGATTCAGAGTGTGGGGAAGAGGTTTCAGTGTGTGGGGAAGGGTTTCAGTGTGTGGGGATGCATTTCAGTATGAGGGGAAGGGGTTTCAGTGTGTGGGGATGGGTTTCGCTGTGTGCGGAAGGGGTTTCAGTGTGTGGGGAAGGGGTTTCAGTGCGTGGGGAAGGTGGTTCAGTGTGTGGGGAAGGGGTTTCAGTGTGTGGGGATGTGTTTCAGTGCGTGGGGAAGGGGTTTCAGTGTGTGGGGATGTGTTTCAGTGTGTGGGGAAGGTGTTTCAGTGTGTGGGAAAGGGTTTCATTGTGTGCTGAAGGTGTTTCAGTGTGTGGGGAAGGCGTTTCAGTGTGTGGGGAAGGTGTTTCAGTGTGTGGGGAAGGTGTTTCAGAGTGTGTGGAAGGGGTTTCAGTGTGTGGGGATGTGTTTCAGTGTGTGGGGAAGGGGTTTCAGTGTGTGGGGATGTGTTTCAGTGTGTAGGGAAGGTGTTTCAGTGTGTGGGGAAGAGTTTCACTGTGTGCGGAAGGGGTTGCAGTGTGTGGGGAAGGGGTTTCAGTGTGTGGGGAAGGTGTTTCAGTATGTGCGGAAGGGGTTTCAGTGTGTGGGGAAGGGGTTTCAGTCTGTGGGGAATCTGTCTCAGTGTGTGCAGAAGGGGTTTCAGTGTGTGGGGAAGGGGTTTCAGTGATTGGACAATGTGTTTCAGTTTGTGGTGAATGGGTTTCAGTGTTTGGGGAAGGGTTTCAGTGTGTGGGGAAGGGGTTTCAGTGTGTGGGGAAGGTGTTTCAGTGTGTGGGGATGTGTTGCAGTGTGTGGGGATTGGGGTTCATAGTGTGGGGAAGGTGTTTCAGTGTGTGGGGATGTGGTTTCAGTGTGTGGGGAAGGGGTTCCAGTGTGTGGGGAAGGTTTTTCAGTGTGTGGTGAAGTGTTTCAGTGTGTGGGGAATGTGTTTCAGTGTGTGGGGAAGGGTTTCAGTGTGTGGGGAAGGTGTTTCAGTGTGTTTGGAAGGGGTTTCAGTGTGTGGGGAAGGGGTTTCAGTGTGTGGGGATGGGTGTCATTTTGTGGGGATGGGTTTTATTGTGTGCAGAAGGGGTTTCCGTGTGTATGGAAGGTGTTACAGTTTGTGGGGAAGGTGTTTCAGTGTGTGGGGAAGGGGTTTCAGTGTGTGGGGAAGATTTTCAGTGTGTGGGGATGGGAGTTCAGTGTGTGGGGAAGGTGTTTTAGTGTGTGGGGAAGGTGTTTCAGTGTGTGGGGAGGGGATTTCTGTTTGTGGGGAAGGTGTTTCAGTGCGTGGGGATGTGCTTCAGTGTGTAGGGATGTGTTTCCGTGTGTGGGGATGTGTTTCACTGTGTGGGGAAGGTGTTTCAGTGTGTGGGGATGGGTTTCGTTGTGTGGGGAAGGGGTTTCAGTGTGTGCGAAGGTGTTGCCGTGTGTGGGGATGTGTTTCAGAGAGTGGGGATGTGTTTCAGAGTGTGGGGATGTGTTTCCGTGTGTGGGGATGTGTTTCACTGTGTGGGGAAGGTGTTTCAGTGTCTGGGGAAGGGTGTCAGTCTGTGGGGAAGGTGTTTCAGTGTGTGCCGAAGAGGTTTCAATTTGTGGGGAAGGTGTTTCAGTGTGTGGGGATTGTTTTCAGTGTGTGGGGATGGGTTTCAGTGTGTTGGGATGGCTTTCAGTGTTTGCAGAAGGGGTTTCTTTGTATGGGGAAGGTGTTTCTTTGTGTGGGGAAGGTGTTTCAGTGTGTGGGGAAGGGGTTTCAGTGTATGGGGAAGGGGTTTCAGTGTGTGGGGATGGGTTTCAGTGTGTGGGGATGGGTTTCAGTGTGTGCGGAAGGTGTTTCTGTGTGTGGGGAAGGTGTTTCAGTGTGTGGGTAAGGTGTTTCGGTGTGTGGGGAAGGGGTTTCAGTGTGTGGGGAAGGTCTTTCAGTGTGTGGGGAAGGGGTTTCAGAGTGTGGGTAATGGTTTCAGTGTGTGGGGAAGGTGCGTCAGTGTGTGGGGATTTGTTTCAGTGTGTGGGGATGTGTTTCAGTGTGTGGGGAACGGTTTCTGTGTGTGGGGAAGGTGTTTCAGTGTGTGGGGATTGTTTTCAGTGTGTGGGGATGGATTTCAGTGTGTGGGGAAGGGGTTTCAGAGTCAGGGTAAGGGTTTCAGTTTGTCGGGAAGGGGTTTCAGTGTGTGGGGAAGGCGTTTCAGAGTTTGGGGAAGGGTTTCAGTGTGGGGGGAAGGGGTTTCAGTGTGTGGGGATGTGTTTCAGTTTCTGAGGATGGGATTTCAGTGTGTGGGGAAGGGGTTTCAGTGTGTGGGGAAGCGTTTCACTGTGTGCGGAACGGGTTTCAGTGTGTGGGGAAGGGGATTCAGTTTGTGGGGAAGGTGTTTCAGTGTGTGGGAAGGGTTTTTCTGTGTGCGGAAGGCGTTTCAGCGTGTGGGGAAGGGGTTTCAGTGTGTGGGGAATGTGTTTCGGTTTGTGGTGAATGGGTTTCAGTGTTTGGGGAAGGGTTTCAGTGTGTGGGGAAGGGGTTTCAGTGTGTGGGGAAGGTGTTTCTGTGTGTTGGAATGAGTTGCAGTGTGTGGGGATGGGGTTTCAGTGCATGGGGAAGGGGTTCCAGTGTGTGGGGAAGGTGTATCAGTGTGTGGGGAAGTGTTTCAGTGTGTGGGGAATTTTGTTCAGTGTGTGGGGAAGGGTTTCAGTGTGTGGGGAAGGGGTTTCAGTGTGTGGGGAAGGGGTTTCAGTGTGTGGGGATGGGTTTCAGTGTGTGGGGAAGGAGTTTCAGCGTGTGGGGATGTGTTTCAGTTTCTGAGGAAGGGATTTCAGTGTGTGGGGAAGGGGTTTCAGTGTGTGGGGAAGGGTTTCACTGTGTGCGGAAAGGTTTCAGTGTGTGGGGAATGTGTTCCAGTGTGTGGGGAAGGGTTTCTCTGTGTGTGGAAGGGATTTCAGTGCCTGGGGAAGGGGTTCCAGTGTGAGGGGAAGGGGTTTTTGAATGTGCGGGCAAGTGTTTCAGTGTGTGGGGAAGGGTTTCACTGTGAGCGGAAGGGGTTTCAGTGTGTGGGGAAGGTGTTTCAGTGTGTGGCGAAGGTGTTTCAGTTAGTGCGGAAGGGGTTTCAGTGTGTGGGGATGTGCTTCAGTGTGTGGGGAAGGAGTTTCAGTGTGTGGGGAAGGGTTTCACTGTGTGCGGAAGGGGTTTCAGTGTGTGGGGAAGGGGTTTCAGTGTGTGGGGAAGGTGTTTCAGTATGTGCGGAAGGGGTTTCAGTGTGTGGGGAAGGTGTTTCAATGTGAGGGGAAGGTGTTTCAGTGTGTGCGGAAGGGGTTTCAGTGTGTGCGGAAGGCGTTTCAGTGTGTGGAGAAGGGGTTTCAGTGTGTGGTGAATGGGTTTCAGTGTTTGGGGAAGTGTTTCAGTGTGCAGGGAAGGTGTTTCAGTGTGTGGGGAATGTGTTTCAGTGCGTGGGGATGTGCTTCAGTGTGTGGGGAAGGGGTTTCAGTGTGTGGGGAAGGGTTTCAGTGTGTGGGGATGTATTTCAGTGTGTGGGGAAGGGGTTTCAGTGTGTGGGGATGGGTTTCTCTGTGTGCGGAAGGGGTATCAGTGTGTGGGGAAGGTGTTTCAGTATGTGCGGAAGGTGTTTCAGTGTGTGGGGAAGGGGTTTCAGTCTGTGGGGAAGCTGTCTCAGTGTGTGCAGAAGGGGTTTCAGTGTGTGGGGAAGGGGTTTCAGTGATTGGGGAATGTGTTTCAGTTTGTGGTGAATGGGTTTCACAGTGTTTGGAAGGGTTTCACTGTGTGCGGAACGGGTTTCAGTGTGTGGGGAAGGGGATTCAGTTTGTGGGGAAGGTGTTTCAGTGTTTGGGGAAGGGTTTCAGTGTGTGAGGAAGGGGTTTCAGTGTGTGGGGAAGGTGTTTCAGTGTGTGGGGATGTGTTGCAGTGTGTGCGGATTGGGGTTCAGAGTGTGGGGAAGGTGTTTCAGTGTGTGGGGATGTGCTTTCAGTGTGTGGGGAAGGGGTTCCAGTGTGTGGGGAAGATGTTTCAGTGTGTGGGGAAGTGTTTCAGTGTGTGGGGAAGGTGTTTCAGTGTGTGGGGAAGGGTTTCAGTGTGTGGGGAAGGTGTTTCAGTGTGTTTGGAAGGGGTTTCCGTGTGTGGGGAAGGGGTTTCGGTGTGTGGGGAAAGTGTTTCAGTTTGTGGGGAAGCCGTTTCAGTGTGTGGGGAAGGGGTTTCAGTGTGTTGAGAAGGGGTTTCAGTGTGTGGGAAAGGGGTTTCAGGGTGTGGGGAAGTGTTTCATTGGGTGGGGAAGGGGTTTCAGTGCGTGGGGAATGGGTTTCAGTGTGTGGGGAAGGCGTTTCAGTGTCTGGGGAAGGGTGTCAGTCTGTGGGGAAGGTGTTTCAGTGTATGCGGAAGGGGTTTCAATTTGTGGGGAAGGTGTTTCAGTGTGTGGGGATGGTTTTCAGTGTGTGGGGATGGGTTTCAGTGTGTTGGGATGGGTTTCAGTGTGTGCAGAAGGGGTTTCTTTGTATGGGGAAGGTGTTTCTGTGTGTGGGGAAGGTGTTTCAGTGTGTGGGGAAGGGGTTTCAGTGTAAGGGGAAGGGGTTTCAGTGTGTGGGGATGTGTTTCAGTGTGTGGGGATGGGTTTCAGTGTGTGCGGAAGGGGTTTCTGTGTGTGGGGAAGGTGTTTCAGTGTGTGGGTAAGGTGTTTCGGTGTGTGGGGAAGGGGTTTCAGTGTGTGAGGAAGGGGTTTCAGAGTGTGGGTAATGGTTTCAGTGTGTGGGGAAGGTGCGTCAGTGTGTGGGGATTTGTTTCAGTGTGTGGGGATGTGTTTCAGTGTGTGGGGAACGGTTTATGTGTGTGGGGAAGGTGTTTCAGTGTGTGGGGATTGTTTTCAGTGTGTGGGGATGGGTTTCAGTGTGTGGGGAAGGGGTTTCAGAGTGTGGGTAAGGGTTTCAGTTTGTCGGGAAGGGGTTTCAGTGTGTGGGGAAGGCGTTTCAGAGTTTGGGGAAGGGTTTCAGTGTGGGGGGAAGGGGTTTCAGTGTGTGCGGATGTGTTTCAGTTTCTGAGGAAGGGATTTCAGTGTGTGGGGAAGGGGTTTCAGTGTGTGGTGAAGGGTTTCACTGTGTGCGGAAGGGGTTTCAGTGTGTGGGGAAGGGGATTCAGTTTGTGGGGAAGGTGTTTCAGTGTGTGGGGAAGGGTTTCTCTGTGTGCGTAAGGCGTTTCAGCGTGTGGGGAAGGGGTTTCAGTGTGTGGGGAATGTGTTTCGGTTTGTGGTGAATGGGTTTCAGTGTTTGGGGAAGGGTTTCAGTGTGTGGGGAAGGGGTTTCAGTGTGTGGGGAAGGTGTTTCAGTGTGTGGGAATGTGTTGCAGTGTGTGGGGATGGGGTTTCAGTGCCTGGGGAAGGGGTTCCAGTGTGTGGGGACGGTGTATCAGTGTGTGGGGAAGTGTTTCAGTTTGCGGGGAATTTTGTTCAGTGTGTGGGGAAGGGTTTCAGTGTGTGGGGAAGGGGTTTCAGTGTGTGGGGAAGGGGTTTCAGCGTGTGGGGATGTGTTTCAGTTTCTGAGGAAGGGATTTCAGTGTGTGGGGAAGGGGTTTCAGTGTGTGGGGAAGGGTTTCACTGTGTGCGGAAAGGTTTCAGTGTGTGGGGAAGGGGATTCAGTGTGTGGGGAAGGTGTTTCAGTGTGTGGGGAAGGGTTTCTCTGTGTGTGGAAGGGGTTTCAGTGTGTGGGGAAGGGGTTTCAGTGTGTGGGGAAGGTGTTTCAGTATGTGCAGAAGGGGTTTCAGCGTGTGGGGTAGGGGCTTCAGTCTGTGGGGAAGCTGTTTCAGTGTGTGCGGAAGGAGTTTCAGTGTGTGCGGAAGGCGTTTCAGCGTGTGCGGAAGGGGTTACAGTGTGTGGGGAATGTGTTTCGGTTTGTGGTGAATGGGTTTCAGTGTTTGGGGAAGGGTTTCAGTGTGTGGGGAAGGGGTTTCAGTGTGTGGGGAAGGAGTTTCAGTGTGTGGGGATGTGTTGCAGTGTGTGGGGATGGGGTCTCAGTGCCTGGGGAAGGGGTTCCAGTGTGTGGGGAAGGTGTTTCAATGTGTGGGGAAGGTGTTTCAGTGTGTGCGGAAGGGGTTTCAGTGTGTGCGGAAGGCGTTTCAGTGTGTGGGGAAGGGGTTTCAGTGTGTGGTGAATGGGTTTCAGTGTTTGGGGAAGTGTTTCAGTGTGCAGGGATGGTGTTTCAGTGTGTGGGGAATGTGTTTCAGTGCGTGGGGATGTGCTTCAGTGTGTGGGGAAGGGGTTTCAGTGTGTGGTGAAGGGTTTCACTGTGTGCGGAAGGGGTTTCAGTGTGTGGGGAAGGGGATTCAGTTTGTGGGGAAGGTGTTTCAGTGTGTGGGGAAGGGTTTCTCTGTGTGCGTAAGGCGTTTCAGCGTGTGGGGAAGGGGTTTCAGTGTGTGGGGAATGTGTTTCGGTTTGTGGTGAATGGGTTTCAGTGTTTGGGGAAGGGTTTCAGTGTGTGGGGAAGGGGTTTCAGTGTGTGGGGAAGGTGTTTCAGTGTGTGGGAATGTGTTGCAGTGTGTGGGGATGGGGTTTCAGTGCCTGGGGAAGGGGTTCCAGTGTGTGGGGACGGTGTATCAGTGTGTGGGGAAGTGTTTCAGTTTGCGGGGAATTTTGTTCAGTGTGTGGGGAAGGGTTTCAGTGTGTGGGGAAGGGGTTTCAGTGTGTGGGGAAGGGGTTTCAGCGTGTGGGGATGTGTTTCAGTTTCTGAGGAAGGGATTTCAGTGTGTGGGGAAGGGGTTTCAGTGTGTGGGGAAGGGTTTCACTGTGTGCGGAAAGGTTTCAGTGTGTGGGGAAGGGGATTCAGTGTGTGGGGAAGGTGTTTCAGTGTGTGGGGAAGGGTTTCTCTGTGTGTGGAAGGGGTTTCAGTGTGTGGGGAAGGGGTTTCAGTGTGTGGGGAAGGTGTTTCAGTATGTGCAGAAGGGGTTTCAGCGTGTGGGGTAGGGGCTTCAGTCTGTGGGGAAGCTGTTTCAGTGTGTGCGGAAGGAGTTTCAGTGTGTGCGGAAGGCGTTTCAGCGTGTGCGGAAGGGGTTACAGTGTGTGGGGAATGTGTTTCGGTTTGTGGTGAATGGGTTTCAGTGTTTGGGGAAGGGTTTCAGTGTGTGGGGAAGGGGTTTCAGTGTGTGGGGAAGGTGTTTCAGTGTGTGGGGATGTGTTGCAGTGTGTGGGGATGGGGTCTCAGTGCCTGGGGAAGGGGTTCCTGTGTGTGGGGAAGGTGTTTCAATGTGTGGGGAAGGTGTTTCAGTGTGTGCGGAAGGGGTTTCAGTGTGTGCGGAAGGCGTTTCAGTGTGTGGGGAAGGGGTTTCAGTGTGTGGTGAATGGGTTTCAGTGTTTGGGGAAGTGTTTCAGTGTGCAGGGATGGTGTTTCAGTGTGTGGGGAATGTGTTTCAGTGCGTGGGGATGTGCTTCAGTGTGTGGGGAAGGGGTTTCAGTGTGTGGGGAAGGGTTTCAGTGTGTGGGGATGTATTTCAGTGTGTGGGGAAGGGGTTTCAGTGTGTGGGGATGGGTTTCTCTGTGTGCGGAAGGGGTATCAGTGTGTGGGGATGGGTGTCATTTTGTGGGGATGGGTTTTATTGTGTGCGGAAGGGGTTTCCGTGTGTGGGGAAGGTGTTACAGTTTGTGGGGAAGGTGTTTCAGTGTGTGGGGAAGGGGTTTCAGAGTGTGGGGAAGGGTTTCAGTGTGTGGGGATGGGAGTTCAGTGTGTGGGGAAGGTGTTTCAGTGTGTGGGGAAGGTGTTTCAGTGTGTGGGCAAGGGGTTTCAGTTTGTGGGGAAGGTGTTTCAGTGCGTGGGGATGTGCTTCAGTGTGTAGGGATGTGTTTCCGTGTGTGGGGATGTGTTTCACTGTGTGGGGAAGGTGTTTCAGTGTGTGGGGATGGGTTTCGGTGTGTGGGGAAGGGGTGTCAGTGTGTGTGGAAGGTGTTGCAGTGTGTGGGGTTGTGTTTCAGAGTGTGGGGATGTGTCTCAGTGTGTAGGGATGTGTTTCCGTGTGTGGGGATGTGTTTCACTGTGTGGGGAAGGTGTTTCAGTGTCTGGGGAAGGATGTCAGTCTGTGGGTAAGGTGTTTCAGTGTGTGCGGAAGGTGTTTCAATTTGTGGGGAAGGTGTTTCAGTGTGTGGGGATGGTTTTCAGTGTGTGGGGATGGGTTTCAGTGTGTTGGGATGGGTTTCAGTGTGTGCAGAAGGGGTTTATTTGTATGGGGAAGGTGTTTCTGTGTGTGGGGAAGGTGTTTCAGTGTGTGGGGAAGGGGTTTCAGTGTAAGGGGTAGGGGTTTCAGTGTGTGGGGATGGGTTTCAGTGTGTGGGGATGGGTTTCAGTGTGTGCGGAAGGGGTTTCTGTGTGTAGGGAAGGTGTTTCAGTGTGTGGTTAAGGTGTTTCGGTGTGTGGGGAAGGGGTTTCAGTGTGTGGGAAAGGGGATTCAGAGTGTGGGTAATGGTTTCAGTGTGTGGGGAAGGTGCGTCAGTGTGTGGGGATTTGTTTCAGTGTGTGGGGATGTGTTTCAGTGTGTGGGGAACGGTTTATGTGTGTGGGGAAGGTGTTTCACTGTGTGGGGATTGTTTTCAGTGTGTGGAGATGGGTTTCAGTGTGTGGGGAAGGGGTTTCAGAGTGTGGGTAAGGGTTTCAGTTTGTCGGGAAGGGGTTTCAGTGTGTGGGGAAGGCGTTTCAGAGTTTGGGGAAGGGTTTCAGTGTGGGGGGAAGGGGTTTCAGTGTGTGGGGATGTGTTTCAGTTTCTGAGGAAGGGATTTCAGTGTGTGGGGAAGGGGTTTCAGTGTGTGGTGAAGGGTTTCACTGTGTGCGGAAGGGGTTTCAGTGTGTGGGGAAGGGAATTCAGTTTGTGGGGAAGGTGTTTCAGTGTGTGGGGAAGGGTTTCTCTGTGTGCGGAAGGCGTTTCAGCGTGTGGGGAAGGGGTTTCAGTGTGTGGGGAATGTGTTTCGGTTTGTGGTGAATGGGTTTCAGTGTATGGGGAAGGGTTTCAGTGTGTGGGGAAGGGGTTTCAGTGTGTGGGGAAGGTGTTTCAGTGTGTGGGGAATGTGTTTCAGTGCGTGGGGATGTGCTTCAGTGTGTGGGGAAGGGGTTTCAGTGTGTGGGGAAGGGTTTCAGTGTGTGGGGATGTATTTCAGTGTGTGGGGAAGGGGTTTCAGTGTGTGGGGATGGGTTTCTCTGTGTGCGGAAGGGGTATCAGTGTGTGGGGATGGGTGTCATTTTGTGGGGATGGGTTTTATTGTGTTCGGAAGGGGTTTCCGTGTGTGGGGAAGGTGTTACAGTTTGTGGGGAAGGTGTTTCAGTGTGTGGGGAAGGGGTTTCAGAGTGTGGGGAAGGGTTTCAGTGTGTGGGGATGGGAGTTCAGTGTGTGGGGAAGGTGTTTCAGTGTGTGGGGAAGGTGTTTCAGTGTGTGGGCAAGGGGTTTCAGTTTGTGGGGAAGGTGTTTCAGTGCGTGGGGATGTGCTTCAGTGTGTAGGGATGTGTTTCCGTGTGTGGGGATGTGTTTCACTGTGTGGGGAAGGTGTTTCAGTGTGTGGGGATGGGTTTCGGTGTGTGGTGAAGGGGTGTCAGTGTGTGCGGAAGGTGTTGCAGTGTGTGGGGTTGTGTTTCAGAGTGTGGGGATGTGTCTCAGTGTGTAGGGATGTGTTTCAGTGTGTGGGGATGTGTTTCACTGTGTGGGGAAGGTGTTTCAGTGTCTGGGGAAGGATGTCAGTCTGTGGGTAAGGTGTTTCAGTGTGTGCGGAAGGGGTTTCAATTTGTGGGGAAGGTGTTTCAGTGTGTGGGGATGGTTTTTAGTGTGTGGGGATGGGTTTCAGTGTGTTGGGATGGGTTTCAGTGTGTGCAGAAGGGGTTTATTTGTATGGGGAAGGTGTTTCTGTGTGTGGGGAAGGTGTTTCAGTGTGTGGGGAAGGGGTTTCAGTGTAAGGGGTAGGGGTTTCAGTGTGTGGGGATGGGTTTCAGTGTGTGGGGATGGGTTTCAGTGTGTGCGGAAGGGGTTTCTGTGTGTAGGGAAGGTGTTTCAGTGTGTGGGTAAGGTGTTTCGGTGTGTGGGGAAGGGGTTTCAGTGTGTGGGAAAGGGGTTTCAGAGTGTGGGTAATGGTTTCAGTGTGTGGGGAAGGTGCGTCAGTGTGTGGGGATTTGTTTCAGTGTGTGGGGATGTGTTTCAGTGTGTGGGGAACGGTTTATGTGTGTGGGGAAGGTGTTTCACTGTGTGGGGATTGTTTTCAGTGTGTGGAGATGGGTTTCAGTGTGTGGGGAAGGGGTTTCAGAGTGTGGGTAAGGGTTTCAGTTTGTCGGGAAGGGGTTTCAGTGTGTGGGGAAGGCGTTTCAGAGTTTGGGGAAGGGTTTCAGTGTGGGGGGAAGGGGTTTCAGTGTGTGGGGATGTGTTTCAGTTTCTGAGGAAGGGATTTCAGTGTGTGGGGAAGGGGTTTCAGTGTGTGGTGAAGGGTTTCACTGTGTGCGGAAGGGGTTTCAGTGTGTGGGGAAGGGGATTCAGTTTGTGGGGAAGGTGTTTCAGTGTGTGGGGAAGGGTTTCTCTGTGTGCGGAAGGCGTTTCAGCGTGTGGGGAAGGGGTTTCAGTGTGTGGGGAATGTGTTTCGGTTTGTGGTGAATGGGTTTCAGTGTATGGGGAAGGGTTTCAGTGTGTGGGGAAGGGGTTTCAGTGTGTGGGGAAGGTGTTTCAGTGTGTGGGAATGTGTTGCAGTGTGTGGGGATGGGGTTTCAGTGCCTGGGGAAGGGGTTCCAGTGTGTGGGGAAGGTGTATCAGTGTGTGGGGAAGTGTTTCAGTGTGCGGGGAATTTTGTTCAGTGTGTGGGGAAGGGTTTCAGTGTGTGGGGAAGGGGTTTCAGTGTGTGGGGAAGGGGTTTCAGTGTGTGGGGATGGGTTTCAGTGTGTGAGGAAGGAGTTTCAGCGTGTGGGGATGTGTTTCAGTTTCTGAGGAAGGGATTTCAGTGTGTGGGGAAGGGGTTTCAGTGTGTGGGGAAGGGTTTCACTGTGTGCGGAAAGGTTTCAGTGTGTGGGGAAGGGGATTCAGTGTGTGGGGAAGGTGTTTCAGTGTGTGGGGAAGGGTTTCTCTGTGTGTGGAAGGGGTTTCAGTGTGTGGGGAAGGGGTTTCAGTGTGTGGGGAAGGTGTTTCAGTATGTGCGGAAGGGGTTTCAGTGTGTGGGGTAGGGGCTTCAGTCTGTGGGGAAGCTGTTTCAGTGTGTGCGGAAGGAGTTTCAGTGTGTGTGGAAGGCGTTTCAGCGTGTGCGGAAGGGGTTTCAGTGTGTGGGGAATGTGTTTCGGTTTGTGGTGAATGGGTTTCAGTGTTTGGGGAAGGGTTTCAGTGTGTGGGGAAGGGGTTTCAGTGTGTGGGGAAGGTGTTTCAGTGTGTGGGGATGTGTTGCAGTGTGTGGGGATGGGGTCTCAGTGCCTGGGGAAGAGGTTCCAGTGTGTTGAGAAGGGGTTTCAGTGTGTGGGAAAGGGGTTTCAGGGTGTGGGGAAGGGGTTTCAGTGTGTGGGGAATGTGTTTCGGTTTGTGGTGAATGGGTTTCAGTGTTTGGGGAAGGGTTTCAGTGTTTGGGGAAGGGTTTCAGTGTGTGGGGAAGGGGTTTCAGTGTGTGGGGAAAGTGTTTCAGTTTGTGGGGAAGCCGTTTCAGTGTGTGGGGAAGGTGTTTCAGTGTGTTGAGAAGGGGTTTCAGTGTGTGGGAAAGGGGTTTCAGGGTGTGGGGAAGTGTTTCATTGGGTGGGGAAGGGGTTTCAGTGCGTGGGGAATGGGTTTCAGTGTGTGGGGAAGGTGTTTCAGTGTATGCAGAAAGGGTTTCAGTGTGTGGGGAAGGTTTTTCAGTGTGTAGGGAATGTGTTTCAGTGTGTGGGGAAGGTGTTTCAGTGTGTGGGGAAGGGGTTTCAGTGTGTGGGGAAGCTGTTTCAGTGTTTGGGGAAGTGGTGTCCGTGTTTGGGGAAGGTGTTTCAGTGTGTGGGGAAGGGTTCCAGTGTGTGGGGAAGGGGTTTCAGTATGTGGGAAAGGTGTTTCAGTGTGTGGATGGTATTTCATTGTGTGGGGAAGGTGTTTCAGTGTGTGGAGAAGATGTTTTAGTGTGTGTGGAAGAGGTTTCAGTGTGTGGGGAAGGTGCTTCAGTGTGTGGGGATGTGTTTCATTGTGTGGCATGTGTTCCAGTGTGTGGGGAAGGGTTTCTGTGTGTGGGGAAGTTGTTTCAGTGTGTGGGGATGGGTTTCAGTTTGTGGGGATGGGTTTCAGTGTGTGAGGAAGTAGTTTCAGTGTGTGGCGATGGTGTTTCAGTGTGTGGGGAAGTGTTCCAGTGTGTTTGGAAGGGGTTTCAGTGTGTGAAGAAGGGGTTTCAGTGTGTGGGGATGGGTGTCATTTTGTGGGGATGGGTTTTATTGTGTGCGGAAGGGGTTTCCGTGTGTGGGGAAGGTGTTACAGTGTGTGGGGAAGGTGTTTCATTGTGTGGCAATGTGTTGCAGTGTGTGGGGATGGGGTCTCAGTGCCTGGGGAAGGGGTTCCAGTGTGTGGGGAAGGTGTTTCAATGTGTGGGGAAGGTGTTTCAGTGTGTGCGGAAGGGATTTCAGTGTGTGCAGAAGGCGTTTCAGTGTGTGGGGAAGGGGTTTCAGTGTGTGGTGAATGGGTTTCAGTGTTTGGGGAAGTGTTTCAGTGTGCAGGGAAGGTGTTTCAGTGTGTGGGGAATGTGTTTCAGTGTGTGGGGATGTGCTTCAGTGTGTGGGGAAGGGGCTTCAGTGTGTGGCAAAGGGTTTCAGTGTGTGGGGATGTATTTCAGTGTGTGGGGAAGGGGTTTCAGTGTGTGGGGATGGGTTTCTCTGTGTGCGGAAGGGGTATCAGTGTGTGGGGAAGGTGTTTCAGTATGTGCGGAAGGTGTTTCAGTGTGTGGGGAAGGGGTCTCAGTCTGTGGGGAAGCTGTCTCAGTGTGTGCAGAAGGGGTTTCAGTGTGTGGGGAAGGGGTTTCAGTGATTGGGGAATGTGTTTCAGTTTGTGGTGAATGGGTTTCAGTGTTTGGGGAAGGGTTTCAGTGTGTGAGGAAGGGGTTTCAGTGTGTGGGGAAGGTGTTTCAGTGTGTGGGGATGTGTTGCAGTGTGTGCGGATTGGGGTTCAGAGTGTGGGGAAGGTGTTTCAGTGTGTGGGGAAGGGGTTTCAGTGTGTGGGGAAGCTGTTTCAGTGTTTGGGGAAGGGGTGTCCGTGTTTGGGGAAGGTGTTTCAGTGTGTGGGGAAGGGTTCCAGTGTGTGGGGAAGGGGTTTCAGTATGTGGGAAAGGTGTTTCAGTGTGTGGATGGTATTTCATTGTGTGGGGAAGGTGTTTCAGTGTGTGGAGAAGATGTTTTAGTGTGTGTGGAAGAGGTTTCAGTGTGTGGGGAAGGTGCTTCAGTGTGTGGGGATGTGTTTCATTGTGTGGCATGTGTTCCAGTGTGTGGGGAAGGGTTTCTGTGTGTGGGGAAGTTGTTTCAGTGTGTGGGGATGGGTTTCAGTGTGTGGGGATGGGTTTCAGTGTGTGAGGAAGTAGTTGCAGTGTGTGGCGATGGTGTTTCAGTGTGTGGGGAAGTGTTCCAGTGTGTTTGGAAGGGGTTTCAGTGTGTGGGGAAGGGGTTTCAGTGTGTGGGGATGGGTGTCATTTTGTGGGGATGGGTTTTATTGTGTGCGGAAGGGGTTTCCGTGTGTGGGGAAGGTGTTACAGTTTGTGGGGAAGGTGTTTCAGTGTGTGGGGAAGGGGTTTCAGAGTGTGGGGAAGGGTTTCAGTGTGTGGGGATGGGAGTTCAGTGTGTGGGGAAGGTGTTTCAGTGTGTGGGCAAGGGGTTTCAGTTTGTGGGGAAGGTGTTTCAGTGCGTGGGGATGTGCTTCAGTGTGTAGGGATGTGTTTCCGTGTGTGGGGATGTGTTTCACTGTGTGGGGAAGGTGTTTCAGTGTGTGGGGATGGGTTTCGGTGTGTGGGGAAGGGGTTTCAGTGTGTGCGGAAGGTGATGCAGTGTGTGGGGATGTGTTTCAGAGTGTGGGGATGTGTCTCAGTGTGTAGGGATGTGTTTCCGTGTGTGGGGATGTGTTTCACTGTGTGGGGAAGGTGTTTCAGTGTCTGGGGAAGGGTGTCAGTCTGTGGGGAAGGTGTTTCAGTGTGTGCGGAAGGGGTTTCAATTTGTGGGGAAGGTGTTTCAGTGTGTGGGGATGGTTTTCAGTGTGTGGGGATGGGTTTCAGTGTGTTGGGATGGGTTTCAGTGTGTGCAGAAGGGGTTTCTTTGTATGGGGAAGGTGTTTCTGTGTGTGGGGAAGGTGTTTCAGTGTGTGGGGAAGGGGTTTCAGTGTAAGGGGAAGGGGTTTCAGTGTGTGGGGATGGGTTTCATTGTGTGGGGATGGGTTTCAGTGTGTGCGGAAGGGGTTTCTGTGTGTGGGGAAGGTGTTTCAGTGTGTGGGTAAGGTGTTTCGGTGTATGGGGAAGGGGTTTCAGTGTGTGGGGAAGGTGTTTCAGTGTGTGGGGAAGGGGTTTCAGAGTGTGGGTAATGGTTTCAGTGCGTGGGGAAGGTGCGTCAGTGTGTGGGGATTTGTTTCAGTGTGTGGGGATGTGTTTCAGTGTGTGGGGAACGGTTTATGTGTGTGGGGAAGGTGTTTCAGTGTGTGGGGATTGTTTTCAGTGTGTGGGGATGGGTTTCAGTGTGTGGGGAAGGGGTTTCAGAGAGTGGGTAAGGGTTTCAGTTTGTCGGGAAGGGGTTTCAGTGTGTGGGGAAGGCGTTTCAGAGTTTGGGGAAGGGTATCAGTGTGGGGGGAAGGGGTTTCAGTGTGTGGGGATGTGTTTCAGTTTCTGAGGAAGGGATTTCAGTGTGTGGGGAAGGGGTTTCAGTGTGTGGGGAAGCGTTTCACTGTGTGCGGAACGGGTTTCAGTGTGTGGGGAAGGGGATTCAGTTTGTGGGGAAGGGTGTTTCAGTGTGTGGGGAAGGGTTTCTCTGTGTGCGGAAGGCGTTTCAGCGTGTGGGGAAGGGGTTTCAGTGTGTGGGGAATGTGTTTCGGTTTGTGGTGAATGGGTTTCAGTGTATGGGGAAGGGTTTCAGTGTGTGGGGAAGGGGTTTCAGTGTGTGGGGAAGGTGTTTCAGTGTGTGGGAATGTGTTGCAGTGTGTGGGGATGGGGTTTCAGTGCCTGGGGAAGGGGTTCCAGTGTGTGGGGAAGGTGTATCAGTGTGTGGGGAAGTGTTTCAGTGTGCGGGGAATTTTGTTCAGTGTGTGGGGAAGGGTTTCAGTGTGTGGGGAAGGGGTTTCAGTGTGTGGGGAAGGGTTTCACTGTGTGCGGAAAGGTTTCAGTGTGTGGGGAAGGGAATTCAGTGTGTGGGGAAGGTGTTTCAGTGTTTGGGAAAGGGATTCTCTGTGTGTGGAAGGGGTTTCAGTGTGTGGGGAAGGGGTTTCAGTGTGTGGGGAAGGTGTTTCAGTATGTGTGGAAGGGGTTTCAGTGTGTGGGGTAGGGGCTTCAGTCTGTGGGGAAGCTGTTTCAATGTGTGTGGAAGGAGTTTCAGTGCGTGCGGAAGGCGTTTCAGCGTGTGCGGAAGGGGTTTCAGTGTGTGGGGAATGTGTTTCGGTTTGTGGTGAATGGGTTTCAGTGTTTGGGGAAGGGTTTCAGTGTGTGGGGAAGGGGTTTCAGTGTGTGGGGAAGGTGTTTCAGTGTGTGGGAATGTGTTGCTGTGTGTGGGGATGGGGTCTCAGTGCCTGGGGAAGGGGTTCCAGTGTGTGGGGAAGGTGTTTCAATGTGTGGGGAAGTGTTTCAGTGTGTGGGGAATTTTTTTCAGTGTGTGGGGAATGGTTTCAGTGTGTGGGGAAGGGGTTTCAGTGTGTGGGGAAGGGGTTTCAGTGTGTGGGGATGGGTTTCAGTGTGTGGGGAAGGAGTTTCAGCGTGTGGGGATGTTTTTCAGTGTGTGGGGAAGGTGTTTCAGTGTGTGGGGAAGGGTTTCACTGTGTGCCGAAGGGGTTTCTGTGTGTGGGGCAGGGGTTTCAGTGTGTGGGAAAGGTGCTTCACTGTGTGGGGATGTCTTTCAGTGTATGGGGATGTGTTTCAGTGTGTGGGGAAGGGTTTCAGTGTGTGGGGAAGGTGTTTCAATGTGTGGGGATGTGTTTCAGTGTGTGGGGAACGGTTTATGTGTGTGGGGAAGGTGTTTCAGTGTGTGGGGATTGTTTTCAGTGTGTGGGGATGGGTTTCAGTGTGTGGGGAAGGGGTTTCAGAGAGTGGGTAAGGGTTTCAGTTTGTCGGGAAGGGGTTTCAGTGTGTGGGGAAGGCGTTTCAGAGTTTGGGGAAGGGTATCAGTGTGGGGGGAAGGGGTTTCAGTGTGTGGGGATGTGTTTCAGTTTCTGAGGAAGGGATTTCAGTGTGTGGGGAAGGGGTTTCAGTGTGTGGGGAAGCGTTTCACTGTGTGCGGAACGGGTTTCAGTGTGTGGGGAAGGGGATTCAGTTTGTGGGGAAGGTGTTTCAGTGTGTGGGGAAGGGTTTCTCTGTGTGCGGAAGGCGTTTCAGCGTGTGGGGAAGGGGTTTCAGTGTGTGGGGAATGTGTTTTCGGTTTGTGGTGAATGGGTTTCAGTGTATGGGGAAGGGTTTCAGTGTGTGGGGAAGGGGTTTCAGTGTGTGGGGAAGGTGTTTCAGTGTGTGGGAATGTGTTGCAGTGTGTGGGGATGGGGTTTCAGTGCCTGGGGAAGGGGTTCCAGTGTGTGGGGAAGGTGTATCAGTGTATGGGGAAGTGTTTCAGTGTGCGGGGAATTTTGTTCAGTGTGTGGGAAGGGTTTCAGTGTGTGGGGAAGGGGTTTCAGTGTGTGGGGAAGGGTTTCACTGTGTGCGGAAAGGTTTCAGTGTGTGGGGAAGGGGATTCAGTGTGTGGGGAAGGTGTTTCAGTGTTTGGGAAAGGGATTCTCTGTGTGTGGAAGGGGTTTCAGTGTGTGGGGAAGGGGTTTCAGTGTGTGGGGAAGGTGTTTCAGTATGTGCGGAAGGGGTTTCAGTGTGTGGGGTAGGGGCTTCCGTCTGTGGGGAAGCTGTTTCAATGTGTGTGGAAGGAGTTTCAGTGCGTGCGGAAGGCGTTTCAGCGTGTGCGGAAGGGGTTTCAGTGTGTGGGGAATGTGTTTCGGTTTGTGGTGAATGGGGTTTCAGTGTTTGGGGAAGGGTTTCAGTGTGTGGGGAAGGGGTTTCAGTGTGTGGGGAAGGTGTTTCAGTGTGTGGGAATGTGTTGCTGTGTGTGGGGATGGGGTCTCAGTGCCTGGGGAAGGGGTTCCAGTGTGTGGGGAAGGTGTTTCAATGTGTGGGGAAGTGTTTCAGTGTGTGGGGAATTTTTTTCAGTGTGTGGGGAATGGTTTCAGTGTGTGGGGAAGGGGTTTCAGTGTGTGGGGGAAGGGGTTTCAGTGTGTGGGGATGGGTTTCAGTGTGTGGGGAAGGAGTTTCAGCGTGTGGGGATGTGTTTCAGTGTGTGGGGAAGGTGTTTCAGTGTGTGGGGAAGGGTTTCAGTGTGTGGGGAAGGTGTTTCAATGTGTGGCGATGGTTTTGAGTGTGTGGGGATGGGTTTCAGTGTGTGGGGATGGGTTTCAGTGTGTGCGGAAGGGGTTTCAGTGTGTGGGGACGGTGTTTCTGTGATTGGGGAAGTTGTTTCAGATTGTGGGGAAGGGGTTTCAGTGTGTGCGGAAGGGGTTTCAGTTTGTGGGGATGGGTTTCAGTGTGTGGGGACGGGTTTCAGTGTGTGGGGAAGGGTTTCAGTTTGTGGGGAAGGTGTTTCAGTGTGTGGGGATGGTTTTTCAGTGTGTGGGGATGGGTTTCAGTGTGTGCGGAAGGGGTTTCAGTGTGTGGGGAAGGTGTTTCTGTGATTGGGGAAGGTGTTTCAGAGTGTGGGGAAGGGGTTTCAGAGTGTGGGGAAGGGGTTTCAGTGTGTGGGGATGGGTTTCAGAGTGTGGGGATGGGTTTCAGTGTGTGCGGAAGGGTTTCAGTGAGTGCGGAAGGTGTTTCAGGGTGTGGGGAAGGGGTTTCGGTGTGTGGGGAAGTGGTTTCAGTGTTTGGGGAAGGTATTTCAGTGTGTGTGGAAGGGGTTTCCGTGTGTGGGGAAGGTGTTTCGGTGTGTGGGGAAGTGTTTCATTGTGTGCGGAAGGCGTTTCAGTGTGTGGGGAAGTTGTTTCAGTGTGTGGAGAAGTTGTTTCAGTATGTGGGGAAGGGGTTTCAGTGTGTGGGGAAGGGTTTCATTGTGTGGGGAAGGGGTTTCAGTGTGTGGGGAAGGGTGTCAGTCTGTGGGGAAGGTGTTTCAGTGTGTGCGCAAGGGGTTTCAATTTGTGGGGAAGGTGTTTCAGTCTGTGGGGAAGCTGTTTCAGTGTGAGCGGAAGGAGTTTCAGTGTGTGCGGAAGGCGTTTCAGCGTGTGGGGAAGGCGTTTCAGTGTGTGGGGAATGTGTTTCGGTTTGTGGTGAATGGGTTTCAGTATTTGGGGAAGGGTTTCAGTGTGTGGGCAAGGGGTTTCAGTGTGTGGGGAATGGGTTTCAGTGTGTGGGGATGTGTTGCAGTGCGTGGGGATGGGGTTTCAGTGCCTGGGGAAGGGGCTCCAGTGTGTGGGGAAGGTGTTTCAGATTGTGGGGAAGTGTTTCAGTGTGTGGGGAATTTTTTTCAGTGTGTGGGGAAGGGTTTCAGTGTGTGGGGAAGGGGTTTCAGTGTGTGGGGAAGGGGTTACAGTGTGTGGGGATGGGTTTCAGTGTCTGGGGAAGGAGTTTCAGCGTGTGGGGATGTGTTTCAGTGTGTGGGGAAGAGTTTCTCTGTGTGCGGAAGGGGTTGCAGTGTGTGGGGAAGGGGTTTCAGTGTGTGGGAAGGGGTTACTGTGTGTGGGGAAGGGGTTTCAGTGTGTGTGGATGTGTTTCAGTGTGTGGCGAAGGTGTTTCAGTGTGTGGGGAAGAGTTTCTCTGTGTGCAGAAGGGGTTGCAGTGTGTGGGCAAGGGGTTTCAGTGTGTGGGGAAGGTGTTTCAGTATGTGCGGAAGGTGTTTCAGTGTGTGGGGAAGGGGTCTCAGTCTGTGGGGAAGCTGTCTCAGTGTGTGCAGAAGGGGTTTCAGTGTGTGGGGAAGGGGTTTCAGTGATTGGGGAATGTGTTTCAGTTTGTGCTGAATGGGTTTCAGTGTTTGGGGAAGGGTTTCAGTGTGTGAGGAAGGGGTTGCAGTGTGTGGGGAAGGTGTTTCAGTGTGTGGGGATGTGTTGCAGTGTGTGCGGATAGGGGTTCAGAGTGTGGGGAAGGTGTTTCAGTGTGTGGGGATGTGGTTTCAGTGTGTGGGGAAGGGGTTCCAGTGTGTGGGGAAGGTGTTTCAGTGTGTGGGGAAGTGTTTCAGTGTGTGGGGAAGGTGTTTCAGTGTGTGGGGAAGGGTTTTCAGTGTGTGGGGAAGGTGTTTTCAGTGTGTTTGGAAGGGGTTTCCGTGTGTGGGGAAGGGTTTCGGTGTGTGGGGAAAGTGTTCAGTTTGTGGGAAGCCGTTTCAGTGTGTGGGGAAGGTGTTTCAGTTTGTTGAGAAGGGGTTTCAGTGTGTGGGAAAGGGGTTTCAGGGTGTGGGGAAGTGTTTCATTGGGTGGGGAAGGGGTTTCAGTGCGTGGGGAATGGGTTTCAGTGTGTGAGGAAGGTGTTTCAGTGTATGTGGAAGGGGTTTCAGTGTGTGGGCAAGGTTTTTCAGTGTGTAGGGAATGTGTTTCAGTGTGTGGGGAAGGTGTTTCACTGTGGGGGAAGGGGTTTCAGTGTGTGGGGAAGCTGTTTCAGTGTTTGGGGAAGGGGTGTCCGTGGTTTGGGGAAGGTGTTTCAGTGTGTGGGGAAGGGTTCCAGTGTGTGGGGAAGGGGTTTCAGTATGTGGGAAAGTGTTTCAGTGTGTGGATGGTATTTCATTGTGTGGGGAAGGTGTTTCAGTGTGTGGAGAAGATGTTTTAGTGTGTGTGGAAGCGGTTTCAGTGTGTGGGGAAGGTGCTTCAGTGTGTGGGGATGTGTTTCATTGTGTGGCATGTGTTCCAGTGTGTGGGGAAGGGTTTCTGTGTGTGGGGAAGTTGTTTCAGTGGTGTGGGGATGGGTTTCAGTGTGTGGGGATGGGTTTCAGTGTGTGAGGAAGTAGTTTCAGTGTGTGGCGATGGTGTTTCAGTGTGTGGGGAAGTGTTCCAGTGTGTTTGGAAGGGGTTTCAGTGTGTGGGGAAGGGGTTCAGTGTGTGGGGATGGGTGTCATTTTGTGGGGAAGGGTTTTATTGTGTGCGGAAGGGGTTTCTGTGTGTGGGAAGGTGTTACAGTTTGTGGTGAAGGTGTTTCAGTGTGTGGGAAGGGTTTCAGTGTGTGGGGAAGGGTTTCAGTGTGTGGGGATGGGAGTTCAGTGTGTGGGGAAGGTGTTTCAGTGTGTGGGAAGGTGTTTCAGTGTGTGGGCAAGGGTTTCAGTTTGTGGGGAAGGTGTTTCAGTGCGTGGGGATGTGCTTCAGTGTGTAGGGATGTGTTTCCGTGTGTGGGGATGTGTTTCACTGTGTGGGGAGGTGTTTCAGTGTGTGGGGATGGGTTTCAGTGTATGGGGATGTGTTTCAGTGTGTGGGAAGGGTTTCAGTGTGTGGGGAAGGTGTTTCAATGTGTGGCGATGGTTTTGAGTGTGTGGGGATGGGTTTCAGTGTGTGGGGATGGGTTTCAGTGTGTGCGGAAGGGTTTCAGTGTGTGGGGACGGTGTTTCTGTGATTGGGGAAGTTGTTTCAGATGTGGGGAAGGGGTTCAGTGTGTGCGGAAGGGGTTTCA